>NC_136521.1:19832003-20557003 GCF_053919585.1 Euprymna scolopes | reverse complement strand
CTAGGAGCCATCATCAAAAGATTACCATCATCAAAGATTGCTCTTTGAGAAGAACTTGTGATTTTCCCTGGAGTCTGAGTTACAACAAGTCTCTCCAGATTTCCAGTACCTTCCACCCTGTTCGATAAACTTTGCAAAAGAATTTGCGTTATCGCAACAGCCGCTTACCATTGATTTCTCGTTGGCGGCGACAATTGGTTTTTACTGGAATTAGGATACCAATAAGCTTCTCCAATTTCCCAGTCCGAGAGAAAGCACTGGCCAGATCTCCGCTGGATAACAGTGGAGATCTGGCCAGTGCTTTCTCTTCTCGGTCTTGTCATCCTCTTTTACAATCATTATTTATTGTTATTTATCATTATTTATTGTTATTTATCATTATTTATTGTTATTTATCATTATTTATTGTTATTTATCATTATTTATTGTTATTTATAATTATTTATTGTTATTTATCATTATTTATTGTTATTTATCATTATTTATTGTTATTTATCATTATTTATTGTTATTTATAATTATTTATTGTTATTTATCATTATTTATTGTTATTTATCATTATTTATTGTTATTTATCATTATTTATTGTTATTTATCATTATTTATTGTTATTTATCATTATTTATTGTTATTTATCATTATTTATTGTTATTTATCATTATTTATTGTTATTTATCATTATTTATTGTTATTTATAATTATTTATTGTTATTTATCATTATTTATTGTTATTTATCATTATTTATTGTTATTTATCATTATTTATTGTTATTTATCATTATTTATTGTGGTGGCTGTTTATAGTTACACTCACAGAAAAAGGGGTTATCTTACAATTATACCGTTTCAGTTTTAATGATTTTATGCGATGTTCCTTTTGTGTTTTGCATCTGTAGCTGTCTCTGCGTCCAGTTTGTGTGTCGTTTATGTGTGGTGTTAGTCTCCACATTCCAAGGGTTTTCCTTGATATTTCTGCGGTTTTTATTATTGAAATTCGTTATATCTTCTCTGCCATCACTCTGATTCCAATCGCTCCCATTCTTTTTTCAAAGTTTTTCGGTATCGTTCCTAGTGCTCCTGCTATTAGTGGTGTTATCTTGACTTTCTTCATTTACCAGGTCATTTTGAGCTCTCTGGCCAGTTCCGTGTATTTGCTCTGCTTTTCAGTCTCTTTGATTTTCATTTTGTATTCTGCTGGAACGGTAAAATCTACAATCTGGCAGGACTTTTCTTTCTTGTTAACTATTATGATATCCGGTCTTCTTGCTTTGGTGGGTTTATCCGTTTATCCCATAGGATTTTCCAGTACTGCTGCTTGTTTGTGTTTGTACCGTTTGTCTGTCTGTTCAATATGCAATTGTTTGCATAATTACCAATGTACTGCTTTCCTCACTTGATCGTATCTATTTTTATTTTCTTTTTCGGCTAGTTTGCTGCATTCACTTATGTGGCTTATTTTTCATCTCTTTTTCTGCAGAGTTTTTTCTGACTTGCATATATTATCTATTGTTTATAATTACCAGTAATTATAAACAATAGATAATATATACAAGGAATAAGTACAAACATGAATATATACAAGTAATAAGTTTAGAGATAGATATACATTAATATACAGTAATAATTAGTAATAAATATTAATATTTACAACTAGAAATAAAAATAGGTTTAAGGCTCCTAAAATTTGTACTAGAATTGTCCGCAAGGACCGTGGCGCAGTGGTTAGAGTACTGGGAAAAATCAATTATAATTTTTAAGGTTCAATCCTCAGTGTGGGCGAATTACTTAGGACCTCTACCAGTCATGGATGACGGAATAAGAGCACGCAAGTAAATAAAGGGTTCTGATTTCGAAGGTCGGAGGTTATATCGA
Organism: Euprymna scolopes; assembly: GCF_053919585.1. NCBI lineage: Eukaryota > Metazoa > Mollusca > Cephalopoda > Sepiida > Sepiolidae > Euprymna > Euprymna scolopes. Next base: position 20,555,131 of record NC_136521.1, on the reverse strand, counting down.
CCGAAACGTTGTGAAAACCACACTCAAGATGAGAACAGTAGTCCGATGAATAATTGTAGTGGAGTCCGGAAAGGTGAAAGTAGGAAAACACGACGACTGGTGAGAATACGAAGAACATTTATATCCAGAACAAGGTTAGTGATACAGGAAGATTGGTAAGTCCGTGGTGAGTCGTCTCTGTACGGTCTATACTTGCTGTTTATATGGCTAATGGATAAGTCCATCTTTGTGATTATAAGGGTGTGTATGTCCCACAACACCCCCTCCCACGCTTTTTGTTCCGAAAGAAAAAAAAACGTTAATATTTCTTCGTTTTTGGATCGATGATAAGGGGTTCAGTAACCTTTCTCTTCCTTGTCGATCGGCGCTGTTCTAAGTTTGCTTGGGGAGGCTCGATATCGAACATGTCATATAACGTATCGATAGCTTCTTCCACGACTTGAGTTGTGTATTTGCCATTGTTACGACGACGTCTAATTTGATTTAGGTTTCTCTTGTGAGTGGTGGTAAGACCTAGAACGATGTAGATTGTGTTTCCAATTCTTTTGTCAATTGTTCCTTGTTTCCAAAACGATGTATTGTTTCCGTATGCTTTAAAGAAAACTTTTTTCTCCTGGCTTATACTTTGCTTGTTTTGGTAGTAGTTTTTCGAATACTGGTCGTATTTTTCGTGCAAACATGGTCTCTGCAAACGTTGCTTCAGGGGTATTCGGTTTTGATGTGATCCTGTAAACCTGTAAGAACTGTTGTAAGGCCTTATCTGAAGGTGTTCCCGAAGCTTTCTTCAATGCTCTTTTCAAAGTGTCTACGAAACGCTCTGCCTGTCCATTTGATGATACGGAGGTATAGTAATGTGTTTTATTTGAAAGCTGTCGCAGAATTCCTTAACATCAGTTGATGTGAACTGTGTCCCGTTGTCGCTGACTAAGCAATCGACAACGCCAAATCGGGCAAAAGGTTTATGGAGAAAATAGATAGTGGCCCCTGTGATGGGTGTCTTGCACCTGAGTACTTCTGGTCATTTTGATTAGTTATATACTATAATCAAGTAGTAGATATCCTCCACTGGTCCTGCGAAATCCACATGTATTCTCGACCAAGGTTGGTCTGTCTTTGGCCATGGTTTGTAGGTGGTTGGTGATGCCTTATCTGCTAGAGAACAACCCTTGCAAGAATCCACCAAATTTGAGATGTCTAACACCCATATTTGGTCAGTATACATAACTCCGCATAAGGCTTTTCATCCAATTCTTCCCTGGATGTCCTGCGTGAAAATCTCTTAGTATTCGTTTCTGTAACGTCTTGGGTATAACCACCCTTTCACTATATACTAGTACGTTGTCACACAAGGAGAAAATGTCCGCTATCTGTCGATGTTTTTCCATGATTTTCTGTTTTGTGGAGCAAATGAATTCGTCTTCTTGGGCTCTGCAGGGTAACTGGTAGTTTTTAAATCACGTTAAACATATCATTCTTGATCTCGCTGTCGTTTTTTAAAGACGCGATCACAGTGTCATCTAGTGGTTCGGTTTGACTTGGAATTAGCCGTTACAATCCGTCAGCATGACCAATATTTTGTGAGGATAGGTATTCTAACTTAAAGTTATAGTTAAGTAAGATCGTACCCCATCTCAGCAATTTGTTTGCTGGGTACACAGGTAGTCTTTTCTTCGATCCGAAGATAGTTAGGAGCGGTTTTTGCTCAGTTTGCAAATTAAAAATCTTCCATGCAAATAACGATGGTACTTTGTTACTGCGAATATTATTGCGAGGGATTCCTTCTCGATCTGCGAGTAATGTTTTTCCGAGGGTAATAAAGTGCATGTCGCATGTGCCATTTAGTTTCTTGCTTCCATCCGGCATTCTGTGTAGTATGCAAGCGCCTATGCCATGAGAGCTTGCGTCGCTCGCAACTATGATACCTAATCCTGGATTGTAATGTGTAAGAGATAGGTCGGACGTCAGTGCAGTTTTTATTTTGTTGAATACCTCCTGGCATTCAGATGTCCATTCCCAATACTGTCTTTCTTCAAAAGTTTGTTAAATGGGGCCCGAAGGTTATGCATGTTGGGAATAAATGACTGGTAATATTTGGTCAGTCCTAGAAAGCTTTGCAGTTCGGCGACGTTTCCGGGAGTTGGCATGTTCTTTATTGCAGTTGTCCTGTCAGGATCTGGTCTCCTTCCTTCTTTGCCAATTATGTATCCTAGGTATTTAATTTCTTCCAGGAAAAATTCGCACTTTCCTTCCTTAACTTTGAACCCGAAATTCTGTATCCGTGAAAATACTTTTAGTATGTGCTCTCTATGTTGTTCCTTGGATTTGCTGATGATAATTATATCGTCCAAGTATGTAGTTGCGAAATCGAGTCCGTCTAGCATAGTATCCATTATTTCTTTAAAAATCGCCGGAGCGACCTTAACTCCAAATGCTAGTCTCTCAAATTTATATAAACCCCTGTGGGTGTTTATGCAAAGTAGCTTTGAGCTATTTTCCTCAACCGGAATCTGAAGATAAGCCTTATTGAGATCGATCTTAGAGAAGATCTTACCTGCGTTCAGTTTTGCGAAAATCTCCTCGGGACTAGGCAGTGGATAATGGTAGTCTTTCAAACGGCGTTTAGCCCAATCCAAAAGTCAGCACAAACGCGGATTTCCTTCGATTTCTTTTTGACGTACACGGTAGGACCTGCCCATTGGCTGAATTCCACTTTTGATAAGATGCCGGTCTTGACTAGTCTGTCAAGTTCCTCATTAATTTTCTCTAGCGAAGCGAATGGTACGTTCCTTTTTTGTTCTAAAAACTGGTTCTGCATTGGATTTCAATTCAAATTTGGCTGTTGCTTTCTTACATTTACCCAAGCCCGCTGAAAAATTTCAGGAAAAGCTTTTTTAGATCCACTTTAAGTTCTTGTTTTTCTGTAGAAAACGATTTTACTTTTTGTCAAAGGTGTTGGTCGGTACATCCCACAGATTAAATTCCTGAAACCAATCGGTCCCAAAATAATTTTCTGTGTTCTTGAGCAAATGATTTCAGTTTTTTCCTTGTACCATTAAAAGTGACATTTGTAGTTCTCCTTCAAAATTTATTTTTTCTCCAGTTACCGTTTTTGCTGACTTGCCAGTTTTATGCATAGTCGGCCTATTTAAATTTCTCCACGTCTGTAAATTTATTATCGATAATCCGACCCTAGGTCTAACTGTAATTTAACGTCCTTCTTTAAAATTCTAAGACGTATTTTCGATTGGTATTTTCGTCTTTCTTATTCATTCTCGTCTGTTTAACCCGAATTTTACTTTTTTTTCTGCCATTTGCAGTATGAGCTTTTGTGTCCTAGTGTTTTGCAATTAAAACATTCTTTGGTACTAAAAATGCAATCATTTGACCAATGCAAGTTTCTGCAGCGAAAACAAGGGGTTGAAGCTTCTGGGTACCTTGTCTTTCGTGCTTAAGTGGAAGATAGCGTCTAGTTTCCGTTTTTTTTTGTTGTTTTTTGAAGAATACCCCTTAGTTCTTCTCTGTATGTTCTTTATGTGTGCAATACCAGCCTCTTCGATGTCCTTTGAGTCCTTCTTGATACTAATGATTCTTTGGCAATCTCCCGCCAGCTTTTGTACAGTTAAGCCTGGTTCACTTTCCAGTTTTGACAAAACTCTTTGACGGATCTCAGAGTCTCTTGTCAAAGTTGATCCCTGGACGAATATGAGGCACTTGAAATCATCGGCACTCAATTCTGACAATTTAAAATCGTCACAGCGTTTGTTAACAATCGAGGCGAAAGTCAAGTAGTCCACATCGTCTTTTTTCGTAAGGTTTGAGCATATCCACCGTGTATGGAACAACGACGATTTCGAACTAAATAGTTCAGTTAGTCGTTCAACGGTTTCCTTACCTCAGATCGCTAGTCTTTTGTGGCAAGATATAGTCGACGAATTTAGCCCCTAATTTGCTGAGTAACAAACAGACATTTTTTGGTCTGCCCAATTTCCACAGTCGATATTGTACAGATCTTCATACCGTCTGAAATACGTTTCAAATGTTTGATTTCTTCGAGACAGTAGGTGAAATTATTTATTGTACTTAGTACCGCGCTCTGGGAAAACGCTGTATCGCTCTCTGTAGCTTGATTCTTATTCATCAAAACCTGGAGTAGTGCTTCAGTTCTATCTTTCTGCTCTGTTTGCAATGCAAAAGTCTGTCATCAGCTCTCTTTTGCATTTGGATCATTTGAAATTCAATTAGACGGGTTATCGTCTCTTTCACATTTTCCATTGTGTTTCTTTATTTTATTTTCTTGAAGAGAATTTTTTTTATTCTTTTAAGGGTATTTGTAATTTAAACGGAAGTCACAGAAAGGGAAAACTTTTATAATTTATGAACTAGTATAATGTTCAGTAGCTGTAGCAGAAGTGCAAAAATTATAGATTAATTTTGCATACACTTATTTACTACGAATAAATAAGTGACATGTGTTCTTTTTGTCTCAGATATGCCAATAGTTCAGAAATGGGGACAGATTTTTGTTTTACCGTAGAGAAAAAAAATTAGTACAATATACCACATACACCATGCAATATACAACATGAAATATACAATACAATATAAAATATACAATATTACACATGCAATGTAAAATATACGATATAACCCGTTAAAGAATATTTGCCTTTTTCACACTGTCTCTTTTCCTTCTCCTCTCTCAGTATATTCAAAAAACAACTAGTCGGTCACAATAACCACTTTGTCATAAAACAAGAATTCATTTCCCGAAATTTCCGTAACAGAAAAATATCTTCAACATTAAAGTCCATATGTAATTTGCATAAACAATTGCGTCGACCCGTTCTACGGCAAATTAAATCAAGATGCTTTTTTCTCTTCTTTCCTTTTTAGCAAGCATGAAAAAAAATCCACTTACAATTTCTTTGAGTATAGACTTTTTTTTTATGTTGCAATTTTTCGTCGTTGAACTTTTGAGATTTTGCGTTGTAACTTAGAGAGTTTGCAATTGACTATTTCGTACAGCCGGAGAGTTGAAGTTTTTGCACGTGAATCGTTTTAAAAAAATTTTTCTTTTTTTTTTACATCCTTGTCGCCATTGTAGTGTAGTCGGGAAAGGTGAGAGTAGGAAAACACGACGACTGGTGAGAATACGAAGAACATTTATACCCAGAACAGGGTTAGTGATACAGGAAGATTAGTAAGTCCGTGAGGAGTCTTCTCTGTACGACATTCGCATAGCTCCCATTGTGCGGTCTATACTTGCTGCTTATATGGCTAATGGATAAGTCCATTTTGTGATTATAAGGGTGTGTATGTCCCCACAACAATAATAATGCATATTATCACATAATCAAACAATTACATTGAGGTTGGACCATGTACCATTAAAGACTTAACTAAATTACGAAACTCTGGATTTTCAGGTTCTGGTATCTCTGCTGACAATTGCATCAATTTGATAAATTGTTCCGATCTTATCCTGATCTCACAACATTATGATCATGTTGCAGTGTAGTAGCCTTCTTTTATGAAATTCAATAACATGAACATTTGCAAATAAAATTCCCATTACATGACTTTAATATCTTTCAAAAGTTCAGCCAGATGTGCATGATACACACATGATATTAAGTCGATTTTATGTAAGTTCTTATGGCTCAAAGTTGTTTATTATGTAAAGACATGTTGGATTACACGTGTTTAGAAAGAATAGACCTGGTTTTCCGTATTTACAGAAAACTGCTTTGTACTAACTGCTTTTTTAATAATTTCAACATAACATATAAATAGATAGTATAATAATGTTTTCACCTGAAATGCGTTGGTTTAAAAGATCCCTAATCAACAAAACCATCCTATGATTTTACTTATTTTGACATAACTCTTTAGCAGGTAATCATGTTTTTACCTGAAATGCGTTGAAATGTGTACTAATTTCAACATGACACGTAAGTAGGTAATAATGTTTTCACATGAAATGCGTAGATTTAAAAGATCTTAAATCAGCAAAAGTATCTTATGATTGTAAATATTTGGACATATCACTTTAGTCGGCAATAATGTTTTCACCTGAAATGCGTTGTGTATATATATATATATATATATATATATATATATATATATGGTGCCTAGAAAGTCTGGCTACATAATCTACAGGCTGCTTCCACAAAGTCTGGCTACATAATGTAGCCAGACTTTGTGGACACCTTGTATATATATATATATATATATATATATATATATATATGCGCGTCTGTGTACACACACGTGTATATATATATATATATATATATAGGAGCAAACCACTCCTTTGATATATATATATATATATATATATATATATATATTATATATATATATAAATCCGTAATCCTGTTTGTTTGTTTACAATTTGATTAATATATACAAAAGTTCCTGCTGAAAACGGTTATCTATATAAATTCTATTTACTATAAGGTTTTCTATATAAATAAATAGCATCACGATCAACATATATACACTATATTGAAGGCAATGCACATAATAGAACTAATCTAATTTGCATATTATATTAAAGAAAATCTTTTTAAATAATTCGCTCAATTAAAATTACTGATTATAGTAATGTAATTGATGTAATTATTCTATTTAAGAGTATTATTTAAAGTTAATTTGTTTAAATTATTTTAATTCAAGTTATTTTGTACTATTTGCTAAACTGGCACATTTTAAGTAATTTTCACTGATATTTAACTTCCGGTTATGAACGGATATAGTTTTTAACCAAATCGAGAGATATGGTGATAAAATGATTTGTTTTAATTATTTATTTTCTATAAATGTAAAAGTTACAAATATTGATAAAAAAAATAATTAGGCTAAGGATGATTTTATTTTTCGACGAAATATTTTAAATCGTTAACTCTCTATTAAAGTCTCGGCTATAAATTTCATTGTAAGGTTAAAATTTATTTCCTACGGAGGATTTTAAAATCATTTTTCAACTATTCACTTGACTGTCTGAATTTTATTATCGTTTCCACAATACTTTGAAAAAGAAACAAGGTAAAGTAATGCTTTTTATATCAGATATATTCCTATGCGTTTTTTTTTTTTTTCACTTTTTTTTCTTCGATTTTCTTTTGAGAAAGATCTTATGTTTTCCTGTCTGGGTAATTGATTTAGTTGATAATATATATTTGTGTGGTGGAGTTTCGACGTAATTATGTTTTTTTCGGGGGGGAGGGGGTGTCGCTTTATGTCTCAGCGTCACTCAAAGAAAAATAATTGCAGAAGTACAAAAATGCGGGTGTTTTTATCTGTTTAGTACTTCTGCAGTTTACGAACCGTGCTATTTTTTAGATCTTTTGTTTATTAATTTTTTATGTGAAAGTCCTCCCTTTATTAAAAATGGGGTACTTTTTATATACACAACCAAGCATAGTTTATCCGCAAAAATCTTAATTTACATTTTTGGGAGCAACACAAACTGAAAACGGACCTGTACAGTTTTTTTTTTCTACGTAATGTAGAACTTTCGTTTACATGTTTACCAGTGGTACAAGAAATGTCGTTTACCCAGAAGTTTTGGTTTCGAACCTGTAATTACATAAATATTAAAAGAATGCCAATTTGTATTGTGTAATACAAATATATCCGTAGCAAAGCTCGGGTAAATCGGCTAGTATATATATAAATTTATATATATATACTAGCATGGGCGCCCGGCGTTGCCCGGGTGTTTGGATGTGTATGCTGAGCAAAAAAAAAAGTGATATTAGGAAGGCAGGCTCGAACCCGTACCGCAAAGAGGAAAAGAACGGGGTAAACCCTACCGTTTATGCTGTTACCACCACCGCCAAACCGGAAGCGACATTTTTTTAAATTAAGGCTAGACAATCTAAAGGAGAAGATAACTTAAAAAAATATCGCCGAAAAATTGACCCCCCCCCTGTAGAAAAGTGCCTAGTTGAGGGGGAAGATATTAATGTTTTTACAAATTTTTCGATATTTATCGTATGAAAGATCGAACTTTACAACGATACTGATCTGGGTAAAATCCGTCGCCTCTATTGAAAATTTAAGGCAGATATGCTAACAGACATATATACATACATTTATATATTGGTAACTTAAAATTTTCGACCCAAACTGATGAAAAAGCTTGCCCTATCTCTGAATACCCTTTATGTAAAATTTCAAATATTTAGGCCAAAAATTGTCTGAGTAATTTGGAAGAGACCGCAGAGGTCATTTTTTTAAACTTTGACCCCTGTTATGACCCCTTAAAATTTATTCTTTTGGGCTCAAATCACGTTATTAAGTTAGATCCATGTCCAAGAAGCCTATATCTAAAATTTCCAGTGCGTAGACCGAAAATTGTCGGAGGAGTTTGGTAGAGTTCTCAAAGGTAAAATCGTTGGACTTTGACCCCTTAATCGCCAAATTTCTGGCCAAAAACCGATCACATCGATTTTCCCAAATCTCAGTACCCTGCATATCAAATTTCGAGTCTGTAGACTTAAAATTGACAGAGTTATTGCGTAGAGAAATGTACACAGACACACAGATACACAGATACACAGACACGTTCACTTTTATAGATATATAGATAGATAGATATATAATTTTTCACTAAGACTTTCGGTTGAATCATAGAATGTTTTATAATATGTGTAATGTTTGCATTTTGATGGTGATGCTAAGCCCAAAAAACAGTCGTCGCTGACGAGAAAATTAAACGCCTTGTTGACGGCTAAAATGGTGAGTATTCTTGGAAAGAGACCGTAGTATGAACCTTCGAAAAGTTTAAGGATGCGCTGACGAATAAGTTTTAGGAAATATGAATAATTGGAAAGTTCAAACTATTGATTGAAATCATTGGTTAAATGATTACGATTTAAAAATAAATGTTTCGGCAATAAAATCTACTTGCTTGAATTTAAGGTTTTTTTTATATTATTCACATTCATATACATATTCATATTTTTCAACTGTTATGTTCATTTTTTTTCACCCCTTTTATAAAAAATATATAAAAATACGTAAATGTTTTTATCAATTGATTTTTTTAATTTTTTAATCACATATCTTTGCAAGTAACTATATTTATACATATATATATTTTTTTTTTACATAGGCATAACCATTTATCAATGTCAGATACCACTCGAGAATAAGGGTTAAGAGTGTACAGTAGTCAATTGGACAATATAGTAATCGATAGTAATGGAAATTCGGTAAATTTGTTAACTTTAGTTGAACGGCTCATGAAAAACGTGTTTACGTTGGTCTTGAAGACAACCATATTGTAGTCAGCTGAAAAGCAGGAAAACGGAAGACAATTCCACAGGCGTGCAGTTCTAAGAAAGAAGCGTTCTTCATGGAATCTACGTTTAGGTTTAGGCACAGATAAAGAGTGGGGCGGAATTATTGATAGTGTCTTCAGCTAGACGAGTGTTTCTTGTGAAAGTTTGGCGAAGGGGGGGCATAGATTGAAGCTCAGTCGAACACTTTCCATGAAAATAACGATAAAGCAGAGACAAACTCGCAACATCTCTTCTATGAGAAAGAGGTTGCAGGGAAGAGAAAATGACATCTCCGAGGCTACGAAGTGGATTTTGAACTCTGTCAAGGCAGGAAAAGCCTTTTCTAGCAGCTCCTACCCAGATGTGGCAACAGTACTCCATCCTTGGACGTACCTGGCTCTTATATAGATAGAGAATTGCATCAGTAGTGAGATATCTACTGGATCGATAGAAGGATCCCACCATTTTTTCCAACGGCCTTTGCAACAGATTTAATGTACGTGTTCCATTTAAGATCAGGAGTAAAGGTCAAGCCCAGAAGCTTGTCAACACATGAGACCTCCTCAAGACGAGAGCCATTCATTTCAATTGATGCCAGATGGGGATCAGAACGTTGATGATGTAAAGATAGAAGCTTGGTTTTAGATATATTAAAAGTAACCAGCCACTCCTTTCCCCATTGCACCACGTGCTCAAGATCAGAGGAGAGAGAATCGGGGAGAACTTGGTCGTTTTCGGTCTTAGATGTGCTACAATAGATGGTGGTGTCATCAGCATAAATGTCTACGAATGATGTAAGGATGTGATTTGGAAGATCATTAATGTAGATCAGGAAAAGAGTTGGGCCCATGGTGGGCCCCTGAGGTACTCCAACATTAATACTGTGAGCTTCTGATTTTTTCCCATGAACTACTACTCTTATATCAGAGAGAAATGATTTAATAATTGAGGAGACATTTCCAGCTATACCATAACTGGAGAACTTGTTAAGTAAACCGTTATGCCATACTCTATCAAAGGCCTTTATATTAATATTCGTATTACTTGGATTCATCTGACTACTCTTCTCATCTTGAGTGTGATTTTCACAACGTTTCGGTCGATGTAACTTTCGATTTTTTCAGGTGTATCCTGTCGAACTCGGGAATGTTTCTGTAGAACTCGGGAATTTGGACGGGATTTCAAGCGGAATTTTTTATTTACTTCACGGGGGTGCGTGCTCTTGCTCCGTCAGCCATGGCTGAATAGAGGTCCTAAGTAATTCACAATTGTATTTTCGGTCGCCCACACTGAGGATTGAACCTTAAACCATCAGGAGAATATCACTTTTTACAATTGATTTTTCCAAGTACTCCAACCACTGAGCCACGGGTCCTTATGTTTATTTTTTCAACCCCTTTATAATAAAAATATATAAAAATACGTAATCTTTTTATCAACTAATTTTGTTTTCATTTTTTAATTGTATATCTTTTCAAGTAACTGTGTTTACTTAAATTAAAATATTATATATTTTTCAAACTGTTGAATGTGCCTCATTTTTTACAGTTTTTGCAGTTTCAGAAAAGTGAATATGCAAGTGAAAATAATTTAACAGTTTTAAAATGTGAATATTTCGCATGTGTTAAAAAAACATTAAATTCAAACAATACAATAATTACGAATCCAGTAGATGATATTGCCGAAACATTTATTTTTAAATCGGCGACAATCGTAATAGATTGCTCAGGCTTAAATAATATATATTTAAATAATATATATTTAAATAATATATATTTAAATAATATATATTTAAATAAAGTATATTTAAATAAAGTACATTAAAAAAACATATATTTGAAAAAACAAAAAACAAAACGTAAATATGTTTGAAAAATATATATTTACAAAAATATCTTAATATTTTGCCAAAATATATAAGTAAGCAGTTTAGAAGAATTGCAGAAGTAGTGTATCCATTTTGTGCTTCCATACCTCAACTGACAAACCTGCCGGCGTGTTTGAAAGTTAGGATTTCTGCACGATTACCGATTATTTACACCGATTACCGATTATTTACACCGATTACCCCTTACCTACAGTTTTAACGTGAATTTCATTGCATAGTGTTTTCACGGATTTTAAATTCTGTGGAGTATTTTATTTAATTTTCTTTTCCGGGCTGATTCCTTGGGATTGCGCACACGTAAACTTTTTTTTTTTCTTTTGTGGAGTAAATTTGTACATTAGGTCAATCTTCAAATTTTTTTTTAAATGACGACTTCTTTAGGTTTTCGACTATGCTGATTAAGAAAATCTCATTCAAATTTTGTGGAGACAAGTACTTATAGAGATATAAAGACCTGTATTATGCACTGCAATTCACTGGCTGCTAGGTTTGTACGCATGCGCGATAAAGAAACCTACTTCTCTTCTCCGATACTGCCACCCAACAATATTATTTTTAGCATTAACTGGTGGCTGACAACGATTATTACGATTAAATTCGGGGAGATTATTCCTCCACAAAAAAGGAGGGTGGTCTACTCCTAAAGCCGTTCTTTACATAGGTATGTTGGGGTGTCTATTTCGAACGCCGTTCTTAAGATAGGGAGGTTGGTGGTGTCTATTTCGGAAGCCGATTTCATTATGGGGAGTTTGGGATGTCTATTTCAAACGCCATTCTTAACATGACAGTATTCAAAGAAGTGAAGTGAAAATAGTCATAACTGTTTTGTTTTACACGTTAAAAAAGACAACATAAAACTGAAATTTAGATTAGTTTAAGAGGAAGACTTGAATATATATATATATATATATATTCTCTGGAAAAAGCATATAGAAGTTATTTCTAATGTGTATAGTGCCTTCTATGTGCCGAATCTGTATGTGACTTCACCTCTATATGACGAAACGTCCTTAAAACTTCGAATATGTATATCTGATTTTTTTAAATATTTCAGTTTCTTCCGAAACAAAACAAATAATATAGTGTCATAACTGAAAAGTCCAAAGTAGTGATCCTCATTCAATCCCGAGCCACGTCGAGTCTTCTTGCTCGTAAAATAATATTTTAAATAAACATATGTCTATTTACTTTTGTCATGTCTGTGTATTTGCATAAATTATTAATGAAGTTTCAGCAAAATGGACGCCAATTCCCAGTTGTAGATTAGCAACTTTGCAATTATAGAAAGAATACGAATATTTCAAAGATGATTTTTCGTTCATTTCAACTAATTTATTCGTTCTCAACGTCATCGCAACTTTACATGTGGTTATGTCTGTTGGCAGTCTATCGCGCTTCAGTTTGAAATATTAGTTGCAGCGTAAGCGCGCAGATTGAATGGATGTTTCTTATTTTAGACATTCTATCGCTTTGTTACACTTACGGTTAAAATTGTAATTTATCTGCTCTGTCCTGCGTTAAAAAGAATATTCATTCCTATAACTATATAGAAAAGAATTTCACAGGTAAAAATGGAACAAGTCGATAAGATGAAAAAATTGGCGCAACACGAAAATATAAATCCAGATATTACAGTGAGTTTATAAAAATCTTAAATACATATAAACACTTTTTATCAAATATTTTCTACGATTGTTAGAATAAGTAACATTCCTGAATTGCACGTTTTGAAACATGTGGCAAGGAACTGTTAAGAATGGTCTCTCCTGTTTTGGCAGATTAAAAAATCCGTTTCGAAATCTAGTGGACAAAGCCCTTTTTCCTCTCTACTTCTTTATTCTCGCAGAAAGGACTTGCGACTCTATCTCTAATCTATCGTCATTTTCATAGCAGGTGCTCGACTGAACTTCTTCGTAGAACATTCGAAGCAGCACTCGTCTAGCTACCACAACTGCCAACAATTTTCCTCATATTGTGTCTAAATCTAAACGAAACTCCAATGTCAAGTTTCTTAACAACATGGCTGTAGAACAATACCACGTTTTCAAGTCTGGTGTAAACAAGTTTTCATTTATTTATTGCGGGCTATTATCCTCGTCTTTTGTTGTGTAGTAGGGGTCTTTTTAAGATGACGGGTACATATATACGATGGTGATGAGGGAGAGAAAACAGAGACATTTATTTGTATTACAGTTCTGTGTTTCTTATAGCATATATTACACTGAGAGGGTGATCAATTCTTTTGACACACAGGAGGGGACAGTCATTACTTATGATGGAGAGGGGGACACATTACTTGGATGGGGGTTACACAAAGTTCATTAAAGATGATTACACAATACCTTTAATTGTTGAATGACGACACAACACAGTTTTACAAAACATTGATGATGACTTCTTTATTCTTACATCAACCGGTCGAATGATGATGACGTTGAGGAATTCAAAGTCGTTTCTACATGTTTAAAACGTTCTCCCTTCGCTTCTAAAGGGACCCTTCTCTGATCATGTCAGCTCTTTCCGACCGACCCTGCTGACCGTTCGATCCGGACTCGACTGCCCGACTGTAACTCTCGATCTCTAAAACTAGTTCCTATATTGAGAATTCCCTTTCTGTTATGACGTCATATATGGCTTCAAAACGTGACCCACTCACGTGGGGAACTCACGTGGCTTAAACATGTATTTCGGAATATGTTCCCAAACACATTTCTGCAGATAAAGAATTCTCAGTAGCCTATTTTCAACCTATTTTTCAATATATTTCTAAATTGTATTCTTCATTATTTTCTAGCTGACCTTATTTTAATTCAGTTTTCATAAAAAAACTGAACAATTAAATTCTTTTTACAAACAAACATATCTAAACTATTTTATATGAAATTAAACCATGCGAAATCCTAACATTTCATTTACTGAATCTATCCTGAACCTTGCTTACAAGGTTCGAATCTCGGTCTATCCTAGTCTCATTTTCCACTTATCTAAAGTTTTTCTTATTTACAAGAAAAGGGGCTCTTTTCTTGTAACACTTTTCGTTGTTGTTTCACGACATTTCGGCCAACTATTCCTCTGGCCTTCGACTAGGTGGTCCAGACGTTGGATAGAGACGTTGACTCTACGGTTCCAGGTTAGCATTGTCTGAAGATAGCGGTTTCAATCCTACCCAAAGCCGGTCAAAAGCTTAGTTGGCCAACAACTATGGAAAGCAGTACTTGCTTAGTATGCAGTTAGGAGATTCGGAGTACCTACCCCGTGGTGGTTACAACCTGAAGAAGGCCAGAAAAATAGTTGACCGAAACGTCGTGAAACAACAATTCAAAGATGAGGATAATTGTCCGAAAAAATAAATTAATAAATAATACTCATCTTAAAAAGGAATTCCAATCAATTAAATAAACAAGGTCTTCCTGTATCGTTCTTCTCATTAACTCTTTTCCTAGCCCTAAACTTATCCTCAAGTGATCTCTGGGCTTTGATAAGCGATGATCCTCCCCCTCACATATAAAAAATTATTAAAATATTAAAGTTTGTCAGAGATACTTCTAAGCCTTTCCATTAGAAGCTCTATCAGTCTGAAATCGCATTTCAAGGACGTATATTATTTTTCATACGCCCCAGCATCTGTCTAAGAAAATCTGTCTGTCAAACGTTAGATTTTAAATGAGATTTTCATCGTGACACGCGCAGATTGAACGATTGACTCTTAATAACAGACTTATTCGTTACAGTCTCGGATATACTTAGCAATTCAATAAGGAAATGGTAAGTGTATCTCATTTCGGAATGCAATTCATTCAGACATGCAAAATCAATACATTCAACTGCATTCGAATGTATTTCATCTTCAAACGACACGATAATGGCACAATTTAATCTTTTAAGTGCGTGCGACAAGAATTAGAAACTGTTTAAAATATGAACTATTAAAATCCTTGCATGGTTTACAAAGACACGTTCGCTTTTTTTTGCTGACCTTTATCCTTCTTATTCTTTCTCTCTCTCTCTCTCTCTCTCTCTCTCTCTCTCTTTATCATCGATATCTGATATGTTCAATTGTAAATCTGTAAAATAAAATGCCTTCATTTTTGATGACGTTACAATAAAATAAAATAATAAAATATCATCGTTTGAATTAATTTCATTATATTTTTGTACATCCACTTTTTTTTCTTCGTTTTTATGTCGGATTTGATTCAAAGTGTTCATCATATGCTTACATTAACTAAACAAGTAGGGAAATGAGCTTAAACCCGAGATTTTTCAAAATAATTTAATACAACATAAAATTTTACAAATATACATTATATATGCATGGCTTACGAAAATACAATTATATTTCAGTACTTCGTCAGCTCCGAAAGCTAATAATATTTTTTTTTTTAATTTGCAATGGATTCAAAAGAAAGAGTTAGAGATTAGATCACCATTTTTTCTTCTAATTCTATTTTTCGTTTGGCAGAGAATGATGACATTAAATCTCTAATTTTGTTTTTTGTTTTTTTGAGCCCATTGCAAAATTCTTATTAAATGGGCTTTTTCGTAACCACGATCAAGGTAAATGTTTCTCGCATGCTTTTCCCGTTAGGGATCTCCCCGCCTTTTTTCTTTCTATTCAAAAAATGCTACACTGCCAAAAGTGTGTTTATTCATAAAGTCTGAAGAAATGCTGGTTTTTGAAAATTTTCAAACGATATAATGCTTGAAATTGTCGAACTAGACATTGAAACAATTGTAACGTAAAATGAAATACACTTTTCGTTGCTATCAACACCTTGTCTTGAAGCCTTGATTTTGCACACACAGTATATTAATGCTCAATTATGAAATGTGATAATTTTGTAGCTTAATCCTTAAGTCAACCATTTTTTGGCTTAAAACCTATTAGTATATGAAAACTTGCTGAATTACACAAACTCAGTATATTACATATAAGTCTATATATATATATATATATATATATATATATATATACTTCAGAATAATGAAATGCCATATATCTACTAATATGCAAATCAAGTGATTTTCGTTCTTACAAAATATTATTAGATGTAATATTTTATATAAGACAATCCCAGCTAAATAAAATTGCTTAAAATAAAGTGAAGGCAAATGAATAAAAATTTAGATATTAAAATTTTATGATCTGAAAAAGTTATTCTTCAAATATAGAATGCTTTATTGTTTAAAAACAAAGAATACAAATAAATCTGTTTCCTTAACCCATGAGTTTTCGATGCTTATTCATCTCCTCAGAGGAAAAATATTAGCAAATATTTTTACTGGTTTGTACCTTATTTGCTAAAAGCAATAAATATAGAAAATTAAAGTTAAAGTTATGAATGCTTTTTTTTAATATTTAAGATACATAAAATAAGGGAAATAAGCATTGAAGCAGAACAGGAATATTGTAATCTAAATCCAGAATGAATGCTAAATCATTAAATATAGAATCCTGGTAATAAGAAGGTAAAGAAATCCAACGTGTCTTGTAATCCTTCCAGTGTACTTGGTAAGAATCACATGCCACCATATTTCCTTCGCCTAGTACCTTGGAAGAATTACGCAAATAAACAACTTACCTTTAAATCGGTGAATTTTCAATTAATTTTCTTGTTACTCATTTTTCCTTTACAAATGACCGTTATGAACGAGATATTAAAAGTTATGAATGAAATATTAAAAGTTATGAATGAGATATTAAAAGTTATGAACGAGATATTAAAAGTTATGAACGAGATATTAAAAGTTATGAATGAGATATTAAAAGTTATGAACGAGATATTAAAAGTTATGAACTAGATATTAAAAGTTATGAACGAGATATTAAAAGTTATGAACGAGATATTAAATGTTATGAACGAGATATTAAAAGTTATGAATGAGATATTAAAAGTTATGAATGAAATATTAAAAGTTATGAACGAGATATTAAAAGTTATGAACGAGATATTAAAAGTTATGAACGAGATATTAAAAGTTATGAACTAGATATTAAAAGTTATGAACGAGATATTAAAAGTTATGAATGAGATATTAAAAGTTATGAACGAGATATTAAAAGTTATGAACGAGATATTAAAAGTTATGAATGAGATATTAAAAGTTATGAATGAGATATTAAAAGTTATGAACGAGATATTAAAAGTTATGAACGAGATATTAAAAGTTATGAATAAGATATTAAAAGTTATGAACGAGATATTAAAATTATGAATGAGATATTAAAAGTTATGAATGAGATATTAAAAGTTATGAACGAGATATTAAAAGTTATGAATGAAATATTAAATGTTATGAATGAGATATTAAAAGTTATGAATGAGATATTAAAAGTTATGAATGAAATATTAAAAGTTATGAATGAGATATTAAAAGTTATGAACGAGATATTAAAAGTTATGAATTAAATATTAAATGTTATGAATGAGATATTAAAAGTTATGAATGAGATATTAAAAGTTATGAACGAGATATTAAAAGTTATGAATGAGATATTAAAAGTTATGAATGAGATATTAAAAGTTATGAACGAGATATTAAAAGTTATGAACGAGATATTAAAAGTTATGAACGAGATATTAAATGTTATGAAGTCCATTTTTTTTTTTAAATAGACACTTATCTACCTTCAAAAGGTCTGAAGCAAGCCTTCCCTCTAATCGTTGGATTTTCAAATAAGTTTCTTCTGTTACTATTTTTTTTCTTTATAAATGCAGTAATAAACGAGATATTAAAGTTACGAAGTCCAAACTTAAAAAAACAAAACAAACAAAAAACACTCATCTACTGTTAAAATGTGTGAAGCAAGCATTCCCTCCGATGAGTGGGTTTTTTATTAATTTTCTTCTGATGTTTAAAAAAATTTTTTTTTAATTTTATTTTTCACCATAAAATGTTACGAGTAGTCAACAGTGCTCAGTACACGAGTAGAGCTGGATAGTAAGTTATGAAAATGTATATGGTAATTAAACTACACAGAATTTCCCGCGTTTCGGGACGAAATTCTGCGTACTTTAATTACATCAGTAACCACTGCATACACACATGGCATAACCATATAGATGAAATTGCTTTGTTGTTGTTGTTTTTGTTGTGTTTCATTTTGCAGTAGTTATTGTTGTTGCTATTGTTGTTGTAATTGTTGCTCTCCTCGCTGTTGTGATTGTTGTTATTGTTGCTATCGTCGCCATTGTTGTTGTTGTTGAGCATTATTAATGTCATATGCATCAAAAGATTATTATTGGCATTCGTTTTAATTATAGTTAAGATAAGTAAAACCAAGTGTTTAGGCTAGTATTGTAACAAGGAAACATTGTAACATGAAAGATGTCGTGAATGACGTCACACATGAGAAATAACGTCAATCGAGTTACGTCACATGTGAATGATATAGCTCTCTGGTTAAGACGTTGAGTCAACCATGGTCACTCAAGTTCTAAAATATACAAATTCCACCAAATCTTTGCTGATGTTGAGTTTTTGCAATTTGTATACCTAATGAAGAATATGACAAAATGTATATTTCTAATTATCGTAACCTCATTAACTAATGAACTGATCATTATGGATTTTGAAATATAACTTCTAAAAATACAGTTAGTAATTGATAATATATACTTAGATTCATGGAGAGAAATATAATGACAGAAAATACTTTGATCATCCCATTATAGTGCCTATAATAAAACTACGACGGAGGCGTTAAAATAAAGACAAGAAAAATAAGTAAAATGAAAAAAAAAATCAAAGAGAAATAGGAATTTAATATCGATTGAAACGGATGGTATGAAAGAAACCGGAACTATTGAGAAAAATATCTATTTTCAGAAAATAGAAAATAAAGCACACAGAAATAAGGAATAAATTATAATTGGCATAGCTTATTATTATTGGCTCACATGGAGCTTTCACAATTCAACAAAAGATCTGATTGGAGACCTGTGGTGTTCTATGGAAGCTGAGTGACAACAAGTCTCCCCAGACGTCCAGCTTCTCCACCTCCTTCGATAGCATTTGCAAATAAATTTGCGTCATCGCAACAGCTCCTTACCATTGATTTCTCGCTGGCAGTGGCCATTGGTCTATACTAGAATTTGAGTGGCACTAAGCCTCCCCAAGGTCCCAGTTCTCTTTGCGCTTGTCCAGCAGAGGTCTAGTCAGCGCTCTCTCCTCGGTCTTTCCATCCTCCTTGACCCTTCTCGGCTCTTTGGTTTCATTTTTCTTTGGTGAGGGGACGGTGATGAGACAATGCGAAGGGATGCGTGATGGGGGCATAGAACTTGTATATATGCAGCTTCGGTGTTCTTCATTCCCTGTAACGCTTCTTCATTATATTGTATTCTTGTATTATTCCCCGCGTTCAAGCGTTTTCCTTTATATTTCAGCAGTTTTCATTATCGTTAGTCGTTGTATTTTTGCAGCTATCCTCTGATTCCAATTTTTGCCATTCTTTTTGAGAAGTTTTTTTTCGGAATTGTTCCTAGTGCTCCTATTATTATAGGTATTATTTTGGTTTTCTTCATCATCCAAATCCCTTTTAACTCTCTGGCTCTGTGTATTTGCTTCGTTTCTCTTTTTCTTTCATACTCATCCTGTGGTCAGCTGGGACAGCAAAGTCTACAATTTGACAGGATTTTTCTTTCTTGTTAATTATTACGATGTTTAGTCTTCTTGGATGGGTTTGTCCGTCTGTATGTCTATGTCCGATAGGATTTTGTGGTTCTAGTTTTCGAGTACTGTTGCGGATTTATGCTTGTACCATTTGTCTGTACGCTCAAAATGCAGTCGTTTGTATAATCCCCAGTGCACCGCCCTCCCCTCTTGGTCATGCCAGTTTTTCTATTCTTTTGGGGCCAGTTTGCTGCATTCACTTACTATTTGGTTTATTTTTCGTTTCTTTGTCCACAGAGTCTGCATTTGTTGTTTTCTTGTGTTTTATAAATTTTTGCTTTGGTATGGTTGGTTCTTATCGGGTTATCTTGTTGCTGCAGTCATTAGAGATACAGTTTATCGGTTTATATGTCATTTTCGTATCCACGTCCAAGTGTTTTCGTTACTCTCGTAATCCTCATCATCATCAATGTTATAATTATTTGACTCACTAGGAGTTCTCACAGATAATAATCAAAGATCGCTCACTGATAAAGCCCGTTGGTGTTCCCTGGAGTCTGGGTGACAACAAGTCTGCCCGTATTTCCAGTAATCCTCATCTATTTCGACAACCTTTACAAATAAAATTGCGTTATCGCAACAGTCCCTTGCTGTTGATTGATCGCTGAAAATGACCATTGGTTTTCACTGGAAGTTGGGTGGCAATAAAACGTTCCAGTCCCCTCCGCACTAACTTAGTGAAGGCCGGGTTTCTCTCCTCGGTCTTCCATCCGCCTTGATGTTTATTATTATTATTATTATTATTATTAGTAGTAGTAGTAGTAGTAGTAGTAGTAGTAGTAGTAGGCGGTTTATGTTTGAATTCGTTTCGCAACTACGGCAGTTGATTAACACACACGTCGAACTTCTTATCACACTGATGCAGTTGATACACACTGTCGTCGATCTTCTGAACATACTCCTTTTATTGTCCAAGCGTTCGTCATCAGTCAATCGGCGGCCAGAAAAACAGTCACGTGAGGGGTGACGTCATCGTTCAATAATCTTACAAAAACCACAGCCGCCATTTTCACTTTCTGCCCTCCCTGTGATCCTCCGAGCAGGTAAGACAACACGCGCGGACACGTGGTCGCTTTCTTCCTTCATTCTGTTCGACTTTACACCCCCCTGGTCTCAAGATCACATATGCGGCCGCGGTCGTTTGTTACGAGCTCTCCTACGGAGGGGGATTAGCTGGACTTCTTCATCTTCATCAGGGCTACTTGGGTCAGTGTCCACAGTCCTACTATCCGGCTACGCTCCATCTTCATCCGAGCTCTCAGAAGGGGTAACAGGCCTGTCGCCATTAACGTTGACAGCAGTCCTTCCATCAAGCTGGGCTCCATCGTCATTGGGGCTCTCAGAAGAGGCGCTGGAACTATCGCCATCTGTGCTGAGGTTCTCAGACATGTCATCACAGCAATGGGGTATGAGTCGGATCCACATTTCATCATTGTATGATTCATCACTTTCGCTGTTCGCCATTTGGTTTGTATCAAGGGCGCGCCGGATATCCCTCACATGCCGTGGAGTACCATCAACCAGCACAACCTGCTCACTAATTATGCCGATGATCCGTCCTCTTCTGAAACTGGTCGTACATCGGTTATTGGGAGGCCTTACCCAGACGGTGTCCCCTAACTTGTACCGTCTTTGCGTCCTCTTCTGATTAGGAAGGCAGGCGTCAATGCCCTTAACACGCACTCGATAGCAATGTATCGCATTAGCAGGTGCACTTTCAGCAGTCGCATCATCCTTTGGTGTTGTATTGTATACTGCCTCTGCAATTGTACATTGCTTCCTTGCTGCTATCCTCTTCACACTTCGGTGGCACCGCTCCGCTATACCGTTGCCACTCGGTACATACGCACACCTGTGTCTAAGCCGGATCCCCCACTCGTCTACGAAACGCCTGAATTCTCCACTGCAAAAGGTTGTCAGTGAGAATCTCTTCAGGTGGCCCCCGCTCGTAAAATATGGACTCTAATTGACGGATGACACTAGCCGAGTCCTGTCTTGTTAATAGTCGCCAGATCGCAAACCTCGTTGGTCCGCAATCGATCAGTGTGAGGAAGTGATGACCACCATAATGGGTTATGTCCATGCCTAGTCGGCTCCAATTTTTGTCGACTTCCAGCCGATCTTTCTGCCATTTGGTGGGAGCAGGGTCGATTGACTGGCATATTTGGCATTCCTTGACCACTGCTTCTACTTTGCTTTTGGACACTGACGGGTTGGTTAAGTGTACGAAATAATATGTCCGTCTCACTCCGGGGTGTCCACTGTCATGGTGTACCTTCTTGATTTTATCCGTCTCCTCAACAGAGGCAGCACATAAAGACCCTGGTTCGGCTTCTTTCTTCATTGCGTTGAACCATCTCTGGGGCACACGGGTAAGTCTATCAGCAAGATTGCAGGTTGAAGTGACAAGCACTGCATTCACCGATAGGTCGTACTCTTCCACCAACTTCCTTATTGTCTCCAACCTTCGTCTGATTAGCATTTCGGTAGCCGCCTTGGTGTGCACTCTCGTTTTGCCTGTTAGTATGTCAACTATCCAGTAGTGTACGCACAGCGAATGTATAATTCTTTGATTTTCCACTGGAGTGGCAAGTTTATTCCTTTTATTACCGCATCCAACTCTTCCAGGTTGATGTGAGTAGCATCATCCATTGGTCGCAACCAGCAGGCGTCCTCAATCACAGACACGTTCATCTCCAATAGCGCCCCAATCGTGAGGGAGCTCGCATCCACCCACACATTTAGCCTGTCTCCCTGGACGCACCAATCTCCTTTAGCGGGGTCCTCCTGCTTGACTCTTGTGATGGTCTCCTTCACCATGCGCAGCAACAGATTGTCCGCCGTTTCGTCATCCCAGCCTTTGGTAACTGCACTCGCCCTCCTCTTCATGATGGCTGTCGCGGCCCGAGTCCATCCACATACTGGTAAGTGTCCCACCAGTTTTCCACACAGGGAAAATATAGCCCGCCTCGTGAGGACATGGAGCACTTTAGGAACTGCAGTTCCACGCTCCCACTTCAAGGTCCCTCGCTCTTGTTGAACGCTCAACCCCAAGACACGAGCGCCATCCTCCAAGCGTTCTGGGTCCTTACACATCAGTCGAAGTTCAGCTAGCTTGGCCCTTACACGTGATGACGGCACAATGTCTTCATTCACGTATATGTCGTCAAGGTATGCTGATGTCCCCTCTTTTACGGTCTTATCCTGTGACAATACACAATTGAAGATCGTCTTCAGTATTTGGGGCGCAACGTTCAGCCCAAAGCCCAGTTTTGTGGGGCAATGCCTCCTACCGGCAAACACTACCGTCTGAAATGGCCACATTGTCTCGCTAACCCGGACCTGCAGATATGCTCTTCTCAGATCCAACAGGGACACATTAGAACCCAGCTGGCACCACTCTCGTAATTTGCTAGCGCACACGTCAGCATCAGCTGTGAACGTATCAACATATGAGTTCAGTTCTCGGTAGTCCATTACCGGCCTGACTTTGACTTTGTTGTGCTGAGCAACCGCCGTTAATGGGATCAGACCCTGAGGAGGTCCAAGTTTCTTGTAGGGGTAGGGAATCAGCCAGCCATCCTCGATCCATTTGCGAAGTTCTTCTTCGTACGCGGGCCTCATGTGGTCGGGCACATGGTATTCAGTTATTCCACGCTGCAGTTTGGCTGGTTCCCGGTTTTCCGACCACTTCCATGAGGCAGTCCAAGCCCTCTTTTGCTCGTCAAATTCGACGCTGAAGTCTGGTTGGTCGATCCTTAGCGCAGCACACACTGGCGCTTTCTCCAGAAAATGTACCGCCCCCGTCGCAGTTATATAGACACCACCAAGGGCTTTAATGGCATCATATCCTAGGAGCAGGTGAAAACTCAGGGGGTTTTCGAGCACTACTCTAGGTTAGCGGAGCTTTCTATTTATCGTCCGAAGGTTTACATTGCCCACCCCGCAACATGTGCGCGTCTCTCCACTGATGGTAGTCACTTCTTTCTCCAAGTGTGGCAGAGATCACCTAGAATCGAGGAGTGCTGAGCACAGTGTTTCGTCCATATATATCGGGATGACCGGCAGCGTCTCATTTAATTTCTGCGCGGGGAAGAGGTCGACGCTGACACCTTGTTCCCGGTTCCGTTTTCCGGACACTCTTGAGCTATATGGCCAGTTTCCTTACACCGGTAGCAGCGAACAGCCGTTGGTTGTTGCCGGCAGTTCCTTGCAATGTGACCCTGTCCATTGCATCTGTAGCATATGATTCCACCACGTGGACCGGGTCCCTGATACGGTTTCTTATCCTTCGTTGTGACTTGAGCAGCAGCAATTACTGGTTCCCTCATCTCGGAGTAATTCTTCATTACAGTCCTGGCCGGATCTACTAGGTTATTAAGGGGCAACGAATCTGCACTTGAGCTAGCTCGTAGTAGTTGCTTTGCTCCTATCGGGAGTCCTGCTAGGAATTTGCATGCTAAGGCCCGCTCAGGCAGTCCACCAAACAACACTGTAAACTTTGTCAGCTCTGCCAAGTACACGTCGACCGTTTCGCCTGGACGTAAGGTTCTTGCCTCAAGTTGCTCCCGAGCAGTGGTGGGGTCAATCGCAAACGCCTTGAACAGCGCCGCCTTGATTTTCTCGTAGTCCTGTTTGCCCTCATGGCTGAGCTGTTGATACACCACAAAGGCGCCGCCGGACAATCGCAGAGGATCAACACGTTCGAAGTTTTTTACGCCAGACAAAAGGCAATGTAATTCCACCTTTTCCACCCAGTCAAGTACCGGGGTCGATCCATCAAACTCTGGTATTAATTTGAGGTCAATTTTTCCCCCATTTCGCCGAAATAGCTTGAATTCGTTTCGCAACTATGGCAGTCGATTAACACACACGTCGAACTTCTAAAGCTTGAATTCGTTTCACAACTACGGCAGTTGATTAACACACACGGCGAACTTCTAATCACACTGATGCAGTTGATACACACTGTCCTCGATCTTCTGAACATACTCCTTTTATTGTCCAAGCGTTCGTCATCAGCCAATCGGCGGCCAGAAAAACAGTCACGTGAGGGGTGACGTCATCGCTCAATAATCTTACAAAAACCACAGCCGCCATTTTCACTTTTTGCCCTCCCTGTGATCCTCCCAGCAGGTAAGACAACACGCGCAGAGACGTGGTCGCTTTCTTCCTTCATTCTGTTCGACTTTACAATGTTATAAGCGGATCGTTGAATATACGCAAAAAGTAAAAAGTGAAGAGTGAAGTTAAAACAAAGAATGAAACGCCATAGGAAATAAGCAAATATTTATTTCATTTCACGAATCTTAGTCTAAAATTTTATCTCATGTTTATGTGAATAAAAAAATGTTTCATCGATGGTTAATGTATAAAACATTCAACACGCTGATAAGTTAAATGGTTAATTTGACTCATTCAGATGAGTTAAGTATAAACAGATTTTTTTCTCAAACAACCATTCCTTTGAATTAATATCATTGACAATTGGGAAATGTATACGAGAAATAAAAATATTCGAAATATATATATTTGAAAATGAACTGTATTTTGGGGGGAGGGGGGTCAATTGAAAGGTGGACAATCTTGGGCACCCTTGAAGCTACTCGTTATACGTCTGTACCATTTTGCATGCTTTGTATAGAAAAGTTATGTGTTTGGAGATGAGAGAAATAATTGTATGGCAATAAAAACTGTGTTTTATGAACTGATGGAAATTTCTTCCCTTAATTAATATTAAATGATATACACAGGTGTAAACTCTCCGTTCAAAATGAACGGGGAGGGTGGTTAGGGTTAGGAAATGATCGCACTAATGTCACTATTCATATAAAATAATGTCTGAATCGATGAAGTTAGAAAAAAAGTAAAGAAAACGTCTCAAACTGGAAAGTTGAAAAAAAGAAAAATGCATGTTGTTGCCGTTGTTGCTGTTGCTTTATGGTGTAGATGTTCATGTCGTTGCTCATGCAACGAAATCTTCTAATAAATCTGCCGACAAAGGTTATAACTGTTTTTAGCATTTGAACAAAGTTGAGACGAGAGAAGAAAACGTTTAGATGCATTACGAGCGAATCGGCTGTCGTTTTGGTGAGCGTCAATTTCTACTCCACATTCATTCGTATAAAAACGCATCAGTTGATCAACTAACGATTATTGCATTTCACTCTCTATAGTTGAGTTTATACGAAAGAATGTGGCAAGGAATTGGATGCACACGAAATTAAAGACTGCTCCTAAACGAATACGTTGATTGCATCTTAACGAAAATTCTCCGCCATCGCCGCCGCAATTTTTTTTTTTTTAAATGCTAAAAAATGTTGCAATCTATTTCCTGTGTCTGCTGGGTTTACTGAGAGGTTCAAGGTCAAAAATGTAATAAAAATTATGCTTCAATCTATAGTCTAAGCAGTATATATATGTATATATATATATATATGTGTGTGTGTGTGTGTGTGTGTGTGTGTGTGTGTGTGTGTGTGTTAGAACCGAGAGATACATGGTCTTGGGATACGGTTTTTCAGGTTACGATGTGAGATACGATATTTTTCGGCTCTTGGTTACTATATTTGCCCCGCTTTAAGGTGTTATTTATAATGTCATTTGACATTTATAATGTCATTTAATGTGCATTATATAATGTCATTTAATGTGCATTATATACTGTAGTTTATTTTGTGACTAATTTTTAATGCCGTACACCGTCTTGACATTATCCTGCCTTGACAGAGTTCAAAATAGACTTCGTAGCCTAGTAGGGGATGCCCTTTTCTCTTCCCTGCAACACAGAAGAGATGTTACGAACCTGTCTCTGCTTTCTTGTTATTTTCATGACAAGCGCTCGTCTGAGCTCCAATCTAGGCCTCCCTCGCCAAACATTCACGGGAAAAAAGTCATCTACATTAAACTGCTATCAATAATTTCCCCCACTCTTTATCTGTGCCTAAACCTAAACGTAGATTCCATGAACAAAGCTTCTTTCTTAGAATTGCACACCTGTGGAACTCTCTTCCGTTTGTCTGCTTTCCAGCTGACTACAATATGGTCGTCTTCAAGTCACGCGTAAACAAGTTCTTTATGAGCCGTTCCCCTTAAGTAATTCAATTTACCAAATTTATACTACTAACGATTACTATGATATTGTCCCATTGACTACTGTTCACTCTTTAACCCTTATCCTCAAGCGGCATCTGGGCCTTGATAGGTGGTGTCTCCTGTGTAAAAAAAAAGAAAAAAATATATACAGGTCGGCCCATTTTAAAGTAGCCGGATTGCTCTAATCTTTCTCTTATTATCAACTGGCACCACAAGACAAAATGCAATTCTTTTTCCAACAAGATGGTGCAACATGCCACATGCCACACAGACCACTGACACGAGTTCATGACATGTTTACGGAAGAGAGAACAATAAGCAAAGGGTCATGGCCACCACGTTCTCCGGACTTGTAATCATGTGATTTTTATTGTTGTGAGATTTTAAAACAAAAAGTTTATGCAAATAATCCTCACAATCTTGACCAACTAAAGGAAAACATTACAAATGATATCAGGAGAATCACTAGAGAAAACCTACAGGCAGTATTTGCAAACGTTGTTAAACGTGCCTAGAAATGCATAGATCTCAATGGGGTGCAGTTCCAGAGTCTTTTATAACACTACAGGAAACTTAAACAATGCTTCAGGTAATTTAAACAATAAAAGAATGTTCTTCCTCTCTACTACATTTTCCGGGCTACTTTTAAGTGAGCACCTCCCTCTCTCTCTCTCTCTCTCTCTCTCTCTCTATATATATATATATATATATATATATATATATATATATATATATATATATATCGTCAAGGGGGTGAGTTCCATATAGAAACGTTGATTTCATTTAAATAAAAATAAATACGCATCAAGTACACTTGAAAGCCAAATCACAGCGTAATATTAGAAAAATAAACAAATATTTTACTTGTATGAAATTTATAACATAAATATATTTTGGAATTAAACTACATTCTCAGTATGTTGTTTTCTGGGGTTTTTTTCTTTTCTTCTTTCTTGCCATGTTGTAAAGTTGGAGAAAGAAAAGTCTGTTTGTAAAGAGCCGCGCATTGTACCTCAGCGGTTGTATTTTGAAATGCTGGAACAGTGTGCAGGAAACGCGAGAATAACGCCAAGGGTTTGAGTTCCATATAGAAACGTTGATTTAATTTGAATAAAATAAAATACGCATCAACTGCGTTTGAAAGCTAAATCACAACGTAAATGTCGAATTCGGAAGTTATGGAGAAACGTTATAGAGAAAAATTATAGAGAAAAGTTATGGAGAAAAGTTATAGAGAAAAATTATAGAGAAAAGTTATGGAGAAAAGTTATAGAGAAAAGTTATGGAGAAAAGTTATGGAGAAAAGTTATAGAGAAAAGTTATAGAGAAAAGTTATGGAGAAAAGTTATGGAGAAAAGTTATAGAGAAAAATTATAGAGAAAAGTTATAGAGAAAAGTTATAGAGAAAAGTTATGGAGAAAAGTTATAGAGAAAAGTCATAGAGAAAAGTTATGGAGAAAAGTGATAGAGAAAAGTTATAGAGAAAGGTTATGGAGAAAAGTGATAGAGAAAAATTATAGAGAAAAGTTATGGAGAAAAGTTATAGAGAAAAGTTATAGAGAAAAGTTATAGAGAAAAGTTATGGAGAAAAGTTATAGAGAAAAGTCATAGAGAAAAGTTATAGAGAAAAGTCATAGAGAAAAGTTATAGAGAAAAGTTATAGAGAAAAGTTATGGAGAAAAGTTATAGAGAAAAGTCATAGAGAAAAGTTATGGAGAAAAGTGATAGAGAAAAGTTATAGAGAAAGGTTATGGAGAAAAATTATAGAGAAAAATTATAGAGAAAAGTTATGGAGAAAAGTTATAGAGAAAAGTTATAGAGAAAAGTTATAGAGAAAAGTTATAGAGAAAAGTTATGGAGAAAAGTTATGGAGAAAAGTTATAGAGAAAAATTATAGAGAAAAGTTATAGAGAAAAGTTATGGAGAAAAGTTATAGAGAAAAGTCAAAGAGAAAAGTTATAGAGAAAAGTTATGGAGAAAAGTGATAGAGAAAAGTTATAGAGAAAGGTTATGGAGAAAAGTTATAGAGAAAAATTATAGAGAAAAATTATAGAGAAAAGTTATAGAGAAAAGTTATAGAGAAAAGTCATAGAGAAAAGTCATAGAGAAAAGTTATAGAGAAAAGTTATGGAGAAAAGTGATAGAGAAAAATTATAGAGAAAAATTATAGAGAAAAGTTATAGAGAAAAGTTATGGAGATAAGTTATGGAGAAAAGTTATAGAGAAAGGTTATGGAGAAAAGTGATAGAGAAAAGTTATAGAGAAAAATTATAGAGAAAAGTTATGGAGAAAAATTATAGAGAAAAGTTATAGAGAAAAGTTATGGAGAAAAGTTATAGAGAAAGGTTATGGAGAAAAGTGATAGAGAAAAGTTTTAGAGAAAAATTATAGAGAAAAGTTATGGAGAAAAATTATAGAGAAAAATTATAGAGAAAAGTTATAGAGAAAAATTATAGAGAAAAGTTATAGGGAAAAGTTATAGAGAAAAGTTATAGAGAAAGGTTATGGAGAAAAGTGATAGAGAAAAGTTATGGAGAAAAGTGATAGAGAAAAGTTATAGGGAAAGGTTATGGAGAAAAGTGATAGAGAAAAGTTATAGAGAAAAATTATAGAGAAAAGTTATAGAGAAAAGTTATAGAGAAAAGTTATAGGGAAAAGTTATAGAGAAAAGTTATAGAGAAAGGTTATGGAGAAAAGTGATAGAGAAAAATTATAGAGAAAAGTTATAGAGAAAAATTATAGAGAAAAATTATAGAGAAAAGTTATAGAGAAAAGTTATGGAGAAAAGTTATGGAGAAAGGTTTTAGAGAAAGGTCATGGAGAAAAGTTATAGAGAAAAGTTATAGAGAAAAGTTATGGAGAAAAGTTATGAAGAAAAGTTATAGAGAAAGGTTATGGAGAAAAGTGATAGAGAAAAATTATAGAGAAAAATTATAGAGAAAAGTTATAGAGAAAAGTTATAGAGAAAAGTTATAGGGAAAAGTTATAGAGAAAAGTTATGGAGAAAAGTTATAGAGAAAAGTTATAGGGAAAAGTTATAGAGAAAAGTTATAGAGAAAGGTTATGGAGAAAAGTGATAGAGAAAAATTATAGAGAAAAATTATAGAGAAAAGTTATAGAGAAAAATTATAGAGAAAAATTATGGAGAAAAGTTATAGAGAAAAGTTATGGAGAAAAGTTATGGAGAAAAGTTATGGAGAAAAGTTATAGAGAAAAATTATAGAGAAAAATTATGGAGAAAAATTATAGAGAAAAGTTATGGAGAAAAATTATGGAGAAAAGTTACTACGCTTCAAGGTATTTATATCTTCACATTATTACAATATTAAAAAATATTACTAGGAGAAATTGGAATAGAAAGGCAGTTCAAAAGATTTAATATGAAAAAAATCCAACCGATATCAACGCAGGAGATATCGACTAACAGCAGGTGGTTTGAAGTGGTAAGGCGTTGCGTAAACACAGATGAATAGAGGTGAACGTGGCGGGAGGAGCTCAAGAGATTTTTGGTTGCCAGGGAATTGGAGACAAATCCAACAATCTGACAATCTCTCTCCTGCCCTAAAAAATAAATGTCAGTAGCACAAACAGCTTTTGATCGTACATAAAACGACCATGAAAGGTCCAGTGTGCAAATGAGAAAGCACCACCCAGACCTCTACTGGAATGAGGACGAAAGTACTGAAATTTATGACAGGATCTTTGACATTCAAATTCCAGAAAAAGTCGATCGTCGTTATCAGCAAATAAGTAATTATAAAATACCGTTTAGAGAACAAACAGAAAATATAATAAATAAATACAGTTGGTTACAACACAAAAAAGTCGTGAAGTGTTAATGGAGAATGGAAAGATTGAGAAAGGAAAACACCACGCATACTTCTACTGAAAGCGCCGGAACTTTGGGGAAGCTTATTGCCGCTAAAATTCTAGAGAATTCAATGATCGTTGCTAGCAAAAAAAAACAATGGTAAACTTCCGTGGCGATAATACAAAATGTCTTGCAATAGTAATCGAAAGAGGCGAAGAAGCAAATCTGGGAAGATTTGTTGTCAGTTAGATCTTAGGGAAAATTATTAGTTGTTGCGAGTAAGCGATGACTGTTATGGTTGGGCAAAATAATGGCAAAATAAAAAAGCAGTGTTTTCTGGTGGAAGAGAAATTCCATGAAATTCAAGGATTAAACGTGTATGTAGGTATTCAAATAATTATGTTTGTTCCTTTGAGAACTGGGTTCTTATTGTTGAACACCTTACGTTGCCATAAAATAGTCGGCCACTTAAGCTCACGTGCGCAGATCGTGGTGTTAAAATTATTTGATCACTCTCAACCTTCTTGAATAAGATTTACGGTATATTCCCGTCGACGTTCTCGGTTTTCCCTTGCTAATGAAGTCAGAGATGGCTTTGTGGTCAGGTTCGAATCTCCTGATCGGCAGTAATCATAACTCCTTGCACTGATGATTGCTAAATGGATGAAACACTGAAGGCATTAATATATATCTATCTATCTATATATATATATATATATATTTATATATATATATATATATATATATATATATATATATATATATATAGTGTAGTTGAGTATTTTTCATCCTTAAAGACGACAAAAAACGTCTACTTAATTATACCTTTTTTCCATTTTTCTTAAAACGTTTGAAAATGCATATTGTAACGCTCATCCAACCTTCTCCCTCCATGCAAACCAGTTACTGACTTGAACATCTCACTTCCTCATGCCCTCCCTACCGCAACCCAGACGTCTGCTGATCGGGACAACTACTACTGCCATTAAACCTCTTCACTGTCTGTCTCTTTCTGACAGTGTACCATCACTTTCTGAAGATGCCGGAGTCTGTTCTCGGCGAAAACATTCGGAGAAATAAATATGAGACTTTTATCATCATTTTTGATTCCCCCACAAAAAAGATATATATATATATATATATATATATATATATATATATATATATATATATATATATATATATATATATATATACTCTCGGGGGGGGACACCCGGTTTTGCCCCGCTTAATTATGAGATTTTAATTTATCCAGATTTCGTAGATATTATTATAAAGTCGTGATTTCAAAAGAAAACAAAAAAATATTTGTGGCCATCAGCTAGAATCGAAACCGAAAGCAAAGCTGATGACGTTACCACTCTACCAACGTGACACGTATATGAACTGGTTAAAAATAAATTAAAATGAATGTACAAAATGTATAGCGATTTTATCAATTTTAACTCCTTTTTCACTGACTAAAGACCAATGAAATAACGGTTTATAAAAATCCAATCATTTGAGGCCCCTAGCGCCGCTCCACGATTTTTTGTTTAGGAGGAGATAGCGTTTGAAAATATGGAGACAGACAGACATTATGAGTTTTATAAAAATGTTTTCTCGAAATACCATGGTCTGAAGAGTTTTCATCTTTGTCCTTATTGATTTTGCAAGAAAGGTGGGCTCTCTCTACCGTGCTAGAAAACTACTAACACCCGAAAGTATCCTGTACCTCTATAAGGCCACCATTCGCCCATGTATGGAGTATTGCTGCCACATCTGGGCTGGTGCATCTGCTACTAGTCTCTCGCTCCTTGACAAGGTTCAAAAGAGAGTCGCAAACCTGATAGGCCCTGAACTGGCATCTAAGCTTCAGTCTCTGTCCCATCGACGAAATGTTGCATCCCTCTGCCTTTTCTGCAAGTATTTTAGTGGTGAATGCTCTGACGAACTGCAATCACTTGTGCCCCCACGACGTGTGCACCCTCGACAAACCCGACAGGCTGCTAAATCCCACCCCCACACTGTAGAGATCCCTAGATGTAAAAGATCTTTTTACTCCAATAGTTTCTTCCCCAGAACCGCTAGACTCTGGAATTCCATTCCAGGTCCCTGCTTCCCCAACAGTACTGACGTGCAGAAGTTCAAGTGTAACGTGAACCGACACCTTGCTGCCCAAATTCCTACATAGTACCCCAGTAGTTGTTGCCCCTGATAGTAGCCCCCTACACCAATGTGGCAATTTGCCTTGTTTGGGGTGAAAATGTAATAAAAAAAAATCAAATAAAGTTTATTTGACTTTGAATTGTCATCAATTGTTTTTTATATTGCTCTAATTATTTATGTGGAGTTTTGTGTCTTAATATGTAATTGCATAAAATTAGTTTTATTTTTACCTCTTTAATTATTACATATATATACTGCCAGAAAACTATTCACAGCTGAGAGTATCCTGTACTCCTACAAGGCCACCATTCGCCCAGACATGAAGTATTGTTGCCACATCTACGTTGGTGCATCTACCACTAGTTTCTCTCTCTCTCTCTCTCTCTCTCTCTCTCTCTCTCTCTCTCTCTCTCTCTCTATCTATCTATCTATCTATCTGTATATATATCTAACTATCTATCTATCTATATATATATATATATATATATATATATATATCTTTTTCTCTCTTGAATAGGGTCCAAAAAAGGGTCTCCAATTTAATAGGTCCCACTTTGACAACTAGACTCCAACCTCTGTCCCATCCTAATAATGTTGCATCCCTGTGTCTGTTTTACAAATATTTTAATGGAATGGTTCCTGATGAACTAATTGCACTCGACGTAAATATACCTAACAAACCTTCACTGTTGATGTCTCTAAATATCAGAAGGCTTTCTACCCTAATAGCTTCTTCCCTAGAACAGCTATATATATATATATATATATATATATATATATATATATATAGATAGATAGATAGATAGATATATATATATAAATTTCCTTAAGGCCTTATCGTCTGACCCTCTAAGAGGAAACGTCAGAATGATAAATTAAAAGCTAAGAATCGAATGAGGAAAGAGGGAAATTGGTTTCAGTTGGAAAACCAGTGAGAGAAAAAAAAAAGAATTCTGTTGTTTATAAATTTGTTTGTCAGTGTGGAGCTGACTACGTTTGCAAGACATTCCAAAGATTGGAAATGAGAATATCCCAACATATCTCTCAGGATATTCGATTACACCAGGTTTCGAGAACATCCGGGCACTCCCAAGCTCATGAGTCCGCCATCGGATCACCTGATTAGTATAAATAGGTGTTCTGACCAATATTCCGATGGGTGGTTTTCTGTTTTATACAGTGCTAGGTCGAACTATCATCTCAATATCATTGAGGCGTTAGTCATTAATAACTCTCGACCTAGCCTGTGTAGACAAAAGATTTTGAAACATCAGTTGGAAATATTTACTGATTTAAAACCACCTGAACAGTAAGATTTTTTTTTTCTCACTGGTTTTCCAACTGAAACCAAATTCCCTTCTTTCCTCATTCGATTCGTAGCGTTTAATTTATCATTCTGACGTTTCCTCTTAGAGGGTCAGACGATAAGGCCTTTAGGAAATTTTAACAATTCCACCTGCCCGTTTTTTTTTTTTTGTTTCTTTGATTTAAATTAAACTATGTTTCCTCTGAAATTTCTCCTTCCATTTTGCTGTACCAAGAATTTACTTATATATATATATATATATATATATATATATATATATATATATATATATATATATATATATATATATCAAAACAGATCCTGTCTAATCGTTTTTCTTTAAATATTTCAACAAAATGAATAAGTTTACAGAAAAAAAAAAAGAAAAAATGTACATATTTATTTAACGCATTTTTAAAAGTGTATATATAGACATTGAACAACCCAACCTTCCCATACGCACACATATGTTTGTCCTTCCCGACATGGGTAGGATTCAAAAACTGTTCTCTTTTTTGTATGGCTTTTTCATTTCTTGCATTTTTACTTCAATATCCTGAAGATGTCCTATGAAATAAGGACGAAACGTTGATTATTTTAATAATTTCATTCGGTTTTTCTATTTTTCTCAAAACATATATATATATATATATATATATATATATATATATATATATATATATATATATATATTACTTTTTAGTCCGTTAAAAACAGACAAAGTTATATCCCGTTGATTCATTTTTTTCTTGACATTTTTCTTAGTTTTGGATAAAATATCAATCATTTGAGGTCGACCATGTTTCACAATAAACTTAAATATATGAAGTTAATTTTTTTTTATAATTATAAGCGTGCTTTCTTTCTTGATGTTACTGAAGTGTGGATCCGTCTGTTCTGCGAACGATTTTACAACCGTTTTACATACAGTTTTAAAAGCACGTAGCCGCTGACTCTTTTGTCCTCGTCTGCATTAATAGACGAATTTGTCTCATTAGGAATAACAAACAAGTTTCCAAATTTTGCTAACAGAGGTCTTTCGCCTGAAACGATTTGAACGACAAAATTGGGCCTGGAATTAGGATACTCTAATATGAAGCCGCTTATTCGTTTTGTTGTTGTATGGCATTCCTTTTCTGGGCCTCACTTTTAAGTCAATGGAAAGTGGAAACTCTACATCTGGTATCGGCTCTGAGATAGGGAAAACTAAGAAAGGCCATGGTTTCTTTTTATTCGCGTACACTTTCATCTTCATCTAGTATGGCAAGAAGTCAACATTACAATCTCGTTCGTATCTATTATATGCATGTGTGTGTGTGTGTGTGTGTGTGTGTGTGTGTGTGTGTGTGTGATTAAAAAAAAACAAACACGTGTAAGGTTTTTTAATCAATATATTTATTTATTAAAATTAATTTCGAATTTTCGATCCATAAAATAAGAAGAATCCATACAATATTATCTATTACTTTTACGTGCTATGCCTGGGGTAATGTCTGGCGCAGATATTTATGAAAACCGAGTTTTTAAATGTCTGATTCAGTGTGAAGCGTCAATCGTGGGCATGTGTGTCAAAATAATAGAAATTCTACTGTTTAAAAACGACATATTGAAATTCAAAATTTAACGATTTAATATATCTATGATCTTATAAATTCGTTTTTCTTTGGTGTGGATTGATATTAATTTTAAAAACCCTTTTTTCTATTAGTATTTATTTGCTTTCCCACCAAAGCAATGTGACACAAGGTCGTTTTTAATGTGAGGTTTAACCAGCTCCCCGGAAAAAAGGCAAAAGGGGGCACTCTGGTTGGGACCAAAAATAATAATTGTCCCAATATGTCAATAATGGTCCCCCTCCATTGACCGGGACAAATTACCTTAAGTGCAGCATCTGCAGAACAGATACTACACTTTGATCCTGGCTCGAAGGCCAAGAACAACAGAAAAAAAGGCAACCCTCTTTTCTATTTAATGTATTCATTTGCTTCCCCACGAAATCAAATTAGACACAAGGTCGTTTTTAATGTGGGGTTAAACCAGCTCCCCTAAACAAGGGCAAAAAGGGGAAATCTGGCAATATCCAAAAATTATGAATTGTCTTAGTATGAAGGGTTTCCCCTACATTGACCAAGGACCAATTAACTTATGTGCAGCATCTGCATAACAGATACTACACTTTGATCCCGGCCCGAAGACCAAGAACAACAGGGTATTTAGTTGCTTCTCCACTGAGAAAATTAGGTACAAGGCCGTTTTTTAATGTGGAGAGTGAAGGAGAAATCGGGACCAGCTCCCCGGGGGGGGTAGGGGAGTTGAATAGTGACAATTGGTATGAAGGGTTTCCTCTACATTGACCAATAACTGATTGTCGCAAGGGCAATGGTCTTGTATGTGGTGTTGCCTCTTCATATGGTCTTTGATTGAAGCTGCAGAACAGATACTACACTTTGATTCCGGCCCAAAGGCCAAGAACAACAGAGTATTTATTTGCTCCCCCACCGAGCAAATTAGGCACAAGGCCGATTTTTTATGTGAGGAGTGAAGGGGAAATGGGGACCAGCTCCCCGGGGAGTAGGGGAGCTGGATAGTGACAATTGGTATGAAGGGTTTCCCCTACATTGACCAAGGTCTTATATGTGGGGTTGCTCCCACATATGGTCTTTGCTTGCAGTATCTGCCGGAACAGTACTACACTTTGATCCCGACCCGAAAGCCAAAAACAACAGAAAAAAGGTAAACCTCTTTTCTATTTATTTAAAAAGAAAATACAATTTTCTTATATATGGATTGTGGAATTGCATTCATTAGCAAAAGATACATTAACATTTATTTAAATAAATAATCGTTAATATTTAAATGAATATTAAGCTATAACATTAATTTATTTAAATAAATACGGATATTTATTGATATAAATACACTAGCTGTACCCGGCCACGCTTTGCTGTGGCTCAGTTTGTTAAAATGGAACACATTCCTCATAAAAATTTCATGTTGTATTGTTTATTTATTTTATTATTTTTGCAATTTTTTTAATCAATAAAAGTTGTTTTTCCCCCAACGAAAAGGTGAATTTTTGTACCATAAATTGTTAGGTGAAAGTCTTTTGTTTTTTATTTTTTTCAGGAAAACTTGCACTTTTTTAAAAATAAAGTTGGCAGTAAACATTTCTTTTTGAAAACAGAATTTTTATTTTTAAAAGAAAAGATTAATGTTTTATATGAACACTGTAAATAGTTAGGTGAAAGTAGAGAAAAGTTAGATTTTTTTCAAGAGAATGTACATTTTTTTGTCAATAGATGTTAAGAAAATAAACGGAAAAATACTCCCATCGTTAATTAATTCTGCAAAAAATAAATAAAATGTTGGTTTAATGTTTCAACATTTGAATAACGCTCGGTTGCATTCGGTGATTGCCGGTCAAACTCTAAACTAATTGGGATCCTGTGCGGGGAGAGAGGGTTAAATTCTGCATGAGTACCATTTTTTAAAATTTTGTCTTTTGTTCAATTTTTTGTGTGGGCTTTTAGCGCTAGCAAGCTAACAAATTTAACCAAAATGCAAAAAATTCAACAATTAAATAATTTTAATAAAGGCCCAGCTCCTAATACAAATCCTAGTAAATCAATCCCCCTTATTAGAAACACTAAAAGGAAGAATGAAACCAAATTATTGCCAGTATGCTTGGGAGAGGTTCTATAGGTGTATCAGAAAGTGGCCATTAAAAATGATGATCAGAACATTAATAATTCAACTTACTATTTTTGGAAGCTTATAACTACTTGAAAATATAATTCAACCCCTAATTTTTTTTCAATTAAAGGAGCAAAGACCAAATTAAAAAAACAGGTTTAATAGCAAATTATGTAATATTTGTTTCTTTAAAGCGGTTTTCTTTTTAAAAAATATAAAGAAAATCAACATATTTTGACTTGCTTATAAATATATGTATATGTATAAATGCAAAAAAATCACTAAGCTAAAGAAATATTATTAAATGGGTAGTTCCATTCTTCATTGTAAGGAATTTATCCATATTTATATTTTAAATTCCATGTATTTTTTAAATAAAAGAATTTTTAAAGCGAGGGTCCTAGAAAATCGCATTTTTGTAACATGCTTTGCGCGAAGCGTTAATTTAACGCTTCGCGCAAAATATGTTACAAAACATGTTACAAAACATGTTACAAAACATGTTACTTCCGCTAAAATAAAATTTATGAAGTATGGTTTCGTCCAAGGGCATAAATAATGTCTCTTTTTTATTGCGTGTGTTAACCAAAATTAGTATTTTTCATCCTCCGTAGTTAAAAAAAGAAACGTACATTTACCTATAAGTTTTCCCCCTAGAACAAAAAATCCGCTTCATCGATTTAAAAAAAATTCTTTTAATGAAATACACGAGTTTTTGATTGATATATTTTAATACTTCTTCATCGACTAATTTTTTTAATATCTAAAAAAAGAAAATATTCAATGAGATAGAAAAATTTGCCGTCAGCGTCTGGTATTTACTTTACGATGTAAGCATAACATGAGCTTTCATTAAAAAAAAAATCAACGTGTTTTTTTTAAAAAAACAAGGTTTTACGCTTTGGACTTTACAGGTAAATTTCCAAAAAACTATTCCTTTTTTCGTTTTAAATTGGAATATTTTCTTTATTGATCTTTTATCTTCAATTTGTGATATAGGAAACTTTGACACATAAATTAATTATAAACATTTTAATAATCATTGCAAAATGGGGGTGTGAATTTGAAAACAAAAACCGTTTGTCTAAAATATTATATTTGGTTTATTGGAAAGAGCATAAAATTTCAGTTTGACACTGAAAATATCGAAAAAATTGAACCAATAGAAAAATTTTGATAGATTTTTAAAGTTTAAAAATTGAAAAATATTTAACTCGTAAAATTCTATTGATTTTATTACGTAAAAAAATGGCTGCATGAAGGCACGCCGGCATTTTGTAAACATTTTGTAAACATTTTGTAAACATTTTGTAAACACTGTTTTTTAAAAAATAAAAAGAAAATATTTCTATTAGTTTTTAAACAACTTTAATAGTTTATTTGGAAAGTATATTCCATATAGAAAATAAACAAATCACTTTAAAATGAGAAATTACGAGTTTTTTATATTTTAATCGGAGTTTTCTGTAAGGGGTGTCAAAAATTCCTCCAAATTTCTGATACATCTAGAGGTTCTATTCTTTTTTTCTTTCTTTTTTTCAATATTTTAAGCAGATTTGTCACTCAGCTAGCATCTTTGGTGCTTCTACACTTTATTGCCGAAATTGGAGACGCCATTTTTTCACGCACTTGCTATCCAAATCTAGGGGAGACATCATTATATGGCCGAACGATTGCTTCCGGAAAGGGAAAGAATAAATTTACCAAAATTTACATTTATTACTTCCGGAAACGATAAAGTAAACTAAATATATTTACCAAAATTAGCATTTATTACTCCCTTCAACTGAAATTATCATTTATTACTTCCAGAAACTTAGTAAACTGATATTACTGGAGAAAATGAATCTTGAGAATTCAAAATAAATATTTAAAATCATTTATTTGTTCGAAAAAAAAACAACAAAAAAACAAAACACTCAAACGACAACAAAAAAAAAACTAATAAATGTTTGGATTTTGTTTTGCTTTTCAAATGGCACTCGCCTAGGTTAAACTATTATGAATATGTCATTTCAATTTTCTGTTTTTAATAATAATAAAAAAAATTGTTCCATGAAATTGTTCCGTTCTCATCAATTAAATAGAAACATTTTCAATTAAACAATTACGGATATATGTTCTCTTTCACTTTCTTTATTTACTTTTAAGGCAACATTGGACTTTTATAAAACTTTTTTTTCGAACAAATAAATAATTTTAAACATTCTTTTGAATTGTCAAGATTCATTTTCTCCAGTAATATCGGTTTACCAAGTTTCTGGAAGTAATAAATGATAAGTATAGTTTAATTTAATGTTTCCGTAAGTAATAAATGTTAATTTTGGTAAATTTATTCTTTCCCTTTCCGGAAGCAATCGTTCGGCCATATAATGATGTCTCCCCTAGATTTGGATAGCAAGTGGGTGAAAAAAAAATGGTGTCTCCAATTTCGGCAATAAAGTGTAGAAGCATCCATATTTGTATGGGTTGCTATTTTTTGTCATAAATTGTTAGGTGGAAGTTTTTTTTTTTCAGGAAAATGTGCACTTTTTCTTTTTAAAGGAAGTTTGAAGTAAACGTTTCTTTTGGAAAACAGAATTGTGTACTCTTTGGGCGCTGAGTTCCATGACGCCCAGAATTAAAAAACACGCATCGCTCCCTTTCTGACGCAAGCGCACGTAACACTTTTTTTTATTTACTGACGTTGTCGTAGTAACTAAACAATTATTTGTCACATTATTTATTTTGATGTTGTGGAGACGCCCACTAATTAGCATACGTGGGTGAACAAGATATAGATAGAGGCATCAAGTCAGCAAGACCGGAGAGCTGTGTTCGAACGCCGGATAGGCAAGACGCATGTGTCGGTTGCTCCATGAAAGACTTTAACACACCCTCTGCCGGACAATCTTCCAACTGCAGTACAACTGCACCTTTGTAAATATGTATTTTATTTTCGTCTTAATATATTTGTTTTACCCTTACTTTATGCGTTCGTTTTGTTATTAATACAGACACAACAGTGGCGACGGGATTTCGAAAAAGATTTACGCGTGAGAAAATACACTATCAAACTCAACAGTGGTATTCGGGAAATACTTAGTCGTCAAAGATTGAAAAAAAAATTCACTCGGGAATTCAATGTTTTAAACGCAGCAACTACGAAATTGTCGAACGCGATATTCAAGCGCTGGATACTTGCAAAACACCAAGATTTTTTTTGTGACTACTTGAAAAGAAAATTCAAAGCCCGGGACACTTGAAAAAAAAAACAGCAAGCACTTTATTTCAAAGTGCCTACGAGAAAAAAAAACTTGAAAGTTACAGTAACTCTTTCTGCAAAGTGCACACGCACAAAAAAGTGTTTCGCTAGGATACCGTGAACTTATTAGGTAGACTGTTTAGAAAGAAAAAGTAATTTTTTTTCTCAGTGTACTAAGGGAGTTTTTTTTCTTTCTTGTACGTAATTAATAACGTAACAAAAGGAATCGGTTGTTCGTAGTTATTAAAGAAAGGAAATTGTAAAAGTGACTGATTTACTAAATTGAAATACAAAATGGAGGATCTTATCAAGTTATTCGCGGAAATGCAAATGCGTCAAGAAGAAAGAGACGAATTACAGAAAAAAGAACTACAAGAAAGAGACGAAAGACAGAATGAACGGCTTCTTAAATGTATAGAGCAAATGCAACTTGGTAAAAAAGATTTGTTGGAAAGATTAACGACTAATTCTGCACAGGAAAGCAATACGACTTTTTCCAACGCAACAATTGTGAATAGCATAGATGTGTTCACGTACCTACCGGAAGAGGATAAAATTTTTGAGGCGTACTTCAAGAGGTATGAAGATATTTTCGAAACAGATTGTGAAAGCTGGTCAAACGCAAAGAAAGTAAGTTTATTACTTCGAAAGCTTGGTACCAGTGAACATTGCAAATTTGTTGATTTCATATTGCCAAGGAGAACGAATCAGTTAGACTTCGCCGAGACCGTAAAACTTCTTAAGGCGTTGTTCGGACCGAATATGTTCCTTTTTCACAAGAGATGGTCGTGTATGAACATTAAGAAAACGGAGGAGCAGGACTACCTGACATATGCTTTTTAGTAGTGAATAAACACTGCAACAATTTTAAATTATCGGAACTTACAGTGAACGACTTCAAATGTTTAATTTTTGCACAGAGGCTAGTTTCTACAAAAAATCAGAGATCCGAAGACGCGTTCTCTCAAAATTAGAGACAGAACAAGGTCTGACACTGCAAAAGTTAGCAGAAGATTGTCAAAGGGGAGTATCACTAAAAAAGACTCCAGAGATATAGAAGAAGAAGGAGTGTTGTACATAAGGAAGATTAAAAAATCTGTCAGAAACGCAGGGCAAGGAAAGTGAGACTCGGCAACATCCAAAAGATTACGCGAGTTATAAATACTCAAACTCTAATTACAGAAAACGAAATTACGATTCAAGTCAAAGGAACTATAGAAAATCGGGACCAAGTAATAATTGCGGAAGATGTGATGAAAAACAGCGGGGAAAGGATTGTCCTTACAAAAATATCAGACGCGTCAATTACGACAAAGTCGGACATAAGAGTATTTGTTGCAGAACAAAATATAGAGTGCACCAAATGAGAACAAACGACAAAGAGAAAGACAATTTACGAAAATATGTGTTGGTTAATATTTTCGGCAAACAAATAAAATTTCAACTTGATTCTGGAGCAGATTTTTCGGTAATAAACCTTCGCACTTGGAAAAAACTGGATAAACCGACTCTGAAAAAGTCAAGTAAGGGTGCAAGAACGGTGACAGGAGGCGAAATCAAATTCGAAGGAGAAGTCGTCCTGCCCAT
Organism: Euprymna scolopes; assembly: GCF_053919585.1. Classification (NCBI taxonomy): domain Eukaryota; kingdom Metazoa; phylum Mollusca; class Cephalopoda; order Sepiida; family Sepiolidae; genus Euprymna; species Euprymna scolopes. The sequence goes on along the minus strand of NC_136521.1, from coordinate 20,512,396 downwards.
TAATTTAAATGGTACGACGAAGAAATTGAAAATCTTCGTAATTAAAGAAAGCGAGAATTTATTGGGAACAGATTTTATTGAAAAATTCAACCTTTGGAATAAACCGATGAACGCTTTTTGTAAAAAAATAACCAGCTGCACCACAACGTCAGAAAATATTAAAAATGAACTAAAGAACGAATTCCCATAAATATTTACTACGGGACTTTTCCTTTAATATTCATAAAGAGTAAAACTTTTTAAGAAAGAACGGAACGTGCCGTTCGCTGGATTAGACAAAATAGATAGCGAATTAGACCGACTTGAAAGAACGGGCATTTTATCGAAAATCGAAACTAGCGTTTGGGCAGCGCCTACGGTGTACGTAAAGAAGAAATCGGAACAAATTCGAGTCTGGATAAAAGTCGCGCCGGCGACATTCCAGCAAGCAATGGACACAATGCTGAACGGTTTAGATTGTGCTTGTGCATACCTGGATGACATAATTATAAGGAGCGCGTCTATGAGTGCACATATAGAGCATTTAAAACAAATGTTCACAAGAATATACGGCAAATCGGTTACTCCGTTGGGGTACGACATTGCTAAATTATGATTTTCAAATAAAACATCTACGTTCGGGAAAAATAGGTCATGCGGATGGATTGCCAAGGCTTATACCGAAAAGGGATAAAACTCTTGAAGAGGCAGTAATTGCAGCTATACGTTCCAATTATGAGGAAAAAAACATGGTGGCGAATATAATGATATAAAAAGGGGGGCTGAAAATGACGTCATCAAAGACATAAAGAAAACATGAAGGAGAAATGACGGAAAAACGCAAAGTATATTTTCCTTATGCAATGAGGTATTATTATATAGTGAAAGAGTTGTTGTACCGAAGACCTTGCAGAAAAAAAAAAATCTTACGTGATTTTCATACAGGACACCCGGGTATAAATAGGATGAAGACACTTATGAGGAGTTATGTTTACTGGCGTAATATGGATGTGGATATTGCATTAACAAATGTAAAACTTGTGGGTTAGCCGCTAAGGCACCACCGATAGTTCATAAACCTTGGAAAAAAACTGACCATCCATGGTCACGCATTCATCTAGACTTTGCTGGACCGATCGAGGGACAATACTACCTAATCATAGTAGATAGTTTTTCCAGATGGCCGGAAGTAAAGCGGGTCAAAAACCTAACGACAGATTACACAATAAGTTTTCTGCATGAAATATTTGCACGTTTTGGGGTACCAGACATTGTAGTCACAGATAACGGAACACAATTTACTTCAAGTGTTTTCAAGGATTTTTGTGAATCGTTTCAGGTAAACCATATAACTACACCACCGTTCCATCCGTTATTGATACAGACACAACATTTGAAAAAAAGTGTTACTCTTTATGAATATTAAAAGAAAAATTACTAAACATTTATTAATAATGCCTTACTTTTATAGACATTTGTTTCTAAATTTCTTTTTAAATGACGACTTTTATCGACTTTTTTTAATAGCATTTGCGGATGGGTATACTGACATTTGTTTTTTTAATTTCTTTTTAAATGACTTTTTATCGACTTTTATTTTAATAGCATTTGCGGATGGGTAAAAAAAAACGAAAAAAAAATAACTAAGTCAACTGACAATTTCTCGGTATCTTGACTTTGATAACATTTATTTGTTAAAAATATTTGTAAAAGTGAGAATTATCAGTAAATGGTATAGTTATTTTTTTTTCGTTTTTTACCCATCCGCAAATGCTATTAAAAAAAGAAAGTCGATAAAAAATAATTTAAAAAGAAATTAAAACAAACGTCAGCATACCCATCCGCAAATGCTATTAAAAAAAAGTCGTCATTTAATAAACAGTTCCATGTTTTTCAACTATTGCATTTCTTCTTTACAATCATCTTTCTATGTTTTTATGAGATTTTGGATGCAAGTTTTTTTTTGTCTTCTAATCATATGATCATAAACATACGAAATAAAAGAAGAAATCAACTCGTCTGAACACTCTATTGTTCCTAATATTCATAAGTGACCTCCCCGACAAAATTGCCTCTGAGATGCGTATATATGCTGATGACCCCACACCCTATAACAGGCACAACAGGAAAACAAATGAACACATATCTAAAGAAATGGTAGAAACACTAGAGGATGACCTCCAATCTGTAGTGGAATGGGGTCAAAAATGGATGGTCAAGTTCAGTGCCGCCAATGTTTCCTTCAATAATTACAAGAAACCTTCTCTATTACCAATAGCAATGGTCAACGACTCTTTATCTGAGAGTACATCTTTCAAACTCCTTGGTCTAACGTTCACAGGAAACATGAGTTGGAAAAATTACATTGAAAGCCTTGCCAGGGCCGCTGCGAAGAAGGTAGGCTATCTCTACCGTGCTAGAAAACTACTAACATCCGAAAGCATCCTGTGCCTCTATAAGGCCACCATTCGCCCATGTATGGAGTATTGCTGTCACATTTGGGCTGGTGCATCTGCTGCTAGTCTCTCGCTCCTAAACAAGGTTTAAAAGAGAGTCGCCAATCTGATAGGCCCTGAACTGTCATCTAAGCTTCAGCCTCTGTCTCATCGACGAACTGTTGCATCCCTCTGCCTGTTCTACAAGTATTTTAATGGTGAATGCTCTGACGAACTGCAAGCACTTGTGCCCCCACGACGTAAACACTCTCGACAAACCCGACAGGCAGCTAAATCCCGCCCCACACAGTAGAGATCAGTAGATGTAAAAGATCTTTCTGCTCCAATAGTTTCTTCCCCAGAACCACTAGACTTTGGAATTCCATTCCAGGTCCTTGCTTCCCCAACTGTACTGACGTTCAGAAGTTCAAGTGCAACGTTAACTGACATCTTGCTGCCCAACTCCCCACATAGTACCCCTGTAGCTTATGTCTCTGATAGTAGCCTCTTACATCAAAGCGGCAATGTGCCTTGTTTGGGGTGAAAATATGTTGTAATAAAAAAAAAAAAGAGAATTTGTTTGGAGACAAATCATCCGTAAAGATGTGCACAAGTCGTGACGAGGGCAGACGACAGCTGACCGAGCGGTTACAATCAGTTGGTAACAGGTTCTGCTCTGCGTTATTTTTGTCAAAATTTAACACAAATTATTCTGATGTCGCCAGATGGCGTGGGCTGGAGGGGGCTGTGCGTCGACAGACTTCGTTAGTGCAAATACATACTGCACAATGCATATCAAGCGTGCAACACCTGCTGTAATACTATAAACCCTCCCCCCAAACTGTGAGGTAATAGGAGAGTTTATTTTAAATTAGCTCGTTACATCAAGTTACTTCACGCCTTGTCCGGAACAAAGTACGTAATAGAGATGTTACACACACACACACGCACATTACACACACACACACACACACACATATATATATATATGTAGGTGTGTATACATATATATATATATATATACATATATATATTAGGCACCGCCAAAACTGGGGGGGGGGGCAGGTCAGTACTTTTTGACGGACCGTCTTTTTAAAAATCTACCAAAAATCAGGTGATTATCCGATCAATACGAAATTTTCAGCGATTATTAGGAGAAGAATGAACTTTATAACAGTGTACTTATTTTTCATAAACGATATTTATATATATATATTTTTTTGCTTACAAAACCCCCCCTTGTTTTGAAGTGGGAACAAATATGCTTAAAATAATCATCTGAAACTGAACAAAACATATTGTGTTGTTGTAAGGGACAGAATTATAGATTAAAAAAAAAATTGTTTGCATACCTTATTTTGACGTCTGAATATCAGAACTTCGATTGTGTTTAATTATCCCGCTTTTGAGTTTTGAAGTGTGAAATTCGGTGAATATGTTAAGTAAAATAATTAATTTAAGTTAAGCAAAACAAAAAAAAAAAATTTTTTTAATATTTATACGAAAAAAGCCATTTTAAAATTTTTGATAAATAAATTAACAATTTTTTTTAGCGAGCCGAATAATGCATGACCATTATTAAACAGAGCATGCTTTGAATAATCGATACAAAAAAAAAAATTCGATAAATATTGTGCCCTTTGTGTTAAAAATAGCATTATTTTTTTCGATCTCGTTTGAAAACGTTTGCCGCCTTTCGACTACGGTGGACCAAACGCGCTGAAATAATTTTTTTTATTCTGCTTTAAATTGCCCCCTCCCCCATTTTGGGGAGCCTGGCCCCCACACACATACACATTAAAAACCAAACTCATACAAATGGTCACCCATCTGGTACTGGCCAGCCTCAGCTTAATAATACATTGAAATTTTCGTCACTGAAAAATAAGTTTTTTTGGCCTGTTTGGTCTTCCATAGTTTTCTTCTTATCAAAAGAAAACGTAAACAGAGTCGATCTGAACTCTACGTCAACGCGAAATATCTGGTTACCTATATGAATAAGTGGAATTATTTGAAATTCAGGTACTTATATTATAATATTTTTGCATATTCTCTTAGAAAATCATCCTAAATCTTAGTTAGACAATAAATAAATAAATAAATTATTTCCAAAACCCTTTTTTTTAAATATTTAAGTACGTTTTTTGTGCAAGACAAAAAATGTCAATTGTTAACTTTTTGGGAAAATTTAACATTTAAAATTGAATTAAAAATAGTAGAAAAAGTTTTACATTATTCTGTTTTCTATATGATAAAATTCAGGGTTTTATCTTTCTGGAAAAAAAAAGTTACTCAGAAATAATGGATTTTAATAAATGCAATTTAGTTTTAAAAAACAACAACAACTTGATTTTGCGGCCATTTTTGGCGGTGCCTAATATATATATATATATATATATATATATATATATAAAATGGAAATTTAATCAGCTTTTTTATATCTAACCGTTATTGTATATTTTACTCTTCACCAGACTATCCTTTCACGTGAAATCACCTTTTTCTTCACCCTATTCCCTCTGCTTCACAATATCTATGACTTATTTGTAGTTTCATTAAACACTTTTGCAAGCAAAATCCGATCCCGCATTTTGCCAATCTCTTTGAAACTCCGCGGATTAAGGACTATCCACTTATTTTGTGCTTCCTTTTTAAAGTGAAATATGTTTTTAGCTCTTTTTCAAAGTGTTTTTTAACATGTTTTATTAATTAATTGCTATATATATTATATGTATATATATATATATATGTGTGTGTGTATGTGTGTGTGTGTAGATAGATAGATAGATAGAGAGAGAGATAGATAGATAGATAGATAGATAGATAAATAATAATTTCCACTGTCAAACAACGTTGCAGCTCACAAAAACGTAAATCTTGGTCTTCCGGTTTGTTGGCTTTTATAGTTTATGTGAACTACGACTTTTATTGATCACTTTCGCTCTTATTACCCCTCCTCTCTCTTTCTCTCTTTCTCTCTCTCTCTCTCTCACACACACACGCACTCCCTCCTCTTTCACCTCCTCATAAGTTTCACCTTCTTCTTCTTTCTGTTTCTTCTTCTTTTTCTTCTCTTACTTTTCTTTTTCTTCTCTTTCTTCTACTCCTTCTTTTTCTACTTTTTCTACTTCTTCTTTTTCTTCCTTTTCTTCTTCATCGTATTTTGTTTTTCTTCTACTTCTTCTTTTCCTTTTTCCTTCCTCATCATTCATCTGTAGCACACATTAAAAAAATTGATATTTTCTTTGCATTAATATCTATATAAAAATATAATGATAATTTATTTATATGAATAAATTGGAAGGTTGTGTTTCGTGTTTATAAGAAAATTATCAATTTATTAACACTATTTATTATTTAGATTTTAGGTAGCGGAATTTGAAAAGCAAAAGCGAACTGCAAAATCCATTTCGAATAATAATAATAATAATAATAATAATAATAATAATAATAATAATAACAATAACAATAACAACAACAACAACAACAATTGTTGTTGTTGTTGTAGAGACGCCCACTAATTAGCATGCGTGGGTGAACAAGATATAGATAAAGGTATCAAGTCAGCAAGACCGGAGAGCTGTGTTCGAACGCCGGATAGGCAAGACGCATGTGCCGGTTGCTCCATGAAAGTCTTTAACACGCCCTCTGCCGGACAATCTTCCAACTGCAGTACAACTGCACCTTTGTAAATATGTATTTTATTTTCGTCTTAATATATTTGTTTTAGCTTTACTTTCTGCGTTCGTGTTGTTATTGATACAGACACAACAGTGGCGACGGGATTTCGAAAAAGATTTACGCGTGAGAAAATACACTATCAAACTCAACAGTGGAATTCGGGAAATACTTACTCGTCAAAGATTGAAAAAAAAATTCATTCGGGAATTCAATGTTTTAAACGCAGCAACTACGAAATTGTCGAACGCGATATTCAAGCACTGGATACTTGCAAAACACCAAGATTTTTTTTTTGTGACTATTTGAAAAGGAAATTCAAAGCCGGGACACTTGAAAAACCAAAAACAGCAAGCACCTTATTTCAAAGTGCCTACGAGAAAAAAACCTTGAAAGTTACAGGAACTCTTTCTGCAAAGTGCACACGCACAAAAAAGTGTTTCGCTAGGATACCGTGAACTTATTAGATAGTCTGTTTTGAAAGAAAAAGTGATTTTTTTTCTCAGTGTACTAAGGGAGTTTTTTTTCTTTCTTGTACGTAATTAATAACGTAACAAAAGGAATCGGCTGTTCGTAGTTATTAAAGAAAGGATATTGTAAAAGTGACTGATTTACTAATTTGAAAAACAAAATGGATGATCTGATCAAATTATTCGCGGAAATGCAATTGCGTCAGCAAGAAAGAGACGAATTACAGAAGAAAGAACAAGAAAGAGACGAAATACAGAATGATCGGTTTCTTAAATGTATAGAGCAAATGCAACTTGGTCAAAAAGATTTGTTGGAAAGATTAACGACTAATTCTGCACAGGAAAGCAATACGACTTTTTCCAACGCAACAATTGTGAATAGCATAGATGTGTTCACGTACCTACCGGAAGAGGATAAAATTTTTGAGGCGTACTTCAAGAGGTATGAAGATATTTTCGAAACAGATTGCGAAAGCTGGTCAAACGCAAAGAAAGTAAGTTTATTACTTCGAAAGCTTGGTACCAGTGAACATTGCAAATTTGTTGATTTCATATTGCCAAGAAGAACGAATCAGTTAGACTTCGCTGAGACCGTAAAACTTCTTAAGGAGTTATTCGGACCGAACATGTCTCTTTTTCACAAGAGATGGTCGTGTATCAACATTAAGTAAACGGAGGAGCAGGACTACCTGACATATGGGTCAGTAGTGAATAAACACTGCGACAATTTTAAATTATCGGAACTTACGGTGGACGACTTCAAATGTTTAATTTTGGCATAGGGGCTAGTTCCTACAAAAAATTCAGAGATCCGAAGACGCGTTCTCTCAAAATTAGAGACAGAACAAGGTCTGACACTGCAAAAGTTAGCAGAAGAGTGTCAACGGGCAGTATGACTAAAAAAAGACTCCAGAGATTTAGTGTCGTACATAAGGAAGATTAAAAATCTGGCAGAAACGCAGGGCAAAGAAAGTGTGAGACTCGGCAAAATCCAAAAGATTACGCGAGTTATAAATACTCAAACTCTAATTATAGAAAACAAAATTACGATTCAAGTCCAAGGAACTATAGAAAATCGGGACCAAGTAATAATTGCGGAAGATGTGATGAAAAACAGTGGGGAAAGGATTGTCCTTACAAAAATATCAGATGCTTCAATTGCGACAAAGTCGGACATAAGAGTATTTGTTGCAGAACAAAATATAGAGTACACCAAATAAGAACAAACGACAAAGAGAAAGACAATTTACGAAAATATGTGTTGGTTAATATTTTCGGCAAACAAATAAAATTTCAACTTGATTCTGGAGCAGATTTGTCGGTAATAAACCTTAGCACTTGGAAAAAACTGGATAAACCGACTCTGAAAAAGTCAAGTAAGGGTGCAAGAACGGTGACAGGAGGCAAAATCAATTTCGAATGAAAAGTCGGCCCGCCCATTAATTTAAATGGCACGACGAAGAAATTGAAAATCTTCGTAATTAAAGAAAGCGAGAATTTATTGGTAACAGATTTTATTGAACAATTCAACCTTTGGGATAAACCGATGAACGCTTTTTGTAAAAAAATAACCAGCTGCACCACAACGTCAGAAAATATTAAAAATGAACTAAAGGTCGAATTCCCAGAAATATTTACTACGGGACTGGGAAGATGTAATAAATTTAAAGCTTCGTTCGAGCTAAAAAAGGATGCAACACCAGTATTTAAAAAAAACGGAACGTGCCGTTCGCCGGATTAGACAAAATAGATAGCGAATTAGACCGACTTGAAAGAACGGGCATTTTATCGAAAATCGAAACTAGCGTTTGGGCAGCGCCTACGGTGTACGCAAAGAAGAAATCGGAACAAATTCGAGTCTGCCGGGACCTATCAACCGGGTTAAATAATATGCTACAAGATCACCATTACCCTTTACCAAGCCCGGAAGAGATTTTGGCCAAACTAAATGGTGGGAAATTTTTTTCAAAAGTAGATTTGTCCGACGCCTATTTGCAAATTCCGATAGAAGAAAAATGCTCAAAGATTTTATGCATTAACACACACAAAGGGTTATTCAAGTATAACCGACTACCGTTCGGGATAAAAGTCCCGCACGCAGAATTAATGCTTGCGAGAAAAATAAAATCACCATTTGATAAATTAATACCAAAGCAAGCAGTCGTACATAAAACGACACGCACATCACGTAAAAGATTTAAACCTGGTGATCAGGTATATTTTAAATGTTTTAAAAATAATATGTCATATATGGAGTCGGGTACGGTAGATAAACGTATCGGCGACTTGGTCTACATGATAAAAGGTCCAAAAGGGATATACAAAAGACACAAAAATCAATTGAGAAAACGTCATAGGAAGGACAACGGACATGACAAACCTGAGGAACAGGAAGATCTAATTGATATAGAATACGAAACGTTTAATATTTAACCACCACAGACCATGTCTGAACCGAAGAGATCGGAAAGGAAAAGAAAGGCTATAGACCCAAGGATAATGAACCCTAAAAGGAAAAAATATTGAAATCTACACGACTTCAAATATGGGGAGGGGAGTGCTGTGGAGACGCCCACTAATTAGCATACGTGGGTGAACAAGATATAGATAAAGGTATCAAGTCAGCAAGACCAGAGAGCTGTGTTCGAACGCCGGATAGGCAAGACGCATATGCCGGTTGCTCCATGAAAGACTTTAACACGCCCTCTGCCGGACAATCTTCCAACTGCAGTACAACTGCACCTTTGTAAATATGTATTTTATTTTCGTCTTAATATATTTGTTTTACCTTTACTTTCTGCGTTCGTGTTGTTATTGATACATATACAACAATAATAATGATACTAATAGTAATAATAATAGTAATAAAAATAGTAAAAATAAGAGTAATAATCATAATAATAGTAATAATAATTATAGTAACAATACTAATAAAAATAGTAATAATAATAGTAATAGTAATAGTTATATTAAAAGTAATAATAATATTAATAGTAGTAATAATAATAGTAATAATAATAGTAATTGTAATAATACTATTAATAATAATAAAAGTAATAATAATAATTGTAATAATAATAATAGTAGTAATAATAAAAAGTAATAGTAATAATAATTATAGTAATACTCATAGTAATAATACTAACAGTAATAATAATAGTAATAGTAATAATAATGATAATAATAGTAATATATAATGGTAATAATAATGGTGATAATAAATATAGTAATAATAATAGTAATAATAATAGTAATAATAATAGTAATAATAGTAATAATAACATTAGTAATAATAATATTAATGATAATAAAAGTATAATAATAGTAATAATAATAGTAATAATAATAGTAATAATAAATAATAAATAATAGGAATAATAGGAATAATAATAGTAATAATAGTAATAATAATTATAATGATTATAACAATAAAAATAGTTTTGATAATAGTGATATTAATAATAGTAATAATAATAATGACAATAATTATAGTAATAATAATAATAATAATAGTAATAATAATAAGGATAATATTAATAATGATAGTAATAATAATAGTAATAATAATAGTAGTAATAATAATGATAATAATAGAATAATAATAATAATAATAATAATGATAATAATGATAATAATAGTAATAATAGTACTACTACTACTACTACTAATAATAATAATGATAAAATTAGTAATAATAATAGTAGTAATAGTGAGAAAATAGTAATAATAATAGTTTTTATAATAATAGTAATAATAATAGTAGTAGTAATAATAATAATAATAATAATAATAACAATTGACATAATAATAATGATAATAATAGTAATAATAATAGTAATAATAATAATAGTAATAATAATGATAGTAATAATAATAATAATTTACATAATAATAATTATAATAATCGTAATAATAATAATGATAATAATAGTAATAATTATAGTAATAGTAATAATAATAATAATAGTAATAATAATAGTTATAATAATAGTAATAATAATAATTATAATAATAGGTATAATAATAATAATAATAATAATAATAATAATAATAGTAATAATAGTAATAATAATAATAATAATAATTTAGTAAATTTATGAACTTTACTTAATAAAATTCACATGAAAAAATGTAGTATGATTACATAAATAAAACTTTTTATCAGTACGTGAAAGTGCGCGATAAGCGCCAGTGTAGGGTGGTGTTAGAGGGGCTTTTACAGCGTCTTGTCTTAGAAACACGTGTGTCCATGTAGAAATGCCTTTTATGGTTTGATTCTTAGGTTTCATAGGTGGGAGCTTACTAAAATAAGCTCGTGGTCTGTTTATGAACATAGCTTAAGTCTATCGGGGTCAGCGTCTGACCTGGCAATGATAGAGGTACTCCATATACGAGTTCGGCTGGAGAGTATCCCAGGCCTTGTTTGATGCACGACAGCCAAGAAGGACAACAGATATGTATTCGCTCCATCGCTGTTGATCTGGGTAAGCGCGTAACGCAGCTTTCAATTGTCAATGAAAGCAATATATCATCCCGTTCAAAGCCAGGTGATAGCTTGTCGTGTGAATACGTTTGATCCCTAAAATCCTGGAAAGGACTCGGAACAGGTAGGATTCAAACTGGGCGCCATGGTCTGTGGTAACTGTTATGGGGACTCCATAGCGTGATATCCAGCCCGATATAAGAGCTCGCGCTACAGATTCAGCCGAAATGTCTTTTAGGGGAATAGCTGTAATTGTTTAGCAGGCCGAGGAAGTGCCTTAGTTGGCGAAGTGAAGTGGGTGGTTGAAGGTGTTGTAGAGTCTTCACCTTTTCAGGTAAGGGTGATATACCCTCTGGGGTGATGATGTGGCCCAGGAAAACTAGCTTTGAAGCACCAAAACATATTTACCAGGGTTAATTCTCACCTGGTATTGCTGAAACCGTTCGAACAGTAGGCGGAGGTGAGTGGCATGTTCCTAAGGTGAGGCACTTGTCACTAGAATATCGGCTGTGTAGTTATAGACGAAGTCTAAATCACGCATTACCTCGTCCATGAAACGTCGCAAACCGAACGGCATAGTCAAAAGCTCAAACGTTCAAAACGGAGTTGTCACCGCAGTTTTCGGTATGTCAGCTGAATTCACTGGATTCTGATGGTATGCCTTAACCAAATCAAGTTTGGGGAAGGTCTTACAACCACGCAGCGAAGAAACGAAGTCCTGTATGTATGGGATTGAGTAACGATCGGGTGGCATTCAATCGTCGATAGTCCCCAATCGGGCGCCAATCTCCCGAACGTTCCGGGACCATATGCAAAGGGGAAGCCCATGGACTGGATGAGGGGCGTATGATTCCCAGTTGCAGCATATGGTTGAACTCTGCCTTTTCTGCTTTAAGTTTGTCAGCAGGGAGGCGTCGAGGTCGTGAAGATACAAGAGCACCTGTGGTCTCAATATGGTGAGTTGTTGAGTGAGTTGGTCCACTCACTACAAAATTCAAGTTTGTTAAATCCGGGTAGGAGTGTAGCAAATTTGGTATGGGTCATCGGCAGAAGCGATGAAAAATACCTGATAGTTGTGGCGTTCGTTTTGAACCCGTGACGGAAAATTCCGTATTAGCATCTATCAGCAGTTGTCTGCGTATATCAACTAACAAGTTGAAGTGATGCAGAAAGTCCGCGCCTAGAATGGGAGGGTAAATCAGCTATCGTAAAAACCTACGTAAAATCTACGTAATTCCAAGTCAAGAGAACCAGAAATTTGACCGTACGTGGGAATAGACGAGTGATTTACCGCTTGCAGTGTAATGGGCGAAACTGGCGGCTTCTCGTTGAGGAGTTTCAGTGGCCAAATACTGCAAGCTACTCCTGTATCAACCAAGCAACGCGCTTGGGAGAAGGAGTCAGTGATAAAATAGGCACAGTTGTGGGAGTTCTGTGGAGAATATGCCATACTCAGTTCTCCAGACGATCGTTTCTCTGGTTTGAATACGAACAAGGCATTTTACAGCACCGTGCCTCCGCGCCAAAACGACTATGATAGAAGCATAGCTTGTTAAAGTGACGGCGGCGATGTGAAGATAGTAATCGGCTCTAGTCACGTCGGGATCACAATTTTTTAGGAGAAGAAATGTAGGTGCATTACTCTCCTAATAATTATTTAATTAATCATCAGAAAAACAACAAAACACCTCCTTGAAACAAATAACAACAAAAAGGTTTATTGCAGAAGAAAGACGAGATTGTTCCTCGAATTGAAAAGAAAGAAAGAGCAAAGGGATTTGCCTGGCTGGGTGTCGTATGCTGATGGTCGGGTAGGGGAGCGACGGATGGCAGTGCCAGTGAGTTGGAGTGTTAGGAGTGCTGTGAGAGATCTGTTCTGGTCGCTGGCTGTTGTCTCGCTGCCCAAATCAGCTGAGTTTACAAAGGGCTAAAAATATTCCTTTAGGGGACCATTAAAATCAATGCACTCTGCTAACCGATTGGTCAGTCTTGCCGGATCAAGTTGGCAAAGGGCATTGATCCGCATATATAAAATAGTTTGTTAACCGCTACAAGTTTACATATATAATGTAATGTAAATCAATTATTTTCTCTAGTACATATTTTCGTTACAAAAGTGATCACGCTATTAACCGTGTTATCGAGAATATATATTCCACAATTAATAATAATAAACCTGCTCTTAGTTTAGGAGTGAATGATATACAAAGAATTGAAGAAATTAGGTGTATGTTTATATTTTTGTATGCACACGAGTCACTTTTAAACTAATTCGCCGATCATTTTGAATCATAAAGGTTCGACAAGATTAAGGTCGGAGGTTATATCAGTAGAACGAATAAAATTGAAAATAACACCAGTAGTCTGAAGAATCTAAATAACATAAATCATGAATCTATCATATACAATATTCGGAAACATTAATTAAAAACATTCGATTGCTGTAATTTCCTTTTATAATTATGTTGTTTTTTCTTTTTGAGAAAAAAAAAGGATAATATATTCATTGATGTATCGATCTTGTGATTAAAATGATTGTTGATGTTTCTGATAATTCCCAAAACGAGTGTCAAAGATCTTTCTCGATAATTATGGACGGCTGTCAATGATTGCTAATTATTCCGATTGGTTTACAGGTGATTAACTGCGCGTGCATTCGCAGCTGAATCGATTTGATTCCCTTTAAGTCTTCGGTGAGTGATTAAGAGTGCAGACAGAAAAGGAAACCGTCGTCTCATTCCTCCGTGACTTCTAACAAAGCCCAGAAAATCGATCAATAAAAAATATCGATGTTTCATACAAACTCTTCAATTTCCTGATACGTAATTAAGAAATCAATTAAAAAGCAAAACTAAACGATGAACAGTTTGCAAAGTGAATGGTTTACCATTTTTGTTCATATTAGTTCGTCCCAAACAAGACATATTGCCATTGAAGGGTAAAGGTTTACTGCGACTTATAGGGGTAATCTGGACAGGGAGTTGTGCAGCTAAACATTTGTTTACATTACATTTAAATTTCTGCATGTTGGTATGTTTAGGGAAAATATGAATGAGAGAAGTTCCAAAAGCAAGCAGTCCGAGAAAAAAAAAAAGCTATTAAGGTAAAATTAAGGTAAAATACAAATTATAAGAAAAAAAAAAATTAACAAATCAATTAATTCTCTCTTTCCATCACGTTTGCCTCGTGGGTGTTTCACCAGTTTTTTTTCACTTTAGTTGGGCCTCTTTCTGTCGCACTTTTATTGTTAGTATTTGTACATTTAATCGTAGTCCTGTATGCTTCGAATTAATAGAAGATCTTTCCGAGTTAGGATCACAATCCTAACCAGTAAACCAGTAAACGTAGTGGTGATTTCCATACCAAGTCGTCGATACGTACGTCCTTAGCAACCATTCAGCAATAACTAGAATATTTGATTAGGGGACGCTTTTTTCTGTCGGGCATAGGTATCGTTCTTTGCAGTTCTAGGTGGTTTACCCTCCCGGGCTTTACGTTCTCTTCTGAGAAGAGATTAGTTGTTAATAGTCTCAAAGACAAAATGTCAACGAGGGTGTTCAGGCTAAAGTGCTTTTTTTTCTTTTTGGACGCTGGTTTTCAATCTCCATCTTATGATTTTGAATCACCTTTTCTTGTAGTGAGTGTAGGTAAATAATAACTATTCACAGATATACACCATATTTTTTTTCGCTAGGTAAAATAGTCGTCACTGATAGGCTACAGTCAAGTGACGGTTACTAAGTGGTTAACAGCATGGACTGGGTGTGAAAAGTTCAAATCTAGTTCATTCCACAAAAACGCATGAAACCAACACTCAAACTTGTGGCTAATTTCATGAACAGGAAGTAAATAAAATAGCTAAAATCTTTACAATTATGTCAGAAAAAAATTGCGTTGGAATACAAGAAACTATTGCCAAGTACAATGGCATTCATGAATTCGAAAATAAAGCTAACAATCTTTTCCATAATTCGTACAAATAAAGTTAAGTCTATGCCTGACTTTTCCACTAAATTTTAATCATGAATTTTCAACAATCTTTATTTTATTAACTTTCTTTGGTGACCGTCTCCTCATAAAAGGTTTTATACTAAATTAGCTTTATATTCACAGGCACTTAATGCCTCAGAAATTTATTTCTGGGTATTATATTAAAGGTGATATCTTTCAAAGACATTTCTAGACTATCACCGACGAGAAGAGTTCAAACTCCCAAGAGAAAAGTGTGTCAGAGTTATTGATAATTTGGCACATCGTATCCAGATGCACTTATCATTAAACCGTGATGAAACAAAGACTGCTGAGTATTCATGACTAAGACTTGGTGGACAAGTCAGTAGGATATTGATGTTAATTCGTACCAGATATGGATTGCAGTAAAGATTGTAAGTTTTCTTTACGCTTTCATGCGTAATATTTGTTGTTGTTGAGCAGAGGTCATCTAAGGAACTATCGCATAATTTCTTTCGAGAAATGATTACGGTTTCACACAGGAAAGCCGTCGTCTCATACCTCCATTACTTTTGACAAAGCCCAAAAAATCGATCAACATAAAGTATCGATATTACATAGAGATTGTTCAATTTCCTGAAACCTAATTACGAAATCAATTGAAAATCAGTGATACAAGATTAAAAAGGGCGGAATTCTTTTTTTTTTTTTCAAGTTGGCAACGTGAGCGTTTCACTGATTTAGTTTGGTTGTTGCTTGCTCCAAACAAGTCATGTTATCACTGAAGCGTAAGGGGTTATTATTATAGATACTAGATTAATATAGAACACTTTTAGAGAGGGCGTCAAGATTTTCTTCACATTACATTTTATTTCTACGTTAGTATGGCCAGAAAAAATAGGGGAAATAGGAAATTCAAAAAGAAAGCGGTCCGAGGATATAAGCAATTATGGGAGAAAATCGCTCGGCATTTAGGAACCTCCGAAGGGTACGATTTTTTAAGTTGGTACGTCAGGGATATATTTATTGGGGAACGCAAGTGTAGTTTTTCAGGGTGCATTCAATAGAAGTATTTGTAAAACATGCTTAGTGGTGCAGCATGGCAATGCGAAATAGTTCTGTATTATTAAGGTTGGTCACGTGTTTCAATGTCAATTGCATTTGGCCGTTCTTTCACATATTTTTTGCTGATTATATATTTTTTTCATAACTTGAGAGGATGTACTTGGCATAAAAGTTACACCCTACAATTAGTAATTTTCTGTCTTCTTGTTATGTCAGTGAACTTTTTCGGATTTTTTAGTAGCAAATCCAAAATTGTATGAAACCGCATTCATTAAATGGTAAGTTTGGACTTTTCCATCATGTAGCCTAACTAGACATATAGTACATGGCGCAAGGTACACCGATCATGTTTACACAGAAGAAAAAAAAACAGATCCAAACCAATATATTCTCACAATTTTAGATTCGTCGCATTTGGTAGAAGATCATATATAGAACGAGGAAAACATGATATTACCAATGGTTCGATTGCAACTACGATTTCCACGATAATTTAATTGATTCGATGTCATTTCAATTTGTCCATGCATATTGTTTTGCCTGGGTGATAGCAATGGATCTTTTTTACTCTTCATCAAACCTCCTGACAATAATCATGTCTCTTTTTCCTTTGAGACCCTCTTTAGAGAATACCTTGCTGCTTGTGCTGCCCACACCAGTGTTACTTGCTTGAGTGACGCCTATTATGTCCTTTATTCATAGCCTATATTCCGCCTCCTGTGTGTTCTAAACGGCCGACCATTTTGTCCCTTCTTTTATTTCTGGATATAACATTTTAATAATGTTATCGGCTGAGTCCCTCATCATCATGTGGGGTCTAATCATACCAATTTAAAACTCTTCGACCAGTGAATATATTGGGATCTGTGTGTTTCAAGAATTGGTATCTAAACCTAATTTTGAAAAACAAGGAGGAACTCCAAGCCACTTACGCAGGTATGTATTACAAAACTGTTCAATTCGTTCAGCACAAGATAATGCAATTTCATACATGTGTAATATATATATATATATATATATATATATATATATATTTATATATATATATAATATATATATATATAAAGAGAGTAAGGATGGGAGAGAAAGCGGGAAGGAGGTGAAGAAAGAGAGAAATTGGGGGAAACGGTAGAAATGCTCTCAATCTCGCAATCAATAAAGGCTGTTAAATTCACTTGACAACTTTCTAAATTACAAGTATTATGTATATCTGCTCCTGTTCTCAACTGCATCCGCTGATTGTTTAACGAGTTGGAGGGGGGAGATGATTTCTTCCGAAGATTCTTTTCTCTAAGTCTTTGCAATCCAATATTTATGCGAGACGAGACTATCGATTTTTGTATTTTCTCGTTAAGCTTATGTGCGCGTTGATTTCAATTGGATCGATGAGAAGGATCGCTTTGTTCGGATTGTTAAGGGACCCGGACCGATGGAAGATGGCGTCGGAGATAAGATATTGGAGTTGCTGAACACTTTATAGGATTGGGATTTCCCTGAGAGAGCGATGGTAGGTTGTTCGGATCGTGTCATCAGATCGCTGAACATAACATTCCTACCTTTCAATAGATTTGCTAAATTTCTCGGGACCCAAAATCTTGTAATCGCCGTTCGCTTCATATCACTAACTTTTACTGAGATAACAGGACTTCAACGGACTGAAAAACATTTACAACATGTTCAGGTGCGAATATACACAAGAAAAGTGACCTACCCATCTCTACGCAGTTGTAAAGTTATAATGTTTTTTTACAAAATAATTAACTTTTGTTCCTGTTTCTGTTCCGATCTTCTAGGACTACTTATTAATTGTGTTCTTGGACTACTTATTAATTTATGTTCCCGTTTCTGTTCCGATCTTCTTGGACTACTTATTAATTACGAACTCAATATATATATATATATGTATACATTCTTGGACTACTTCTTGGCTCGTGCATAATGAATAGTGTAACATTTATGAAATTTGAACGCCATAATGCTCGATAATTGATTGCTCCAATCCCAAATGCCATTGTTTTTCTCTATAAAATGTTTCACTGTAATATGAGACCTCCCAGCTCATAGTTTGCTCGCTAGGGATAGCAGACACATTGTCTCGTCATATGAACGTAAGACAACCCTACAGTACTTGCTTGTTAGAATGTCTCACTACGATTTAGATTACACGTAACATTTTTGTTTATGATTGTTAGTCCTCTAACGGTCTGGAAGAAAGTCACCTCAGTATTTAGTGAAAACAAAATATATTTAACAGAAAAAAATACAACAAAAAAAAAGAAGAGGTTATACGTCAGTCCGACTGCCACGCGGGTATAAACTGCTACAACTTGTGTGCTAATGCCGAGAGACATATTCTCTAAGTTTATATAGTAAATAGAAGAGTTCATTATTATCCGTAAGGTGTACACATCACAACAATAATATATGAAGTTTTTCAGATTGATCAACATTTAGTGGTCAAGAATCAGATACCGACCGTCAGCAGAAAATATTATTTATTTTAGACACAATATTTAAATGATTACATTTTTAATAAAAACATTGTCCAAATCAATAAAACTCAATTATTATCAAGGGTCGGTATCTAATATATAACTTAAGTAAGACGTATTCTTAAAACATCAACACTTTACGTGTATTTACGTTTTATCAATGCCCGCTGTTCAGTTTATAGTAATCAATGTTTCTATCAAGCAATCAATATATGTTGGTGACAAATCCTTTTTCTTTCAAAAACTTATTTAGGATGATACATGTTTACATAAATCAATGATAATGCCACAAAATGTAATCGATTTTGTCACAAGATCCGATTTTTTCCAAATCAAATCAGCAGAAAAATCTGAGCTGGTGGAAAGAAACGGGTGTTGTTTCTTAATTCAGCGGTGAAAAATACCCTAAATCAGTTGTAGAAATCTAGACAACATTCATAAAGTAAAAATTTGTTGCCCAGTGTTATTACGATAAAGCGATAGGAGTTGCTTCGGTAGAGATAGAACCGTCTGTGCGACTATGAACGTGTCCATGTGCTATGTGCCTCAATTGGTTTTACTGGAACAACGTAATACGTCACCTGATGCATTGTAGATTAAATGAGTAAAATCAGGTTCTACTATGACCTTCACCTTCACCGAGGTGAACGATTTATATGACCTTCACCGAGGTGCGCGACTTGACACACAAAAATAAACCGCCTCTTAATCACCTGCTAACGCATGCGTCACTGTAACGTCCAATGACAACAACAACCCCAACCTTCTCACTCGACCTGCCTGTATACCACTATCTCAATCCCTTCTCTTGCGCATGCGCCTGTAGATTACTGACAACCTCGAGACTTCCGCTTATAAAAACCCAAGTTTTGTTGTCGAACATGCCTATACAAGGCAAAAACACGAGGGCGTTTGTTGTGTTGGTAAGTACTACCCCCCCTGATCTGATGATCACATAGAGTGCACTCCGGGGGTGGCCTCTTAGTTCGTTGGCTTCTGCGAAGAGTGGTATTTACACTTTCGGATTCAGGTTCTGGTTCTGGTTCTGGTTCTGTGTGAGGTTCTGGTTCTGGTTCTGGTTCTGATCCTGCCTGATCAGACGAAATAAAACTACCACTCTCTTGCTCGGTGACCTCACTCATCAGCAGCTCATCATCTGATGATTCGTCTCTCTCTGTAGTTGTGGGATGTACTTCACTAGCCGGGCGAAGATCGCGCACATGGCATGGGGTTCCATCAACAAGGACCGACTGCTGGCTGACCACTCCAGATATTCGTCCTCGCTTGAACTTGGTGGTGCACCGGTTTCCAGGGGGTCTAACCCAAACTGGATCCCCTACCTTGTATTTGTTATGACTCTCCTCGTCGATTGGTTGGACAGTGGCAATGCCCTTTATCCTAACACGGTATTTGTGTATGGCATTGGCCGGTGCTGTTGTTAGTGTCTTCCCATCCTTTGGTGTGACGTTATACCAATACGTGGCCTCCGTAATGGTGCATTGTTTTCTGGCAGCAATTCTCTTGATGCTGCGATGGCTCCTTTCAGAAATGCCATTCCCTGATGGCACATGGGCACATCGCAGTCGTAGTCGGACACCCCACTCATTCAACAACTGCCGAACTTGGTGGCTACAAAAAGCAGCATCGTTGTCCGTCAATATCTCTTCCGGCGCACCTCGATCAGAAAAGATAGATGACAGTGTGCGGACAACATTCGCTGAGTCCTGCCTGGTCATTTGCCGCCACACCGCAAAACGAGTGGGTCCACAGTCGATAAGGGTTAGAAAGGGCTTACCACTGTAATGGGTAATATCCATCGCTAATCGTTGCCACACATGCTCAACTTCCAATCGCCCCTTCTGCCATTGCTCAGGTGCAGGATCGATAGACTGGCATGCCTCACAGTGCCTGATGATCTGCCTGACATCCGCCCTTGTCACTGCCGGGTCTACACGCCTCGTAAAATACAAAGTTCTTTTGATACCTGGATGTCCACTCTGCACATGAATTCTTTGTATTTGGCATGAGCTAATCGCGCCAACTGCGCAAGATTGAGCAGTGAACTCCACACCTGTCTTCACAGCTTCATACCATTTGTGAGGCACACGGGTTAGTTGGTCTGAACGATTACAGTGTGATGCCACGAGCGTTACACTCACCGACAGGTCATATTCTGATACCAGACTCTTCAGGGTGTTTAGCCTCCGCCGGATTAACATCTCACTGGTTGCCTTAGTACGGACTCTTGTTCGTCCCGAGAGAGTGTCGGACACCCAGTGGTAGACGCAGAGAGGATCCGTGTACAAGTGTAACTTCTTCGACTGCCATTGCAGTGCCAGATTTAAACCCTTCACAACAGCATCCAGTTCCGCCAGGTTGATGTGTTGAGCATCATTCACGGGTCGCAGCCAGCATGCGTCTTCAATTAAATTTCCACGTTGCTCCAATAACACTCCCACTGCCAAAGAACTAGCGTCAACCCACACATTCACAGTGTCCCCATCGACACACCATTCTCCACGGGCAGGATCCTCCTTGTTAACTCTCTCTAGGGGTTCTGTCGTCATCAGAGTTAGAAGAGCATCATCAGATACATCATCCCAACCTGTAGTTACTAAACTTGCCCTGCGTTTGATGACGCCCACAGCTGCTCGGAGCCAGCCACACGCTGGTAAGTGACCAATAAGTTTCCCACACAAGAAAAAATAGTCCGCCGCGTAATAACATCAGGGACGGTTGGAATCTCACTGCCACGCCTCCATCGTAAGGTACCGTCTTTCCCGCAAACGTCCAATCCTAATACCCGTGCTCCATCCCTCAGACGTTCGGGATCCTTGCACTCCAACCCGAATTGAGCTAACTTTTCTCTGACGTGCGACGCAGATTGTACGTCTTCATTGACATACACATCATCAATATAGGCCGATGTTGCGTCCTCAGTAGTCTTTTCCTGGGACAACACTGCATTTACGATGGTCTTCATGATTTGCGGTGCCACATTCAGCCCAAAGCCAAGCCGAGTAAGGCAGTATCTCTGGCCCCGGAACCACACTGTCTGGAACGGCCACAATGTCTCATCCACTCGCACCTGCAAATAAGCCTTCCGCAAGTCTACTATAGACACACTGGAGCCCTTCTGGCGCCATTCTCTCAGCTTGCTGGCGCACACGTCAGCATCGGCAGTGTACGTCTCAATGTATCTATTGAGTCCACGATAGTCCAGCACCGGACGAACTTTTGATTTGTTATGCTGGACTACAGCCATTAAGGGAATCAGACCCTTGGGTGGTCCCAGCTTGTTGGGGTAGGAGATCAGCCATCCATCCTAGATCCATGCCTCAAGCTCCTTCTCGTAATCATTACGGGCCTCGTCGGGTATCGAGTACTCTGCAATGCTATTCTTGAGTTCGGTTGGCGCCCTTCCTTCTGTCCACTTCCACGATGCAGTCCATGCTTTTTGGTGAGGGTCGTAGTCCACTTTAAAATCAGGCCGATCAATGTGAACTGCAGCACACACTGGGGTTTCCAAAAATCGCACAGTCCCATCTCTTCCGATAACCACTCCCCCCAGTGCCTTAATAGCATCATATCCCAATAGTACATCGAATCCCAGCAAATCCCCTCGCATCACCAGCACATTAATGTTTGCGGCCACACCAGAGTCTGTGTAGACTTTGACAGTTCCGGCTCCACAGCAAGCTTGCGTATTGCCACCTATTGTGGTTACTTTAATGTTCTTCTTTGTCCAGGTTCGACACAACTTGGCACTTATGATGGTGTGTGAGCACCCGGAGTCGAGAAGAGCTGAACAAAGCACTTGGTCCACGTACACATTTATTGTCGGTTGCGCCTCAATTAAATCTTGTCCGAGGAACAGGGCGGCGCTGACGTCCTGCCCCCTGATGCATTTCCCGCACAATTTTGGGATACATGTCCATAGCTACCACATTGGAAACAGCGCGGGTGCCCCCGCCCCTTGTTAGTACAATTTCTTGCGATATGGCCTCGCTGGCCACAGCAGAAAGATCTCCCATTGGTCGTGGGTCTCAAACTGGGACTCTTTTCAGAATTAGTCTTGGCTGCCTGCGCCATCATTACAACCGGTTCCCTCAGGTCCTCCTCATCTCTGATAATGGCTCGAGCGCGTTCTAACAAATGTTCCATGGGCGTTACAGATATGCTGGTGGAAGCCCTCAACAGTTGCTTAACATGGGTGGGAAGGCCGGCCACAAACGCATACGCCAGTGTTTGCTCTGACACTCCATTGCCAAATAGAACTGCAAGTTTCTTCAGCTCTGCGAAGAAGACGTCCACGGTTTCTCCTGGCATGAGCTTCCTAGTGGCAAATGTTTCGTAGGCCGTACAGGGATCCATGGCAAATGCCTTGTATAAAGCATTTTTTATACAGGTAATATCAGCCTTCTCCACAGCACTCAATTGCTGATATACACTTAGGGCGCCTCCAGCCAATCTTAGGGGAATCACGGTATGCATCCCCTTTACTTCACAGAGGTTGCAGGTCAGCTCAACCCTTTCGACCCAGTCGACAACAGAAGTGGATCCGTCGAATTCGGGTATCAGTTTTAAATCAAACTTTGCCCCAGCCATAGTTGTCCAGGAAAAGAGACAAAATGAAATAGCCGAAATAGCTTATGACCTTCACCTTCACCGAGGTGAACGATTTATATGACCTTCACCGAGGTGCGCGACTTGACACACAAAAATAAACCGCCTCTTAATCACCTGCTAACGCATGCGTCACTGTAACGTCCAATGACAACAACAACCCCAACCTTCTCACTCGACCTGCCTTTATACTACTATCTCAATCCCTTCTCTTGCGCATCCGCCTGTAGATTCCTGACAACATCGAGACTTCCGCTTATAAAACCCAAGTTTTGTTGTCGCGCATGCCTATACAAGGCACAAACATGAGGGCGTTTGTTGTGTTGGTAAGTACTACATCTACTGTGTAGGGAAACGTGCGACTTACCTAACTAGTACGTGCGCATAATTCAACGGGTCGGTCGTGGAATGAAATGAATGAAGAAGAAAGAAACAAAAATGGCTGCCTTATCTCTTTATATGCCTGCAATGTGACCACCCGATATGCAAAGGAGACGCTCCTGGTTAGAGATAAAAGAGGATTGATTTTTTAGAGGGACGTTCATTTTGAAGTTGGATTTCGAAGAAATAAGTTGAATTAGCAGAAGTTCGTTTGGAGTCGAGAGAAGGTGCGTTACGTATACAGAAGTTTGGAAGTTGGAAGTTTGGACAACAGTGTAAACCTTACCCAGGAAATTATTGGTGTGACGGACGGAAAAAATAACACTCAAGTTATTGAATTATAAGCTATTTCGGCTCTCGGTGTGCGGTGAATCGAAAGGCAGAAAATGGACAGATTCGACTTTCGCTTGATACCTGAGTTTGATGGATCTACCAATGGACCCTCTGTCGTCGAATGGGTGGAAAAGGCTGAGAAGATATGTACACTGTGCAGAATTAAAGAATCAACCACATCATTCCTTTGAGGTTAACTATGCAGTCTACCAGCAACTCGGGGATGAACCAGACTGGGATACAATCAAACACAGCCTGTATACAGCGTTCGGTACAGATCCGTTTGTTGCATGGCAACAGTTCACGAGCCGGCGACTTCACCCCAAGGAAACAGTTGATGTATACCTAGCCGACCTACGAAAGTTGTCGATACCATTTGGTGGGGCTAACGATAAGATATTAAGATGTGCCTTTTTAGTAGGAGGAGGTCAGCAAACTGTTGCGGACATCGTCACAAATTGATGAATTGACAACAGACGAGTTATTAGCTCGAAACATCTGTAAGGAACAGGAGCCAATTGCAGCAGCAACTAGTATTCAACATGCAACAGTCGAACCGCATGGAAGCAATGTAGATTTTCTCCCAGGCCGTAATAAGCGTGTAGGCCCAGTGTGCTATAAATGTGTGGAGGCCAATCATTTTGCTAAGGATTGCCGGAGTGATAGGAGGTGTGTATATCCACGAGCACAGAGAACAGTATAATGCTATCGCTGCAATAAGTATGGGCTCATATCTCGCAACTGTTCGGGAAACGACGTTGGGGGCAAGGTACTATCGCCACCCTTTCCCCTTGCCAACCAATAAACACAGGATTACCGGTCATTGGCGTTAAAATTGACGATGTGCCATGTTCAGCACTCATAGACACGGGGTGTTTCCGGTCTATAGTTAGTGCACATAACTGCCAGATGTGGCGGGAGCAACCAGCCGGTATTATGACGATCAATGGTTTGTTCCGAGCATGTTGTGGTGAAGGGACAGTCACGATCTGTACTGAGAAGGGTGACACAGCCAAAGTTGATGTTCTGGTGATGCAAGAAAAAACCCTTGGCTATGACATGTTGATTGGAATTGATGCAATACAAGCACTAAGAGGCGTCATAATCACAGCGACTAGAGGTGTAATGTTTGGAAAAGGAAAATAAGTCTGTGCAGCCATGTCTATTGAAGAAAAAGACTTCTGTGCTACGTTTGACGACACGGAAAAGGCGTGGACTGCAAAGTGGAAATGGACTATAAGCCAGGCACCAGATCGGCTGTGCAACACAATTCCAGAGTATGCAGTTTCCACAAAAAATAGGGCCGCATATGAAGAAGAACTTCAGATGTGGATTGATAACGGATGGTTAATACCGTACCCACAGGAACGTCTGGGACCACCCAAAGGATTTGTAGAACAACCTACTAAAGAGAAAATTCGGCCTGTTATGGATTACTGAGAATTGAATCAACATGTTGATGCTTTCACTGGAAACACAGATGTGTGCGCTGCTAAACTAAGAAAGTGGCGTCAGAAAGGGAGTAATGTAGCACTGCTGGATTTGCAGAGAGCAGACAGTGATAATCAAGGGAAAACGATATTGCTTGACACGTTTAGGTTTTGGCCTAAACGTAGCACCCTTAATAATGACAACTATTATTAAAACTGTTTTGATGCAGGATGAGACCACAGCAAAAGCTGTTTCAGCTTACATTGACGACATCTACGTTAATGAGGATATAATGTCTGCAGATGTGGTTCGAGCAAAACTGGAACCGTTTGGGTTAATAAGCAAAGACCCTAAGCGCCTAAAGGACGGGGTGCCCGTGTTAGGCCTAGAGGTCTATGAGAAGGGCAATACTTTGCGATGGAAGCGAGGAAGCGCAATTCCAGAGTTACCCAGTGTATTGACAAGACGCGTTGTGTTTTCTATTTGCGGTAAATTAGTAGGACATCTACCTGTCTGTGGATGGCTCCGATCGGCAACAGGAGTGTTACAAAGACGAGTAACTGCAGTAACCAAGGAATGGGATGACATGGTGGATGATGATTCTCTCCAGCAAATGATGGCTGAAACGTTGTCCAGAGTACATAGGAACGACCCTGCTCAGGGTGAGTGAAAAGTATCTGAAAACGAACTGAATGCATGGGTTGACACAAGTTCACTGGCTACAGGTGTCGTGTTGGAATAATTAGGTGCTGTTGTGGAAGATGGTGTTTATTTGCTCCCCCACTGAGCAAATTAGGCACAAGGCCGTTTTTAATGTGAGGTAAAAACCAGCTCCCCTAAAAGGGGTCACTCTGGTTACCAAAAATAATAATTGTCCCAGTATAGAGGGTTTCCCCTCCATTGACTGGTACAAATTATCTTAAGTGCAGCATCTGCCGGAACAGATGCTACACTTTGATCCCGGCCCGAAGGCCAAGAACAACAGAAAAAAGGCAAGCCTATTCTCTATTTAGGTGCTGTTGTGGAAGATGCGTGCTGGCTTTGTCCGAAAAATGATGCCCAGCATATAAATTTGGCAGAACTTGATACCACGTTAAAAGGGCTTAATCTTGCATTGCAATGGCGGGCTAAGGTTGTGCATCTCCACACTGGCTCGTTGTGTGTTTACCACTGGTTAACCGACACCTTGACTGGAAAGGCTCGAGTTAAGACTAGAGCTGCAAGTGAGATGTTAGTACGAAGGAGACTGGCAATAATAAAGCGTATAGTTGACGAATGCAGCTTGCAGGTGGACATTGCCTTAGTTTCATCGATGCAGAATTTGGCTGATAGCTTGACTAGAGTACCAAAGAGGTGGATTGATGTAATGAGGCAGGGATCTGATCCTCCACAACAGACATGCGCGGCCG
Source organism: Euprymna scolopes (assembly GCF_053919585.1). Classification (NCBI taxonomy): domain Eukaryota; kingdom Metazoa; phylum Mollusca; class Cephalopoda; order Sepiida; family Sepiolidae; genus Euprymna; species Euprymna scolopes. The sequence continues at coordinate 20,485,663 of NC_136521.1, read as the reverse complement.
TAACAGATCAATTAACACCTGACCAGATCCGTAAAATAAATCAGCAGAGTGGACATCCCGGAATTCGGAGGACAACATATTTTGTCAGAAGAGTGTGCTGTTATGATTTAATTTGTTGTTAAGAGTTATCCCCCTTGGGATTGACATTCATAATAAAAGCGCCCTCTGTTTCATTTTCCCGCTCGATCCTTTCAAGAGCGTACGTGTATTTTACAGTTAATAAAACCTTTCTAAAAGGCAATTCTTTACTTACTGATACTATTCACTTCAATTTTATTAACTGTAAAAAAAAAAAAAAAATAAAATAAAATAATGGATCGAATCTTACGTCCCGACAGATTCGAGGTGGAACCTACATGCCCTAATTCCGAAAAATCCTATAGGCATTGGAAATTAACCCTCCAGAATTATATCCGCTCACATAATAACGGATTAATCGAAAACACTTCAGATAATTTCTTTGCCTTGATCAATTGTATTTCAGCCTCTGTTTTCGATTTAATAAGCGATAAAACCGACTACGATAGTGCATTAAGAACATTGGACGCCGCTTATTTAAAACCTGAAAATATTGTTTATAATAGATATCGATTGATGACGACGAAGCAACAAACAACACAAAATATAGATGCCTTCATACTACAATTGGAAATGCTTGCCAAAACATGTAACTTCGAAGCGGTTTCTGCTGAAGAAAACAAAAATCAATACATTCGGGAAGCTTTCATCGGCAGAATTTCTTCTTCGTCCATCCGACAACGACTGTTAGAAAAACCCATCCTGACTTTACAAGACACATATGCCACGGCCAGATCTCTTGAACAAGCAGAAAAGCATTCGATAAGCTACGCAAATAACTTTACTGTAGCAGCTACAAATAATCCTTCGGGCTACAATCGTATAGCTGTGACTAAAGAAAATATGCATCCAAAAGGGGTTTGTTTTTTCTGTGGAAAATCACGTCATCCTCGATATTTATGTCCTGCACGAAACGCCGAATGTAAAAAATGCAAAAAAAATGGTCATTGGGCTAAAGTGTGTAAATCTTCTATTTCTAACACTCATACTGCTGTTCTTTATGACGACTCTGACTACCCCTCACCTTCTCTATCCTGACTAGGAACTTACTCCAAAGATGTCACATTCACTCAATGCCAAATTAACGGGCACTTCGTGAACGCTATGGTGGACTCCGGCAGTGTAAAAACATTCATTAATGAAAATACTGCTAAAAAACTTAAACTCTTCACAATACCTAAAAACAAAACTATAGCTCTGGCTGCTTCCGATCAACATGCTAAAATAACTGGCGAAGCTGTCGTGGATTTAATACTGAAAGATAAAACCCATTCTGGAATAACAATTGAAATCATTGAAAACCTTTTCATTGATTTAATAATCGGAAAAGATATTTTAAAAAAATATAAAAAAGTAACACTTAAATTCGACGGTCCTAGAGACAAACTTATAATTGGAGCTATAAACACGAATAATTTTTTTCCTACCATAAACGTTCCACCCCCTCCTCTCTTTTCTAATCTTTCTCCTCATACTACTCCTATTGCGACAAAATCCCGACGTTACACTTTTGCCGCCAACAAATTCATAAAAGAAGAGACTGCTAGAATGTTGAAAGAAGGCATAATTGAACCTTCGATATCTCCGTGGCGAGCGCAGGTTCTTGTAACTTCGAATGAGAATCATAAGAAAAGAATGGTAGTCGACTACAGCGATTCCATCAATAGATTCACGGAACTAGACGCTTACCCAATGCCTAATATCAATAAGATGGTAGACGACATCGCTCAATATAACATCTTCTCTACTCTCGACCTAAAATCTGCTTATCACCAAATACCTATAAATCATGCTGATCGTAAATTCACTGCGTTTGAAGTAAGTGGCAAACTTTTTCAATTTACTCGTCTTCCTTTTGGTGTCACCAATGGAGTAAGTGCTTTCCAGAGGAGCATAGACTATATTATAGAAAAAGAAAATCTAACCGATACCTTTGTGTATGTTGATAACGTAACTATATGTGGGAAAAATCAAGAAGAACACGATTACAATCTTCAAAAATTTTACAAAATTGCTAAACAATATAACATCACTTTAAATGAAAATAAAAGCATAATTTCTTCTAGTTCTATTACTCTACTCGGCTACACCATAGAAAATAATCAAATAGCTCCCGATTATCAAAGACTAAAACCATTACTCGAAATGCCACCTCCGCTGAATCTTAAATCTCAAAAAAGAATAGTTGGAATGTTTTCCTATTACTGCAAATTCATTAAAAAAATTTCTGATAAAATTTTATTACTAAATCAAAACAAAGAATTTCCACTACCTCCATCTGTATTAAAATCTTTTCAAACATTGAAAAATGATCTAAAAGACGCCACTTTAATAACGGTAGATCCAAATAAAGAATTTGAAGTAGAAACGGACGCTAGTAACTATTGCATTGCTGCAACACTAAATCAAGAAGGTCGTCCTATTGCATTTTTTTCAAGAACTCTCAATACTAACGAAATTAAGCACCATGCAGTAGAAAAAGAGGCAGCCGCTATTGTAGAAGCTCTCCGTAAGTGGCGACATTTTCTACTCGGCAGGCACTTTAAAGTCATCACAGATCAGAAGAGCATCAGCTTCATATTCGACAATAAAAGAAAATCTCAAATTAAGAATGACAAAATATGTCGTTGGCGTATAGAATTATCCCAATACAATTTCACTATAGTTTATCGACCTGGACCTGAAAATATTGCTGCTGACACATTCTCTCGCATCTCTGCTCTTACTTACAATCTACAAGATCTTCGTGATTTACATAAACAATTATGTCATCCTGGTGTTTCAAGATTAAGCCATTTTATAAGAACGAGGAACCTCCCTTTTACTTTGGATCAAATTAAGAATATTACCGACTCTTGCTCATCCTGTCAATTACTGAAACCCAAATTCGCCAATACCAATGGAGGGACTCTCATTCAAGCCATATTACCTTTTCAACGATTAAATCTTGATTTTAAAGGCCCTCTACCTTCTTCTATACATGGCAACAAATATCTACATACTCTAATTGATGAGTATTCCCGTTTTCCTTTCGCTTTTCCTTGCAGAGATATGACAAGCAAAACCATTATCCACTGTCTAAACAAACTCTTTTCAATTTTTGGTTTGCCTGACATGATACATACTGACCGTGCTTCTGATTTCTTAGCAAGAGAAATAAAGGACTTTTTACACAAAAAAGGAATTGCTACTTCTAAAACAAGTAGGTATCATCCTGAAGGTAATGGACAGATTGAAAAACTCAACGGTACCTTATGGAAGGCCATTCAAACAACATTACATTCTAATCAAATGAAACTACCTTATTGGGAAGACATACTACCGGACGCACTTCATTCAATTAGATCATTACTTTGTACTGCCACTAATATGACTCCCCATGATAGACTTTTTAAATATAGTCGTAAATCTGCTTCCGGAATTTCAATTCTTTCTTGGGTTAAACCAGGCCCAATATATATTAGAAACCACACTAAAACAAGTAAATATGACCCTCCTGTAACGCCTGCCACCCTAATAGATGTCAACCCCCACTACGCTTATGTTCAACTACCTTCTGGTACTGAAACCACTGTCAACGTTCGAGACTTAGCTCCAAACTCATCAAATGAAGAAAACTCTAATAATAATCCTACTACTTCAGAGACTTTATTTGAACCTTCTACTAATGAAAACATTGGTCATGAGGAAGACAAAAATCAATCGTCTGATCTTGAAGAAAATCAGATTTCACTAAAAAATAATACTGAAAATCAGCATTCCTGCCAATCTGTGCGGAGGTCGTCCCGAGTTCGACAATTCCCTAGTAAATATAAGGATTTTGTGACTAAATACTGAAAAAAATGCAGTTTGGGTTCATATGTTATTTGTAAATAAAATGATTCTTATGTGATTGTAAAAAAAAAAAAAAAAAAAAAAATTTGTCTATAATTAATTACCCCTTACTTGAATACTTTAGGACGGGGAAAATGTTATGATTTAATTTGTTGTTAAGAGTTATCCCCCTTGGGATTGACATTCATAATAAAAGCGCCCTCTGTTTCATTTTCCCGCTCGATCCTTTCAAGAGCGTACGTGTATTTTACAGTTAATAAAACCTTTCTAAAAGGCAATTCTTTACTTACTGATACTATTCACTTCAACTACAAGAGCATCAGTCAAGGCAGCTATACGCTCATGTGAAGAGTGTCAGCGAATTGATCCGGCACCATCCCAATGGCAAAAAGGGAAGCTTGAGGTGGAGGAATACTGGTACCGAGTAGGAATGGATGTAACGCATTATGAGGGCAAACATTTTTTGACCATGACAGATTGTGGTCCGACACGTTTCACGATATGGCGCCTGTTGACACGACAGGATGCATTTAGCATTATACGACAGATGAGAGCTGTCTTTTTTGAACATGGTACCCCGCTGGAAATTCTGACTGATAACGCCACTACATTTCGATGTCAAGAATTTCAGAAATTTACGCAGGGATGGGGGATTAGAATGCGTTACCGATGTGCATATTTTCCAGAAGGTAACGGTATAGCGGAGCGGTGTCACCGCACCATTAAAAGAATTGCGGCCAGGACACAGTGTTCTATTCCAGAAGCTGTGTACTGGTATAATGTGACACCAAAGGACGATGCAACACCAGAAACTGCACCAGTTAATGGGGTTTACCGCTATGAACAGCATATAAAAGGAATTGATGTCACACGATCAGTGGTTAGCGTTGTCAATACACCATATCAAGTGGGAGACCGTGTTTGGGTAAAACCCCCAAATGCTGGGTACACTGTCAAATTGTGCAGAGGAAAAATAGACAAAATCATAAGTCCTCAGACCATGTGGATTAATGGTGTACCACGTCATGTAAAACATATCCACCCCTGTTATATCTCTTCTGATTCTGAGGATAATGAGGAAGATCACAGTTCAGGGATGATCCTGATCGCCTACTGCCCCTACAGGTAAGCATAGAAACACTACCTACAGAACCAGATGAGGGAACGATGGAACATACTAGTGGCAATGGTGATGATAACGATGTACACGAGGAAGTAATACCACCAGTTCCTCATCGAAGTACCCGAGAAAGACGAATACTGCCCACCCGCCGTGATTGTGAAACACCGCCTATAGCACCACGAGAGGTGATGATGGAACATATTGAGGAAGATGGAACCGCGGAAGTGATGCCTCCGATTCTTCGAAGGAGTACCTGAAAAAGACGGATACGGCCCCTTTGCCCTGATTGCGAAAGACCGCATATGGAACCACAAGAGGTGATAATGGAACAGACTGGTGGCAATAACGGTGGTAATGAGGAAGATGGCAATGAGGAAGTGCTTCCCCGATTCTTCGAAGAAGTACTCGACAAAGACGACTGCCCCCCCTGCCCGTTATCATGAGATCAGGGGGGAGGGTAGAGAAACGTGCGACTTACCTAACTAGCACGTGTGCATAATTCAATGGGTCGGTCGTGGAATGAAATGAATGAAGAAGAAAGAAAAAAATGGCTGCCTTATCTCTTTATATGCCTGCAATGTGACCACCCGATATGCAAATGAGATGCTCCTGGTTGGAGATAAAAGAGGGTTGATTTTTTAGAGGGACGTTCATTTGGAAGTTGAATTAGCAGAAGTTCGTTTGGAGTCGAGAGAAGGTGCGTCACGTATACAGAAGTTTGGAAGTTGGAAGTTTGGGCAACAGTGTCAACCTTACCCAGGAAATTATTGGTGTGACAGGCGAAAGAAATTATACTCAAGTTATTAAATTATAAGAAAGAGGGACAGTCACGCAACAAAGTAAAATAATAGCTTGCAAAGAGTGGCTGAACCACTTTGTAAGTTATTCGGTACAATGTCATAAAAATGATTAAATTATCTTGATCCGGTTTGATTCTGTTTTGGTATTCGTTTCCTTGATTCTTTTTAGAAGCATGTACTTGCTGGAGGAACCATGCGGAGGTTGCTAACATGCGAATGACAAAACTATTGATGAAAGCACTTCTAGAAGCCCTGCTTACTACGACTTGGCCCATTCTCTCACTTTTTAGTCTCTCTTTCTCTTTCTTCTCCCCGTCTTCTCACTGGAGGATGTAATGTAAGCGAGGGTGAGCGGTTTATCATTTTTAACTCTTTTATGACCAAAGATCTCCTTTCACTACCAACGTTCGGATCCTTGTTGAAATAAATGGTTCTGTTTTTGTGAAAACTTGTTGGTAAGTTGCCGAAACGACTTTACAACCTATTAGGTTTTTTCATCCCCTTCCTACAGACCCTCTTTCTCTTGCTCATCTTTATTTACTATATCGATATTTTCATTTTAAGCACTTGACTGAGCTATAATCTATAGTTCCCAACCAAAAATTATACACAGCAAGTACTTGTCTAACTAGCAGCACTGCAATGAAGTTTCTTTTCTTACAATGTGTACCTAGAATCAAACAGAGTTTCTGTGAACAGAACATTTTGTCAAGAACTTCAAATCTGGGGAACACAATACCACGATAGTGATTCCTCGTTAACTACAGCATGGTCTTTTTCAAATTTCATGTATACAGATACTTGTTGAGCTGTCCTTATGACACTATCGTTTCCGGGAATGGTTACTTTGTTGAGGAACGTCCTAGGAATGCAACCAGCTGCCCGGTGGAATAAACGATATCAAACGAACTGTCATTCTTTGCTCGAGTCATACCAGATTGATATATTCTAATATTTTCAAAATCACAAAGCATCTGCTTAACACATCTGCCCCTCACAAGTACAGACAAGTTAGGCACTAGGTTCAATAATGTAGAAGCCCCCAGCTCCCCGAAAAGGGGGGGCTCTCCATTGTTCCACATTTCGCCCTCCCCCTTTTTGCGACCTTTAGTATCACTAACAATCTCATTAACTCTTATATCCGTGTCAATTTTACAGGTGGTCACTTTTTAATATAAAATAAATAATGCTATGGAATAGATTGGATTCAAACCTGGTACCTCCAGGTCGTTAATACACGTCCTTATCTACTTCGCCATCACCATCTACCTCGGGTCCCCGGTAACAGATACTTAAATATCATGGCGTTGCACGATAGGCTATTCTTGGATTGAACTTGCAGTTTTAGCAGTTATAGAAGGGAACTTATTGTCTTGGATTTTCCATTGTTAACGGATGTTGTCTCCAGCGCTAAATACGTGCTGTTGAAACATTAACACTCTCAACAGAACTTTAAAAGGACTCTGAAATTCAACGCTTCATCATCGTGATAGAAGAGATGGCAATGTGATAGTATCACACTATTAGTTAACAGAGCTTTAGTGAAAATCCAAGATGTGTGAACATCAGAATCCGCCATATTCTGATTATGTCTTCCGCTGGATTTGGCCGGATTTTAGAAGTTGGACCTGAATAGCATTTTACCTTACAAATTAAACTCTGTATCTAAGTACACAATTGTAATTTTGTTAAATATCCAGACCGTGTGTATCTAAAAATCACATGGTAACAATATGAAATAGACAATGCACAATACGTGTCCGCAAATCAATGGATTGAAAAATGCAACGTTGTTTCGGCGCCATTCCCTGACTTTTGCATGCCATCGCCGAGTCCTGCTGTTTTCCGTAAATACCTTTTGCAGGTCAACAAATAGTTGCAACACTGCATGTCAGATCATCCTGAAGCAAAAGACATTCGTGAGTTGTATACACACGTGCGAATCGCCAAATAATGAAGCAAGTAGAAATCACTCAACAAGATCGCATTTGCGTCGTTGATATCGGTAATCGGGATTTGAACTGTGCAGATATAGGTGGACTCATTAATGTTGTGTCACTATTGGACAGGATGGGCAATAAAAATAAGATGTATGTGCATGCGTCTGTGTACATGTGTCTGTTAGCTATTGCTAATGGCTATCAATAGATTCTTTCAACAAATTTCAACTTGTGTTTTGTTTCAGATAAGCAAATTTTCTTTTCGACTGGTGGAAATTTTTCGTATTTACTTGAGCTTCGAAAAAAAAGATGATATTTATGAACGTTGAATTGGAACGCAAGCACATTCTTTGTAGTTATACATACATACATGCATACATACATAATACATACATACATGCATACATACATAATACATACATGCAGTATATAAAGGAGAGAGAAATAATGAGTAGAAATAGAAAGACAGATTTAGAACCAGAGAAAAACACAAAGACAGATGCAGGGAGAAAAAAAAACAGAGAAAGAAGAAGGTGGAAGAGAGACAAACATAAAAGTAAAAATATGCAAAGGAATAAACTAAGAGAAATCAAGAGAGAGAGAGGGGGAGATAAAGAGAGAACTGCATGTGAATTTAAAGAAAGAGTGATAGAAAGAGAGCACACTACATAGAAGTAAAGAGAGCAGAAATCAGAAAAACAGAGAGAGAGAGAGAGAGGGGGGGAAGGATAGAGACAGAATAGAAAACAAATAGAGAAACATATGTTGAAAAAGGAATAGGCAAAGAGAAATACAAGGGAAAATAAAAACAAGAAAATAAAAGAGAAGATAAATTGAAGAAAAACAAAGAGCAAAATAGACAGCGATAAAGAATGAGAGAAGAGACATAGATGGAGATAGAAAGAGAGGGAGTAAGGGAGGAGGAACTAGAGATGGTTGAAACAATATATAAAACTGACTAATTCAAATGGAAGTGAAGGATGCCAAGCAAATAACTTATCTCTCGTCCTTTCTGTCCATTTGTTTATCGTCTGCGTTCTTTGAGTTTCGGCCGAGCCGCCATTTTGTCTCTCCAATTAACGGACGGCATCTGTTTGGCCACTGATGATGCGATTCAACCGACCACGTATCCGGATAATACGCCTATTTTTATTTCCCAAAAGCTTCCTCTAACTTGCAAATATATGTTGTTTATTTTTGTCTTTTTTTTTAATTACGACAGCTAAAATCAAATATTTAAAAGTTATTTTGTTAACTGAAGTGAGCGTCTAGATTGAATTTTTCTTCTGACCAAAACAAACAAACAAAAAAAAAGACAACGACCCGTTGAGTCGACGTTTATATATTGCACGTTAATAGGAAAATGTGACCCTCAACCGATTGCGAAAGTAAATAGGACTGTCTTTTTTATTAATAGGTAACCGCTTTTCAATGCTCGGAAGCCACTCGAGGATAAGATATTGTCGATTGGACACTGATCACTATCACTATATGACTTGAAAAATATTAGTGAAATGGTCAGATAGTACGTAAGAGAAACAGCTCAACCAATATGTATTGCATTAGACTTGAAGATGACCATGTACTAGTTGATTAGAAAATAGTGCATTGTTTCACAGATGGGATGTCTTAGCTTAGACAAAATAATCGTTGTTTATGCGGAAGTTTCGTAGAGTTATATATATATATATATATATATATATATATATATATATATATATGGGGGGGCTTTGGGTAGAGGTAGTACCTTTGAATCTGTGGCTGCTGCGCCTAATAGGGTGGACAGAGATCACTGGTCCCCACTCATCTTTTAAATCTCTCACTTGCTAGCTCCAAGAGCTATACCCTGCCTACTCGTCTCAGCAGGCCTGCCAAACCTTATTAGGGGACGGGTGTTAGTGCAGCACCGCTGGACGAAGTGTCCACTAGACTGAACTAACAGTTAGAGGCAAGGACCAAAGAAATAGCTGGTATGGTGCCCAGCTGCACATAAAGCTTACCAGGGTGGGCCAGGCCCTTTAGTATTGTCTCACAACTGATCTACGAGACTGAGCACTCTTACAAGAATATCCTATTATCGTTTTTATCATCTGATGTGTGGCAAGCGTGCACCTGTACAGTCCAAGTTAATTCGATGCAGAGAGTGTGCTTTGGTCAGCGCAAGCAATGACAACTTAAAACAAATCAAAGTGCCAGTTGTTCAGTGAAACACTTTCACTCGTTTAAATCTAAGGTTTGGTACATCGATATGTGCTTTTTTATTATAAAATTAACAATAAATCAATAAATCCTGTGGCGATGATGGAATTGTGATGGGAACAGGTGAAGGATGTCACTGGTAGTTCCTAGCATGAACATTGCACATAGGTGGTGGAAGGTAGATGGCTGTTTTTCACAACACCCACAAGTAATCATAACAAAGCAGCCCTTTATAGTATGGCACTGCTTTCCTCTTCATGGGGCGGGGTCTATAAAAGGTGACCTAAAATTTGTTTATACGTTCTTGTCCCTGTCATCAGGTGCAGATGTCTGGGCATTCAATATTTGCACCCAAATCAAGAATAAAAACAAAATACATGGAAAGAAATTGTTCGTTGATGATATGACGTTGCCGCTATGATAGCGGTTTTTCGTTCAGGGTTCTTTTTGCTATCTTCGAGTGTGCTTACATTCGTAAGAACACTCGAAGATAGCAAAAAGAACCCTGAACAAAAAAACCGCTATCATAGCACGTGTGTTAAGGCATCATAAAATTTTCTGTTGCTGATAGAGGACAGCAAGACGAAGTTGAAGGCGGATAAACTTTTTATTGGAGTGGGAAACCAAGTTCTGAGGAACGTGAATCCGGCGTTGGAATGATATTGCCAAAAATCTTGAGTCCCTGCCTGTTGATATGAATAACAGACTTATGTCCTTTCGCGTTGCAGTAGGAAAAGAAAAGAATGTGCCATATTTTGAGTTGCTATGCACCTAAGTAACTACATAATCGATGCAGATTATGCAGACGATATTATTTTGTTCACGAACAACACTGCTGATGCATAAACAAGCTAGAAAAGTCTGTAAATGACATTAGTCTCCACATAAATGCAGATAAGACAAAGTTTATGATTTTCAATGTGAAAGGAGAGATATGGGCTCTGGTTGGATTAACACCGAAAGAAGTGGCTGAGTTTACGTATCCGGGCAGCAACATAGTTTCCACGGAAAGAGATATTGAAATTCGCATTTCAAAAACACGGGCCGCATTGGATGCGCTGCGTTCAGTATGGACTTCGGGGCTTACTAATAAACTGAAAAGTCAGTTCTTCAGGGCAATGGTAGAGTCTGTCCTTGTTTACGGTGCTACAATCTGGACACTCACCAAAAGATTGGAAAGATAACTAGACGGCACATACACCCGTATGCTAAGAACACTATTAAATATATATTAGCAAAATCATCTCACGAAGCAGCAACTTTATGGCAACCTACCTGTCATATCTAATACCACCAGGGAAAGACGCCTACGATTTGCAGTCACTGTCTGAGGAGCAAGCATGAATTGGTGAGTGATGTATTGCTATGGACTCCACGACACTGGCGCGCAAGCAAAGGACGACCTAGACCCACGTACATCCAGCAAATAGCACACGACGCTAACCGTGAACCTGAAGATCTGAGATAGTTGATGGAAGACATGAAACTCTGGAGAGGAAAAATCACATTGGTCCGGCAAAGATCTCGTCTTGATGATGATGATGATCATGATGATGATGATGATGATGATGCACCTACGCTTAATTCATCTGATAAGCTAAAAAGAAGTTTACTCCTCTTTACGTGAACAGATTAACAGATTAACAGATTAACAAGGTCTGTACACAGGATAAGCTGTTTGTCTTGGGTAATTTCAATGCTCGTGTGGGTAGTGATACACAATTTTGGAGAAATGTCATTGGTTCACATGGAATTGGTAAAGTCAACTCAAACGGCGTTTTCTTATTATCTCTTTGCAGGGAATTTGATCTTTTGCTCACTAATACAGAAATTGCAAGAAAGCCAGTTGGAAACATCCCCGGTCTAATCATTATCATCATTGATTATGTCATTGTACGTCGTTCTGATAGACAAGATATAAATGTTACACGCTCTTACAGTATCGAGGAATGTTGGCCAGATCATAAATTGATCTGCTCCACAGTCAGGATGAAAATAAAACTCCTTGTTTGAAATCAACGTAATTCTTCCATCAAGAGAATTGATGTAGGCAAGTTAAAGATTAAGGAGACAATGCGCTCGTTTTCAAAAGCTACTGATGAAAAGCTGTCCTCCATTGTATGCGAGAATGATATTAAGGCATGGTGGAGATAGTTTCAATCTGCGGTGTATAACTCTGCCAAAGAATCATTAGAATATGCTCGAACGAAAACCCAAGATTGGTTTGATGAAAATGATCCAACTATCCTCCCTCTGCTCAATAACATGCATCAAACCCATCAAGATTACGGACAAAAATTCTTCAGTGAAACACAAGGCTTTTTAGAATGGCCAAAATCTCCGGAAAATGAAACAACTGGTGAGCCCTTACAAGATGCGGCGAATAGGTTTAATTTTAAATCATTCTACCAAACCTCAAGGAGTGTCTGGTTCTATTTCAGGGGGGGGGGCATCTCCAATATTTTCGTCGGATGGCATTCTCCTCACTGATAAGAAATAAATTACAAAGCGCTGGGCTGAACACTTTTCAAATATTTTTAACAGAGAATCGACAGTGGATCGAGGAGTAATTGATGATATTCCTCAGAGGCCAACCATCGAGGCGCTTGTTGATACTCCATCCATGTCGGAGATTGAATGGGCTGTAAAGAAAATTTCAAATGGTAAGGCTCCAGGTGATGACGGCATACCTGCATAAGTACCAAATATGGAAGCCAACTGCCAATCAGGAAACTAAGTGCCCTGTTTTCATTAATATGGAACCTGGAACCGTGCAACAACAGTTCAAAGACGCGTCAATTATTCATCTGTTTAAGCACAAAGGAAATAAGTATGAGTGTGATAATCATAGAGGGATTTCTCTTTTATCTGTTGCTGGTAAGATTCTAGCTCGTGTAATCTTTAACAAATTCAATGGTTCAATCTGTAAAAGTGTTCTCCGAGAAAGCCAGTTTGGTTTTAGGGAAAGAAGAGGTATTGTGGACATGATCTTCAGCCTTCAGCACCTACAGGAGAAAGCGATGGAGTAGAATAAGGACTTGTTTGTTATATTCGTTTATCTCACAAAGGAATTTGATGCCGTCTCTAGGGATGCCCTGTGGACTGTTTGGAGGAGGCTTGGTATTACAAACAGGATGTGTAATGTGATTGTCTCTTCTCACTGGGGAATGGTGGCAAAAATATGATCTGGCTGTGAATTAGGTTAACTATTTGAAGTGTCAAATAGAACTAAGCAAGGGTGTGTCATTACCCGACCCTACCGGCATATATATATATATATATATATATATATATATATATATATATATATATATACCTTAACTCGAACAAAAGTTAAAAAAAAAAACAGAAACATAGGTAACTGAAGTTTTCGCAATTGTTAAATACTAATGCAATTCGAAATCGGCAATTCACAATCCAGTTGGATTTTAATGTTCATGAACAAAGAATTCGGTTTATACGAATTGTGACTCACGTTAGCATCTTTCACAATTTTGACGCAACAACATACTATGAAATAATAAGCTGTTTAAAAAAAAAAACATTGTTAACAGCTACAGATAAAATTATCTGTCGTTCCCGCTTCTTTATCTTTTCCAGTTTAACTAATTCTCCAATTTCATAAAGGATTTTAATTCTATATAAAATTATAATTTTTATTTTTATTCGATTTAATTTTATTTACATCTGTCTTATTTATGTTTACTTTGATTTAAATGTTTTACTTTTTATATTTACTTAATTTTTACTTATTTTCTTCGTAAACCTTGATATTTTTATTTTAAACTTTCAATTTAAAAATGTTATATTGATTATATTTTTAATCTTTCTGTATTTTATTTCATTTTATTATGCATTTTTGAAAATCTATTTTTGATTTTGTATTCATTGAAATTTTATGAAATAATGGAAGACATGGTATTCCATGAATTCCATTATTCCATTATTCCATTATTCCATGAATTCCATTATTCCATGAATTCCATTATTCCATTATTCCATTATTCCAATAAAATCAGAAACAAACATTTACATTCTTTGTTTGCACATTCCACGAATTATTTAATAATGTGAACTTTATTTGTCATCATTTCAAAAAAATTTTATATCCTGTTAAATATTTCAAATTAACAAATAAACAGCATCGTATAAAAATAACGAAACAGAAATGAAAGTAAAAACAAACTCCCGGGCAACGTCGGTTAGGAACAACTTGCATAATATAAATGTAATACTCTTATGTCGAGACGGAAAATCGACTCCATTTCATTCCGACGTTTAACTGTTTGACAGATTGTTTTGTAAATAGACGGTACAGAATTATGATAACAAAACTTCACTCGAGAATCTATAATGATCACGTGCCAAAAAATAGCAAACAAAATCCCATTAAGGTACCTGCTCGTTTAATCGTTTTCTCCGTGTTCGTTGCGTTGTTACGCGCGTTGGAATTTCAAATAGAGCTATTCCTTATTTAGCAGTAGTGCAGATTTTTCTGCCGACAGCGACATCAGCAAAAACTCAGCGATTGCACATGAAACCAGGGAAGGTTTGACACAGAATAATCAAATACATAGTGCAGAAAGCCGTTGCCACTTCCGATCTATTGCTGTTAAGTGTAAAAATCAAATACTTTAAAATTATATGATTAAAGTTCGAAGAAACACTGGTGAAAGTAAAGTCCATGGGGAATAAATTTTGTGATTGATTTCCTCTGAAGAGAACAGTACGTATTTTTTAAATTCCATAAATAAAGAAATATTATTTTTTTAAATTCCATGAATAAAGAAATATTATTTATTAAATTCCATAAAGAAATATTATTTTTTAAATTCCATAAATAAAGAAATATTATTTTTTAAATTCCATAAATAAAGAAATATTATTTTCTGCTTCTTTGTTTTGAACATTTGACGATCCAATACAGTAAATTTTTATTCTTCATCATTTAAATCCCTTCGTTAGGTTTATGCTCTATTTCGAATATTGACCATTTCTTTCATAATAAGATCGAATCTGTCCTGGCTTGAGTGAGGTAGTTGCTTGCCTAACTGCATTGATGAGCTGTGAAACAGTGAAACAGTACTGTATGTGATTGACTATATATATATATATATATATATATATATATATATATACACATATATATATATATATTCAAATTGTTTTTTAACATGTTTTATTAATTGTTTTCTCATTCATATATATATATATATATATATATATATATATATATATATATATATATACGAGCAAACAGTTAATAAAACATGTTAAAAAAACACTTTGAAATGAGTTAAAAACATATTTAATCCGAAAAGGAAACACTAGATAAGTGGATAGTCCTTAAGCCGCGGAGTTTCGAAGAAATACTTTCCTTCTCATCAGAGTATAGGTATTAGCAAAATGCGGGATCGGAGTTTGCATGCAAAAGTATTTGATGAAACAACAAGTAAGTCAAAGATCTTACTTGAAAACAAAAAAGTGAAGCAGAGGGAATATGGTGAAGAGAAAGGTGATTTCACGTGAATGGATAGTCTTGTGGAAGATAAATAATCCAATGACGGTAAAATCCAAATATATAACTTCAAGAAAGTTAATTGAATTTCCATTTGCACAAGTAAAATCCGAAAATCCCGTAATTGGAAGAAGATGGTCCATAATAATCCAAAGGCAGAAATCCATGGAATATATATATATATATATATATGTATATATATATATATATATATATATATACATATATATATATATATTTATATATATATTTATGTATCTATACACTTTTACATATATATATTTATATATATATTTATATATATTTATAATTATATATAAATATGTGTGTGTGCGCGTGTGTATAATTTATAATTATATATAAATATGTGTGTGTGTGCGCGTGTATATATAAATATGTGTGTGTGCGCGTGTGTATGTGTGGATTAAAAAATTAAATTTTACAAATTGAATAATTATGTACAATTAAAAATGTATAAATATTATTAACATTATTTATAACTATAGATAACTATTTCCTCTGAGGATAAGGGTCATCCTTTGAAACTTTATAGAAATCAAGAAATTGTAAGTTTTCAATATGTATTGCTTTTCAAGTAATATATTCACACATACACAGACACACACGCATATATATATATTCATATATATATATATATATATATATATATATATGTATGTGTGTGTATGGAGATGAAAAATACATCGTTACCATCGGTTTCAAATGGGGGCCACTCATTATTCTGTTATGTTGGACTCACTTAAGTCTGTATATATATATATATATATATATAATATATATATATATATATATATATATATATATATATGTGGGGCTAGTGCACTTACTGATCACCGCTATTTTTTAAATCGTATTTTTAATTTTTATTATATGTTTCTTTTTATTCAATTGGAAGGTTAAAGTATAGAATAGTTACAAAAAACCCTTCCCTCCCTATGTTAAGAACGGCTTTTTAAATAATAACGTTATTTCAGCACGGATCAGTAAGTGCCCTAGTACCACACACACATATATATATATATATATATATATATATATATATATATATATATATTTATGTGTGTGTGTGTGTGTGTGTGTGTGTGTGTGTAATGTGATTGTCTTTTCTTACTGGGGAATGGTGGCAACAATATGATCTGACTGTGACTTAAGTGAACTATTTGAAGTGTCAAATAGAACTAAGCAAGGATGCGTCATTACCCGACCCTACCGGCATATATATATATATATATATATATATATATATATATATATATATATAGTGTTACCCCCCCCCAAAAAAAAAAGAACAAAAGCTAAATGGAGGCCATCTAGAACTTATGCTGTAGAACGGAGAAAAAAGGCCAAAGACCCTTGTGTTTTGATGTGATGTGTTGAATATTATAACCTAGTTATGAGCAAAGTTTCATTTCATACGGACAAAACACTAAGAAACGGGGTCTAATAGAGTTGGGGCCCGTTTTTTTTGTATATATATATATATATATATATATATATATATATATATATATATATATATATATAGTCATCCATATACAGTACTGTTTCGCTGTTTCACAGCTCACCAGTGCGGCTTAACAGGCTGTATATATAAGAGGAAGGATTAAAGTTACAAATAGCTTTATTATATTATCAGATTTATAAAAAATAAATAAATATAATAGAGACAAATCTTTTTAGATCATGACATTTCTAAGCCTGTGGAATTGTCTTCCGTTTTCCTGCTTTCCGGCTGACTACAATATGGTTGTGTTCAAGTCTAAAGTAAATAAGTTCTTGATGAGCCGTTCCATATAAGTTATTAAATTTACCAAATTTTCATTACTAATGATTACTATATTGACCAATTTCTACTGTACACTCTTTAACCCTTATCCTTGAGTGGCCTCTGGGCCTTGATAATGTGGTGATGCCTTTGTAAAAATTAAAAAAAAAAAGAAAAAAAAAAGCTAAGTGCTTCTTATGAGTGAAGGGGAAAATCAGCCCTATACAAAATATAAAATATAACTAAAACCTGGCTTAAGAACATTTAGATTAGAAATGAAGGATGTATATATTAAGATATAATAAAAAATATATAAAATTATCAAGGAAAATATACATATAAAGCAAGAAGTAAGCGTACGTTTATAGGAGGGTAAAACATTTTTTTAAGTATATATGTAAATAATACTGAAAATATAATAGGGATCACTAAGAAATAATTGCTATCATTAAAATAGAAAAGAAAATAAAAGAAAAAAGAAAAGTTAAAAAAAGAAACAAGAGAAAGTAAAAATCCAGGAATACGGATAGAGCAGATAAGAAATAAGAAAATACATATAACAGGGAAAATACGTTTTATAAAAAGGTAAAAAAAAATGAATTTCATGGTGAGCTTTTTCTATCCTTATAAGTTTAATTTTTACAAGCTCCATAATATATATATATATATATATATATATATATATATATATATATATATATATATATATATATATATATATATATATATATATTTAACACCTTCAAAATGTGAGAAAATATACAATTATTTCCACAGCCAGACAACGTCGTAGCTCACAAATGCCATGACATGTAACAAACCGAAAGCCCAAGACTTGAGTTTCGCCATCATTTTGTCTCTCTATTCGACACATCCGAACTCGGGATTGAAAAATCGGGCCTCTGTGCCTGCGAGGCGAGTACTCTACCGACTGTGCAAACCGCCACACACACAAGAAAGGCGATTAACTACCACACATCAAGCAAACCGCGGCGAAAATCTAACTGTGGGATTAGCTTACTACATCTCGACCAATGGATGTGGTCGTAAGGATCAGCTATCATCTAAGCCGATGTACCACAAGTATGAATTTTATACTCGCTAAGAATGGCATTCTTAGCGAGTATCCAGAGAGAGTTCGCTAATGTGTTTATAAATTTTGTACTTCACAACACACACACACACACACACACGCACACACACACACACACACACACACACACACACACACACATATATATATATCATTACACGCAATGCTTCAAGTCAACTACCCTAACCTCTTCCACATATTCATTATAAAAGGATAGAAAGACTTCATCAAATTGCTCGTAGATCGATTTTATTTGTTCGTTATCTTCATCGAATTCCTGTCAACGCATTTAAACGAAATGCAAATTCAAACACGTATCAAGTGTGATTGGTTATTGGCCCCTTTCCAAACGTTTGTGTTCGTCAGCAGACGATACAAAATGCGCACCAAATCAATGATGGTTACATTAATTTTAATAAGTGCGCGATTCGGCTAATGGCGGCATCTGAGAATATCAAAGACTGTTTTGTCAGAATTGGGTATAGAATGAGCCGATCTTAGGAGTCTATCCTCCCAAGAATTACCCCTTCTTGCATCGCAAATCCTGAATATATATATATATATATATATATATATATATATATATATATATATATATATATATATATATATTCCGACATCTGGCCATTAGAATACTCTTTAACTGCTTACTATGTTATGTCAGTATTTGGTATTTCATAAGTATGTAATTTTTCTTTAATTTTAGTGAAACTTGCCGATGGCATAGAGGTAACTACTAAGCCAATCAAGTCAATCATGTCAATCAAGTTGATTTTGTGATTGAGTTCGAACTCTTTAACCAGCAGTAATTGATACTTCCTACATTGATGATTGTGAAACATGAAACGCTATTGTAAATAGGTATAAAATAATATATATATATATATATATATATATATATATATATATATATATATATATATATATATATATATATATATATATTAAGGCAGCATTTTCTCATTTAGACAAATATTATTGAATAGCACGGAATTATTCTGTTTTACAATTTTCCTTTTTATCTTCTCCAGTATCCGAATAGTCCTTTTTGTGTTCTTCTCGAAATTGTATATGTTGGATCCATAATCGCGAGCGCTTTCGACCGAAGTACTTCTATCATCCTTAAGCATATTGTAGAAATAAATGTAGATTGTTTTTTAATTTACTTATATATACATTTTTTCCTAGTCACGTGGTAATTTGTTACAAGTTAGGTGGGTGGACTTTTTATTTTACATATATTAAACAGATTTATATATACAAACACATATATACATTTTCAAACATTTATCCCAAACATTTCAAAACGTTCGGCTGCACTCATAATTAATATTATTTATTTGAGGCTTCTTTGGTTTAATGTACAATGCTTCGAGTATTCTTAGCCTATTTACATTTCTCACACTCTGCAATACTCTTATATTTTCTACGATAATTCTTCGAAATTCCGAATGTTGGCAGCCCCTTCAAATGTTGTGATATCCCTTCAATGTTGTGATATGGAGTTAGAGTCAGAGAGGTGGAGAGTCAATCTTCGCGACAATGTGTTAGTTGTTGAACCAACGTAGCTACTAATATCTCCAATCTTCAGTTTTCGGGCAAGTTCGCCCACACAAACTTTATTAAATTCGCTTTTTAAATCCTTAACAAAATTTTCAATCAGTTTCTATTTCCCATACTCGACGTATTTTATCTCCTATAAAACGCATTTATCGGCTTCTCCCATAAATTAAATAAAATTATTAAGTCAACACCGAACAAATGCGCATTTTCCCTGACACGACATCTTCATCATCTGATATGTTTTATCGTCGAATGTTACTTTAGCATCGAATTCTCATTTGAATATTAGCTTCCCGAAATACCTCTTTCTATTTGTCTGTATTTTGTAATTCAGATTTTCTATTTCAAGGTAATATCGTCAATTGTTGAAATGCCACTTTCGGTATCAAATAATATTTCAACCATTGACTTTCATGTCTACATACTTTCTTTTCCCGTTATTTTCGTAACTTTTCATACAACTGCATTTATTTATTTAGGTTTCTGATGTTTTTTCTTTTTACTCATTGAAGTCTTGGGCCCAATCTGAACATATTCGAAACAAATCTTGTTTCTTAAATAACAACTAATTGCAGTATGAGTCGAACTTCCACATGCAGATCTTTCTTTCATTGCGTTCTTTTTCTTTTCTTTTTTGCTAATCATATTTGACTGTGTATCTTGTCGAATTCGAGAAATTTTTGACTTGTGATTAACATAGATTGTGTCATAATTTTCTTCCATGAATTTTTAGTAATTTTCTAGTTAAGTGTAACATATAAAAATGTAGTAGTTTGAATTTTTGTCGTAGATCTGAACTAAAAGTCTTTCAGAGTTTCGTTATAAACTTTTAAATTCTTTCAACCTTGGAGTTCGTTGTCCATCATGCCTATAAAGCTGTTTACCCTTAACGATGATAGAATACGATTTCATAAATTTAGATGAAATAAAGTAATCCATTAATAAATCCGATGAATTCATAGCTACATCAAATATGTCGGTAGAATTATTTCCAAGATATCGGCCAAAAGGATTTTACTTCTTTAAAGATACCATGCTACGATGAAGAAAAGATTAAAACAACACATAATGCTGAAAAGAACGTTATATCGTCGAGAGTAAGTTGATTTAAATGATGCGCTATTTTCGCTTCTACCTAACCCCTACTAATTCAAATTTACATACGTTTATATTGAGGAACAATATATATATATATATATATATATATATATATATATATATATATAAGATTGTCGAATTTTTATTTATTTTTTGTTAGCGATTAATTTCGTTCTTTATTTCGCTCCCTGGGCGTTTTTTTATTATGAGAAAGGAGTTATTTGCCCTTTGTTTACATTTTTTTTCGTCCAAATTTTATAACGTTTTTACTTTTTTATTTTATTTAAATATTATTTATTAATTATTAATTAATAATTACTACGTGCATGTATATAGATGCATGTATATAGATGACTTACTTTTATGCACGTAGTAATTAATAATTAATAAATAATATATATACATATATAAATATATATATATATATATATATATATATATATTTATATATATATACAATGGCAACAAAAAAGTTTGCAGACCAATTTTTGCTCAATTTCATTATTACTTTTGCTTAATTTTTAGTTTCATCTCTTTCATTGTTTGCTACTTGCTATTCTGTTTATTTTCATTACTATTCATTCGAAATTAATTATTGTTAAACATTTTTCTCTTTTTAGGTAAGCAAAAAATTATGCAGGTAACCTAAATTTATTAATAATAGCTAAAGGAAAGATGTTAAATTAATTGATGCGAATAAGTCTATATAAGAAATTATCCCAATTTTAAGCGAGATCATTGTACTGGCAAACGTTTCGTCATTGACGGCAAAGATGGAAAAAAAGCACAAAAGTGGCAGAGCAAAGGTCACTTCACCACGAGATTGGAGAAAAATTAAGAGGAGAGTACTAGCAAACCCACTCAGCACAAGCAAAACTATGTTTGACCATGCAGGAGTGTCTGGCATCTCTAAAAGAACCGAAAATCGGATTTGGAAACAAATAGCTGACTAGAGAAGCCGTACAAATTTCCTCCTTTGAGTGATATCAATTGTCAGAAGCGACTAGCACGGGCCACTAAATTTTTAAAATGTTCTCTGGAATGACGAGGTGAGAGCAACCCTCGACGACCCGACGGTTGGACCAAAGTTTGGCTTCTTAAAAACAATAACCCACGCTTGCAATTCAGACGTCAACAGGGAGGAAGGGGAAGTGATGATTTGGAATAGGATTATTGATAGTGAGATTCTTGGATCTTTTCTTGTCCCTGAAGATGTCAAAATGAATTTTGTGAACTAAGTTATTTGGAAGAGAATTTATTGCCCTGATTAATATCACAAAACGATGCTGTCAACCAGAATCTTATTATTAAACAACACAATGATCCAAGCCATGCTTCTCGATTAACAAAAGCTTGATGTATTGGCCACCTCAGAGTCCGGATTTGAATCGGATAGAGAACCTCTAGCCGATTCTGAAGAGGAAGGTTTCCGAAAACGAGCATCAATTCAGCAGTAAAAAAGACTTCTGGGAGAGAATTAAGGAGGTATCTTCTGAAATAACACATCAACAAGTGCATAAATTGACATTCTCTGTTGATAGGAGGCTGATGGATTTGATTAATAATGAAGCAAAGCGCACAAAAGGTTAAATTGTTTAGAAAAAATTGTATTGTTTTGTTAATTGTTATTTGGTTTCTTGTAATATGTTATCAATATACAGTACTATTATCATAATGACAACATGTTTTATATTAAATTATGTTTAAAAATGTTATTTATTTTGAAATAAATGAATCTTGCAAACTATTATGGACAAGATTTCTTCCTGAAAATTTTAAAAACCATACTTTTCCCAGAGTATTATTATCTGGTTTCCGTTTTCAGGAATTTACTTTATATATTTGCATATCAAACAATAAGTAACATAGCTATTATATTGAAAAATATTGAAGCGTGAATTTACCAGTATATAGGTTTTGCGAATATTTTTGACTCCCACAGTATATATATATATATATATATATATATATATATATATATATATATATATATATTGTGCACGGTCTTATCGCCTTTAAATGTAAGATCTATTTGTTTTTTTTTTAATTAAAAATAAATGTATTAAAGATTCTGTTGTATTAAATTTTTCTTACATATATATATGTATATATATATATATATTTATTTACCAGTGGTGAAAAAACCGGACTAGAGTGCTCAATGTGTAGTCAGAGCAGTATATAAGAAATTTATTACTGTGAGTCCAGAATGAGTTTACAAATTGTTTCAGCTAGAGGAAAATCCTCAAAGAGAGGAAAAATCCAACTAGCATCATCAGAATTCATAGATGGACTCCATCTATGAATTCTGATGATGCTAGTTGGATTTTTCCTCTCTTTGAGGATTTTCCTCTAGCTGAAACAATTTGTAAACTCATTCTGGACTCACAGTAATAAATTTCCTATATATATATATATATATATATATATATATATATATATATATATATATATATATATATATATATATGAATGGGTGTGTTAGGGTTCGAATACGGAACTACTCTATTCTATCCGTTGTTGTTAAACAAATAATTTTGTAAATTAATTTCCATCAGTTAATCTATCTTATATGTTGGTGTTCTATCTCGAATACTGAACAGGAAAGGTTGAATCTGTAAATATTAATAATAATATATAAATTTTTGTATATTAATACTTTGAACACACACACACACACACACACACACACACACACACACACACACACACACACACACATATATATATATATATATATATATATATATATATACTAGACCACCCTGCCCCGTTGAGTCAGTACATGTTATAGCTAGCTATGGAATGGTGAGTATATAGAATTAATGTATGAAAGTGCAAGTGAGTATACAGAATTAATGTATAAGCGCGCAAAAATTGCATGCACGCTAGCGCGAAAACAAACGTTGCGACCTGTGAAAACAATACGTAATTTTGTGTGCACAAAATTGGAATCAGTCTTAAAATCATTGCCCTGAGATTAAATGAAAAATCGGGTTTAATCCATTGTAAAAATTGAAAAAAAAAAAAAAAAAGGAAAAGAAAAAATACAAGGAAGGAGTTGGGACTGTATAGGTTCACCCTTGTTTTTTTTGTGTGTGTGTGTGTGTGTCAACAGCCTTAAAAATATCAGGAAATGATGATTAACTGATTAATAATTAACGGTGAGACCTTTTTAAAGCAAATCTTAAAAAAAACAAAACAAAAAGAACGAAAAGCACCCTCTACATTTTGAAGTGTTTCTACGTATTTTTTTAAATGTTTGGATCTTATGACAATATTTCCTTTTTCTGCCTTCACCACCGCCAGTGAAATTGAAAAAAAAAATGCTAGCAATTACATGTATCGATACGTCGTCAAGAAGTTGGATTTCATTTTACGTTCACTTTAAATAGGAAAATTATCCATTGCACCAAAATGTTAACTTTTAATTATTTTTAAAAAAAATCCTTTTTTTATATTATCTTTAAAAGCCGTTGAAACGTATTAACAACAAAATAATGGTTAATTTTGATTTCTTTATAAAAGGTAAACCACGCTAGATTAAGGTCGTAAAAAAAAACAAAATAAATTAAGTAGGTTTTTTTTTACATATTTGCTGCAAATGCCCCCTATTGCCATCTATGTATTTCCGGGCACGTTTAACAACGTTTGCAGATACTGCGTATAGATCTTCTCTGGTGATTCTCCTGATAGCGTTGGTAATATTCTCCTTTAGTTGGTCCTGATTGTGAAGATTATTTGCATAAAATTTTAGTTTTAAAGTCCCCCAAAGATAAAACTCACATGATGACAAGCCCGAGGAACGTGGTGACCACAACCCTTTGCTTATTCCGTAAACATGTCTTGAACTTGTGTCAGTGACTTGTGAGACGTGTGGCATGTAGCGGCATTTTGTTGGAAAAAGAATTGCATTTTGTCTTGTGGTCTCAGTCGGTCGTTAAGACAAAGATTAGAGAAATCAGGTTACTTTTAAATGGGGCGCTTAGTCTGAAAATAAATGATTAGAGAAAGACTAGATCGGGATACTTTAAATGGGCTACGCTATATATATATATATATATATATATATATATATATATATATATATATATATATATATATATATATATATATAGTTATAAAATATATATGGCGATTAAGCTACACTGAATATTCCGCATTTCATCCACTCTAGTAGGACTCTTCAGGTTTATGAAGTGGATGAAATGCAGGATATTCAGTGTAGTTTGATCACCATATATATTTTATAACTTACTAACTAGCTCTACCTACGTATTGAGCACTTTTGAAGTAAATACTTGAAGTTTACGCATAAATCTATACTTTCGTATATTAATTTTATGTGAGTAAATGAAGTAATTATATATATATATATATATATATATATATATATATATATATATATATACACGCACACACACATACCAGGTGTTAGTGTCAATGCTATACAAGACCAGTATTTGTATTATATTTACACGCAATTGTGAATTCATCGAATGGTACCTAGATTTAGCACAATTAACCCCTGCTAGCTTCCACAACAAAGCTGACTGATGAGCTAGAACATTCATGGAACATTACCCCGCTTAGATTTTGGAACTAGCAGGAGGTTAGTTAAGCGAAACCCTGATACCATTCGATAAATTCTTAGTTGTATCTAATAATAATAATAATAATAATAATAATAATAATAATAATAACTCATGGGCTACAAACAATAGCTCTACATAAAGAAACTACAACAGAAGCAAAATTGTAAAACAAACAAAAAGAAACACTACATGGAATAAAAAAAAACTGAAACCGTATAATTGTAAATTACCTCCACCTCACAAAAATGTCGACATCAACTGGCACCACACGAAATAGACGTGAAGATTCAAGAGGATAGAAAGACTTAGGAGAAAAAGCACTAATCAGACCTACACTGGATGCGTGCGGAGAGTTACAGGACCAAGACTTAGTACAACCCAAATTTTAGTGAAAGCTAATGGTCATTGACATCGGGAAATCCATGGTAAATGGCTGTTGCGATAACTTAAATTAATTTGCAAAATTTTCCGAAAGAGGTGAAGAATACAGGAAATCTGTGGTGACTTGTCACTCAATTTTCAGGGAACACCGCAGGTCCTTCTCGAGAAGAAATCTTAGATGATGACTCGTGTAAAAACTTTTAGTTAGTAAATAATAATAATAATAATAATAATAATAATAATAATAATAATAATAATAATAATAGTAACAATAATAATAAC
Source organism: Euprymna scolopes (assembly GCF_053919585.1). NCBI lineage: Eukaryota > Metazoa > Mollusca > Cephalopoda > Sepiida > Sepiolidae > Euprymna > Euprymna scolopes. The sequence continues at coordinate 20,459,373 of NC_136521.1, read as the reverse complement.
AAAACAATAATAATAGTAACAATATTAATGATAACAGTAATAATAATAAAAAGAATGATAATAATAATAATAATAACAACAATTCTGAGTTCGTTTATGAACGTCTCTCTGGAAAGGGATGGGATTCATTTCCACAGAATTTCCCTTAATCCCGGCTTCAAACCAGGAGCTTCAAAGATCAAGGGTTTTCCTAAGGATATTGGTGGTACCTATAATTGCAGAGGTTTGAAGGCCGCCTAAAACATCGGGGATTTGTAGTTTTTTCAATTGTCCTTCCAGACGACTTGATACTACTTCTAGTGTATCAACTACGACCGGGATTATTTGTGTTTTAACCCCGTGTATACACCTTATCTCCAAGGCCAATGGAGCATAATTGCTCCACCTCTCATTCTCTTTTACATTCCTGTCCCAGGCTACTGAGAAGTCTACAATCTGACAGTTTTTTTTAGACTTTGTCAATGACGACCAAATCCGGACGATTATGTTCCAATTGCTTGGTTGTTATGACACTTTTATCCCACCATACCTCTACCTTGCCATCCTCACTTCATCAGGCAACTCCTCAAACCATTTTCCAGCACACTTCACCCCAACCTCTTACACACCTCCCAATATATCCGGAGTCCCATGCGAACGTGTCTTTTGCGGTACTCTCTCTGGGCCAGTCCACTACACTCTGCTGCAAGGTGCGCAATTGACTCTGAGGTCTTTCCACAAATCCGGCATTCTGCAACAATTTCCTCTCCTAGAACCACTTTTTTGAACAATCATGTTCCTAATGCCTGCTCTTGTGCTGCACAAACAAAAGCTTCAGTACTCTTAGCCAGATACCCAGCTCTAAGCCGTTTCCATGATCTTTCATCAGCCATTTCTGCTATATCCTTGAAGAACCTTCCATGCATTTTCTTCCTAGCCAGTTCCTCTGCCCTTTCTCTATCCATACGTTTCACATAATCAGCCTTGGTCTCACATACCTCCACTTCATTGGCCACAACCTTAAACATCCACTCCCCACTTCTAACCACATGCTCCTTCAACGACATCTCTTCGGTTCTAACACAATCTTTTACACTTTTCAATCCTCTCCCACCATCTTTCCTCTTTTGATACAGCCTTGCTACGTTACTTCGAATGTAAAATATACCAAACATTGCTAAAACTTTTTTTGTATTGATATCCATGGCATGCAAATCCTTGTCAGACCATTCTAAAATTCCCGCACTGTATCTCAAAACACTGACTGCCCATGCATTTACTGCTTTCATTAGATTTCCTCCATACAGTTTCGACTTTGCAATTAGTTTCACTCTTCTAAGATACTCCTTCTTGACTTGTTCTTTTATTTCTCTGTTCATGATGGCTACACCTCCCTCAGCACTCCTAAATACTTATATCCTGTATCTTCTATTTCTTTCATGATTTCTCCATTTGGCAGCACTATTCCATTCGAATGGACCTTTACTCCTCTTTTCATCACTAGCACCGCACATTTACTAATCCCAAACTCCATCCCAATGTCTCCTGAGTATGTGCCCACAAGTTCTACCAGTCTCTCACTTTCCCTTTTCATTTCTACCGAATATTTTCAAATCATCCATAAACAGTAGATGGTTGAGGCGTCCGTCACCAGATCCAATAATAATAATAATAATAATAATAATAATAATAATAATAATAATAATAATAATAAAAATGAAGCAAGAGTATATCTTTGCTTCGTGGGTAGGAAGATCTTCCCGTCTTTGCCAACAGACTTTCGAGAGTTATGTCTTGATGAAAATACTGGTCGGTGGAAACCATAAAACGTAACCCCCGTGGTAAAGCAATACCAGTTTTACGTCGGGCGAGCTGAAACAGGTTCTATGAGCAGGTGAAGTGCTCTTTAGCATTGATTGCCAGTCACCTCGATATGATGTCTCGATAAAAATACCGGAAGTTAATTTCTAGAAACACAACTCACTCTTATGATGAATATGAATACAAATTAATTGAATCTGAGAACCGATGTACATTTAGACTCCGAGCCTTAATTGGTTGCTGAGATGATGAGGGCTAAAAGCTAAACATGAAAGAGAAAAAGAACCATATTGAATTTAGAGTTTCTAAATATGCAGTTAATGCTCTTAAACTGAAGGAAGAGAGCAACCATGATTTTGCCAAGTGGTGAAAGATTTAGGAGATCATTATGCAGAAGGTTACGAGTTCCTGGAGTGCTTGAACTTGACACAATGCCCTGTAATGAAATAAAAGAGAAGACAAAAAAGTGTATATGGAGAGACTTTTAGACTTCTTCTGAAATCTCAGCTGAATGGTAGGAACCTGTTCACAGCCATCTTCATTGGAGCTATCGTCATGGATTGTAGGATGGACACAGAAGAAAATGAAACAGCTAGTTAGAGACACAGGAAATTATTAGTCAAGTATGGAGCACGTCACCCAAAATCTAATTTCCTAGCTTGTGCGTCATGAGGAAGGAATGAAAAAGAGAGCTGATTGGGATTTAAGAATGTGTTAGGGTGAACTTAGAAGTTTGCACAACTACTTAGCTAACAGTTATGAAATGTTACTTGCAGGCGTGACGAAAGAGGAAGAGCTAAATAAAGAATCGTTGGGAGATAAGCAGAAGTACAAGGAAAGAATCGACTGAGTTGGAAAAAATGAAACTTCATCGTCAGGAACTAAAATATCAAGACACGTGGAATTTTCTGTGATCAAGGTGATTTGAAAAGTGAGACAGAAAATTTTATATTTGCTGCTCAGATGCGGGCACTAAATATGAATGTAATCAATAGAAACATCTACGGAAAGGACTGTGCCGATAAGTGCAGAATGAGGGGTGTAAACACACATTGTTAGTGCGTGAGCTACACTTGCTCAAAAAGAGTACAAACGGCGCCATGACAAATTATGTACGCATTTCCATTAGAATTTATGCCAGTTTGGAATCCAAATGACATCACCATCCAGAGCAGAAAAACTGAAAAATGAGGAAGTTAAAATTCTCTGAGATTTCATCGTTCAGTGTGACCAAAAGATAACTCACAGAAACCAGTATTATGGTCATGAATAGAAAGGTCAATGAATGCCAAACTATTGAAGTGGCTTGCCCATGTGACATCAACTTATCAGACAGAAAAAATAACTTACGGAATTATCAGAAAAGAGTGGAGATTGCTATGTTGTGAAACAAGAAAACTTCCATCGTGCCAATAATTATAAGTACGCTTAGCTCAATTACAGATAATCTTTAGAAATAGTTGAACTTTTTGAAAATCAAGTACAACATCACCGTACTCCAGAAGTCGGTTCTGTTTGGCGCAGCAAAATAATACGCCAGGTGTTTTCCACCTAATTGATCCTTTGAATATGCTCACTAACTTCGATGTAAAACCGCTCTTGAGTGAAAAATTAATCCGCTGTAAAGTATCATGACACTGTGAAGTAAATAAAAACAACAACAAAATACTACTACTACTAATACTACTACTACTACTAATAATAATGATCTATTCTATTTGGCACTATGGTAAGATTGCTTGCTAATTGGCCGAGAGACACCGGTTCAAACCTCGGTTGAATCATAGCAAATACTTAAAAAATAGTAGCTGACGCCCTTTTTTCTAAAGACACAAAATTATAAGTGGAGAATTAAACGCAAGTGGAGTAATCGTCAGAATTGAATGACGTTCTACCCTACACCTAAGTGTAGCAGCTAATGAAAAGGGAACGTGCAAGGTATTCTTCACCTCCCGGCGACCACTTCTCTTAATCATAATAATAATAATAATAATAATAATAATAATAATAATAATAATAATAATAATAATAATAATAATCATAATAATCATAATAATAATAATAATAATAATCATAATAATCATAATAATAATAATAATAATAATCATAATAATCATAATAATAATAATAATAATAATAATAATATATATATATATATATATATATATATATATATATATATATATATATATCTATATATCTATATCGTAATTTAGGAATTTAAATTTTATGATTTAAAACGGTTAAATTTCAAATCTAGAATTTTTATTATATGCAAAACAAAGAATACATTTTAATGAGTATATTTCCTTAACCCATGAGTTTTCGATGTTTAATCATCTCCTCAAAGGAAAAATATTAGCAAATATTATAAAAGATTTGTACTTAATTTGCTAAAGGTAATAAACATAGAAAATTATAATTCAAAGTTTTTAAAGTTGTTAAATCATTTCAGCTACATAGAATAAGGGAAATTAGATATTGGTGCAAAACGAAAAATCCAAATTGTATGGTAAATCCTGAAGTGAGATGTTTTGATAGCAGGGAGGTAAAAAGACCCAATGCGTATTGCAATTCTTCCAAGAATCCGATGTACATGTAATTCGTTGGGTTCTCCTTTGGTTGGATGAGATATCCGGCAAATATTTGATTATATCAATCCGGTGAAGATGTTTTTTTTTAAAGCATATTTTTAAATTGTTTTTTTAATATATAAATTTCATAATCAAATCCATTTGTAAAATCAATTTGTGAATAAAAACACAATTATCCAGAGACAGAGAAGACAAAATAAAATAAAAGAAAATAATTGCTTATAAAAGCAAAGCAAATTATTTATTTGCTCTATCAGGTATATTGAGCAATTTTCATTCAGTTGGGATTGTCTTATATAAAATATTACATCTAATAATATTTTGTAAGACCGATAACCACTGGATTTACATACCAGTAGATTTATTGCATTTCATTATTCTGAAGTGTATATATATATATATATATATATATATATATATATATATATATATATATATATATATATATATATATATATCTGATTGCAAATTAATTTAAACATTATAAACCTGTAAAGAAAGTTATACAAAATGTTTATAAACCGACAAGTAGTATATATATATATATATATATATATATATATATATATATATATATATATATATATAAAAGTGAACGTGTCTGTCTGTCTGTCTGTGTACATTTTCCTACGCAATAACTCTGTCAATTTTTAGTCTATAGACTTGAAATTTGAAATACCGGGTACTGAGATTTGGGAAAATCGATGTGACGGGTGTCAGCCAGAAATTTGGCTGTTAAGGGGTCAAATTTCAACGATTTGACCTTTAAGAACTCTCCCAAACTCCTCCAACAATTTTGGGTCTAGACACTTGAAATTTTAGATATAGGTTCCTTGAACCTGGATCTAATTTAATAAAGTGATTTGAGCCCGAAACTATAAATTTTAAGGGGTCATAATAGGGGTCAAATTAAAAAAAAATTACTTTTTTTTTTTTTGCTCAGCATACACCTCCAAACACCTGGGCAAAGCCGGGCTGAAATGCTAGTATATATATATATATATATATATATATATATATATATATATATATATATATATATATATATATATATATATATATTATAAGTAGATTGTAGTTTGCTTGAAGCATTGTTGAAGAAAATCATAAGGTAAAATTAAAAGCCAAGAACAATGCGAGATTTTTTTTTATATAGAGTAAAATTAAATGAAAACAAAAGAAATAAATTTCTTTTTTTTTTGTTGTTTGTTTTTTCTTTTTCACACAAATTTTAACTCTAAACAACAGTAATTTTTTTTTCTGTTGTATTCAACATAACACCATTGAATACAACAGAAAGATTTTTTTAATTTTACCTTATAATATATATATATTAGAATCGACACATTGTACCAACGAGAAAGAAGGTTTATTCCATTAGCATAGCAGTACGGAGTACTGGAAGCGATGAGGTCATCGAAGGCCGATTCGGTATCATCAAGACTTTTGAAGCATTTTTCGCGCAGGAAGATGTCGAGATGCTTGAAAAAGAGAGGTCCGTAGCCCAATTCTTTCAGCTTCTGCAGGGTCAGTTGAGCAACATGCGGGCGATCATTGTTATGGAGGAGAATTGATCCGTTGATCCGTTACTATTGACCAATCTCGGGCACATTCGTTGGACCTTCTGGTGCATTTGGTCAATTTCTCGGCAGTACTTCTCCGTCGTAATCGTTTCGCTCCAGTAATGGGTCGTTTTATTGCGCAGAAGGAGTACCTCAAAACACCTCAAAATTATCGCCTAATTCATTCGGCACCATTTAACCAATTTTTCTGACTTCTCTATTTGCTTTAAATCGCGAATGACTGTTGAGTATCTTCTCGTCTAGTTTTGTGACGATCAGCTTCAATTAAGGCATTAAAATATTCATTATCAACCGAAGTTAGTCAGCCGCGATCGTCTTCATCTTGAAGGCTCTCGTCACCATTGCGAAGTTTCTTGGACCACCGTTGTACCACAAGCTCGTTAGTGGTTTCTGAGCAAAACGTATTATTAATATCACGAGCTGTCTCGGCAACATTTTGGCCTTGTTTGAACTTCAAAAATATAATATGGCTATATGTATACCAATGAATTAATTCAGAAATCATATATAAAAGTAACATGTGTGAGAAAAAGATATTGTTTTTGCACCAACCTAGTATATATATATATATATATATATATATATATATATATATATATATATATATATATATATATATATATATGCCTGTTACCCAAGATCTCCAGCTACAGAGTAGCTGGAATTTTCTTCTCAATTATAAAATCATGTGTTTGAGTTGTATATTTTATATCTTCCGAAATGTACAGAAATACCAACGTCCCTAAGGATTCCATTCCGAACTGAACTCTCTCCTTGATCTTTATCAATGATCGCCCAAATCACATTCTAGGATCATACGTAAACATTTATGTAGCTGACAATTCCATCTATAGCAACACTTCTAAGACCAGAAACGACCAAGATCTCCACTGATCTTGACAATAAAAAATAAGGAAAACATTATTAAATATTAATAATAATAATAATAATAATAATAATAATAATAATAATAATAATATTAAAAACATGAAGAAATAGACGGAGTAAGACATTAAATTAGTACATTGTTTCTAAGAATGTAAGAATAAAAAAACAATTAAGTTAAACATAGTTCAGAGTTACGAAGGGAAATCAAAGTGGCTAAGAAGGTGGGATTTATAGTGACCACAGTTTTCATTATTTTCATTAACGAGCTTATCTCTTTTCTTGAATCTGGAAATAAACAGTTTTTCGCTCATCTGCTTGTTTTCCTAATAATGTCCCATTTAACAACTGGTGTTTTGTTCTGCTCTTTTAAATTCCGTAGTATGTAGTGTATGTAGATGTTCTGTTCTTGTATTTTGGATCGTTTTCTTCAGTAGTGATGGTCGCTTTGTATACCACAGATTTGACTAAGTAATTGCGTTCAAGTGAGCATTAAGGCTTGTTTTAACAATTACAAGATCTAGTATTATTAAGTTCAGATATATTTAGCTCTTGGTTGCTATTTAATATTTTATTATTGTGTGTTTTGATAATTTTTTCATTGTTATCGCTACAACTATAAGTTAGTTTGCGAGTGCTTTGTTAAAAATTTTATAGAGGATGTTCCTTGGAGAAAAATCTACTTTGATAAGATTAAGAATTTTTTTTCCTGTTAGTTTTTACCATGAGCTTATAAGAAGGGGTAAACCAAATGATTTTCCTTTTCCTGTAGTTAGTTATTTTTATTTGATAATGTCTCGGTATACTCTATTTGAGTGTTTTCATATCCACTATCTTTAAGGGCTTTATTATAAAAAAATATGGGCATCGAAGATTTCTTTGTTAGATGAGTTGTCACTAATAGATTTCGGGATATGTTTAATCACCGAGTGGTTGGACATAAGGTGAATATATAATTGATTAGCATTGTCCTTTCTATATGGTTCATAGGATTTTTTAAAATCAAATTGAAAGTAAGGACAAGGAAATGCATCACTTTTAGATTAGAGTTAAATTCAACTTTAAGATTAATTATTTTAAACTTTCTAAGGATGTTTTTTAAAGCTTTCACATTTTGGGTCATTAGAGTTATTTACTACCATGAGACCACCATCTTTGTTGTGGCCTATAGTGTGTACTTCAACCTTCTTATTGATATTATATAAAATGTACAGGCCCAGTAGATCAGTCGTTTCTGACGAATCTAGGGACTCCATGGACACATCAAAAGAACTTGACCCTTTTCGGTCCGTTGTCCATTTTAACTAATTAAGACCGTATTTTTACATCTCTTAATAATATCAACTTCGTTCTTCGTAATGTCGGAAAAATTGACGTGAACTCCATCACCTCTTCGAGAAGATGGATAGTAATAAATTGGTAGTAATTTTCAATATAAACTTGGATTAAAGAACAATTGTGCTTGTTTTTAATACTAGAAAACCGCCTAATTGCTTCATCAGTATTTACCTAGAGATTTCATTTATATGCAGGTATAATTTGGTAATTGACTCTTTCGAGTATCCTTTTGCTAATTTTTCCTATTGCAGGTCTAGTTGTGTTGATAAGTCTAGTTGTTGGTTTATTTATGAAGTTTGACTTATAAACTTTAAGGAGGATATAACATTCATTTGTTTATAATTTGCTTACTGGACTACTTATTTTTAAATTGTTTGTTATTGTTTTGCAACCGGTTTATCTTATGAGGTCTGACTTGGATTTTCTATATTCTCCGCCCCCTCTCCATCTCTCTTTCTCTCTCTCTCCCTCTTTCTATATATATATATATATATATATATATATATATATATATATATATATATATACGACCTCTTTTGGCAACTTTATGAGTTCCAAATCTTACCGACAACACACACACGCACACACACACACGCACACACACACACACACACACACACACACACACACACACACACACACACATATATATATATGGGTTGATTTTAATATTTTAATATTTTATATCTTTACACAAGCGTTTACATGTTTACGTCTTTCGGTGTCAATCTGAAGTAAAATTGTAAGTAATCATTGCGTTGACTTATATAAACTCCCATATATTCTTTAGCCATATTGTTTTTGTCATTAGTAAAATCACACACATATCTCCCCATATATATATATATATATATATATATATATATATATATATATATATATATATATATATTAATTCTGTGTACGCCTACACGGCATTTTCACCTGACGTCAGCAAACTCCGCCGCACGCTATGTGCGGATGAGACGCGTGCTGATGTGTGTGTGCGTGCACGCGCCACCGACGCTACGAGCGCCCTCTGCTGGCTGACTTCGTCTATTGATTGCGAAACTTGTAAAAATCCAGGTTGTGTTGGTAGTGTCACGTGTTGTACGACTGCAACAACGTTCGCTTCTTAATATTCTTTACTCGACACTCCTCACTTTCTTCCCCCTTTTTTATTCGTTTTTTCCCTTCTCTCTCTCTCTCTCTTCTTTTTCTCTCTCCTCTTTTCTTTCTCTCTATCTTTCCCTCCCTTCTTTTCCTTTGCTTTTTCTTTTACTTGACGCGGCTGTTCAATCGTAATCACTTCACACATCGTCTCCCAAATCCAGACACACATACGCATAGACACACACACACACATATTGTACATATATATATATATATATATATATATATATATATATATATATATATATATGTATATATATATATATACTTACTTAAAGTTTACGCATAAATCTATAATTTCGTATATTAATTTTATGTGAGTAAATGAAGTAGTTTTTTATATATATATATATATATATATATATATATATATATATATATATATATATATATATATGATAGCGTGAGATAAACGGTCAAAAAATAGTCATTAGGGTAGGCACATACAAGAGACACATGGGTGTGCTAACACTAGCGATAAATCCAGACAAACACACACACACACACACACACACACACACACACACACACACACAGAGTTACAGACACTTTTCATGCACTCACACAAACAAGCAAAGAAACCGTTTTCACTGAGGGGCTCATAAGCATAAAAAAAACTGACATACACACAAATAGAATCACCAGACGTACACAGTGTAAAACGTATACAAATTATGATAGACACTCACGTATGCGGAAATATATCGATAGACAGATACCACAATTATAGGAATACACGCGCACGAACGTGTGTAATTATATACACACACGTGCGCGCACACACATAACACATTAATCTACGTTTCGATACTTAGGATATATATATGCGGAGGTATTTCGGACGATATCAAAACATCGTTAAACTCACTACTCGTTCAAGCAGCCGCCAATAGCGTAATGGTTAGAAGCCTTGACTGCCGTATAAACGGTCGGGTTTCAATCCTGGCTTGAGGTAGTTGCCTGTCTAGCCGCACTGATGAGCTGCGAAACAGTACTGTATGTGGTTGACTATACATATATATAGCACGCATTTATTCGTAGGACTTGTCCTGATAGGTACACAAATATAAGCAACAAGACACGCAGAAACTCTTTAAAAAATCTTTTTACAATTTCCATAAGTGTTCATAAATAAAGTTTCTTTTGCATCATTTTCTCTCTCTTTTTTCTCCTTTCTTTTACTCCTGTTTTTGTTTCTTCTTCACCTTTCTCTTTTTTAGTTTTCTCCTTCCGCTTTTTTCTTCTTCCAAATCAATGGTGTGACCTTCTCAAATACATTTTCACATATCATATTGTCTTTCCGATTCAACTAATACGATTCAATATACGAGTGACTCACTGAATATTGATTAAAAAAAGTGTTTCTTCTTAATCAATTTTCCTTTCGTTTTTCCAAATCCATTTTTTTATTTTCTTTTTTCTTTACATAAATTTGTTTTTCTTTTAATATCTTTCATCATTCAGTTTCTGTTTTCCTTTGATTTGATTTTCTTTCACTTTTTACAAATTATTTTTTTATTTTCTTTCACTTTTTACAAATTATTTTCATTTTCTTTCACTTTTACAAATTATTTTATATTTTCTTTCACTTTTTACAAATTATTTTATATTTTCTTTCACTTTTTACATATTATTTTTTTATTTTCTTTCACTTTTTACAAATTATTTTTTTATTTTCTTTCACTTTTTACAAATTATTTTATTTTCTTTCACTTTTTACAAATTCTTTTTATTTTCTTTCACTTTTACAAATTATTTTTTATTTTCTTTCACTTTTTACACATTATTTTTTTATTTTCTTTCACTTTTTACAAATTATTTTTTATTTTCTTTCACTTTTTACAAATTCTTTTTATTTTCTTTCACTTTTTACAAATTATTTATATTTTCTTTCACTTTTTACAAATTATTTTATATTTTCTTTCACTTTTTACAAATTCTTTTTATTTTCTTTCACTTTTTACAAATTATTTTTTATTTTCTTTCACTTTTACAAATTATTTTATTTTCTTTCACTTTTTACAAAATATTTTTATTTTCTTTCACTTTTTACAAATTATGTTTATTTTCTTTCACTTTTTAAAAATTATTCTTATTTTCTTTCTCTTTTTACAAATTATTTTTTTATTTTCTTTCACTTTTTACAAATTCTTTTTTATTTTCTTTCACTTTTAAAAATTATTTTAATTTTCTTTCACTTTTTACAAATTATTTTTATTTTCTTTCACTTTTTACAAATTATTTTTATTTTCTTTCATTTTTACAAATTATTTTTATTTTCTTTCACTTTTTAAAAATTATTTTATTTTCTTTCATTTTTACCAATTTTTTTATTTTCTTTCACTTTTACAAATTATTTTATTTTCTTTCACTTTTTACAAATTATTTTTATTTTCTTTCACTTTTTACAAATTATTTTTTATTTTCTTTCACTTTTTAAAAATTATTTTATTTTCTTTCATTTTTACCAATTTTTTTATTTTCTTTCACTTTTACAAATTATTTTATTTTCTTTCACTTTTTACAAATTATTTTTATTTTCTTTCACTTTTTACAAATTATTTTTTATTTTCTTTCATTTTTACCAATTTTTTAAATATTTTCTTTCACTTTTACAAATTATTTTATTTTCTTTCACTTTTTACAAATTATTTTGATTTTCTCTCACTTTTACAAATTATTTTATTTTCTTTCACTTTTTACAAATTATTTTTCTTTTCCTTCACTTTTTACAAATTATTTTTTATTTTCTTTCATTTTTACCATTTTTTTTATTTTCTTTCACTTTTACAAATTATTTTCTTTTCTTTCACTTTTTACAAATTATTTTTTATTTTCTTTCACTTTTTAGAAATTATTGTTTTTTCTTTCACTTTTTACAAATTATTTTATATTTTCTTTAACTTTTTACAAATTCTTTTTATTTTCTTTCACTTTTTACAAATTATTTTTTATTTTCTTTCACTTTTTACAAATTATTTTATTTTCTTTCATTTTTACCAATTTTTTTAATTTTCTTTCACTTTTAGAAATTATTTTATTTTCTTTCACTTTTTACAAATTATTTTTTCTTTTCTTTCACTTTTTACAAATTATTTTTATTTTCTTTCATTTTTACCAATTTTTTAAATATTTTCTTTAACTTTTACAAATTATTTTATTTTCTTTCACTTTTTACAAATTATTTTTTCTTTTCTTTCACTTTTTACAAATTATTTTTTATTTTCTTTCACTTTTTACAAATTATTTTTTATTTTCTTTCACTTTTTACAAATTATGTTGTTTTTCTCTCACTTTTACAAATTATTTTATTTTCTTTCACTTTTTACAAATTATTTTTCTTTTCCTTCACTTTTTAAAAATTATTTTTATTTTCTTTCATTTTTACAAATTTTTTTTATTTTCTTTCACTTTTACAAATTATTTTATTTTCTTTCATATTTTACAAATTATTTTTTATTTTCTTTCACTTTTTACAAATTATTTTTTTTTCTTTCACTTTTTACAAATCATTTTTTATTTTCTTTCACCTTTTACAAATTATTTTTTATTTTCTTTTACTTTTTACAAATTATTATTTATTTTCTTTCACTTTTTACGAATTATTTTATTTTCTTTCACTTTTTACAAATTATTTTTTATTTCCTTTCACTTTTTACAAATTATTTTTATTTTCTTTCACTTTTTACAAATTATTTTATTTTCTTTCATTTTTACCAATTATATTTATTTTCTTTCACTTTTACAAATTATTTTATTTTCTTTAACTTTTTACAAATTATTTTTTAATTTTCTTTCACTTTTACACATTAATTTATTTTCTTTCACTTTTTACAAATTATTTTTTATTTTCTTTCACTTTTTACGAATTATTTAATTTTCTTTCACTTTTTACAAATTATTTTTATTTTCTTTCACTTTTTACAAATTATATTTTATTTTCTTTCATTTTTACCAATTTTTTTAATTTTCTTTCACTTTTACAAATTATTTTATTTTCTTTCACTTTTACAAATTCTTTTTTATTTTCTTTCACTTTTACAAATTCTTTTATTTTCTTTCACTTTTTACAAATTCTTTTATTTTCTTTCACTTTTTACAAATTCTTTTATTTTCTTTCACTTTTACCAATTATTTTATTTTCTTTTACTTTTTACAAATTATTTTATTTTCTTTCACTTTTTACAAATTATTTTGTATTTTCTTTCATTTGTACAAATTATTTTATTTTCTTTCATTTTTACAAATTCTTTTATTTTATTTCATTTTTACAAATTATTTTTTATTTTCTTTCACTTTTTACAAATTATTTTGTTTTTCTCTCACTTTTACAAATTATTTTTATTTTCTTTCACTTTTTACAAATTATTTTATTTTATTTCAGTTTTTACAAATTATTTTCTTTTCTTTCATTTTTTACAAATTATTTTTATTTTCTTTCATTTTTAAAAATTATTTTTATTTTCTTTCACTGTTTACAAATTGTTTTTTATTTTCTTTCACTTTTTACAAATTATTTTATTTTATTTCAGTTTTTACAAATTATTTTCTTTTCTTTCATTTTTTACAAATTATTTTTATTTTCTTTCATTTTTAAAAATTATTTTTATTTTCTTTCATTTTTACAAATTATTTTTTATTTTCTTTCACTTTTTACCAATTATTTTTATTTTCTTTTAATTTTTACAAATTATTTTATTTTCTTTCATTTTTACAAATTATTTTATTTTCTTTCACTTTTTACAAATTATTTTTTATTTTCTTTCACTTTTTACAAATTCTTTTTATTTACTTTCACTTTTACAAATTATTTTATTTTCTTTCACTTTTTACAAATTATTTTATTTTCTTTCAGTTTTTACAAATTTTTTTTATTTTCTTTCATTTTTACAAATAATTTTTACTTTCTTTTATTTTTACAAATTATTTTTTATTTTCTTTCATTTTTACAAATTCTTTTATTTTCTTTCACTTTTACAAACTATTTTTTATTTTCTTTCACTTTTTACAAATTATTTTGTTTTTCTCTCACTTTTACAAATTATTTTTATTTTCTTTCACTTTTTACAAATTATTTTATTTTATTTCAGTTTTTACAAATTATTTTCTTTTCTTTCATTTTTTACAAATTTTTTTTATTTTCTTTCATTTTTAAAAATTATTTTTATTTTCTTTCATTTTTACAAATTGTTTTTTATTTTCTTTCACTGTTTACAAATTATTTTTATTTTCTTTCATTTTTACAAATTATTTTATTTTCTTTCATTTTTACAAATTATTTTTTATTTTCTTTCACTTTTTACAAATTATGTTTATTTTCTTTCACTTTTTACAAATTCTTTTATTTTCTTTCACTTTTTACAAATTCTTTTTTATTTGCTTTCACTTTTAAAAATTATTTTTATTTTCTTTCACTTTTTACAAATTATTTTTTATTTTCTTTCACTGTTTACAAATTATTTTTATTTTCTTTCATTTTTACAAATTATTTTATTTTCTTTCATTTTTACAAATTGTTTTTTATTTTCTTTCACTTTTTACAAATTATTTTATTTTCTTTCACTTTTTACAAATTATTTTTTATTTTCTTTCACTTTTTACAAATTATTTTATTTTATTTCAGTTTTTACAAATTATTTTCTTTTCTTTCATTTTTTACAAATTATTTTTATTTTCTTTCATTTTTAAAAATTATTTTTATTTTCTTTCACTTTTTACAAACTATTTTTTATTTTCTTTCACTTTTTACCAATTATTTTTATTTTCTTTTAATTTTTACAAATTATTTTATTTTCTTTCATTTTTACAAATTATTTTATTTTCTTTCACTTTTTACAAATTATTTTTTATTTTCTTTCACTTTTTACAAATTCTTTTTATTTACTTTCACTTTTACAAATTATTTTATTTTCTTTCACTTTTTACAAATTATTTTATTTTCTTTCAGTTTTTACAAATTTTTTTTATTTTCTTTCACTTTTTACAAATAATTTTTACTTTCTTTTATTTTTACAAATTATTTTTTATTTTCTTTCATTTTTACAAATTCTTTTATTTTCTTTCACTTTTACAAATTATTTTTTATTTTCTTTCACTTTTTACAAATTATTTTGTTTTTCTCTCACTTTTAAAAAATTATTTTATTTTCTTTCACTTTTTACAAATTATTTTTCTTTTCCTTCACTTTTTAAAAATTATTTTTATTTTCTTTCATTTTTACCATTTTTTTTATTTTCTTTCACTTTTACAAATTATTTTCTTTTCTTTCATTTTTACAAATTGTTTTTTATTTTCTTTCACTTTTTACAAATTATTTTATTTTCTTTCATTTTTACAAATTATTTTTATTTTCTTTCATTATTACTAATTATTTTGTATTTTTTTTCACTTTTTACAAATTATTTTATTTTCTTTCACTTTTACAAATTATTTTATTTTCTTTCACTTTTTAAAAATTATTTTTATTTTCTTTCACTTTTTACAAATTATTTTATTTTCTTGCATTTTTACAAATTATTTTTATTTTTTTTTAGATTAAAAACAAAAATATTTTGAAAAAAAGAAAATATTTAGATAAAACATAGAGTAGTACTTAGCTAAAAAACAACAAAAAGTATTAACAATAATATTTAAGTTGAAACAATAAACGTATTACAGCAAAAACAACAAAAGAAACAATAAACGTATTTCAGCAAAAACAACAAAAGAAACAATAAAAGTATTTCAGCAAAAAACAACAAAAGAAACAATAAAAGTATTTAAGCAAAAAACAACAAAAGAAATAATAAAAGTATTTCAGCAAAAAACAACAAAAGAAACAATAAAAGTATTTCAGCAAAAACAACAAAAAAAACAATAAAAGTATTTCAGCAAAAAACAACAAAAGAAACAATAAAAGTATTTCAGCAAAAACAACAAAAGAAACAATAAAAGTATTTCAGCAAAAAACAATAAAAGAAACAATAAAAGTATTTCAGCAAAAAACAACAAAAGAAACAATAAAAGTATTTCAGCAAAAAACAAGAAAAGAAACAATAAAAGTATTTCAGCAAAAAACAACAAAAGAAACAATAATAGTATTTCAGCAAAAAACAACAAAAGAAATAATAAAAGTATTTCAGCAAAAAACAACAAAAGAAACAATAAAAGTATTTCAGCAAAAACAACAAAAGAAACAATAAAAGTATTTCAGCAAAAAACAACAAAAAAAACAATAAAAGTATTTCAGCAAAAAACAACAAAAGAAACAATAAAAGTATTTCAGCAAAAAACAACAAAAAAATTTTATCAAAAAACAGCAAATTGTATTTCGAGAAAAACCAGACAATATTCACATTCACAACAACAAAACTTATTTAGATAAACTAGAACAAAAGGTATAAATGTATTTGAATAATATTTAGACGAGAACTAAAAATGTTATGATAAATTAAAAAATGATTGTAAAATGTTTTTGACTCCTAATGGGGGTAAATATTTATTTTATTTTGCAAAATATTTACAAAAATAAAAATGTGGCACAAGGCCGAAAAAAAAGGTGATGGGGGTTAATGTCGACCTAACGAACATAACTTTAACTTAACTAGACTCTTTCACCAAAATACCAGAATCACTCCGTGGACATCCTACTTAAAAACCCGAAAATTACAAATATATATACATGATGTAGGGGGGGGATAAAAATCTTATTTACAATAATCGAATGAGATATATACAATGACAAAAAGTGGTTAGTAAAAAGAACCCCCTCACTAATAATTGTGGCAGATAAAAAGTTCTGTCAGTCGAAAAGGTGTAGGTCCCTCGAAAATTGACTTTTATTAAAAACACCACAAAAATGGCCTACATCACTGACAAAACAGTCTATCCATCACCTAATGGGACCGGGAGTGGGGATTATCGAACCAAAAAGCGGGGGAAAACACACGGGGGGGGGGGCGATGAGACCGGGGCAAACAAACAGGGGAATGGGACGATGACAACGTGCATACTCTAGCTAAGTTAAAAAAAACGAACCAAAGTGCCTAACTAGCCTATTCTAGGTGGTCCGATGCATGTCTAAGTTCGTTCAGGTTACCCCAAATCCTCAAAACCTAAGCAAACTCAAAAAAGGAACTCAGGATTAGCTCCATTCACTCTACACATTCGCGAATCTTTCACCCACCTGTCGTTGAAAATTTCCGGAGCGAGTTTCACCTTCTCCAGCTTAATTCGGATTTTCAGTCGATATTTGAAAATGAGAACAAGCTGGGGAGCAGTGAAGGTCTCACCTCCGTAAACCTCCTTCTGTCGCGTCGTACAAATCACGCCTCTACAAACACAGAAAAACATAGCGTTCTTCTTTCTTCATAGTCGGTGCCCAGTTGCAGCACGGGGAAACCGAATCCAGCACAAAAAACCGCCCGGTCAACATGCGAACCGTGAAGCCTTCAACTAACTCACACAACGGTCGAACGATGGAGCAGTAGAAGAAAGCATGATCAAGGTCTTCCTCCCAACCTCCGTATCGGACACAATTAAGTGTTTACGTAAAACCCGCTGCGTTAAGTCTTTTGCCGACCCAGAGGGTATTTCGTATTACCAACCAGGTGAGTGATGCCTCGTAATTATCGAAGCAGCTCGACCCAGGCGCCCAAGGCCATATTAAGCGGCGCTCCTCCTTCGTAAAACCGAACTCCTCAATCTTTTCGTCTTGAACGGATTCCCTCACTAAGGCCCGTTATAGCGCCTTGCGACACAATAGCTTGGGTGTCAGAGAGGCTTTTTTTCACCCGTAGAATGAATCTCAAGGCCTGCCGAACCTCGCGATAGAAAGGGCACTCGTTTTGTGGCAACTTGTGTTCCTCCCTCTCAGCCGAATGCACACTCTCCAAAGTCTGAAAGGCTTTCTTAGTGTCTTCTATCCAGAAGACACCGTTTCCCTCACTAGGTGTACACATTCGATCCAGGTATATCAGTCTAAAAGTGTGTCTACGTATTTACACTCTAGGCATACGAAAAGCGCATTCAGACAGATGCAGGTAACAGACCTCCCGGGTAACCATGGCTTGCTTTCCGCGCCATAAGAACGCGAAAAGAGCACGCACCAGATCAACTAGTGTGACATCTGGGAGTTAAAGAACTGATAGACGGTAAAGGATCAGGGGGTAGATATGAGAATTGCATACCTCCGCCCGACTCTTCAAAGACAGGTTTCTCAAGGCCCACAAATGAGATGTGACCTTGACCGCTTCCAATACTTCCGACCAATTTTCTCCAGCTGGATGCCGGGCCCAAACCAGACGCCGAGTAGCTTGTACGGCCCATCGGTCCAACTAAAGGGTCCCGTAAGGGGCATACCCCTCCAGGCACCGATACGTAAGCCAATAGACTTAACGCAGTTAATTATGGCCCCTGTAACCTTAGCATAACGACTTGTTTCTATGTCGACGACTCTAATTTCGACATTGTTCGTTACAAGCACGGTCACGTCGTCAGCATAGGCGGTATACTTTACCGAGGTAGAGCCACCTGGCAAAGTAATCCCGCGAAGGACCGGATTCACCCGAATCTGGCGCAAATATGGCTCAAACGCCAGTACATACAGCATTGGGGATAACGGAAAACCTTGACGGATCCATCTTGTTAACATGAAGGGCTTCGACCTCACCCCATTCACTTCCACCATAGCACCAGGGTTGGCATACAAGAGGCGAATCCAAGAGCAAAACTGAGGACCAAACCCAGCCGAGCGAAAAACAGCCCCTAGGTAACGATTGTCTACTCTGTCGAATGCTTTGGACTGATCTAAATTGATCAGCACGGCTTCTGTGTCGACTTTTTCTACGATCAAGCGTATCGTGTGCAAATTATCTTGAATCGTCCGGCCCTTAACAGAGCAAGTCTGTTCGGGACTTATTAGACGGTGTAAGACAATCTGCAGACGATTTGCTAAGATCTTGGCCAAAATCTTTAACTCTGTGTTTAACATCATTAATGGCCGGAAATTACCTATCCCATCCCCTCCATTTTTATCTTTGAGTAACAATTTAATGATCCCCCTGGTAAAGTACTGCGGTATGCACCTGTTCCTAAACCAGGAGTTAAAAAGTACAGTCGGCAAAGGAATAAAAATGGGCGACAACCTCAAATACACCTCGTAGGGCAAACCATCAGAGGTTCTGTCTAGCCCGACCTACTTCAAGGCCTCAATGACTTCTTCCTCTTTTTATGCTACCTTCACACCTAGCCGCTTCGGTCGCCTCAAGGTAAGAAAAGTCGGTTAAATAGGTGTCAAACTGTTCATTAGTCAGACCGGGCTCCTGATCCTGAAAATGAGTTCGAAAACCTTCCAAGATTCCGTCATTCGAAGTTACGGTTCGTCCGTCCAGCAATGTGACACTGGCGATGTGTCGATCCGCAGAACGTCGAAACTCCTCCGCAAGCAATGACGCGGCCATATTTGTTGCCTCGTTTGGCGCTCTTTTTAACCTAGCCCTAACTAGTAATCCCTGATCCTCCCTGTTATCCAAGGAGTCCAGTTCAGCCTTAACTATAGTATAGCTAGCACTATCCCCCTCCTCCACCGCCCTTTCTAATCTATCTTCTAGTACCGCTTTCGCTGCTCTAGAACTAAGATTAAGCCGGCGACTAAAATCAGCAGCGAATGATCTAATGACTTTTTTTTAGGTTACCCCACCACTTATTCCAGATGATAGACCCCGTCAATTCTCTCTGTATTGTAATAAGAAGTTGTTCCCGGAAGTCCTTCACATCGAACAACGACGTGTGGAACTTCCAGTAACTAGCCATGCTAGGTTTAACACTATCTAAGTTTACTCGAACCCGGACAAGCCTATGGCCCGAATAAACTATACTATGAAAACTTGGGCAGTCTAAAAGCCCTAGGTCGACTCTCCTTACTAAGAACCGATCGATGTAACTCGAAAGTTGCACAGGATCGGAGCCGCGTCTACCTGTCCAAGTCCATGCTAAATCCCCGGGTTTTTCGTTTCGAAATTTATCGACAAGATCAAACTTGTCGACAAAGTCTCGAAACGCTTTAGCATCCCGATTCTGGTTAGTACCCCTTGTGGTATTAACCCCGCGATCTAACTCGGGATCCAGGACCACGTTCCAGTCTCCCGCTAAAACTAAGCGGCGAGACGAATTCATGAAGGGCTCGATTCGCCGAAAAAATGAAACTAGCTCAGTACGGTTATTGGGCGCATAAACCCCAATAAAACGAAATGCCACATCCTTTACGGTAACATCCAGAACGAGCAATCTTCCCTCTGGATCTGCATAAATAGGGTCACACGACGCATCAAGAGTGCGCTTAACTAGCTAGGTAACCCTCCTTCCGTGGGTATCATAATGTGCTGAATAGAGCTGAACGTCTCTAAGGAGACCACCCTGATAATCACTTGGAATAAAGTGAGTTTCATGTATACAACAAATATCCACACCGAGGCGTTGATGGTCGCGTGCAACTCGAAGTTTACGAGAGGCGTCCCTCAACCCTCGGACATTTAAACTAGCTAATCTTAAAGCCATCCTGAGTCACTTAGGTTTAGGAATCCTGATCGAACATAGACGGTGTCAAGACACCGACAGCTGTCCCCAAAGATCCAGTGGTCATCTCAGTAGTGATAGACCCGTCTGGGGACAGACCGCCGATGTCTAGGGGGAAGGTTAGTTTAACTGCCCTATAAAGTGAAGGATGGAGTTTGATGGGGACCCGTCCAACACATCGTTTTCTAATTTCAGCAAGGTCGTTATCATTAAAATAAGCTGCTGGAGGATAAAGGTTAAAAGCAGAGTTAGCTTCCTCCAGCATAGTCCAGAGTCCTTTGGCCTCCTCGCGTTTCCGGACGACTGTTAGTATTCTTTTAGCTTTAAAGTTCTCAGGGTTAGTAATGTCTTTTTTCTGAAAGGATTTAAACGCGAGGAGGTTTCTATAGTCTTTTCTGTTATGGGATTTCCATTGTAAAAGGGTTGGGTTTTTTTTCTAGATTCGGTCTCGACCGAGGGGCTTCTTTGCCTTTTCTTATCTACAGAGGGATGGGGTGAAGGCGGAGGAGGGGCCATGTCTGTTTTCATTTGGGAGGGAGGAGGTGTATTTTTGAGCGTGTTATTTGGTGCGGAAAACGGTGATGGTTTGGGGGTCTTTTTTGGAGGGAGAGTCGAGGGATTTCAGTTTAGTGTCTCTATAGGTCAGAGAAGATTTAGTGAGAGGAGGAGCTTTGAGTGGGGATCGCTTTTCTTTTGAGGGGAGGACGGGTTTCTCGGGGAATAAGGATTCAGGGAAATCTATCACTTTTTGTTTTTCCTCCGACTTTTTTTTCGTCAAGCGAATCTTTAAGTCTTAGGAGGGCCTTGAACTTGTTGCCCCCTGGGTCCTTACTCGTGCGTATTTCTAATTTTTCCTCTTTTGTAAGAGACTAAACATAAGACTTGGTTGGGGATTTTTTTTGCGGGGGACGAGTATCCAGTTGTCTTTTTTTTTTGGGGGGGGGGATTGTTTCTCCGTGTTAAATTTATTTTCAAAATCTTCTGGTGTGATCTCGGTATCTTTTGCTGGTGATGTAGTATCTGTTGGTGTCTGTGGCTTTTCCTTTGGTTCCGCATACCTATCTTGCGATTATTAGTATTTGTTGGGTTGGTCTTAGCAGCTGGATTTCTTTTTGGGCATGTGTAAGTAAGATGGCCGACTTCCCCACATATCCAGCATGCTGGTCTTCTTCCTGCGACCACAAGCGGCAACTTTTCCACTCCAGCCTCTAGATAGTAAGGAATATGAAGAAATGCTTCCTCATTAAGGAGAATGTCGAAGGACCATACTCCATTGTAGTGGTCCTCTTCTATCCTTCTTAGAATGTGCTCGGTAGTTATGATTTCCTTTTTGGTCACTGAGATGCACTCTTCTTCTGTCTTAAAAAGGGCTGCCCATGTGTTGTAGCCTTTGCATTTTGTTATGCGTTCTTAAACCTGCCGATGCAATCAGCTTAGTCACACTCTCTTTGGTTGAACGTATCAGTTTTTGCTTTTCCGGTCTATTAAAAATAGCGAAATCGTCCTCTTGGCAAATTCCTGGATCTGAGGCTGTTCCAGTTTAATTCCTGTTTCTGTTGTGAACTCGACGCATTTCTTGGCTTAAGCAATAAATTTTTCTACGTCAATTTTAACTTTGGTCGGTTTCGTCCATCCAGCAGGTTCCTCATCTTTCTTCACCTCAACCGTCGGCACACAGCTGGCAGATGCCATGGCCGGCGGATAAACGGAGGAGAAAAAAATCAATCAAAAAGAGTCCGGTATTTTAACCAGTAGCGACGGAGGAGGAGGAGGAGGAAGAAGAAGAAGAAGAAGAAGAAACAAATAACAACAAATTTAACAAATTAATAACAGGAATAAATAACAATAACGATAACGATAAGGCGCATAGAATAACGAGTCCAAATGGGGGAAGTTATTTATTTGCCGCCCACCTCGGCAAAATGTGGCACAAGGCCGGAAAGTAGGGATCCAGCAGGCTCCCCTAAAGGAGGGACACTCCTGCAATTTTAAAAATTGCCTGAGTAACCCCGTCGGCATTCCCCGGTAAGGGCGCCTCAGGCAGTAAGCAATCAACTTACTCCACCGGAAAGCCCAGTGGCAAGGCCTGGGAGGGTGGACCTCCTAGTATTACCCAGGCGGCGTACCTAAGTCCAACTGGTGCTGGGCCGGTTCCCGGCCCCTCACCTGTTGGGCTGAGTGTCAAGTGACAAATCCTTGAGGAGTACTACTATCCTGTTTCCCTGTAGCCGAAGCTGCTAGGAGACCATCCCCATCAGAATCCTAATGGGAGTATGAGACGAATGGATTCGCCAATCATTTTTATAACCAACGGCTGTGCTAAAAACACAATGAAAACGTTCCAAAATTATTATATTGTCGAATTTTGAATTCAATCAGTTCGCGGTTTACTACGTCACGGACCGCATTTAATTCTTGGCCGCTATCTTGGTTACTGATCTGAACTACGTCGACATGTTGGTTACTGATCTGAACTACACCGCCATCTTTGTTCAACACAATATCTCAGAACTTAAGAGGTTAACTACGCCACGGACCGCATTTGATTCTTGTTCGCCATCTTGGTTACTGATCTGAACTACGCCGCCATCTTTATTCAACACAATGTCTCAAAACTTAACAGATTATGGACCCAGCCACCGCCTTTTCTTTGACGGATCGGAGTCTAAATTCGAATTGTGGCAGGGAAAATTTCTGGGATATCTAAGGATTCGAAAACTACACAAAGTCATACCATCTCTAACAGAGAATCCAAACGACCCCGAATTTCTCGAAAAGACCGCGACTGTTTTTGTAAAATTAATTCAATGTTTAGACGATAGAAGTCTGTCTCTGATTATAAGAGACGCATTAGATGATGGAAGGAAAGCATTGCACATATTAAGAGAACATTATTTATCAAAAGGGAAACCGAAAATAATATCTCTATATACAGAATTAACGTCTCTGAAATGTAACAAGGATGAAACGATTACCGACGACGTTATAAGGGCAGAAACAACCGCCAATGCCTTAAAACTCTCAGGTGAAATAATAAGCGATAGCTTGTTGATATCAATGAACCTCAAGGGACTTCCAGCCGATTTTAAACCATTTACAACTGTTATAACTCAGAAAGACAAACCCATGAATTTCAGCGAATTTAAAGTGGCATTGCGCAGTTACGAAGAGACTAATCGTATGCTCGTGGACAATAATAACTCCAGCAATATTATGAAGTTCAAAAATGCTTCTCAAAAGCAGACACCACCAAATTACGCACCTCACCGCAACGTATTCTCCAAAAGTAATTTTCTCAAGAAAAAGAATAAAATTATCTGCTATAACTGTGGATGACCCAACCACAAAAGTTTCCAATGTCGATATAAACGCTCTAAAATGGACTCCGTAAAAAACGTTGAGAACTTTGAGGAAGAACATACATTTCTATTCACATGTAACTTTGACAATACCACAAACGGTAAAAATCTCCGTGTAGACTGTGGTGCTACAGCGTGCGTTATCACCAAAGAATCTGATTTCATTAATTTTGATTCAAACTTTAATCCTCAAAGTCATTTTGTCGAATTTGCCGACGGTAGTCAAATAAATGATATAGTCTTGAAAAGAGGCGATGCTAACATATCACTAAAAAATAATGAAGGCGAAATCTGTAACTGTATTCTAAAAAATGCTCTGTTCATACCTACATTTAAGCAAGACATATTTTCCGTGCAGGATGCAATTAAACAAGGCGCAAATATACAATTTGGCCCAAATACATCCAAATTGACATACCCCAATGGAACTGTATTTGACATTAAAGAAAATGGCCGACTATATTATTTAAAAAGTATGGTTCCCTCAAAAACTGCCTGTCACGACTTGGAAACCTGGCATAAAATTCTAGGACACTGCAATACAGCTGATATTAAAAAATTACCAAATGTAGTCGAAAGCATGAAAATAATACCTTCAGACGATCTCCCAAATTGTGATGTGTGTGCACAGGGGAAAATGACAAAAGATATAAGCCGAACGTCAGACAAAAAAACTACGAAAATTCTCTCACTTGTGCATTGTGACTTAGCAGGTCCGATCAGCCCGATGGGGAGAAATAATCTAAGGTACGTTTTGAACTTTATTGATGATTTTTCCGGTTTAATTATAGTTTATTTTCTAAAAAACAAATCCGACACTATCCTCGCCACTAAGAAATATTTAGCTGATGTTGCCCCGTATGGTTCAGTAAAATGTATTTGCTCAGACAATGGGACTGAATTTACTCGTAAAGACTTTGAACTTCTATTAATTAACCACCGTATTAAACACGAGAAATCGGCGCCGTACTCCCCCTTCCAAAATGGCACAGCTGAAAGGGCATGGCGAACCCTTTTTGAGATGACAAGATGCCTACTTATCGAATCGAAATTAACGCATAGTTTATGGACATACGCTTTAATGGCAGCAGCATATATCAGAAATAGATCGTTCAATAAGAGGCTAGGAAAAACGCCGTATGAAGCGTTTTGCGGTGTAAAACCTAAAATGAACAGAATGCATTTATTATGTTCTGATTGTTTTGCATTTATAGAAAACACCAGTAAACTAAATACTAAAAGCGAAAAAAGTACTTTCGTAGGTTACGATAAAAATAGTCCGGTATACTTAATCTACTTCGCAGCTCAAAATGCCATGGTTTAAATGTGTAATTAGATGCCATCAGTTAGATGTGTAAAATTCAACGATACATTAAATTAAAAAAATGGCGATCCATTGAATGAAAAACGTGAAATTGTCTAGCACCTTAATCGATCACAATGAAAATATTAATAACGACGACAATTACAGTACTTCTGACGAAAATAGTAACCAGACACGTCGATACCCAATAAGGGAGCGAAAAAGGCCAGACTTCTTACAAAATGAAAAGATACAAGATTACACCGTGGATTACTGTTATTCGTGTAACAGCGCACCGGAAAGTTATAATGAGGCGATTAATTCAGAAAATCACCAAGAATGGGAACAAGCTACGGTATCCGAATTGAAAGATTTATCTGAAAATAACACATACGAAATAGTGGCAAAACCAACAGATAAAAATATAATTTCTTCACGCTGGGTTTATTCCAAAAAAATCACAGCTTCGGGCAGTGAAACTTTTAAAGCAAAATTTGTGGCAAAAGGTTTCTCACAAATTTCTGGAGTGGAATATTGTGCAACATTTTCACCAACAACAAATTTAACGACAATTAGAATTTTATTACAAGTTGCCACTCAATACAAATTAAAAATACATCAAATGGATGTAAAAAAATGCTTATTTAAATGCTCCGATTGACTGTGAAATCTACATTTACCCTCCAGAGTGATTTAAAATGAAAAATAAAAATTGGGTGTGAAAATTAAATAAATCGTTATATGGAATAAAACAATTGAAATTTAACACTCCATAATTATTTAATAGAACAGAAATTCAAACAATGTCCCGTAGACGCGTGCATGTATACCAAAAATTTAGGTAATAAATTGTTGATTTTGTTTTTTTTTGGGGGGGGGGGGTTGACGATATATTACTCGCTTCAAACTGTGACAACACTTTAAAAGATGTTAAAAATGAATTAAATAAAAAATTTAAAATGGTCTATCTTGGACGACTGTCATGGTTCCTCGGTATAAAATGTACCTGTGAAAATGAAACTATAACTATGAACCAATCACGATACATTGAAAAAATTCTGCTCAAGTTCGGAATGCAAGATTGTAAGCCGCGTTCAACTCCCGTCGAAATGGATATAAATAAAAATATAGGGACCGAAACAAAATTCATAGATAACCGAATATACAGGGAAATGGTAGGGAGCCTCATCTACTTGATGACTGCAACAAGGCGTGACATATGTTACACTGTAACAAAGCTATCTCAAAACTTATCGAAACCGACAATTAAAGACCTTAATCGTGCAAAACAAATCCTTCGTTACCTAAAAGGAACCAAGGAACAATCTTTAAGATTTAAAAAGTCTACATATCCTCTAAATTTAGAAGGCTTCTCGGATTCAGATTAAGCTAACTCTGAGGATAGAAAAAGTATAACCGGGTATTGTTTTAGACTGTCAAAGACTGGACCTATGATCTCTTGGAAAACTAAAAAGCAACAAATTGTTGCCATTTCTACTTGTGAAGCAGAATATGTGGCTCTTAATCATTCCGCACAGGATGCAATTTTTCTGAACATCCTTCTAAAATCTATTTTAAAACCAGATCTAAGTAAAAAAACCTATAGTAATTCATTGTAATAATCAGAGCAGTATCTTATTAGCAAATAATTCTAGGATTCATCAAAAGTCGAACATATTGATATCAGATATCATTTTATAAGGGATGAAATAAGAAAAAAATCTATTACTCTTACTTATGTGACGTCTGAAAATAATATAGCCGACATTTTCACTAAATCTATAAAAAGAATACAATGAAGACATTTTATAACCGAACTTTTTGGAATCTAATTATGCATAAATCTCTTTTCAGAAACCCAAAAGGAGAAGTATGAGCAGTTAAAATCACTCCCCCCCCAAAAAAAAAATTGTAAATTGTCCCGGGCACGACGTTAAACTGCGACCATTCCTACCTTATGAACCAAATTAACCAACTAATACCTAATATAATGTTTCCAGTTTTTGTTATAAAAAAAAGCCACTTGTTAAAACCCTTTTGTAAGCTTCCTATTTGTCAAATAGTTCTTTTTGTATCTCTTTTTGGGGGGGGGGGCAAACATTTGTTTAAACAAAACAAAAAATGCATATTTGTGAATTTTTGTGCATATGCTTATATGTATTTAAAAAGTATTCTATTTTTATGTTTATATACATTTGAAAAGTGTTTATTTTTATATGTATAAAAATGGGTTCTTTTTGCCCACATTAACAATTCTTTTGGACCAATGAGAATAAAGACAAATTCCCCCAAAACCCGAAGAAGAAAAAAAAACAACAAAAAAACAAAACAAAAAAAAACAATTATTTTATTGGTTTATTATTCTTTGTTCAATAATTTTTATTTATTTATTTATTTTTCTTTATTTTTCTCAAGTGAAACCAAAATTGAACCCGGAAGGATTTTTCCATTATATCAAAAAAGGGGGGTGTAAAATGTTTTTGACTCCTAATGGGGTAGTTATTTAATTCTTGGCTTCCATCTTGGTTACTGATCTGAACTACGCCGCCATCTTGGTTACTGATCTGGACTACGCCGCCATCTTTGTTCAACACAATATCTCAGAACTTAAGAGGTTAACTACGCCACGGCCCGCATCTGATTCTTGTTCGCCATCTTGGTTACTGATCTGAACTACGCCGCCATCTTTATTCAACACAATGTCTCAAAACTTAACAATGATTTAGATAAAAAACAACAAAAAGTATTAAAAAAAAAAAACTAAAAGTATTTAGATAAATACCACAAACATATTTAGATAACAACAAGGCGTATTCAGATGAAAAACAACAAAAAAGATTTAGATTAAAAACAAAAAAGTATTTGGACGAAACAAAACGTTTTTAGGTGAAAACAAAAGTATTTAAATCAAATCTACAACATATTTAGAAAAAAAAAGCAACGAGAAGTATTTGGATAAAAATGAAAAAAATCGTATTTAGATGAAAAACAAAAAAGTAAATACTTTTGTTCTTTTTATCTAAATACGATTTTTTTTATTTGTTATCTAACTACTTTCCTTGTTTTTTTTTATCAAAGTACTTTTTGTTATTTTTAATTAAATAAATTAAAATAATAAAAAGTATTTAGATATAAAATAACAAAAGTATGTTTGGATAAAAAATCAACAAAAGTATTTAGATAAATACCAACAAAATATATTTAGACAAAGGCAACAGAAAAAATTATATTAAAACAACGAGAAGTATTTAGATAAAAAAAATTTAAAGTGTTTATATAAAAACAAAGATAAATTATTGGAAATCTGTTTGACCCAGAGCTTGGACAACCCAGCATTGGATTTGCTGATTGGAGGTCATGCTTAGACAAAGATACTAAGTAAAAATAATTGCCATCTAGGTTTTTTCTGTACCTAGATTGGCAGCAGATTGAGCTTTTCAAGTGAATGATGGTCATCAACTCAGTGGTCTGTTTGGTGTGGTCCTGGTTATATTTGTCTCATAGTCAGTTGGTTTTCCGTAGGTCTCATGGCCAGTTTGGTTTATATGGTTCTCAGAGAGAGAGAGAGAGAGAGAGAGAGAGAGAGAGAGAGAGAGAGAGGGGGGGGGTAACAGAATAAAACACACACAGACAGATAGGCAGGCAGAGAGAGGGGAAGAAAAAAGAGAAATAGGCAGTGAAAGACAAGCAGGCAGGCAGAAAGAGAGACAGATAAACAGACAGGCAGCGATATATAGAAAGAAAGATAGATCGATAGATAGATAGATCGAGAGAAGGAGGAGGGAGACTGAGATTTCATATTTGCAAGTTAACAAACAAATACCATTGTAATCTCGAAAAATTAATTTTTGCAAGTATCCATGTGTATGGTATTTTTTTAGTCAAATAATAGTTTCATATCATGAAAACAAAATGCGTAATTCAACATTACTACGAGATTTCTTCCCTGTATGCTAAAACAGCGTTGGTTACAAATCTGATACCATCGAATACGTCTGACAAATCAACATTATAAGTAATCAAATTTTGTTTATTTCATTCATCATTTTCAATCCTCTCATAATATTCTTCATTATTCAACCGACAATCTATCCATCTCATTAACCTGTATTTTAGTTTTTATATCTGTGACTCAGTAGTAAAGAGATGATTATGATGATGATGAAGACTAAAAAGAACAGAAAAGCATCATCATCAACAGCAACAATAACAATAAGGACCCATTGCTACATTCTCTCAACTAACCAGAGAGGAAACACATCGCTCTGGGTATATTTAAAGGCGTGTGGCCTGCGTCTTGTTTGCGCGTGCCACAGATTTTTGCAAACATCCCCCACTGCCACCCGACGGACCCCCTCCCTCTTTATCCTAGCCCAACCCAAGACCCCACCCGCCACTCCTGGAACTCACCATCTCAGACAAACATCCACAAGATTGGATTTGATTAGCTGTCATCCGCCCTACTCTGCCACGAGAATATCCGTTCTGTACATTCTAAATACCAAGCGACTCGCGGACGATAGGAGTTCGTTAAACGCATAAACAAAATACAAAAAAGCGTTTGTTGATACGGATGCCTTCGAATATTTGTTTTCTTTTTTTTTTCTTTGGTTGAGGGCACAAATTATCATAAAATAGTATTTTTGGCCTTCAAATTTAATTGAAACAGAAATAAAGTTCTATTCTAAAGGCTTCGGTATTATTGAAAACTAAGACCCTTACTTATCCGCCCCCAATAAAAGGAGTTTCCGCCTTTTAGACAATTACGTCTGAACAGCCTAAAAATGTTCCAAAAATAAATAACTGAACATTTATTTTCAAATTTCGAATGGGGGATCAGATTCGGACATAACTAAACATGATTTCTCATTTCCGGGCTATTCTAGCGTTTTGTGGCAGTTAGTCAACAATTTTGCATTTTAGGGCGCTTAATCAACATTTTTTTCAAGCGATTACATGTCTTTTTACGATCATGCCACGCGTACTTAGGCTTAATGTTAATAAAGTTCGTTAACTGCTCTAAAAATTAGAATGACCCAAACTTGAGGGGGTATTTTACATTAAATTTATTTTATATACGGTACTTCTGCTTTTAAATCCCGTTTTTCCGTGAGTCTCCCTCGGCAAGGCTCGGTCGGTCGAATTATAACGAGTGAACGGAAATCAATACAAAAACGAAAAAGAAAAAAAAAGAAAAAAAGAAAAGAACAACCGTACAACTTTTACCGTTTTTTTTTTTTAAATTTATTTTTATTGTCAACTGTTTTTTTTTCTATGAAAAGCTTTTTTTTCTTGAATTATTTGTTTTACTTTAAAGGACAAAAAACTTTTTGTTTTCTTTTTGATTTCTACGTAAAACTTTAAAAAAAATAAGCTGTACATTTTTGTAAAAATTTGAGATTTTTTTTTTTTTTCATTTTATAAACCAATTTTTTCCCCTAAGAAAGGTGTTTTTTTTGTAAGCAATCCCTCCTCCTTAGCAGGGTGGTATCCTCCGAAGACGCAGAGCGGTTTGACAACCCTTCCAACATTATATTTCCGTCTATTAAAGACGGACTCGTCCACTTCCATCATGTGACCTGGGCTCCGATCTGTCGAGAATTCCGAAGGAAATAATCCTGACAAATATCCCTCAATAAGTTTTTACAGTTGGTGAGAGTGTGATTCGACCCGATATCGAACTCTCGCCGTAGGTTATTATGCATTGCCGTTTCGTAGGTTCACAAATATTTGAATCTTAAGATGGGATCGGTTGGAGAAGGTGCCATGCTGCAAGACGGTCCAGTGTCTACATTGATCATTACTGCACCCCCAAACGAAACCGTCAATTATGTTTTTCCGCTTTTTAAGGATATACTTCCATTGACATTTTTGTGCTAATGCACAAAAATGTCAATGGAAGTATATCCTCAAGATCTCTAGCTATGGTTGCCATCAGGCGGTTTTCTTGGCATAAAGGCGAGGACCGTTTCCAGCGACTTCACGATAGCTTCCATCCTAGAATTGTTCATTTTCTTTGTTACAAGAATAAGCACTTGTTTTTGCCATGGATTTTTTGAAGCGCAGTGAAACCCTTTCCTCTCTTTCCTTCTTTTCTTTTCTTTTTTATATCATCTACGCGCTCGCGTCTCTTTTGGCAACTCGGTTTTTCATTGGATTAGCTCACTCGGCATTTGCCGGGTGATTTGCGTTGTCCGCCGGCATTTCCGAGTGGGACTCACGGAAAATCGGCATTTAAAATGCATTAATACCTTATATACCAAATTGATCCATATTTTAAGTTTCCAAAATAGTTGTTTTTTCTTTATCTTTTATTCCATCATGATTTTTCAGTAAATTCGAATTGGTACGATTTAGTAAACAGGCCAATTATTTTAATTCATTTTATTACATAAAATATTCCCTTTTTTGTCGTTCTTTTTTGTGTGTGTATGATGATTAAAAATTCCAAAATGGTTTCCAGCTTTTGCACTGTCGATAAAAATAAATTTCTGGCTTTCATTTAAAAAAAATTTTTTAAAAATGTTATAAACGAATTTAATACAAATGCAACACCACGGACCAAGACCAAAAAGCCATGGAAGATAAGAGTAAATGGAAGTTGGAGGATGAAAAATATTCTGAGAGGATTGGGAATTATGGATGTGATGCGTAACATTTTATTGCTTAACAAGACAGCTAACTTGAAAGCCACCATTTTATTATAAGCTGGAAAACAACGGTGTGGTATTGTGTTCCAGAAATGAAATGATTTTAAGAATAAAATCTGTTCATAGAAGTTTCGTTTGGTTTTAGATAAACGTTCTTTGCTGTAGTTTTATACGTATGTAACAGGGCGCGGACGCGCGTATATCGGCTGTAAGTTAATGCCGAACTGTGTGCGAATGACGTCATGGTGGGAAAAAAGGAAAAGAACGTGTGTGCAGACCGAAAATCATGATCACGTTCAGGATGACAATCACGTTAGAGACATGGGTAACGTGACGGCCGTAACGAGAAATCGCGTGTGGCGAGGGTAGGAAAAGACATTTTATTAAAACTTGAAACAGCGAGTTGAAGTTATTTCATATCCTTGGTTTTGTCTCGTTTGCGACGTAGTCTACAACGTGTTGGACCCTGAGAGTCTACATTTTAACACGTGAATATATTACAACGTTACACTCAAACGAGGTTTGTTGTAATTATTTTACAGCGGGGACCAGAGATTGGAGAATAATGATAGAGTGGAGAAAGACTAGCAATGTCCTTCTATGAGAAAACGTGAAGAAGGGAGAGGAAAAAATGAGCCCCATTAAATTGCGATAAATATACAAAAGCATAAACACATAAACATATAAACATATAAACATATAAACACATAAACTGTTAAAATGTTTTTGCTAAATGGAGGATATGACTCCCAGAATTTGGACGATCTAATTTATAACTACGAGTTAGGACAATCAACAAATGAGAGACCCTGATCTCACGAAAAATATCAAATTTTGGAATCGAGTCAGTTCACTATCAATCTCCGTCTTGACACGATTGCACCACTGCTGATCCGAACTACATTGATTTTCTTCGACAACTGGATCTACTCGTGCCAACTTTGTTCTACAGAATCACTCAAGATCGTAACTGCATTGATTCTTCGCCGACTGGATTTAATACTGAAATTTATGATGTAGAGAACGGCTTAACACTTAACAAACACACATACACATATAAACACATAAACACATAGACCTATACACACATAAACACATCAACAAATAAATATATAAACACATAAAAATATAAACATATAAACATATAAACACATAAAATCCTAAAAACATAAACATATAAATATATAAACATATAAACATAAACATATAAATATATAAACATATAAACAATGGACCTGAGTTAATCTCGTCAACATCTCGTAGGATTAGCGAATCTCTCGACAGAAGCAACCTTTATAGGGTAATTGCTCTTGACATATCAAACGCCTTTGATAGGGTATGGCATAAAGGTTTACTTCACAAGATCTCTAGCTATGGTATAGCTGGAAATGTCTTCTCAATTATTAAATCATTTCTCTCTGATAGATTCATAAGAGTAGTAGTTGATGGGCAAAAATCAAAAGCTCACAGTATTAATGCTGGAATCCCTCAGGGGTCCATCCTGGGCCCAACTCTTTTCCTGATCTACATTAATGATATTCCAAATCACATCCTTACATCATCCGTAGACATTTTTGCTGACGACACTACCATCTATGGTAGCACATCTAAGACAGTAAACGACCAAGTTCTCTCTGATTCTCTCTCCTCTGATCTGGATCACGTTGTACAATGGGGAAAGGAGTGGCTGGTTACTTTTAATGCATCTAAAACCAAGCTTTTATCTTTCGTTCTGATCCCCATCTGGCATCAATTAAAATGAATGGCTCTCGTGGAGGTCTCAAGTTTTACCAGGCTTCTGGGCTTGACCTTTACTCCTGATCTTAAATGGAATACGCACATCAAATCTGTTGCCAAGGCCGCTGGAAAAATGGTCGGGTCCTTCTATCAATCTAGTAGATATCTCACTGCTGATGCAATTCTCTATCTATATAAGAGCCAGATACGTCCAAGGATGGAATACTGTTGCCACATATGGGCAGGAGCTGCTAGAAAAGACTTGTCCTACCTTGATAGGGTTAAAAATAGACTTCGTGGCCTGGTGGGAGATGTCATTTTCTCTTCGCTGCAACCTCTATCTCACAGAAGAGATGTTGCGAGTTTTTCTCTGCTTTATCGTTATTTTCATGGAAAGTGTTCGACTGAGCTTCAATCTATGGCCTCCCTCTCGCCAAACTTTCACAAGAAACACTCGTCTAGCTGTAAAAACTATCAATAATTCCCCCACTCTTTATCTGTGCCTAAACCTAAACATAGATTCCATGATCAAAGCTTCTTTCTTAGAACTGCACGCCTGTGGAATTGTCTTCCGTTTTCCTGCTTTCCAGCTGTCTATAATATGGTTGTCTTCAAGTCCAACGTGAACAAGTTTCTGATGAGCCGTTCCACTTAAGTTAACAAATTTACCGAACTTCCATTACTATCGGATTACTATATTGTCCTTTTGACTGCTGCATATCTTTAACCCGTATCCTTGATTGGCCTATCGGCCTTGACAAGTAGTGACGCCTATGTAAAAAAATACATAGGCACATAAACATATGAACACATAAGCATATAATTTATAAACACGTAAACACATAAACATATAAATATATAATTACACAAACATATAAACACATAAACACAAAGGTATGAACACATAAACATATAAATATATAATTACACAAACATATAAACACATAAACACAAAGGTATGAACACATAAACATATAAACACATAAACATATAAACATATACACATATAAACACATAAAGACATAAACACATAAACATATAAATACATAAACATATAAACACATAAACACACAAATATATAAACACATAAACACATAACCATAAAACACATGAACACACAAACATATAAATAACAATAATAATAAATATATTATAAGCATAATAAAACATTAACACATAAACACACAAACACGTAAATACATAAACATAAAACGCATAAACACACAAACATATAAACACATAAACACGTAACATATAAACACATTAAAAAAGTAAAAATATAAACATACAACATTTGTAAAAATCAGTAGAACATTATACTAAAATAAGTTTGAACCATCAATGTAAATAAGAAAATTCGATTTTTTTAATTCCATTTAATATATTAACACCAACTTCTACTTATGTAGTTTTATCATGCAAAATGATATTTTCAAATGCCGTGTATATATATATATATATATATATATATATATATATATATATATATATATATATATATATTTATATATATATATATATGTGTGTGTCTGTGTGTCTGTGTGTCTCTGTGTGTGTGTGCCTTTGTAATTTCTCGATGTTTTTTGCATTATCCTGTAATATTTGCACTGTCATATTTTCTTATATACAGGAAATACTTTCATCACTGAGATGCTGAAAACAGGTACTGTGCTTTGATCTTTGCCCCCAAAGGACCTGACCTATAATTTTCTTTTCAAGCGTGTGGTGACTTTTAATGAACGATAAGCCAAAACAAGTCTGTTGATTTTTTTTAGGTTTTCCAGAACAGCTGCTAAATTTGGACTTCCTGTGTGCTCAGCATTATTTTCTATATGTAACACTGCGTTTAAAGTTAGTATAACCGTTGTTACCATCAGAGAAAACTGCGAATAACATTTATCAATTTATTTGCTTTGCTTGAACAACATTTTCCCCATCAGAAACCAATGTTTTATCAAACTTTTGCATAGTTTGGAAAAGAGATCTATAACTTAGACTCAAAGTTTGACCTTCCATTTAAAAGAAATAGTACTTTACAGAAATCATATGGAGTTTTATTATTTATTCAGTGGTGCACTCATAATTTACTTACACCCACTTCGTTTCAAATGGGACAACGTTGGATAAAAGCAACAAGGACGAGTCGATTATTAGGATATGCCTGTCTATGATTTTTAGTGATGGAAATACTTTTTCAAATTTAAACGTGCAAGACTAGAAAAGTATGTCTTAAATTTAAGCATAAAAAACCAAAGAAGATGTTATCTTTAATTGAAGCGTGGCAGATCAAAGTAAGAGGAACTCTCTACAATCGAAGACAATAATTCAATAATTCAATAATTCAATCCCAAATGCCAAAACGTATGAATTCAGTTTTTTTAGATAAACCGAGTGTGAAGGAGAAATAGCTACGTTTTTTAATTTCTTTATTACAAACACATGCAGAAGTTTTCCTCTCTCTCTCTCCCTGATATATATATATATATATATATATATATATATATATATATATATAAATATATATATATATATATATATATATATATATAAATATATATATATTTATATATATATAACTACTTTATTCACATAAATTTAATATACGAAAGTATAGATTTATGCGTAAACTTAAAGTATTTACTTCAAAAGTGCTCAATACGTAGGTAGAGCTAGTTAGTAATTTATAAAATATATATGGCGATTAAGCTACACTATTCTGCGTATATATATATATATATATATATATATATATATATATATATATATATATTACTAAATCTTAATGATGGCCATGTACAAAATTAGTTTACAAATATACCTTTTGTTTATTCATTTATTTATTCACTGCATATCTATATATTTTTTACAGTCTTACGCGCGTTTCGCAACGCATAACAAAAACTACTGTGGTTTATTTTGATGCTCTTCATAGACGATCACATATTTATTAAAAAAAAACATACACATTATTCTAAAACAAAATATATGCACATTATACGAAATAACATTTAATAAATTTTTGGCAAAAAATTTGAGACGTAAACATGGCAAAAATAAATCAAATACTATTCTAAAATACAAAGTGACACGCGAAAGAAAATAGTGCTTCAAACTAAATCTT
Organism: Euprymna scolopes; assembly: GCF_053919585.1. Classification (NCBI taxonomy): domain Eukaryota; kingdom Metazoa; phylum Mollusca; class Cephalopoda; order Sepiida; family Sepiolidae; genus Euprymna; species Euprymna scolopes. The sequence goes on along the minus strand of NC_136521.1, from coordinate 20,422,298 downwards.
TTGAAACAAATAATGTATTTTTTCTGAACTCTTGAGTCATTTCGATCTAAATCAAAACAATTCTAATGCCAATGCCCCCAAATAAACAAATCGATTTTCTTAACTAATGATTGTGTAATTTTTGTTTTAAATATTAAGATTCATTAAAAAAAAAATGTGGCCACCCAACATCAAGTTGAGCGCATTTAAACCATTATTTTCTCCTGCCATCAGTTGTCAGCCATTTTTCTTTCTGAAGCACATATTCTATGAATTAGAGCTCAGCTGTCCCTTTTGGCATAAAGCGAAAATGCATTCTCGAAATAGTAGCTCTTTTTCCTGTGGTTTGGACGTCAAATTTAGGTTCCTTTTCAGCCAATCGGTGAACGTTTTTTCCCTGTCAGCCTCTGGAGCGAGCAGAATATAAACCGTATCACCACAGTCTATTAGAAATGATAGCATCATGTTGAACGGAAATGACTTCCTGCTTTTTAACCGGAAGTCATTTAATCAGATTGAAATATTTCCGAAAAGGCTATTTATCTGTTAACTGATCCTAAATCTCTGTTTGTGTAAAAACTCTTCACCGGAAATATGCTTACAATTATACCGATTAGCTCGTTCATTTGGTGCGAAGAACGGATTTTCTTTTTCATTAGGGATGTGAGGCGTTGGAGAGAAGAATACGAACCACCGTATCTTCTTCTTTTCCCAGAAGGGTAAATCTACACGCAATGTTTGTTTTTAACATCGGAACATTCAGTTCACTAAAAAGTGTGACCTTGATTGAATACCGACAAAATTCGATTGATTTTAGATTATAATGATAAAAAAGAATATTTATAAAAAAGTGATTCATAAATATTTAAAAAACATATTTGCACAAATTTCATGCTTTTAATTTTGTTTCATTCGCTTACAAATTTGGGTCGAATAATAATTTTGGTTTTATATATCTCCAAATAACGTTTTATTTTGTAAAACAACACAGATACCGTAAATGCCCCATTCCAAGGTAAAAATATCGGGCAATTAATCTGTTGATTTCTCTTGGGAATTAAATATGAGTATCTTACTTTCCATAATTATGTGTGTATACTTTGCTCATGTAATTTACTGATTGATTTGATTATTTTTGCTAGTACATCGGTACCCCTCTCTCAAAAGAAGAAAGTAATATGATATATACGTTACCCGAGAAAAAAATCTTTTATTCGTAGTAAAGAAAGCCAAACCCAGAAAATGCTGAAGTTATTAAGAATATGCCCGCGCCTGATGACGTTACTAAACTCTAGGATTTCTTAAGGTTTGGTAAATTACTATAATATATGCAGGGTGATTGATGAATATGAGAAGAAAGTATATTACATGGACCTTTTTTTAATTCAATATGCGCATCATCATTCGCCATCAGCTGTTCAAGTCTACCATGAACCGCATCAACTGATTTCACAAGAAACTCTGTCGAGATGAAACTAATGAATCCAGGTACTCTCCCTTCAAGATTAAAAACCAAATTCATATAACAGATCTGAAAATAAAATAAAAGCATACATTTAATTACCACACATTAAGTAACATAAACACAAAAATTGAGAAACATATTACAGCATTTGAATAAATTATAGTTATTTTAGAATAGGGAGTTACTTTCGGATAACCCTATATATCCCAAAAGTATATGATATGAAAGCACCATTAAATAATTTGATAAGAAAAGACAAAAAGTAGATATGATCAGAAAAATGCGAATTAATTTTTAAAGCTCATTAGCACATTTCGACCCGGAGAAGAAATTCATTGTAGCGACAGATTCCAGCAATTATGGACTTGGTGCCATACTGCTTCACAAATTTGAATATGGATGTATAAAATCGGTAGCACATGCCTCAACAACGTTGCTGCCCGGGAAACGAAATTATGTTGTGTAGCGAAACATATTGGGGACACATATAACGGGAACTCAGAACAGGGATCATAATGACATTTATAACAGAGAGATACATTTATACAGTTCTTGTTAACACAGAGGAGGGGAGATACATTACTTGAGGGCAAGGGTAATAAAATTTCCTAAAGATGAAGCCAAAACACATTTACCTTTTTGGTTGCAAGGACGACACGAAGGCAACCAGTTAAAAAATATTTAATGATTTCTTCCGTCGGCTGATTGGTGATGTTATGAATTCAAACTTGTATGGCTACATGATCTACTCTTCTCCCCCTTAACCTCTAAGTCGCTCCCGACTCTCGTCTCTTACTATCACTGTGACTGTTATAATTTATTTTTCCAAGTAATCTACCCAATTTATTTTTCCACGTAATCTAACCAATTTATTTTTCCAAGTAATCTCATTAATTTATTTTTCCAAATAATCTAAGCAATTTATTTTTCCAAGTAATCTAACCAATTTATTTTTCCAAGTAATCGAACCAATTTATTTTTCCAAGTAATGTAATTAATTTATTTTGCCAAGTAATCTAACCAATTTATATTTCTTAGTAATCTAACCAATTTATTTTTCCAAATAATCTAACCAATTTATTTTCCAAGTAATCTAACCAATTTATTTTTCCAAATAATCTAACCAATTTATTTTCCAAGTAATCGAACCAATTTATTTTTCCAAGTAATCGAACCAATTTATTTTTCCAAGTAATCGAACCAATTTATTTTTCCAAGTAATGTAATTAATTTATTTTGCCAAGTAATCTAGCCAATTTATTATTCCAAGTACTCTAAGCAATTTATATTTCTTAGTAATCTAACCAATTTATTTTTCCAAGTAATCTACCCAATTTATTTTTCCAAGTAATCTAACGAATTTATTTTTCCAAGTAATCTAACCAATTTATTTTTCCAAGTGATCTAACAAATTTATTTTTCCAAGTAATTGAACCAATTTATTTTTCCAAGTAATCTAACCAATTTATTTTTCCAAATAATCTAACCAATTTATTTTTCCAAGTAATATAACAAATTTATTTTTCCACGTAATCTAACCAATTTATTTTTCCAAGTAATCTCATTAATTTATTTTTCCAAGTAATCTAACCAATTTATGTTTCCAAGCAATGTAATTAATTTATTTTTCCAAGTAATATGATTAATTTATTTTTCCCAGTAATCTTACCAATTTGATTTTCCGAGTAATCTAACCAATGTATTTCTCCTAGTAATCTTCCTAATTTACTTTTTCAAGTACTCTAAGCAATTTATTTTTCCAAGTAATCGAACCAATTTATTTTTCCAAGTAATCTCATTAATTTATTTTTCCTAGTAATCTAGTTTATTTATTTTTCCACGTAATCTAACCAATTTATTTTTCCTAGTAATCTAACAAATTTATTTTTCCTAGTAATCTTACCAATTTATTTTTCCAAGTAATCGAACCAATTTATTTTTCCTAGTAATCTAGTTTATTTATTTTTCCACGTAATCTAACCACTTTATTTTTCAAAGTAATCTAACCAATTTATTTTTCCAAGTAATATAACAAATTTATTTTTCCAAGTAATCTAACCAATTTATTTTTCCAAGTAATCTAACAAATTTATTTTTCCAAGTAATCTTACCAATTTATTTTTCCAAGTTATCTAACCAATTTATTTTTCCAAGTAATCTCATTAATTTATTTTTCCTAGTAATCTAGTTTATTTATTTTTCCACGTAATCTAACCAATTTTTTTTTCAAGTAATATAACCAATTTATTTTTCCTAGTAATCTTACCAATTTATTTATCAAAGTAATCTAACAAATTTATTTTTCCTAGTAATCTAGTTTATTTATTTTTCCACGTAATCTAACCGATTTATTTTTCCAAGTAATCTAACCAATTTATTTTTCCAAGTAATCTAACAAATTTATTTTCCTAGTAATCGAACCAATTTATTTTTCCATGTAATCTAATTAATTTATTTTTCCAAGTAATCTAACCAATTTATTTTTCCAAATAATCTAACCAATTTATTTTTCCAAATAATCTAACCAATTTATTTTTCCAAGTAACCTAACAAATTTATTTTTCCACGTAATCTTACCAATTTATTTGTTCAAGTAATCTAATTAATTTATTTTTCCAAGTAATCTAACCAATTTATTTTTCAAAGTAATCTAACCAATTTATTTTTCCAAGTAATCTAACAAATTTATTTTTACAAGTAATCTAATTAATTTATTTTTTCAAGTAATCTAACCAATTTATTTTTCCATGTAATCTAATTAATTTATTTTTCCTAGTAATCTAACAAATTTATTTTTCCTAATTATCTTATTAATTTATTTTTCCAAGTAATCTAACCAATTTATTTTTCCTAGTAATCTTACCAATTTTTTTATCCAAGTAATCTAACCAATTTATTTTTCCTAGTAATCTAGTTTATTTATTTTTCCACGTAATCTAACCAATTTATTTTTCCAAATAATCTAACCAATTTATTTTTTCAAATAATCTAACCAATTTATTTTTCCAAATAATCTAACAAATTTATTTTTCCACGTAATCTTACCAATTTATTTGTTCAAGTAATCTAATTAATTTATCTTACCAAGTAATCTAACCAATTTATTTTTCAAAGTAATCTAACCAATTTATTTTTCCAAGTAATGTAATTAATTTATTTTGCCAAGTAATCTAACCAATTTATTTTTCAAAGTAATCTAACTAATTTATTTTTACAAGTAATCTAACCAATTTATTTTTTCAAGTAATCTAGTTTATTTATTTTCCACGTAATCTTACCAATTTATTTTTTCCAGTAATCTAACCAATTTATTTTTCCTAGTAATCTAACCAATTTATTTTTCCATGTAATCTAATTAATTTATTTTTCCTAGTAATCTAACAAATTTATTTTTCCTAATTATCTTATTAATTTATTTTTCCAAGTAATCTAACCAATTTATTTTTCCTAGTAATCTAGTTTATTTTTTTTCCACGTAATCTAACAAATTTATTTTTTCAAGTAATCTAACTAATTTATTTTTCCAAGTAATCTAACTTATTTATTTTTCCAAGTAATCTAACCAATTTATTTTTTCAATTACTATAACTAATTTATTTTTCCAAGTAATCTAACTTATTTATTTTTCCACGTAATCTAACCAATTTATTTTTTCAAGTAATCTAACGAATTTATTTTTTCAAGTAATCTAACCAATTTATTTTTCAAGTAATCTAACCAATTTATTTTTTCAATTACTATAACCAATTTATTTTTTCAAGTAATCTTACCAATTTAATTTTCGAAGTATTTTTTTTTTCCAAGTAACCTAAGCAATTTATTTTTGCAAGTAATTTAACCAATTGTTTCTCCAAGTTATCTTACCAATTCATTTTTCCAAGTACTCTAAGCAATTTATTTTTCCAAATAATATAAGCAATTTATTTTTCCAAGTAATTTTAACCAATTTATTTTTCCAACTAATTTAACCAATTTATTTTTTCAAGTAATCTAACCAATTTATTTTCCCAAGTAATCTAACAAATTTTTTTTTCCAAGTAATCTAATTAATTTATACTACCAAGTAATCTAAACGAATTAATTTTTTTAAGTAATCTTACCAACAGTTCACATACTAGTGCGATTTCAAACCTAATCGTGGCAGATTTTCAAAAACGCAAATTTTTAATTAATTTCCAATCTCCTGAACCTATGCAACATAACATGTGGCATATATATAGATTTCATATGACAATGAGCACACCCATTGATATTTACACTTGATCGTCTATTTTGTTAGATAAAAATGGTGGAGTATTCTACAGCTTCCGGGCATATCTAACCTTGGGCAACCATCAACCTATGTATGAGTCGGATAAGTTCTAACATAGAACGCTGCTGTTATATCCGTTAAGATCTATTTTAGAGAACCGTTTCCTGTCTTAAGACAATACAAAATTAAATCGTAAAAAGATGTTTCTTTTTTCCACACCTCTTTCTTAAAGTAGATTTGCTAAGCTATCTCTAGTCTATCATTATTCCCATGGAAATTTCTCTACTGGGCTTCAATCTCTTGCCCCATACACATTTACAGCAAGAACTCGTACCACAACGAAAAATACTTTCCTTTCTTTCCCTATGCGCCTTGCGTTAGATGGAATCTTCATGGATAGTGCTCCATTTCCATCTTTAGAACATATTAGCGCGCGACTACTTTCCTACAGAGAACAACATAAAAAATTTCCTTGGGTTTATTTTATGTAATGTACATTTTGTTGCACTTTAAAAACATTATCTTTCATCTAGCAATTAATGATATAGATATGAATTTTCAATGATTTTTTTAAAAAGCGCAACAGAATTTATATTACATAAAATAAATCCAAGGTAATTTTTTTATTCAATTTAAATTAAATTTTTATACCTTACTTTGTAAAATTTATAAAAGTGCACTTTGAAGATAAATAAATTTTAAATTGAATCTTGTATCTTTATTTTTAAAGCCTATAGTAAAAACATTTTGTTTAACAATTTTTATGCTTTTGATGAAATACTTTTCTAACTTGTGAATATATTTATGAAAAAGTAACATTTCTAACAATTAAGGATGAATCCTTAGTAACAGTGGTGATTGATATGATTCTGGTTAAGAGCACAATGGATATATTTATCACTTCAGACAAAAAGGGACTAACGGCACTTTTTCCCCATATTTTGTATGGGTTTGTCTCTGATTCACTTTAAATGCAATTTTAAAAAATGTTGTGTAAATAAATATTTTAAATATTTTAAAGTATAGTGTCTGTTCTGTTATAAATTAAAGAAAACGCATTCTTCTAAATTTTGTCTTGTTCAAAATGCAATTTTGGGGTTCTGGATATTGTCTGCATACAAACAACCTTGTGTCTAACGTGGACCATGAGGGAGGCAAGTAGATAGGGTCACAACGAGAACGAAAGATTCATGTTGTTATGCAATGATTGGTGGTGAATGTGGCGTTTGCGATTAATGGGGTTTTAATGATTGGGTGCGAGTAGGACGGAGTAGGAGTATAGCGCAAAAAAGAGAGAAGAGAATACAAGTGAAAAGGCGAGAGAGAAAGAGAGAAAGAGAGAAAGAGAGAAAGGATAATGAAGAGAATATAACGGAGAATGCAAAAGAGAGAAATTGAGAGAGAAAGATAACGAAAAGAGAGAAAGAGAGAGGTTAGGGTGAACGAAAGATAAATATGATGCTAAACTGTTCTCCATGTCGCGCATGCTTCCCAAATGCATCTTTGTGGGTTTTGTTTCCTCTGAACGTAGTGACTTTAAAGCGTTCGTCGATTGCGTACGATGTAACTAAAGAAAAACGGGAAACGCAGAACAAATCGAAATATTAGAGATCAACAGATGGAGGGGGTGGGGATGTAGATCAAAAAGTGATATATATATATATATATATATATATATACAGATAGATAGATAGATAGATAGATATCTCTATCTATTTCTCTCTCTCTCTGTTTATATATATATATATATATGTGTGTGTGTGTGTGTGTGTGTGTGTGTGTGTGTGTGTGTGTGTGCGTGTGTACAGAGAGAGAGAGAGAGAGAGAGAGAGAGTGAAAGAGAGAGAGAAGACCCGAAAGAAAGATGGCAAGATAAGAGTGAGAAAATCACAGATACAATGGTAAGAGAGAAAGAAAGAGAGAAAGAGAGAAAGAGAGAAAGGAGAGGAACCAGCATAATAGAAAGGAAGAGGGTAAAGTATACAGAGCAGATCCGATAGAAACAAAGCGAGATAGAGGAGAAAAAGAGGAATAGAAAACGAGTGAAAGAGAAAAACATTGGAAAAGAGAGCGAAGGGTAACAATACTACCTGACTAATCCACATATTACGACGGGAATGGAGATAGACGCGCCCGGCGGTTGAAACCAGATCGCCTGTGATCGGCGAACACCGATCTAATAATCAATGCTTTTCGATCATTCGTTGGAAAAGAACGACACGGATTGATTTTGAACGATCGAAGTGATTTTTCGATCAGCTTATCTATTTTGCTAACGATTCTACTTGGAATGGTGAGTTAGAGAACAAAACAACAAAAATTGAAATAATTAAGACTTTACTAAACAAAATTATTTGAAACAAGTTTCTGTTTGTCGATTTTACGGTACATCAATCCTTTTAACAGATTCATTGTACGAAATGAATTGAACGCGAGCTGCTATTTTATTTATCAACAGAAAAATAGAAATAAAGACAGGAAGTTTACAGCTACAAGAAGATATATCAAACAGTCTGTCTAGCTGGTCCTTCAGTTTTTTCACGTTGGTTGCTGAAAGAGATTCCCTGTCAATCTGTTTGGCCTTCTTATAGCAAAATATATTGATCTTCTGTCCTATATAACGTTCCCTTAACAAGGGCAGTTGTGGATTGACTGCTTGCCAAATTATTTCCTTACCAGTTAAGTTAGAGATCTGATTATATTTTAAGTTGGGATAACTGTTTTCGAGGAAATAACTAAACTGGATGACTTGTCGTAAAGTTAGGGGTGCTGTTTCATCCAAACGACAAGGTGGACCAGCAAATCTTTATGAACTACGGATTAAAACCGAACACCGTGCTTTTATTGACATTTTAAATCTGAAAAGTAAAATAAATAAATGGATGATAACTGAAGGAAACTGTTTTAGGCTATCTTCCAGTTTCATATGTAAAATAAAATAAGTGCTAGTTATGATAAGAAGTAATGAAAACCTTTGTAGATTTGAATTAGATGTACTGAAGAGACAGGACAAGACCAAACCAGATCATAGTAGTGTTTAGTTTAGACATTTTTTGTAGACTTTATCTCCTCCTTCTATAACATGAATTTATCCATGAAGTGATTCATTTTTGCTGCAGCCATGCCATTTTAAACGAGTGTTTAGAGTTTGAAAAACCGGTGCTTGTTCATATATGTTACCATGATATTTTTAATGGTATTTTCAAGTTAAATTTAATTTTTACGGTATTTGTTTATTAAATTGTTAGATGAAAGTACAAAATGGTTACAACACATCCTCCCCTCCCCCTATGTTCATAATGGCTTTCTAAATAATAAATTCATTTCAGCACAATACCATTCATGCACGAGTACCGAAAAACCTTATCTACTCGTATTAACCTTTGTATGTTATCTAATTTTAAAACTATAATTTTCGAAAAATACTGCTTAAAAACAATTACTCCCTAAAAATAAAAGAAATAATATATTTGCCACTATTTTTCTGCAAAGTAATTTTTTATTAAGTAGAAAAACTTGAAAATTTACCTGGTTATGTTTCGTAAAGAATGTGTAGAAGAAAATTGGGTGTTTATGCATTTTTAGTACTGTGCTATTTTTAAACAGTTTTTTTTTGTTAAATTCAAGTTCCACGTTATCTTTATATATATATATATATATATATATATATATATATATATATATATATATTAAATTGTTAGGCGGAAGCACAGAATAGTTATAAAACACCGTCCCCTACCCATGTTAAGAATGGCTTTCAAAATATTAACGTTATTTCAACACGATACCAAAAATGCACAAGTACCTAAAATTGTATGGGCCATTTTTTTTTCTTAATATAAAACAGAAATATTACCGTATTTTTAATAAAACCTTCAAATAGAATTCGATGTGAAATCGAAAAACAAATTAAAGAAGTAAAAAGTAAACTTACCAACAACGGGAAAACTTTCTTCAGCGGATAAAACAAATACGTTTAAATTCACGGCAGACACTTGAAATATAATAATATATATTTTAAACAAGCCTTTTTAGTTTCTCCTTTCGAAATAATTTGGTCTTTAGCCTAGAATTGTAACTTATTTCAATTAAAAGATAAACAAACGTCAATTTTCAATAGCAATAACAAGCGTGTGAAATACCACGGTGAAATCTAAAATGTCCCCACTCCAAAAAGTTCCTGAAATGGAAAAGCAAATTTCAGTCGCTATTATTTTAAAAACACAATTCCACTTTTACAATAAATATTTATTTTATTAATTATTTATCCTCACTCATTTTATTTAAAATGTAGTTTAAAACATATTATAAATAATGATTCCATTTTCTTAATGATGCGGATTGTTTTGATGACGGGACGTACTTGACAATTCACCGAAAAACATTTAATAGCTGCAGTTTTTCAACTTTTAAAGTCGTTTCCTCAAGCGAAGATAACGATTTTGAAAAAAATATTTCGTGTGGGTATTTTTTATGTCAAACCCCAACTATGCTCACATGTGCATCACCGGTGTTCCAAAATCGACCTACCCTAACGTGCATACACACACATGTACCCATATACACGTATATACAATTATATAAATATAAATATTCATAAGAATATAAATATACACACATATATAGACATATATTTATACGAAGAGAAGTGTATATTTATGCTAAGTAAGTAAAGTAAAGTCAGGGTAGATAAATAAACAAATAAAGGATAAATAAATAAGCGGGTGTGGTTAATAATGCGAGGTTAGGTAGGCGTATTGTAAGATATGCTCAAAATACATGTTGCTGTTTTAATATTAAGGGGTCTGCATTGATTTGCTTTGCTTATTGGATAGGGAAGTTTTTCGTTCAGGCAGAGGAGACATCGAGAGTCTAAAGATTTACATACGTTAAATTTTTTAAGGATTTCCCACGTAATGGTTGGTGTAAGGTTATTTTGGATTAGATCTAGATATTGGGAGGTTAGTGAGGTTTTGTTAGGGTGGTTGGGGGTTTGTGAAGGAGTCCTATGTTTTTGTGAGATTATATAGAATGAAGAGACCAACTACGTCGGTTGCTTCTGCTGAATCCAGACATCCGATTGAGATGTCAAATGAACCTGGTTGATTCTTCTTAGTTCATTGGGTGTTTTGGCTGATTAGTTCTGTTTTCCTAGATTTTTTGATAATCTCCATTTCGGATGGTTGCAGGTCAGAAAGTAGTGAGGCAAAATCTAAGTCCTCATCAAACAGTTATTTTGATATTGAAGGATAGTAGCTTTCAATGTCGAACTGAATGAATGCGGCCTTCTGTTTGTTTTGGATATTATTGAACCATCTAATGGTGTCATTGGTGTTAATCCATTGGTTTAATCCTTATTTGGTTTTAATTTGTAAATTAATGTATGTGTTTATTTGTATGTATATGTCTGTATCCATAATACATTTAATACTGAAAATAAAGTTAAACATAACCACTGCGCAAAACACCATGTTAGGAGCCCACCCCATATATATATATGAACTTAACGATGCGTCTGCCTAACCGCGCATTATTAACTACACCCATGTATTTACTTATTTATTTATCATTATTCATTTATCCTAACTTTACTTTATTTACTTGGTATAAATATATACATCCCTGTATATATATATATGCCTTTATATGTTTGTATATTTATATTTTTATAAATATGAATATTTATGTAATTGTATATACGTGTATATGGGTACATGCGTTTGTATATATATATATATATATATATATATATATATATATATATGTATATATATATACATGTATATGTACGTCTACTTCTTACTGGAGATCTATATTTCCACGCATATGTATATAGGTAGGTGTGTGTGTATATATCTATGTGTATATGTGTCTATGTATATATGTGAGTATGTATATTTGTATAAGAGTTGTGTGTATGAGTGTATGTCTGCATATAGATGCAAGTATGTCTGCATATACATTGTTTATATATATCTGTATGTGCGTATGTGTATATATGGATGTGTTAAAATGTACATATGTATGTGTATGTATGCGTATTTGCGCGTGCGTTAGCGTATGTATTAATTCTTAACTACCTAAAAACTATTCATTGTCAACTGAAATGAACAAGTCGACTCATATAAGACGTATATCGATTACGAAAATTTTAAATGGAACCCTGTACTTGTCAAACACATTGCATCTACACTAACTCTTACCCTCTCTCTCTCTCTCTCTTTCTCTCTCCCTCTCACTCTCTCTCTCTTCTACTTAATATACCTTGCTGAACAAGCAAAAAGCAGTCAAAATTTAAAACCTAAAAATTGAAACTCCTCCCCCTTCCTCTCATTATCTCTCCCCTCTATTTTTTCTTTACCATCCTCTCTCCACCTCCTCTCCCTATATCCATATATCTCCACCCTCGCCTACCTGAATCTGCTAAACCCACACACACAATACAATCTAATGTATTTTAACCTTCGAAACTGAAATATTGTCGATACCCGTCTCCCTTCCCCTTCTTATCTCCTACCCCACCTTTTTTCTTCGTATTTCTTCTAAAAAACTTTTTCCAAATACTAATAACTATTTCTATAAGGTCTGACGAGGCGGATGGATCGCAAACATGGTCCAACATCCAAAACATATGTAACCAAACAGATAAAACGGTAATAAAAAAATAAAACACGTATTTGCTCTGCAATAGTATTGAGCACTCTCTTCATGTTTTTACTAATTACGAGTTTTACCAAATTGGCAAAACCAACGGATATTATAATTTTTTCGACAAAAACCTAACAATTTTAAATGTATTCATTTATATATACCTGTGCGATCTAATGGATTCTCTCGTTGCATATATTATTCCTCTATCTCTCTCTTTCTTTCTTTCTTTCTTTCTCTATCTCTCTCTCTTTATCTCTTTCTCTCTCTCCCCCTTTCTCTCTCGCTTGGAAGACAAATATTTCTCTTGCTCACTCATTCGCTAACGATTACAATGTTCGTAAACAAATTTGTAAGCTTTTATAACATAAAGAAAAACTTCTGTGGCGCAAAATAATACAAAATCTACTAATGAAATATCTTTAAAAATAAAAACTCTACCTACATCTTATAATGTATGGTTTAAAATAAAAACCTGACTTTTTCTTTAAACATTTATTTAATAAATAACTTGAAAAAATAATGAAAAAAAAACAAACTATTATTCTAATTATAGTACTAAAAAGACTTCAACCAGAACTTGCGCCCATCCTTACAAAACTGTTTAAACGTTGTATTAAGGAGAATTGCTCCCGTCACCCTAGAAAATCTCATCAGTATGCCCCGTATTAAAGAATTCAGGAGATCGTTCATCTCCCTCACAGTACAGGCCAATAAGTCTCCTGTGCGTCATGAGTAAGTTGCTGGAATCTGTGTTAAATAGAGAAGTAATCAACCATCTCAGCAAAAATAACCTTCTTAGTGACACGCAATATTGTTTCCGTTCTGCTACATCTAGAGCAGATGTGCTTACAGTTATATTTCATAGGATTAGCGAATCTCTCGACGGAGGCTACCTTTCTAGGGCAATTGCTCTTGACATATCAAAGGCCTTTGATAGAGTATGGCATAAAGGTTTACTTCACAAGGTCTCTAGCTACAGTATAGCTGGAAATGTCTTCTCAATTATTAAATCATTTCTCTCTGATAGGTTCATAAGAGTAGCGGTCGATGGGCAGAAATCAGAAGCTCACAATATTAATGCTGGAGTCCCCCAGGGGTCCATTCTAGGCCCAACTCTCTTCCTGATCTATATTAACGATCTTCCAAACCACATCCTTACATCATTCGTAGCCATCTATGCTTATGACACTACCATCTATGGTAGCACATCTAAGACAGTACACGACCAAGTTCTCTCTGATTCTCTCTCCTCTGATCTTGAACAAATGGTACAGTGGGGAAGAGGTGGGTTGTTACTTTTAATGCATCTAAAACCAAGCTTCTATCTTTACATCATCAACGCTCTGATCCCCAACTGGCATCAATTGAAATGAATGGCTCTTGTCTTGGGGAGGCCTCAAGTTTTGACAAGCTTCTGGGCTTGACCTTTACTCCTGATCTGAAATGGAACACATACATTAAATCCGTTGCCAAGGCCGCTGGAAAATTGTGGAATCCTTCTATCGATCCAGTAGATATCTCACTGCTGATACAATTCTCTATCTATATAAAAACCAGGTACGTCAAAGGATGGAGTACTGTTGCCACATATGGACAGGAGCTGCTAGAAAGGACTTATCCTGCCTTGATAGAGTTCAAAATAGACTTCGTAGCCTTGTTGGGGATGTTCTTTTTCTCTTCCCTGCAACCTCTTTCTCGCAGAAGAGATGTTGTGAGTTTGTTTCAGTTTTATCGTTATTTTCATGGCAAGCGCTCGGCTGAGCTCTATGGTCCCCCCTCGCCGAACTTTCACAAGAAACACCCGTCTAGCAGAAAACATTATCACTAATTTCCCCCACTCTTTATTTGTGCCTAAACATAAACATAGATTCCGTGAGCAAAGTTTCTTTCTTAGAACTGCACGCCTATGGAATTGTCTTTCGTTTTTCTGCTTTCCAGCTGACTACAATATGCTTGTCTTCAAGTCTAACGTAAACAAGTTTTTGATGAGCCGTTCCATATAAGTTAACAAATTTACCGAATCTCCATTACTAACGATTACTATATTGTCTAATTTCTACTATATCCTCGAGTGGCCTCTTAGCCTTGATAAGTGGTGTAAAAAATACAAACCATTTATATTCGATCACTATACGGTAGGTTTTTGTTATTTTTGTTTAGTGTATTTCTATTTCTTCCGATTTGTTTGTTTTGAAATTAGTCTACGTCTGTTACTGCGCTCGGCTTAATCCGATGATTGCCGGTCGTGCCCGATCCATGATTGACGAAATATTCCGAGAATCCGGCTAAAATTCTGCAAGATTACCTGTTAAGATATTTTCACTTTTTTTTCTTTTTTTTTTTTTTTGCTTCTGAACCTCCATTGACAGACCTGCACGCGTGTTTGTAAGTTAGGTTCTGGTTTGAGTCACAATTACCGATTTTACGCCGATTACCTACGCTACAATTTTAACGTAAATTTCATTACATAGGGATTTAATTCTTAGGAGTATTTTATTTAAATTTATTTTTCGGTCTGATTCACGAGATTGCGCATACGTTTATTTATTTTTTTTTGTGCGGATAAATTTGTACATTAGGTCCACCTCCACAATTTTATTTAGAATGACTACATTTAGAAGTTATGAACTGTGCTGATTAAGAAAATTCAAATTTTGCAGAGACAACTATTTATAAAGATATAAAGACCTGTATTATAAACTGTAATTCACTGGCTTCCAGGGTTGTATGTATGCGCGATAAACAAATCTATTTCTCTCTTGACCCACTTTTTTTTGCATTTGCGGGTGAATATGCTGACAACGATTATCACGGTTAAATTGCGGGAATTATTTTTCCCCACCCCAAAATACTCCGTTCTTTACATTGAGTTGTAGGCGGTGTCTATTCTGAACGCTTTTCTTAAGATAGGGAGGTTTGTGGTGTCTATACTGAAAGCCATTCTTAAGATGGGGAGTTTAAATGTCTATTCCAAATGCCGTCCGTAATATGACAATACTCAAAGAAGTGAAATGAAGAAAGTCGTAATGGTTTAGGTTTACACGTTTGAAAAGAAAACCGACATAAAAATGGAATTTAATTTATTATTATTGGTGGAAGATTTGAAAAGAAGAGGAAAACTTGAACAACAAAAGGAAACAGCTAGGAGTGCTACTACTGATCTCGATAACTCTAAACAGTACATATATAGTGACTATATATATATTAATGGATAATTTTACGTACTTTTATTAATTCATACTAATTCACGCATTCCTTTAATCATATTTTTAAAATTCAAACAGTACCTGCCCCATAATTTTTGCTACTTTTTTTCCTGAGGAGGGAGGCTTCCACCGGGCAAGGCCGGTTAACATGTCCTGCTAGTATATATATATGTATATATATATATATATATATATATATATATATATATATATATATATATCGTTTTAAATTCTTTTTTCGACGCACATCTTTTCCTTGCCCCCATTTGTGAATTATTCCATAGATTTCTGCCTTTTGGATTACTTTGAACAATCTTCCAATTGTGCGATTCCCTTGGATTTTACTTGTGGAAATGGAAATTTAACCAACATTTTTAGATTTTGATTTTTGTATCTTACTGTTTTTGGATATTTTATCCTTTACCATTCACGTGAAATCACCTTTTTCATCACCATATTCCCTCTTCTTCACTATTTGTTACCAAGTAATATCTATGACTTCATCAAATACTTTTGCAAACAAAAACCGATCCCGCATTTTGCTAAATCCTACCTTCTGATGAGAAGGAAAGTATTTCTTCGAAACTCCGCGGATTAAGGACTATCCAATTTTTTTTGTGCTTCCTTTTTAAAATTAAATATATTTCAAACTCTTTTTCAAAGTGTTTCTTAAAATGTTTTATTAACTACTTGTGTTAAGGAATAGAGAGAGGGAGAGGGAGAGGGGAATAGGTGAGTTATAGTGTAGACACGTTTACCGGAAGTTAATATCAGCTGATTGGATTGCGTGCGAGTCATATGATCAGGTTAGCTGAATCGTTGAGATTTGATTTGAACTCAGAAGACAACGGACGGCTTCCCGTTGTCTCCTCCTCTTCACTGAGGGGGGGCGCTGACGTGTGTAAAAGTAGAACCCACACAGGCCGATTTCACTTTCCACCTTCTGCAGGACATCTGGGAAAGTGAAATAAACTACAGAACTAATTCCTTGTCTTGGAGTGATTGAATCTTCATCCAAAAACAGGTATCAAGTCTCCCTCCAGGACGAGAAATTCCAGATGGTCCAACATTGAAGAAGCAGAGGTAGGTTCTGAAAATACATGTCACTCACACACAATTCCCTTTATGATACAACATAAATATATAATATAACACGTCATCTCTTCTAATCCATTATTAGAGATGACGCAACAAACACTCACAATCTTTTATAAACTTGTTCTTATATATATATATATATATATGTATATATATTATGTGTGTGTGTTTAAGAAACTCGTTTCTTATCGTTGAGCACTTTCAGTTGAATTAAAGTCGATCAATTAAGCTCTTATGCATAAATCATCGTATAACGATTAGATCACTGTCTGACTGACGTAAAGAACATTTAAGCAATTATAATGTTTAACTTCAACGTTATTTCACGCGGTTAATAGTAGCCGAATGGATACGGTCTTTGCTAATCGAACCGGAGATGTCTCGTGTTGCCGAGTTCGAATCGTTCGACTGGTCTTAATCGTGACACCCTGCACTGAAGAGTCCAGAAAGGATGAACCACTAATGTCTGTAGGTACTTAATTATTATAGTAAAAAAATAATTATATATATATATATATATATATATATATATATATCATAATAAAAAACTCAAATCGTCTTACTCGAGCGTTGAAACCGTGTATCTGGTTCCGCTTTATGATGCGAATGCGTAAAGAGATAAACACAAAACCTTTTTTTTTAATCGAGAATTCACGAGGATCGTTTTTTTTTCTTGTTATAGCTATTTTTAAATAAATTTATATATTTTTTTATATTTTTATACACTACTATTATAAACAAAATGAATATAAATAAATGAAACCGAAAATAAGTTTTCAAAAACTGGTTTGCGTTACAGATGAATAAAATTGTTGCGTTTGCTTTACTTTTTTTTATAATATTAAATGCACAAATATTTTTTTCATTTTACGAATGTTTTTTGTTTTTCGTATTTCATTCTGTTCATTGCATTTCTGTATATTACTTTTTAAAGAATCTTTATATAAACAAAACTATATAAGATCGGAGATAATAAAACCATATACGTTTTTAGCGTCCGAAATTTAAAAACTGATTTTGATTGTACTTTCATTGCATTCTTGTATTTTTTCGTTTTTGCCTTTTTTCGTTTTTTTAACAGATTACACCTCTCTTATATAAAGGATTTTTCATTTACTCCAAGGGAAGTGATGTTAAGACCTTTATTATTCAATGCATTCCGTATTGCTTTCACTCATTGTCATGTTTGTTTTCGCGCGCGCGTACATTCAATTTCTGCGCGTTTATACATTAATTCTGTGTACTCACTTGAATCGTTATATATTTATTCTGTATTCTTACTATTCTATAACATATATTATACTATAATATATACTGACCCAACAAGTCACGGATTGGCTAGTATATATATATATATATATATATATATATATATATATATATATATATATATATATATATATATATATATATATATATATACTAGCCAATCCGTGACTCGTATATATATATATACATATATATATATATATATATATATATATATATATATATATATATATATATATATGTGAATAAAAAGGAAAAACCTAAAAGAGTAAAAACAAAATTAAATCAACGTTTCGTCCCCATTTCAAGGGACATCATCAGGATTTCTAGGCGAGGATGTACAGGAAGACGGTCATATCACATGCGAAAGAGGAGAAGTTTAGTTCTCTTTCTGTTCTGGAGAGAAAAAATTTCATGATGAAAAGAGAATTTATATCAAGTGTGTGGAGGGGGGTCGGGTTATATACATATATGCATTTTTTTTTTTTTTTTTTAATCATCATCAACCAGGATCTAAGTTAATGTTTTGTTCATTTATTATTGTATTACCTATGATTGGGGCTATATTATAAAATCCTTTTCTTTGTTTGATGGTGCTAATGTTTGAAATTAAAGCAGATTCAATAAGTCTCCGTTTTGCTCTATCTGGGATGGATTTTAAGATTTTTGCACGTCCAAAGCCGAAAGAGTGGCCATGTTCTACACAGTGGGAAAAGAGTGCATTTAAGGGGTTGGCATTTCTTATGTCCCTTTTATGTTCGCTTAGTCTGATTTCCAAATTTCGCTGTGTCTCACCTATGTATGATTTTTTGCAGTCATTACATGGGATGGAGTAAATACCGGCTTTGGATGTGTAGATTTCAGCGGAATGCTTGCTAGTTTTTAAAGTTCGCTTTATAGTTAAGGAAGTGGTTTGTACTGTTTGTATGCCTAGATTATTAAGAGTATTGCAAATTGTGTCGTTGTTAGTGTGGGTAGGTATAAGAAGGTGTCTATTTAGTAGTGGTGTATCTGGTGTGTTCTGCTTTTGTTTGTCTATGTTCAAGTATATTTTGATGGCTTTTTTCTTTGTTTTAGAGATAAGGTGAGTTGGGTATTGTAAAAGTTTTAGTGATTCGGTGATATGTGTGATTTCATTTTCGAGATATTGAGGGCTGCAGATTCTAAGGGCACGTAAGAAAAAACCGATGATCATGCCTGTTTTTATTTTATCACTGTGGTGCGAATAATAGTGTATATAATCATTTTTGTGTGTACTTTTTCGATGTACTTTAAACATAAGTTCGTTTTCAAATCTTATGATAAGTACATCAAGAAAGGGTAGGGAGTTGTTATGTTCGGATTCATATGTGAATTTTATGGAGGGTTCGACTGAGTTGAGTTTATTTTTTAATTCTTCTATGTGTGTATTTGCGGGGAGAAAAATGAGGATATCGTCAATGTATCGAAAATAAGTTGTGTTTGCAGGTATTCTAAATTTAAAAGAGCTAGTTTCTAAGAATTCTAAGAATAAGCAAGCGAGTACCCCACTGAGGGGGTTTCCCATGGGGAGTCCGAATTTTTGTTTATAAAAATAGTTATTAAATTGGAAGTGGGTAATGTTTGTGATAAGTTTAATTATTTCTATTAATGTTTTCGGGGAGAAAGGTAAAACAATTTTAATTTTGTTTAGATGTTTCAGAAGTAACGTAAGACATTTTTTAATTGGGACATTGGTGTATAGAGAGACTATGTCCAAACTTTGCATTGTTTGTTTTTGTATATTTATGTTTTTTATTCTATTTAGTAGGTCTCCAGAATTTTTAATATGAGCAGTACTAATGGTGCCCATTAGTGGGGTTAAAATTTGGGAGATGGCTCGTGCCACTGTCTGTGTGACACTTCCGATGTTCGAAATTATGGGTCGCATGGGGATATTTTGTTTATGTGTTTTGGGGAGGCCATATAATGTGGGGATAATTGGGTGATATTCGATATAAGATGCCCATATTTTATCATTTTTTATAAGTTTTTTTACTTTTTTTTTTTTTTTTTTTAAATATCCACATGCGACCCATAATTTCGAACATCGGAAGTGTCACACAGAAGGTAGCACGAGCCATCTCCCAAATTTTAACCCCACTAATGGGCACCATTAGTACTGCTCATATTAAAAATTCTGGCGACCTACTAAATAGAATAAAAAACATCAATATACAAAATAAAACAATGCATAGTTTGGACATAGTCTCTCTATACACCAATGTCCCAATTAAAAAATGTCTTATGTTACTTCTAAAACATCTAAACAAAATTAAAATTGTTCTACCTTTCTCCCCGAAAACATTAATAGAAATAATTAAACTTATCACAAACATTACCCACTTCCAATTTAATAACTATTTTTATAAACAAAAATTCGGACTCCCCATGGGAAACCCCCTCAGTGGGGTACTCGCTTGCTTATTCTTAGAATTCTTAGAAACTAGCTCTTTTAAATTTAGAATACCTGCAAACACAACTTATTTTCGATACATTGACGATATCCTCATTTTTCTCCCCGCAAATACACACATAGAAGAATTAAAAAAATAAACTCAACTCAGTCGAACCCTCCATAAAATTCACATATGAATCCGAACATAACAACTCCCTACCCTTTCTTGATGTACTTATCATAAGATTTGAAAACGAACTTATGTTTAAAGTACATCGAAAAAGTACACACAAAAATGATTATATACACTATTATTCGCACCACAGTGATAAAATAAAAACAGGCATGATCATCGGTTTTTTCTTACGTGCCCTTAGAATCTGCAGCCCTCAATATCTCGAAAATGAAATCACACATATCACCGAATCACTAAAACTTTTACAATACCCAACTCACCTTATCTCTAAAACAAAGAAAAAAGCCATCAAAATATACTCGAACATAGACAAACAAAAGCAGAACACACCAGATATACCACTACTAAATAGACACCTTCTTATACCTACCCACACTAACAACGACACAATTTGCAATACTCTTAATAATCTAGGCATACAAACAGTACAAACCACTTCCTTAACTATAAAGCGAACTTTAAAAACTAGCAAGCATTCCGCTGAAATCTACACATCCAAAGCCGGTATTTACTCCATCCCATGTAATGACTGCAAAAAATCATACATAGGTGAGACACAGCGAAATTTGGAAATCAGACTAAGCGAACATAAAAGGGACATAAGAAATGTCAACCCCTTAAATGCACTCTTTTCCCACTGTGTAGAACATGGCCACTCTTTCGGCTTTGGACGTGCAAAAATCTTAAAATCCATCCCAGATAGAGCAAAACGGAGACTTATTGAATCTGCTTTAATTTCAAACATTAGCACCATCAAACAAAGAAAAGGATTTTATAATATAGCCCCAATCATAGGTAATATAATAATAAATGAACAAAACATTAACTTAGATCCTGGTTGATGATGATTAAAAAAAAAAAAAAAAAAAATGCATATATGTATATAACCCGACCCCCCTCCACACACTTGATATAAATTCTCTTTTCATCATGAAATTTTTTCTCTCCAGAACAGAAAGAGAACTAAACTTCTCCTCTTTCGCATGTGATATGACCGTCTTCCTGTACATCCTCGCCTAGAAATCCTGATGATGTCCCTTGAAATGGGGACGAAACGTTGATTTAATTTTGTTTTTACTCTTTTAGGTTTTTCCTTTTTATTCACATAATGTCTAAAGCATCATTTATATCTTGCTTTATTTTATTCATATATATATATATATATATATATATATATATATATATATAGTGAGAGAAAGAGAGGGAGAGAGAGAGGGAGAGAGAGATATATATATATGTATGTTTGTGTATTCTTGCACGGCCACCGAGAGTAAGAAGAAGGTCTGTTAACTGAAAAATATTTGCAGGCAGTGTAAGTAAGATTTGTCAGACTGTCAGTACTATATAAGGGTCATTTGAAAAAGAGCAATAAAACATTTTTAAAAAGAAAAAGGAACACATTTCGATTAATACTGAAACTGAACTTTATTCAATATAAAATATAAATATTATCTTTGTAAAATTAAGTAATTTTAAACCAATATACAATTTAATACTGATAAACTGAATTATGAATTTAGGGAACAAATAATTAAAGAAACATTAAACACAAATATTTTTGGCCTTTGGAAAAAGATAACAGTGTAGTATCTGTTTTGATGTTACACTTTTCCTTTTCGGTCCTAGGTCGGTGGAGGAGAAATCTTTCATGACTGATATTATTTTTGTTCCTATCCAGAGGCCACCACCCGCCAAGCCGATGCCGGTGCGTGTGGAAAAGGCATACTCCCAGTTCCGGACCAGGCGGTGATTGGGGCTTAAGATGTCAGCTCTACTACATCATCAAGTTACCTTAATTGATGTTTTCAAAAAAGTTTTAAAATAAAACTGTATGTTGTTTTCTTGATGGCGACAATTTTATCGTTCCACCCTTTACAAAAATAAATTTTTTGGTCTGAGGCAAAAATGGGGATAGTTGCTTTTGTTTAGGTGTGCTGAATTCAAATTAATAGTTTTGTTATCTTACCTCTAGTTTTCTGTCTTTTAAATAGTCTCATTTTAGTATAAACAGAAACATGTGCATATTTCAAGAGTTGCAGCAGCTTATAACAGATAAATCAAGGTTGAGAAAGAACACTGATTGGATCAATATACTTGAATGACATAATTACACAATTCATAATACCACAGACAGTCAAGAGTGTGTTTTCTTAGAAGATCTGGTGTATTTCGCCCCTGGGATTGCACGCAAGAGCATCCAGCAGAGGTCTCCCATCATGCCATCATTTCATTTGTCTTGATAGTTGCGCTTCATCTTCATAATGTCTTGGTGGAATCTTTCTCCATACTCATCATTCACTGCTCCAAGGTTTGGCGGGAAGAAGTTGAAGTGGGAGTGGAGAAAATAATTCTGGAGTGACATTTGGTATACAATATCCTCGACTTTAGCAATTTTTCAATACAGGCTTGATAATCTGTTACGCGTGTGTTATCAAGGAAGACACTACAGACCGACTTGAATGCTTCCCATGCAATCAGTTCTTTTAAGTTAAAAGCAAAATCATTCAGGTTTTCTTGCGTGATCCAGGGTGGCTCGTTGCCACTTGTTCCTGAATATGTACTCAATATCTTCCAAAGATATTGACTCTGCAGAATTCTCCCTTGAAGGCATTTCTTCATCTGATGAGAAAAGAAGATCCATATTTACTGGCGGTGTAGGGAACGGGCCTCATAGCAGATTGAAGGTTAAGATATTTTATCTATTTCTAGAAGATGCATTGAAATCAGTTATGTTGGTTAAACATAAATAACAATCATCTTCGTGTTTTCACTACTCTCCAAACCATCAAGACTGCAAAGTTGAAAGCCGCTTTCTTGCCATGAAACCATGCAGTTAGTCCATTGTAGCAGAGTTTACAACAGATGTGTGGAGCCCAAGACTTGTCCTGATTATCAATTTTACAGTTAAAATAGTGAAAGTAGGCGGTTCTCAGGAGGAGAGTGATGGTTCGACGCTGTGCAACTGTTGTGAAGTCCCCATACACGTAGCAGAAAGAATTGGCCTTGTTGAGGGATCCTCGACGTTTTGACGTGCTTGAAGCCATTGGAGAATCTGAAAATATAACAAAGTAAAACTATATCATATGCAAGGCAATAAAAATGTGCATTTGAGCAACTGTAAACATGTGTAACACGATAGTTAAATGACACCAGCCTCCTGCACCGCCTACAAGAATACTCTTCCAATGACTGCCAGAGCATTACTGAGTGAGGATTGAGACCTGCTGCCTTAACTGCCAAAATCAGTATATATACAGTGATGATCATATTTATTGGCACGGTAAAATAAAAGTTAAATTTTGCCTAATAAATTCTAAAAAAGGGATTAAATTAAAGAAAATAACAAAGTATATTATGCATTTTTAACTGGCCTTTCCGATGCAGCAATCGGATTTTAGAAAAAATAAATAACAAAGGAACAACAAACATAATTGCAAAAAACCCTTGTTCAAAATTATTGGCACGATTTATTTAATAATCAATTGTATAGCCTTTGGCCTTGATTACCTTCCTCAGTCGCTTTTCATAGTTTACAACCAAGTTGTTGCACTCTTCAGTAGTAATTTTAGCCCACTCTTCCTGACAATAATCCTCCAATTGAATAAGATTCTTAGGCTTCCTTTGCATTACCCTCAATTTTAATGTTCTCCATAAATTTTCAATTGGATTAAGGTCTGGGCTTTGTGATGGCCACTCCAAAACATTAATATGATTGTCCTCAAGCCATTTCTTAGTCAGTTTAGCCGAATGCTTTGGGTCATTATCTTGCATGAACCACCAACGGCGACCAAGTGACAGCTCTTTAGCAGAGTCTTTCAGGTTTTCATCCAATATTTTAACATAATCTTCCTTTTTTATGCTACCTGTGACCTTAACAAGTCGCCCTGGTCCAGAGGCAGCAAAGGATCCCCAAAACATCAAACTGCCTCCACCGTGCTTCACTGTGGGTATGGTGTTCTTAGGCAGGAAAGCTTCGCCAGATTTTCTGTAAATATAAGACACTTTATTATGGCCAAATAACTCTATTTTCGTTTCGTCAGTCCATAGAACACGTTTCCAGAATGCAACATCTTTATCAATATGACGTTTTGCAAAGGCTAGCCTTGCTTTCAGGTGCATAGGCTTCAATAAGGGAGTCTTTCTCGGACGAGATGCTTTTAAACCAGCTCTCTTCAAAACTCTACCAACTGTATGTCGAGATACATTCACTCCAGAGGTGCTCTGTTCATCAACAATCTCCCCAACAGAGATCCTTGGGTTTTGTTTTACTTGTCGAACAATTTTCCGTTCATCTCTTGGGGAAAGAATCCTTTTTCTCCCTCTACCCTCTAAACTCATAACGTGGCCTTGCGATTTGAACTTGTTTATTATGGCTCTAACAGTGGATTTGGGAAGGTTTAGCTTCTTTGAAATCTTATCATAGCCCTCCCCATTGGTATGGCATGCTACAACAAGCTTCCTGACGTCTTCGCTGTGTTCCTTAGTTTTAACCATGGCGATTGAAAATTATAATTTAGTCACTTATAATAGTTTAAATAAATCGCTATCTAAAAATTATCTGAAAAAAATTATTCACTGAATTAGCGTTAAACAAGCATAATATGGCTATAAAAAAGTTCAGAAAGCACGTAAACCGGAAATTGATTGATATTATACTGATACTAAAAGAAAAACAAAGCTGTGCCAATAATTTTGAACAAGGGTTTTTTGCAATTATGTCTGTTGTTCCTTTGTTATTTATTTTTTCTAAAATCCGATTGCTGCATCGGAAAGGCCAGTTAAAAATACATAATATACTTTGTTATTTTCTTTAATTTAATCCCTTTTTTAGAATTTATTAGACAAAATTTAACTTTTATTTTACCGTGCCAATAAATATGATCATCACTGTATATATATATATATATATATATATATATATATATATATATATATATATATAATGCTATCACTTAGTGCCGGCCCTGTCGGTGGGGCATTAGAATACGCCGACTGCCCCCCCCCCCTGCAGAGGGTAAAAGTCCCTCAATGGGGGTCCTGGATATGACCTTAAACTATATTCAGTGGTGAGGCCCCAACCTGTGGGCTTTGGGGAGTGTGGAGCCACCCTTTAATTACCATTGCTCCCAGATCCACTCTGACCCGGAGTGGTAGTACCTGTTAGGGTCCCAACTATGGGTTGAATAGAAACCGACGGGAAAACAACAAATATATTCTATTAAACATTTTTTTCTTCAAAATCTTTGGATTCGGCATTAAATAACCCGAAAAGGGTTGATATGCAGTAAACAAAAACAACCAACCAATCACTTAGTGCATAATAACTAAAAAATAAGCCATAAGTCTTGCAATATTAGAATAAAGCTACAATTCCTATACACCTTTATGTACCGTATCTGCACAAAATGCAAATCTAAAAAACTAGAGGTGATGTGTAAAAACGGATTTCAAATTTGAATTCAGCGTCCCAAATTAGGTAAAAACGTGTATTTTTGTGATTGCCTCAATTTCTTTGTAAACCAGTGTAATAGATATGCTTGGAATATATGTTTACTGCGTGGCTTGTTAAAGAACATATTATAACAGAACTTACTCTACAGCTAAGAACACCATCAGAAAATACTACAGAAATACATGCATGATATATTTAGTTTATAATTAGTGATTTGCCGGCATCTTATAAAGTTTCTTATATCACAACAAAAATCTTACAAACAATGCCGAAAATTCCTTTTCAAAACGTTTTACTTGCCTTTTTGTATGAGGTATTTGCTTTTCGGTTTTCTCAATTTGAAATAGGATTTGCTTTCGAATGAACTCCTCAGTCAAAAGCAAAAACATTTTTATTATCACGATTTATTTCTTTATTTTAATAAAAATTTGAAACTTAAAAAAGTTTTCTTCATAGAGCATTTTTTTTTAAAGTGGCGAATGTCACCGGAAATAATGGACGCGCATTTAAATAGTTGTTCGTTGGAGCATTTAATTATAAAGATTTCTCACTAAGTGGTTTTGTTTTGGGAAGAAACGTTCATTCCGATTTCCTAGTGTGCATTAGTGTTGTTTTTTTTCTGACCTAAATCAAAATGGCGGCGAAGCATTAATGGAAGATTTGATAATGTTGGAAAAATTGGAAATAGAATGAACACTGTAATAAGAACAAAGACGAAGAATTAGACACGACGGTAAAGGTGTTGAAAAGAAGGAGGATTAGAGAAAGAGAGAGAGAGACAATAGGAGAATAAAGAGAAGAGATATGGTAAAGATAGATCAACGGAGAGGACGGAAATAAAAATTACCAAAACAGAGAAAAAAAGAAAAATTACAAATATATACACGCAATGAGAAAGAATAGAGTATGAGTGAGTATGTGTGTGTGTGTGTGAGAGAGAGAGAGAGAGAAAGAGAGAGAGAGAGAGAGGGGGGAGTAAAAGTGTAAGCAGAGACATGTAGAGGAGATGAGAGGTGGTAAAGAAAATAGGTTGTAAGAATGAAAGGACAAAATGGTAAGGAAAAGTTTAAAGAATTCAAAGTAGAATGAATTATGAGTTAAAGAATAAAAAAAACATAAGAATAATGCAAGACGATGATGTTGGATGAAAGATTGGATTGAGAAGGGGGGGATTAGAATAAAGAGATGAACAACAATAATGACAAAAAAGATAAAAAAGGAAAGGAAGGTAGAAAGATAAAAAGGAAATATAGCGGCATGAATAAACAGCCGTATTTTTATTTTTTTTAATAAAAACAATTTTGTTTAGTACAAAACGTGTTTTGTTGGAACATATCTAAACTAGCGATGTCTTTGGAACTAAAACAATGGATTCATTGCAGAAATTAATGGTACTTTTGTTTACTTAAAATGAATGATATAATATCTTCATTGGGCACTACAAACAACGTCGTTAGGATTCTATGGGTTTTACTTTTAGATATTTTTTTTTTATCTGGAATATATATATATATATATATATATATATATACATATATATATATATATATATATTCATCCACATGCACTAATTTCGTGATATCACATCTCATCAGTGAGGCACCTAGACGAAGATTGAATTGAACCTACAACTATCGCGTTGATAGTCGGTAGTTCTACCAACTGACCCATAGGATCGGTGCTAGCAAATGACCTTAAGGAAAGTCCATTTAAATGAACACTCACCTACCGCTTTGACAGTGCTCGAGATGCTTGTTTCTTTACAAACAAACAGCGAGCCGCAGCTTATAGTCATTTAAGTAGCGAGTAGAATACATTTGCGACAGTGCTCTACCCAAGGAATGGAGTTTGAATATATAGTCACCCACATACAGTACTGTTCCGTTGTATCACAACTCATCAGTGCGGCTAGACTAGCACCTTTCCCTAGACGGAGATTGAACTTACAATCATCGCGTTGATAGTTGGCAGTTCTACCCGTCGGCACATTGGATCGGTGCTCGAAAATGACAAAATGACCACAACAAATGTCGCTATGAATGAGCACTTGCTCACCGCTTTTACAGTGCTCGAGTTGTTAATTTCTTTATAAACAAACGGTGAGCCTCACTTATATATATACAGGCAAGAAGAGATACATAGACGTTAGTGGCATAGTAAGAGAGATAGAGAAATGGAAATTAGAGAGCCTTTGTGTTTGCAGATCTAATTAGCATCTAAAGCTTGTAGTTCTAAACCTATAATAATCAATGAATTAGAAGAAAATTGACGTTTTTATATATATAACTATATTCAAATATATTTATGTATATTACTATATCTATCTATATATACTCCTATAAATTCGTTTTTCTTTTGTGTGCATTGACATTCATATTAAAAACCCTCTTTTCTATTTATTTAAAAAGAAAATATAATTTTCTTATATATGGATCGTGCAATTGCATTCACTAGCAAAAGATCTAGCTAATTTGCATATTCTTTTAAACATCCATTTTAATTAATTCCCTATTAGTTGCTTCGGTTTTCTAATGGGATAATCATCTTTAGTTTACTATTTCGTGTAATTATATTAATGCAGATATTCTACATGATTTATACTTGCATAATATTTACGTAAAAGTTTATAGTAAACACAAAATTGTTTCCATATATATTTATGTATACGTATATATTTTACAAGTAAAAGATGGTTACACACTTTTTGAAGACACTTTTTTAAAGTAAAATTTAATTGAGAAATCTTTGAAAACTTTGAAGTGTCGAATATAATGATAAAATCATTTTTGTTTATTGTTTTTTTTGTAAGTCCTATATTTCGCTAATACATAGCCTCATCAGGGTCGAAAGTCCGGTTTGTGAATTTATATATATATATATATATATATATATATATATATATATATATATATATATATATATATATATATGTATATAGGCGATAATAGATTTTCGTCTTATATATATATATATATATATATATATATATATATATATATATATATATATATATAACCATTAACCACACTCAAAACGAAACGGAGGGCACGCTCAAGTGCTTTTGAGTATTTTAATGATTTTAAGCGATTTTAATCGCCTTTTAATCATCTTTTAATCGTCTTTTCATTTCATCTCACTACTTTCATTTTTCAATTTCATTTTTTATTTTTTACTACTCGCCTGAGGATGACCAATGGAGGTCGAAAACGTTCGCGATTATGGGAAATTTCTTTTTTCACTCGGAAAAAACGTTCGGAAAATGGTCCGACGAAGAGAAAAGGAGGATTACAAGAAAAACAAGCAAGAGTTATATGTGCTATTTAAAGACACTCGTATAAAAGAAAAAATGCTGCCTAAATATACTAATATATATATATATATATATATGTGTGTGTGTGTGTGTGTGTGTGTGTGTGTGTGTGTAAAGGGATATAAGAGAGTAAAAACTCAGAAAGAAAGAAGGATATGCAATGAGAGAGAGAGAGGGGGGAGAAAGAACGAACTAGAGAAAGAGAGAGTGAGCGAGAAAGAAGGGAATAGAATCGACGAACCATTGTTTTCATAAATCTTGACAGCTTAATTTTTTCTATTAAGCTTATTGCAAAAAAAATAAAAATCATAAGCCTGCAAAGCGACCGATAGGTGAAAAAGAATAGGGAAAGAGATGAAGAAATGGATTTCAATTCCAAATAAAAACAAAAATACACAAACGTCAGAATTTTATTCGTGAAAATTCGTTCGGTCTTTTAGAGAAAACTCGATTTGATAAAATCGCGATTTCAATTTTCAAATCCGATTAAGTTGTGAGAAAACAATTTTAACACAAAAAAATATTTTTATATTCTTTTAAATGGACGAACAGCGTCACGGAATATTTGCCGGATTTCTGATTCATGTTAGTTTTTTATTTCATTCAGAAACAGACAAAAGAAATGCCATTTTTATAGGATCAACTTACACACTAAGTGACCTTTTCAAGAAGATAAATATTTTAAATCTGTCTCGAAGTGAACTTAGCAAAGAAAGTCTTTCAAACAGAGCCGGCCGTGTAAAACTTGTCAAGAAAATCTCGATCCTAAAAACAATGATCAGGCCAGAAAACAAAGCAATATATATATATATATATATATATATATATATATATATATATATATATATATATATATATATATATTATTTTTGTTTAAATTTCATTCAGAAAGTATAATTATATTATATAATTATAATTATATTATACAATTAATTTTATATAATATGATTATAATTATATTATATAATTATAATTATTGTTTGAATAAAGAATATAAGCTAAAGTTTTTTCCTTAACTCGTTCATTTTCGATGTAGGTTCATCTCCTCAGAGAAAAAGTCATTAGCAAATATTAGATCTAATTCGAAATAATTTTTCTATTTAGCACACACAAAGAAAATATATTTAAAAATTAATTACATCTTTTTAGGGGAGATAGATTAAAAAACAGAGGGAATAAAAGTAGAAACAATTAAAGGATATGAATTTATGGTATCCGGCTGTTGTGGTAATCCTTGTAAAGAGTGGTATAATGTAGTCAGAGTCCGGGTTTATTGAATAAACCACATTGTAGGTAGATTCCAATTTATTGTAAAGCTTCCTTGGTTCTTGGTGATAATCCTTTGAGCATGGAATGTCCGATATTTATTCAGCCTCACTTTTAGGTGGGTCCTGTATGAAGTGTCCGCTAAAAGCTATTCTCTATAATAGATTAAAATTATTTATTAAAATCTCCGTAATATTTTTGATGAAAATTCAGAATAGCTGGAAATTTTTCAAATCAAAATATATACGGTATGTTTTCAACATGTTTTCCGTGTCCCTAATTACATGATGAGAAGAGAGAAATTGGATATGAGAATTTTTAAAAACTTGTATCTGTCCCTAAGTTCTCGACTAGGAGGGGTGGGGGGAGATAGTGGAGACATTTAAAGAGAAAAAAAGAGGAAGAAGAGAAAAAGAAGCTAGCTGGCGTTTGTATAGGGCGTGCGTTGTCCTCGGCGTTTATGGGTTATCCGAAGTGTTGGCGGGGTGATTTTCTATGAAGGCAGGTAGAATGGCGGGGGTAAGCATTCTACAGGACAGATGCGGTAGGTGTGTCAGGATTTTTGTGGAATTTTTGACAAACTTAAGACAAAACTGTGATTAAAATATTTTAAAAACACCCTCGTAATTTCTCTTTTTAAAGTGAATTGTTTAATTTCTTTATGGAATATGCTTCCAAAATAAACTATTAAAGTTGTTTAAAAAATAATAAAAATATTATTTTTTATTAAAAAAGTGTTTACAAAGATCATGCATGCGCTCATGCAGCCATTTTTTACGTAATGAAATGAATTGAACTTTACAGGTTAATACTTTTTCAATTTTTAAACATTTTTCTACGTAATGAAATGAATTGAATTTTACGAGTTAGATTTGTTTCAATTTTTTCAATTTGAAAATCTATCAAAATTTTTCTATTGGTTCAATTTTTACGATACTTTCAGGTTCAATATAAAATCTTATGCTCTTTCCAATAAACCGAAACGTTTTTTTTAATTCATCTTTTTAAATGTCTATTAATTTTCTCACCTAGGGTTATATATCACAAATTGAAGATAAAAGATCAATAAATAAAATAAGCTAATTTAAAACAACAACAAAAAAGACTAGTTATTTGCAAATTTACCTGTAAAGTCCAAAGTTTAAAATCTTTTTCTTTTCAAAACCACGTTGATTTGCTTTTAGTGAAACCTCATGTTCTGCTTAGATTGTCAAGTAAATATCGAACGCTGACGGCATTTTTTTTCTATTTCATTCAATGTTTTCTTTTTTTTAGATATTTAAAAAATAATCACTCCATAAAGAAGAAATAAAATATATTAAATCAAAAAATCATGTATTTCTTTAAGAGAATAAAAAAATGGAACATTCGTCAAGCCGTTTCTTTTTTAAAGGGCCAAAACTGATGAGTGAATGTGATTATTTCTCAATTACGGTGGCACATATTACTGACCACTTTGTAGTTGAAATCAGATATATCATAAATACAAAGGGGAGATAAGACACACACCGTTTGCGCCATCCGTATTTAACAAATAGAAACAAATAGACGAAAAATCGATTTTCCTAACACCGTGAAACGAGTTGAGAAAGCGCGACCTTCGCCGATTCTTGCTAAAAATATCCTTTTATTTCAAAAATACATAGAATATAAATATAAATATGGACAAATTCTTATATTTAAAGAATGGGGAGTACACAGTGCTTAGTATTTAATTGGTAAGTGATTTTTAGCATTTATATATATTTATTAGATTTGGATTAAGTTAAAATTCGTGGAATTTCGTGAAATCTTTTTTAAAGAACATCGATTTAAAAAAATAATGCTGCATATTTTTCGAGTAAACCTTTTATTATTTTAAAAATTGGTGTTTCCTCCTTTTATTGAAAAATAATTAGGATTTTAAATTAAATTATTCAGGCTGTTATAAGCTCCGAAACATAGCGAATCTATGTAATCAAATGTTTATCTACTACTTTGTAATGGTGACTTCTGACACACCTACATATGCGGGTACTCAAGGTTAAGAGAATGGAATAAGAAAATGAATAAATTAAATAAATAAGTAAAATAACAGAGTAAAAATTATTGAATTAAAGAAAAAAATAAAATTAATCGAAGATAAAAAGTAAAAAGTGAAGATATAAATAAATTATTTAAATAAAACGACTTTTGAAATCTTTTAAAGTTTGATGCATCTATATATAAGATCGTTTATCGGAGTGATGTTATCAATGAAATTTATATAAATATTTCTGCTATTATGTATTATATTTTTACATATTTTATTATATATATATATATATATTGCGGTAGAAATTGTCTTTCCGTGACGTAGTTTAACAATCTGTAAACATTTACGGGTTTTCGAGTGACTTTGTCGAGACAAACAATAACCTGACGGGCACTTGTAACAGGGTGGCAAGTTGAATACTTAATCTAACACACACGACCAGCCAAAAAAGGATATCAGACGAAAAACACTTATAGTCATTGATCACATGGTGCAGGTCACATGACTCCAGTAACTATAAGTGTTAGTAATAAATTATGATAAATTTCGATTTAATGAGAACCAACAACGCAAAACAAAATAAAAGTGCATTTTTGACCTCACGCCTGATAAAGCAAGCCTAAAAATCTTAACGGATGATGAATAACTTTAATATACGGCTTTCCTTGTTTCAAACTTGGTTGATAACGTACGTACATTCGCATGCCAAAGGTAATATAGAGTGATCATTCACTGATGTTATATTGTATATCCCTCGATATTTACATGAATAAACAAGAAACCAACAGAAGCAGCAACGGTGATAATAATGGCGACGCTAAGACCATCCCCGTTCGTCGTTACAGCGTAAATGAACTAAACACACACAACAACATCAATTTTTTATGTACACACATCAACGGAATAACACACCTCACCTCAACAAAGAAAACCGCCAGAGGAAGCCGTACATTAAAAATCAAAATCAAAATACAAAACACAAGCATCACAGTGGACACAACTCCGCCAGCATATAAACACGAATAGCGATAAAAGACACCACTGTCTACAACTACGTCCGCAACCCGAATATAAAAACAACAGCTTTTACGACAAGCAAACAAGTCGGTTTAGCGTGTCAAGCTGTGAACTTTGTTCCACCAGCAGCTAGCAGGCATTAACCCTTTTGCAGCGACAAGTTATTAAAATTACTACGCTTCCACCGCCGACAGCTGACTCGTGATACTAGATAGCAACCTTGAAGACTACCCATCTTTCGCCGTCGCTGTCTCCAGATCACCACAGCACGCCAGACAGCGAGGTTTGTTCCGCCAATAGCAGTAGAAACCGTCACCAAACCTCCATTAGCGGCAGCTGCTATCAAGATTATTCCTCTTCCGCAGTCACTACGACCTCCCTTGTGCTATCGGGCAACAGCTTTTAAGATTACTACTTCTTCACCGCCGCCACCGCACCCGTATTCCAGACACAAGAACACATAAGTCACGTTCCTGCAATCGCCGTCCCCGCCTCATGCTGACAATAATACCTGATTGTCGCCAAGTAATATCAACACTCGACCAGCATTCATGCCGACGTCTCACCGCCGTTTGTGAGACACATTGGCACGGGACTGCTGCATTGCACTTTACAACACGGTCGTCAATAAATTCCTGCTATGAATCCTCCCCATAAATACTTGAACTTGGTTCATCCCATCAACCATTACCAAACCTTTATTAAAACACTTAAACTTTGCAACTGAAAATTGGTCTTTTTCATATATATATATATTAACTGACAGAAACATTTTTTTTTTTTGCAATTTATGACAAAATATAATAAATTGTTGTTTCATCCAATGCATCAACCAGCAAATTCTAGCTTTGTTACAATTATAATTTGCTGATTTCTAACTGTCCTCTGATGAGAATAATAGTAAAAGTGGCATTCTTTAAAACTCCGCGGAATAAGGACTTTGAAAATTTTTTTGGAGTATTATGTCGAATAATAAATTTAATTGTAAATTTTAATTTACAGTTTTAAATTCTTTTATATATATATATATATATATATATATATATATATATATATATATATATATAGGAAATCACACATAGATATGGTGTGAATGGAGAGAAATTATTGAGAGAACAAATATGAAGAGATTTTGGCGCTTCTACAGAATTGAGGCGAGATTTTGTAGTCAATAAATTGGGTTTTCAGATATAAAAAAACAACAATGGGTTCAACTATTTTTGTTATCAATTCTAATAATTTGCAATGGTAGCTTCTAAATTATGCAGTCGAAATTACATGAATATTATGAATTATTAAAGAAAACAACTGTAATCGTATTAGGTGAAAAATGACTGCCATCTTGTTTAAATCAAGGTGGAAAATTACCCCCCTCTTTGAACTCTCCTGTGTCTTACGATCGTTTTTATCAAATTTTATTATTTATTTTCTTTAATAAATAATATTCTACGTTATCGATTTCCGTAATTTTTGTATATAATCATCTTAAAAATACAAGGAATACGCAGATACACTTGTTATCATGTGAAATTAAGTATTACGATTTCCAAAATTTCTTCTCAATTGTGTAGAAGCACCGGCATTTCATATAGAGATGATGTGGAGAAGAATGATATATAGATGGATTAAGAGATATTAAATGTGAAGAGAAGTAAAAGTGTACATAAAGAGAAATATGATAGCATGGAATGAGGTCATCGTAAAAGGTAATATAAATATATATATAATATAAATATATATATAATATAAATATATATATAATATAAAATTATATATAATATAAATAGAAAATATTAGATGGTGTAGAGAGGGAGTGGGGAGGGAAGGCATCATAGAGTTAGAGTTTGACTCTTAAACTTTATAGCCTGATGCAACATTTTCATGCTACATACAGAGAAATAATTATAAAGAAGATTTGCATTATTCATTTGTAATTTTCACGTTTCGGCCGATGATACCTTCGACCATCTTCAAATGTGTATTGTAACAATTATAGAGATAGATATTATGTGGAAAGGAAATATAAAGAAAGAAATAGGTGGTGTTCGGTGAGGCTATATAGACAGGAAAAGGTTTGATGATGTAGAGAGAGAAACACAGAGAGGAAGATTATAAAGAGAGAAAGTCTAACGAGCGTCTATCATTACATTTTGTCAAAGTCAGAATCTATACAGCTATTAGAACATAACTTTTTGTTTAATTTAGCTTGAATGCATTCCTTCCGTCTCGACCTGGTAGAAGAATTATTCTTAAATGTAATCTTAGTATCACGTGCATTCAAGATTTGACTTTAAACCTCCAGAACAATGTCGCGTAAAACTGATTATCGCTTAACACTTCTAGCTGCATCGCCACGGATTCTTAACAATAAACCCCATTTTAATTTTAGAGTCTTAAAACTACGCCATACAGATTCTCACTTCGATATAAAACTTCCCGTTTTTAACAAAGCGTATCTGAAGGAAGTCGAAGGTTATATCGGCCGAAACGTTGTGACAATAATATCCAAAATGAGAAAAGTACTCTGAATACTCTAAATCATAAAGTTATCAATCTTCATTTTAAGTCTCGGAATATAACACACAAGAAAATCTTGCTAGGTTTTCTGCAAAAAAGGTAGGCTCCGTCTACTGGGGTTGAAAACCCTAACCCTAACCCTAACACTTGCCAGTTTCCGATATCACTACAAAGCCACCATTCGCAAATGCATGAAGTTATGCTGCCGCATCAGACATGCGTATAAAAAAACAACTCCTACCTCTTGGACAACGTGCAAAAACTAATTTCTAACCTAATACGTCCAGCACTATCTGCAAAGCACTAGCACCTATCGCATCGCTAGTGTTGCTGAACAAAAGATATAGAGTGATTGATGGAGAGATGATATTGCAAACGACCTTCTTTTACAATTTATAGAAAAGAGATTCCAATTCTATACGTTCTCCACTTTTCGATTCGTTTTACATTGGCATCATTTCACATTCTATAAATCTGATTGGTCTACATTTAGTGTGCTGTTGTTGTTGTTGTTGTTGTTGTTGTGACTGTTGTGCGCCGAATTCGACCGGGAATTGCAAATGGTGCGAAGAGACGCAGCACACGATAGCGTCTGTCAATAGAAACAGCCAACAAAACACTTCTCTATTTTAATTTTCCTTGTCTAATTCTTTCTCTCTCCCTCTCCCTCCCTCCCCCTCTCTCTCTCACACACACTCTCTTCTCTCCTCTTCATATTTATCAGCATTGTCAGTCACTCTATTTATTCAGCGTTGTTGTAATAATCACTGTTTACTTTGGAAAACAGAGAATGGCGCCAATTAACGCCTTCCTATTTCAATCGAATTTCATTGCGCCTACAACCGATGCCAGATCTATAACACCCGCCGTTCTCTCTCTTCCCCCCCCCCCCTCTCTCTCTCTCTCTCTCTCTCTCGCTGTGTCCGGGCAGCACTTATAACAAGCTCAATACTAAGATTAAACAGTTTTTCTCGAGTAAAATTTTACTTTTAATCCAATAATGGTCTCACCATTGTATGGCGACTTCTACAGTAATACTCTGATAGGGTCTGTGTTCGCGCCAGTCATTCGCAAACTGCAAAGACAACGTTTTACTATATTTAAATGAATGCATCCGTTCATGTATCGGTCACATTAATTTTTCTTAGCCTGGACACAAACTAGAACCCTAATTATAGATTATATTTCGTTGAACTGAATTTTACTTAGAACAAAGTTTGAAGGTAAATTCA
This sequence comes from Euprymna scolopes, assembly GCF_053919585.1. Lineage (NCBI taxonomy): Eukaryota > Metazoa > Mollusca > Cephalopoda > Sepiida > Sepiolidae > Euprymna > Euprymna scolopes. The sequence goes on along the minus strand of NC_136521.1, from coordinate 20,384,958 downwards.
GTTCTAATCGACAATATTCTTGGGCTTGGAGGTTCATTCAGCAGTGCAGACGATTGAATACAAGTTTTGTTCTAAATTTTGTACAGATGTTCGAGTTCAACAACAACAAAAAAATCGGGGGTCACATCCAAATAATGGAAAATAAGAAAATCAAATAACAGATGAACACGTATTGGATTCAATTTATTCACTTTCATTGATGCGATCAGCCGTCGAGAAGTGTTGTATGAACAACAAAATAATGCGACGCTTTACTTTGTTGATTGTTTCTGTATCGTTGCTACATTTGGTAGCAGTAATTTTAGTGCCACGCTATATATTATTTGAAAAATAATAATCGTTAATTATTAGAAACTAGCATTTCAGCCCGGCGTTACCCGGGTGTTTGGAGGTGTGTGTTGAGCAAAACAAAAAAAAAAGTGGCAGTAGGAAGACAGGCTCGAACCTGTACCACGAAGCAAAAAAAGACGTGACGTCTTTGCTGATACGACCACCGCTAAAGCGGAAGTGACGTAGGTTTAAATTAAGCCATGACAATCGAAAAGAGGGGGTGACTTTCGACAATATCGGCAAAAAAGAAGAAAAATGTAGAAAAATGCCCAGTTGAAGGTGAAGAAATTTATGTTTTTAGCCAATTTTTCGATATTTGTCGTCTGAAAGGTCGATCTTAAAAAACGATACTGATCTTGTGAAAATCCGTCGCCTCTGTCGAAAGTTTTAGGCAAACATGCAAACATACATACATATATTTATATATTGGTAGCTCAAATTTTCGACCCAAACCGATTAAAATGCTTGCCCTATCTCTGAATACCCTTTATGTAAAATTTCAAATGTTTAGACTAGAAACTGTCTGAGTAATTTGGAAGAGACCGTAGAGGTAAAAAAATTTTAAACTTTGACCCCTATTATGACCCCTTAACATTTATTGTTTTGGGCTCAAATCAAGTTATTAAGTTAGACTCATGTTCAAGGAATCTATATCTAAAATTTCAAGTGCTTTGATCCAAAATTGTCGGAGGATTCTGGTAGAGTTCTCAAAGGTCAAATCGTTGAACTTTGACCCCGTTAACAGCCAAATTTCTGGCTGAAAACGGATTACAAAGCTTTCCCCAAATCTCACTATTCTGTATAGCAAATTTTGAGTCTGTAAACTGAAAATTGACAGAGATATTGTGTAGGGAAATGTACACAGACACACAGACAGACACTTTCACTTTTATAGATATATAGATATAGATAACCCGATACATTTTGTAACAAGACTTTTAAATAGATGATCAGGTCTATTTTCTAAAAAATCATTGCATCAAGATAAACTTATACAAACGATATGCAAGAAAGAGGATTGTTTCTGAGAGAAAGTAGTGCAATATTATCGCCATTCCTAAAGGTTAAAAAATATGCGGATATTGAAACGCATCCATAGATTTTTCCACGTTTAACTACAAGTCATGTGCTATCCCAGGTTTCGGGTCAACGCGTCCAGAGATCGTCTTATCTCATTGGAATATCCAATCAAACATCGAGGCAACGGAAAGAGAAGGCGGTCTCACTTTGAAATGATGTGGTTTACGCAGCTTCAGCTCTGTGTCATTCTCTCCGACTCTTGGCCTTTCTACTTTTTTGCTACTATCTAATATCAGTTTTCCATCTTCAGCATTATAGGGGGCTGACTGACAGATACAATCAACTTTATTAAATAAATAACATTTAATAGTTTTAAATACCAAAGCAGGGCTGAAATAGCAACTTTTAGTTTAGCTTGTGAATATAGTTATTGCGTTTCCATTTAAGTATCGTAATTAGGATGATTACTGATATTATATCAGATACAAAGAATTCCTCATGCAATAGTTTTAGAGCTAATTAGTGTTTATTATTTAGTTGTTTATTTTATCCGTTTTATTGTTCTTCATCTTGCAATCTTGGAGCTTTTCATGCTAGGTTTAGTTAAATGCATCGTAAAGATCTACTTGGTTTGTAGAATTTTATCTCCCATGAAAAAATTTGGAATGTCAATGATCCTTCATACCAAATTTGGTGCAATTTTGGTCATTAGTTTTTTAGTCTATACATTTTAGCTATTTGTAGTAGTAATATTTTGATAATGTTCTACTACATCTGAAATGAGGACATCCAAATGTGTTATGGAATCGACTAGGGGTAAAATGAGGGAATACGAGTGCAGATTGTTCAGACATGTGATAACGGTCAACAACGACTCCATCGCGGTACTTTTAGTTACAACTTGCTAGGAAGCGACCGGGTCTCCTGCACGGAAATATCTGTAAATTCGGCTTTTATTCAGATTAAGTCTGTGATCGTGTCAAGTGGAGATAAAAATTTATCTATGCTAATTCCGCATTATAAAATCTCAGCATAATAAAATACCTAGTGGTACTTTCGGAGTTTCAATGGTGCTTATTAAGCTTACAAGTGACGACAAGTAAAAGTCTAACAGATATTAAAAAAATCCATGGGATGCGTTAGATCAATATAACATAAAATATCTTATCGCAGGGAGTCCAGTCTACACGTTGGGTACGTAGCAGCTTATAAGGAAAGAACATACACTTACAAACCAATAAGGAAACATTTCACTGTTACATAACGATAAACGTTTATTAAGAAGACACGCACGCACACACACACACACACACACACACACACACACACACACACACACACACACACACACACGTAACTACAATTCAAAACATAACAGATTAAAGTTAGAAGTCCAAATATGATAAATGGATGAACGGGAAATGATGTTCATCTCGCCATTTTCAAAGTCATTCTGTTTTCCCTCCACTATCCACTTCCGGTCGTTGATCTCCCGAGAAATCGCGAGAAATTAAAGTTTAGGACTACGGTCAAAAGGAGGCGACTTTGGCCAAAGAAGCAAAGAGTTACTTCCCTTTGCATCACGAATTTGTCTGATCCCAACAGTTGTCCTCCCTCGTAAACACAAGTTGGAATCTTGTTTATGCAGCCCCGTAGATAATTAACCGTTTAAATAACATTTAATTATTATTTATTTAGTAACACGCAGCAGCAGTTTGTACTTTCTTCTCTTATCTCTCGTTTTTCTTATCCCGTATTGTCGATTAATAACAGCGTAAATAATGACAGCACAAAATCATATAGGGTTCAACAATGCTTCCAGTGTTTTTACCTTTCTCTTGTCTATTGTACAAATCCGTATCACATCCTCCACATTAGAAAATAGGAACAAATATTATAAATGCTATCTTTCCTTCCCGTAGTTCAGAAATAGGTTTTCTCACATTATTTGCTACGTTTCTCTAGTGACATCCTGGCACGTATCCTTCAGTCTTAACCAATTTCTAGTGAAAAATTCTATTTTCTTGCTTGAAATTTACACTGGAATTTTGGATTTGAACCTTATTTTTACACACACAGTATCTCATCTTCCCACACATATGCAAGCACAAATATACACAAAAACGCAGTGTTGTACATATTGTCGTTCATGGTACATTTGGTTATTTGGATTCATCGGACTACTATTCTCATCTTGATTGTAATTGTTGTGTCGAAACACAATAGTAAAAGAAGAAAATCAAGTCGGGGTTGGGTTCACAAACGAAGTGTATTAACATCACAGGTACAAAGGTAGGAATACGGGTATAACTGACTAGCGCCCAGCTAGGCAGTGGAGTACTGTCGCCCCTTCTTACCGATGTAGACTTACTAGCACTATATATATAATGAGAACTGGTGTCAATTTCCTTATGCATAGAAAGGCCGATATACCCCCCCCTTTGAAAATATCTCCTTTAAAGATTAATAACGTTTCTGTTTGGGGGTAACCCTAATCAACTCAGTTGACTTCCGTTTTCTTTTTTACTTCCTATTTGCAAGAGATGTCTCTGGTATAGGGACCTAAAAATTATCTAACACTGTCCATAATGTCCGCCTCGGACGATCTGGACACTTCACTTTTCGAATATCTTTTCCGCTTTTGATTAGTGTGACGTTTGTGCACGAACTCTAGCCTAATCATCTAGACCATGTTGCCTATTTGTTTTTCAACAATGCCAGACTCTCAGAAAGTCACATTATTTTTGTGAATATTGTAGAAGATTTTTTCGCCAACTTTATACCGTTTTTTTTTATCGTTTTTTTTTAGGTATGACCTATTCTGTTTTGGTAACAACTTGTGGAAAATCGATCTAACCTTGCGCCCAAACATGACCTCAGCAGGTGTCTTCGACATTTCGATGTTTGCATTCGATGTGACCCTGTAAACCTGTAAAAACTGTTGGATTGACTTATCCGTCGGTGATCCACTAGCTTTTTTCAGAGCTATCTTGAATGTATCAACGAACCTCTTCGCTTGCCCGTTACTTCTCGGTTGGTACGGTGGAATGGTTATATGCTCGATTAGATGGTCTTCACAAAAATGTTTAAATTCAGTAGACCTAAATTGCGTTCCATTGTCTGTGACAATGCAGTCTACTACCCCAAACCTAGCGAATAGTTCATACAGGAAGTTAATAGTTGTCTCGGAGGTGGGGTTCTTGCATTTTAATACTTCCGGCTACTTAGATAGGCTATCTACAACAATGATATAATAGAACCCCTCTAGCGGTCCCACAAAGTCTAAGTGAATTCTCGACCAGGGCAATAATGGTTTGTGATCTGTTTGTGACAGAAATTACCTACCGTGCGGGAAACAATGAAATGCCTTTACCGCGAATATAATGGCGAGTGCTTCTTTCTCAATTTGCGAGTATTTTATTTCAGTTGGCAAAAGTGTCCAAGATGCATGGGCTATGGATTTTACTTTTTTCCATCTATTATCATTATAATGATTTTCCATCATGATTTATCATCATCCATTTTGTGTAATATGCATGCTCCTATGCCATAGGCGCTGGCATCGCTTGCAACTACAATACCACGCTTGGGATTATAGTGTGTAATAAACAAATCAGAAGTTAATATATCTTTAATTTCCTGAAATGCTTCTTCTTTGCGTCCAGACCCATTTTTGGCCCTTCCTTAACAGTTCATTTAAGGGTGATCTTAGCTTATGGGTATTTGGCACGAATACATTTTAGTAATTCGAAAACCCTAAGAAACTTTGCAGAGACGTAATATTTTCTGGAGTAGGTATGTCTGTTATTGCACTCAATCTAGCTGGACCCGGCATTCTTCCATGTTCATCGATGATTTGCCATAAGTATTTTATTTTTCTCGTGAAAAGCGTACATTTTTCGTTTTAGTTTAAATCCATAATCCTGGATCCTTTCGAATAATTATTTTACATGATCCTTGTGTTGTTCTTTGCTAGCTCTGTTCATTAACACATCGTCCAGGTACCCTACTGCGAAATCCAACCCATTTAACATAATGTCCATAATTTCCTGAAAAATCGCAGAGGCGACTTTGACCCCAAAAGGAAGTCTGTTAACTTGTACAATCCCTTATGGGTATTGATACATAGCAACTTTGAACACTCCTCATCGACTTGAACTTGCAAATATGCGTCACTGAGGTCGATTTTAGAAATATATTTCCGGCCATTCAGTTTTGCAAATATTTCTTTAGGGCTCGGAAGAGGATAATGGTGATCTTGTAATGCCCCGTTTAAGCCGGTCGAGAAGTCGGCACAAACCCGAATCTCTTTGCTCTTTTTAATGTAAACTGTTGGTGCAACCCACTCACAATGATCAATTTTTCAATGACACCCATGTTTTCGAGTCTTTCTTATTCACCTTGTATTTGTTCTATAGCGGCGTATGGAACGTTCCTTTTCTTTCCGTGTTTTTTTGGCTGTTCATTTACTTTGACTTCAAATTTTGCTACTGCTTTTGCACAACTTCCAAGATCGCCTGAAAATACGTCTGGAAATTTCTTTTCTAACTCCCTCTTAAGTTTTTCTGTCCTCACATTCGAATCCTCCACCTTTTGGCAAAAAGATCTTAAAGGCAGATCCCATAGTCTAAACTTTTCGAATAGATCAGTTCCAAATAGTTTATTTGGTTTCCACATGACAAAAAATTTTGCTTTTGTAGTCTTATTCTGAAAAGAAATATTCGTCAATAATTCTCCTTCGAAAATGATTTTTTCACTACTGAAGCTTCTCGCCGTTTTATGTGATTTAATCATAGCCGGTCTCCCAAGTTTCTTCCATGTATGTACATTAATGATGGAAATGTCAGATCCATTATCAAACTGTAGTCTTACTTTCTTTTTAAACATTTTAACCTGTACATATTTCCAGATATTTCGTTCTTCAGTTTCCCCTTTTTGGCCTCTGGTTATTTTTTTAAGTCAATTTTTACGTCTGATAGATCTTTTTTAATGTGCGATACTCCGCTTTCCTCTATGTCACGACTGTCCTGTTTTCAACGCTACAACCCGTTCACAGTTTTCTGCTTAGCTTTATAGTTTTAAATTTGGCTCGTGTTCAAGTTTATTTAAAACACGACGTCTAATTTCAGCGTCTTTATTTAAGACCAGCCCTTGCACAAAAACTTTAACATTTAAAATTATCTGATGATAATTCTTCCAGTTTACGAGGGGCGTGCAATAAGTAATGCCCCTGGCCCACTTCCCATAGAAGTAGAACAACGAACTTGGCACAGCCGTTAGTCTTTCTCTACATCAGAACCACCACGAGTTATGCATTTCTCCCATCGTTTGATACAGCTCGTTGAGACCGTTTTTGTAGAACACCCCAGGTGGGTCCTCCAACTACGACGTGACCAGAAATCAAGGCTACATCATCTGGGAAACGCTTTCCTTTCAAAAACAACTTCATGTCTGGGAAAGGTGAAAGTCAGAAGGTTTCAGGTGGGGAGAGTAGGGAGGATGTGCGAGGATTTCATAACCACACGCCCGTGCTTCTGATCTGGCGACATGCGAGTTGTGGACCGGAGAGTTGTCCTGCACGAAGAAGGTACATTTGCTGATCTTGCCCCACCTCTTGATTTTGATAGCTTCCCTTAATTTCCTCAAAAGTGAAGCATAATAAGCTCCTGTAATTGTGGTACCCTTTGCCAGGAAATCTGTCATCACTACTCCGTCCTGGTTTCAGAAGACTGTGAGCATTACCTGGCCAGCGGAGGGCTGCACCCTTGCCTTCTTTGGAGGTGCTGAGTCCATGTGCTTCAACTGCATTGACTGGGCTTTGATTTCTGGATCATAGTGATGGACTCAGGTTTCATCCTGTGTAATCCTGTTTTGAAAAGCTTTGACTCATCTTCTTGGCACATCTCCAAATTCATCCTCGAGCACTCGACGCGTTCTCGCTTCTGGAATGGTGTGGGAAACTGGGAATCCACCTGACAGACACCTTATGCATATGCAAATGGTCATGAATAATAGTTTCGACAGACCCTGTACTAATCTTGACATCTTGAGCTATTTGGTGAATAGTAATGCGCAGCCTCAACTTGACGGACATATGCCTCATCAATGGCAGAATTGGGCGACCAGGTCTAGGAGCTGTTTCTACAGATTTCTGGCCATGTTTGAATTCACGATGCCATCGTTTTACAAGGTCATATGATGGGGCATTATCACCATAAGTTTCTTTCATTTCATCAAAAGTCTCCTGTGGTGTGCGTCCTTTTAAATACAAAAATTGGATCGCTGCTCGACATTCAACAGGCTCCATTTCACACCTGACTCAGTTCAAACACATGTAAAACAGAAACCACAATTAGTTCAGAGCTGTAATTTGCCATATAACCCGTAGAGATATGAATCATTGCACATGCAGAATTTCAGCTAGATCAGACAACTGAAAGTGAGTCAAGGGCATTACTTATTGAAGGCTCCTTGTATCATCCTTCATAAATAGTGTTTATATATATATATATATATATATATATATATATATATATATAGTAGCTTCTTTTAGTCTTGACAAACTATGGATACCCACTGTAAGGATGCCTACGCGTGGAATTTTTGTGTTAAGAGTTGCGCAATACCCAACCACACCTCTCCTGAGTCAGCGTTGTTAAATACCAGTAGCAAGTGGAGGTTCAGGACGACTGGAAACAATACTGAGAGAAACGGAGAGGTCATATGGTGCCTAGAATTCCTAAATCGTTACCCAACCAAGTTCAACATTGCTTATCCTGTAGCCTTGATTTCTGAAGTCACGTCGTAGTTGGAACACCAATCTGGGGTGTTCTACAAAAACGGTCTCCAGAGCTGCATCAAACGATGGGAGAAATGCATAACTCGTGGTGGTTCTTATGTAGAGAAAGACTAACGACTGTGCCAAGTTTCGTTGCTCTACTGCTATGGGAAGTGGGTCAGGGACATTACTTATTGCACGCCCCTCGTAAAGTCGTCGCAATGCTTATTTACTATACTTGCATAAGTTGTGTAGTCGTCTTCCTCTCTTCTAGTGACATTCATACACTTATATCTCCTGTGAAAAAGAGATGTTTTTTGTAGAAAACAGCTCTGTTAGTAGCGTAACTGTCTCTTGGAAGTTCAACTCACTGGTCTTTTTTGGGAGAATAACATTCACAAACTTTGTATGTTCGGCTGTTACCAATTTTCTTAGCAAAAGCTTAACATTTTTAGCGTCGGTCCATATACCGCAATCCGATACAAAAATATCTTCATATCTCCTATAGAAAATGGCTGGTTTATAATTGAAGTTTTCAATGGCGTTTCACACAGCCGTCTGCCAGAATGCGTTATGATTCTCGTTTGCTTTCGTTAACTGTGTTGCTTCCAGAATTTTCCTTTGTTACTCCTGTGTTTTCATCAAGATTGTTTCGAAATGTTTCTGTTGTTGCAACAGCCTCTTTTTTTTTTAAATTTCTCTTCACTTTCAAGTTGTCTTTGTTGCAAAGTGAGGTTTTGTGCTGCTTGAAAGTTTTTAAATTTCTCCTTACTTTCAAGTTTTCTTTATTGCAAGGCGAGGTTTTGTTCTGTTTGAAATCTGAATAATTGCAAACGAGACTCTCTGAACTCGGGGTCCATCGTAAGGAATTCAATTTACGAAACACAATTTACACTTGAAATAAAAAAACAGTTTTCCCAATATTATTTCGCGATCAAAAAGTCCATCCAAGCTTTTTCTTACCCCAATTCTTTTGTTTGAAGCATAACAGTAAAAAATGAGTACGTTTGGAAATTTAATTTGTTGTACGCGATATTTTTGTAAGATATAAAGTCCGTGGAAATAACATTTGTAAAAAAAAATTTTTTTCTTTCTTTTTTTTACTTGTACGTAGCAAACAATAAAATTATTCGCTTTTTAGCGAGTCAGCTTTTTTGCATGGGAAAATCATTTTATTTTTAATCTCTGTGTTTTGCACAATATGACTTGATTATTTAATAGGTCTTTTATAAGAACTAATGCTTACAGAGATATATTCTTTCTTTCTTTCGCAGTCCATTTGTCTTTCTCTTATCAAATTTGATGGTCGTTTTACTAATAAATAGTCAAACGTGTTTGTTCAAAAATCAGAAATAACGACTTGGATTTGTGGTAATTAATCTGAACAAGTCATTTGAAGAAAAAGACTCTTACTGTGAAAAAAACTGGGTTCTTCTGCAAAAAAACAAAAACAAAACAAAAACAGTGAACCTTTTTTTTTCTTTTTTTTTTTTCGAAACACTCGTGTCAGTCGTTTCAATTATTTTAATAATTGACCATATTCGCGTTCTCTCGTAGCTTTTTGACAGGAAGAATTTAGTTTGCTTTTTTTTTAACATCGTCACATTACTATTGTAGTAATTAAGTTGCTATTAATCCTTACGCATCCAAATATCTGTTTGGAATGACGAAGGTGCTTTGCCGTAAAAATCTCACGAATCCTTGTATTCCAATCACTTTGGTGATTGTTTGCAGTGATATCGTTTCGATTCTGTCGTCGCCGTTGTGTCGTAACACAATAGTAAAAGAAGAAAATTAAGTCGAGGTTGGTTTAACAAACCAAGTGTATTAACATCACAGGTACAAAGGTAGGAATACAGGTATAATGGAAATAGCGCTCAGCTAGGCAGTGGAGTACTGTCGCTTCTTCTCACCGGGGTATACATTACTGGCACTATATATATATATATATATATATATATATATATATATATATATATATATACATATATGTATATATATATATGTATATATATATATATATATATATATATATATATATATATATATATATATATATATATATTGAGAACCGGTGTCATTTCCTTATGCATAGAAGGGCCGGTGTAATAGTACTTTTCACAACGTTTCGGTTGATGTATGAAAGATTCCCGAGTTCGATAAAATACACCTGAAGACGACCGAAATGTTGTGAAAATCACACTCAAGATGAGAACAGTAGTCCGATGAATCCAAATAATACGAATAACCACTCGTCATCTCAAAAAATCAGAAACGTCATAAATTTTGTGTTTTTGAAATTTTGAAGTGACCATTGAGTTTTTGTATTATTTGAATGGTTCGGACTATTGTCCTCATGGCGTACGAAGTAAAATTCAGTTCCAAGTGATACTCTTTTCGAGGTTAGAGAGTTAAATCATCATTATGGGCGAAACAAAGAATAACTGACCGAAAAGAGATCACGTTACCCTTTTTAGTTAAATGAAGGGTTTCTTTCGAAATTCTGTGCGGATTTCTGAATTTGATAGAAATCTTTTCGATAAGAGTCAAACTCAAAATGAAAACAGTAGTCGGAATAACCCAAATAAATAAAAAAAATACGTATTGTTTAAAATACACACCGTTGTTTTATTTTTATTTATTAATTAATAGCATTTCCATCTCTGACACAGAATGGCGAGCCATTGTTTATAATGTTACTAAATAAATGTGTCTTGTCTACGAGCAAAAGTTTTTTGTAAACGTTAAAATGAAATCAACGTGAAATGCAAACAATTTGTTGATTTGATTTATTTGATGCAAATGTGATCGAAACATGTGCTTAATGTTTGGCTGAAGCAACTTTTAATTTTCTCTTCTTTATATTTCTAAAATTCGTGGAGTAACAAGCATAAACATAGAAAAAGCGCATGCGTAATGGAAGTTAGTTTTCTGGAAATTGTTGTGTACTGGGGCGGATCTGAGCAATTCATAGACAAAGTGGCGCGTGATTGTCTGTCGGGATAATAGGGTCAGATTTGCAAAACGGAAGAACGAACGTGAGAAAAGAGTGAATCATATGTCAGGTGACATCATCAAAGTCGGTTTATCAGAGATAAACACGCTTATCTTATTCTGTCCTTTAGTTCTTACATTCCAGGAGCGATTTTTCTGACAAAGGGGTAAATTGCTAATTTCTGGACCGTAATCTATCTAACATTTATCGTTGCTTATTATTTTTTTTAACTTAAATAATATTTTTTAAAAAAATATTAGGCCTTTACATCAAGTGACTTAATTTGGGACAATTTGCATAAAAATCGACCAAGAAGGAATAGAACACCGCGTATAAAATGGGTGCTTGAAATGGGTACTAAAAAACGAAATACCGTTGTCTTTTTCATCAACAATGCTATACAACAAACAATTTTCTTTATTTATTTGCCGTATTAAATTGATAGTTATTTATTTTGTAATTTAAACATGTTCAAATCGTTTTATTTGCTTATAATTTGTTTTCCTCGTCTGTTGCGATAATTTCCTAGCAAATGGAAACGATTTCGTTTGCGTAATAAACTGTATTTTCTTTATTAAAAAATGTTAACAAAACAAACCACCAAGTTGTTATTTTAATGTTTTCGTAACCAATAAGGATGAACATAGACGAAAAAACAAACACAAATGAATTTTATTTATTTAAGACTAAGAGAGCAAGTAAAGAGTCCGAACTGTATATAAACACTTTTATTTTATTTGCGTATGCTAAAATAGTATTATTATTTCATGTAAGTCGCAGCTTTTGAGTGTTTTTTAATCGAGTGTTTTGCTTAGCATCGGGTTAATTCCCTTGACTTGAGGTATTCAAGCTGTAACTTAACACTAACTATTAACTAATATGCGAGTCTTTCGCAGGATTGGAAAAGATATTATATCGCCAATCTGTTTAAGTCATTTACAGAGGCTTTTAGTTCTGGTCCCGAGCGTTCCAATTACAGTAGGAATCATCTTTGCTTCTTTACATTTCCTGATTCTTATACCCATCTTATTTATGCTTCATATTCATTCCCCTGAACTTTGGTATCAAAAGGGGCACGCTATGTTAATGATTAATCAAGTTTCCTATTTTTTTTTCTTCTAAAAAGATTAAGTCGAGTTTGGAATCTTATAGGTTTGTATACGTATGCTCCGATGGAGTTTGATATTATCATTCGGCTGTATCACTTTTGCTTAATGTTCATACCACTGTTCCTTGCGATCAAATTTATAGAGTTTTCATAAATGGCAATGCCTCCATTTTTTATTTTGCTGTTGTGCTCGTTTCGAATATTCTGATACAATACGAGATAAGTGTTCTTCTCTTTCATTATGCACTATGCATATCGTTGCTTCTACAGGTTTTATGGAATCAATGCTAGTGGCTTGCTCATGAACGCAGTTGATCTTTTAAGATGTCACTTGTCGAACCAGTTCTAGTTATAGATATCTTTAAAGTCGGTATTCTTTAAAAATATAGTTTCTTTCTTTATGATTTTCTCGTCTCTTGTGCAACCTTGATTCTTTTTTGGTTTTATTCTTAGGATTCTTTCCTTTTCAACTTCACGAAGAAAATCTTCATTACTCTCAAAACTATATTAAAATAGACAACCTTCTATATCGATTTCAAACTAATAAATCCTGACCGATCGATGTAAATACACTCGATCTCCTTTCTTTGCAAACGATTATAGGCGTATTCTGTGTTTCGGTGTGCAAATTCTTAATGTTTTTACATTCCAGTCAAAGTATATCGAACATTGAAGATTGCATTCCACTGTGGAGGTGCGATTTAAGAATAACCCTTACTCTTCTACTGTATTCAACTGTGATTTGGTTTCTTCAGACACCCTTAGCTCTTTTCAGATACGATGAATTCGTTGTCAGCACCCCTCCCTTAGAATCATGTCTCTTCAAATAAGATTTCATCAAAATTCTATTTAAGGCCTTATACCGCGAAACTCTAACTTTAGTTAACAAGATTTTGCCGTATGACGAGCTGAGAGACTCAGTTTCTTTCTCTGACGGACGGGAGATCTTCATTTGACGTCCCTGGCCTATTAACGCCGTTTTTAGCTTGATAATTTGGAAAACTCGTTGGAATAACAAGAGGAATAATTTGTGCAATGGTTTTCTTCCTTAGAATTTTTCTAGGAGGGTTGCTTACCAAACCTGAAGACTCAATCATGGCCATGAGACAATGACAACCATGCATTCACAAAAATTTGCTTCCCTCAGTGAGGTTGCCTTCACTGCAGCTGGCGATTATTATTATTATTATTATTATTATTATTATTATCATCATCATCATCATTATTATTATTATTATCATTATTATTATTATCATTATTATTATTATTATTATTATTATTATCATTATTATTATTATTATTATTGTAATTAATCGAGTGAGAACTATTTGTAATCACATTATACAAATCATAACAACAACAACAACAATAATAATAATAATTATAATAATAATAATAATAATAATAATTTCGTTTATCCACGTCTCTCTCAAAAGGGATGGGATTCATTTTCAGAGGATTTCCCTCAATCCCGGCTCCAAACCAAGAGTTTCAAAGATCAAGCGTTTTCCTAAGGGTTTTGGTGGTACCTATAATAGCAGAGGTTTTAAGACCGCCTAAAACATCGGGGATTTTAGTTTTTTCAATTGTCCTTCCAGGCGACTTGATACTACTCCTAGTTTACCAACTACAACTGGGCTTATCTGTGTTTTAACCGCGTGTATACGCCTTATCTCCAAGGCCAACGGAGCATAATTGCTCCACTTCTCATTCTCTTTCTCTCTTACAGGGTACTGAGAAGTCTACAATCTGCCATTTTTTGAGACTTTATTAATGACGACCAAATCCGGACGATTATGTTCCAATTGCTTGGTTGTTCTGACACTTTTGTCCCACCATACCTCTACCTTGCCATCCTCACTTGTTATCACTTCATCAGCACCTCCTCAAACCATTTTCCAGCACACTTCACTCCAATCTTTTTACACACCTCCTAATATATCAGGAGTCTCATACGATCGTGTCGTTTGCGGTACTCTCTCTCTCTCTCTCTCTCTCTCTCTCTCTCTCTCTCTCTCTCTCTCTCTCTGGGCCAATCCACTAGACCCTGCTTCAAGGTGCGCAATTGACAGGTTTTACCACAAATCCGGCATTCTGCACAACTTCCTCTCCTAGAGCCACTTTTTTGAACAATCGTGTTCCTAATGCCTGCTCTTGTGCTGCACAAACAAAAGCTTCAGTACTCTTAGCCAGATACCCAACTCTAAGCCATTGCCATGATCTTTCATCAGCTACATTTGCTATATCCTGGAAGAGCCTTCCATGCATTTTCTTTCTAGTCAGTTCCTCTGCCCTTTCTCTATCCATACGTTTCACATAATCAGTCTTGGTCTCACATACCTCCACTTCATTGGCCACAACCTTAATCATCCACTCCTCACTTCTAACCACATGCTCCTTCAACGAAACCTCCTCGGTTCTAACACAATCTTTTACGCTTTTCAATCCTCTCCCACCGTCTTTCCTCCTTTTGTATACAGACTCGCTACGCTACTTCGAATATGAAATATACCAAACATTGCTAAAATTTTTGTTGTTTTGATATCCATAGCATACAACTCCTAGTCAGACCATTCTAAAATAACCGCACTGTATCTGAAAACACTGACTGGCCATACATTCACTGCTTTCATTCGGTTTCCTCCATACAGTTTCGACTTTGCAATTAGTTTCACTCTTCTAAGATACTCCGTCCTAACTTCCTCTTTTATTTCTCTGTTCATGATGCGTACACACTCCAACACTCCCAAAAACTTATATCCTGTATATTCTATTTCTTTCATGATTTCTCCATTTTTCCAGCACTATTCCATTCGAATGAACCTTTACTCCTCTTTTCATCACCAGCACCACACATTTACTAATCCCAAACTCCATCCCAATGTCTTCTGAGTGTGTCCCTACACTTCTACCAGTCTCTCGATTTCCTTTTCATTTCTACCGAATATTTTCAAATCATCCATAAACAATAGATGGTTGAGGCGTCTGTCACCAGATCCAAAGTTATGCCCCAGTTTTTCTCTTTTCAAGAGGATGCTCAGTGGCATCATTATCATTACAAAAGGAAGTGGCGATAACGAATCTCCTTGGAATATTCCATGTTTAATGCCAACCTGCTCCATCACCTCTCTGTTTGCTGTCAGCGCCGGTTTCCATTGGACCATACTTGTCTCCAAAAGCCCTACCACATTCTCAGCAACTTTCACGTATCCATGAATGAGGAACCATGTCATAAGCCTTTCTGTAATCGATCCATGCTACACTCAGATTCCTCTTCTTCTTCTTCTTCTTCTTCTTCTTCTTCTTCTTCTTCTTCTTCTTCTTCTTCTTCTTCTTCTTCTTTGTATCCTGCATTAATGCTTTGCTCCTTGGTACCTCTCGAGCCTTTCCGACACCCCTTCTGTTCATCAGGGAAAACACCATTACTCTCAAGATGTTCATAAATTTTTTTCTGCAAAGATTCCAATTAATAGTTTCCACATAAATAGTAGACATCTATAATTATTGGCATCTGTTCCTTTTGCAGGATCTTTCCTAATCAGTGTCGTCCTTCCCTTCACAATCCAATCAGGGACATCTCCCGAGTCTACGACCCTTTGCAGAGCAGCAGCTTTAGGTGAATAAGGGCATGGGAACTGTTTAAACCAGAAGCCCATCACTCCATCTGGACCAGGTCCCTTCCAGTTTGTCATCCTTCCTATGCCAGCTTTAACGTCATCGATGGTTATCTCAACGTTCTTCATCTGCTGCATTTCTGATAGCCTTTCTCTGACCTCTCCCAATCAGCTATCCTTCTTATTATATCGACCTTCGACAGACCAAATCCCACTCCAGAACTTCCTGGCATCATTTGCATTTGGAGTGTTGTTATTTCCCGCCTGTTTACTACCAATTAATTTTTTATACAGCTGAGACTGATTGTTCTGGAAAAGGTTGTTCTGCCGAAACGCAACACTTTTTCCAACAAAGTTCATAATTTTCATACCACCAGTGGGGATCTTCTCTTTCAACATTGTTAGAACTCTCACCGTTCCCTTTTCCAGCAATCTATACCTCCTTGGCTTTCTGGCCTGGTTCAACTCTTTTTTCTTATTTCTTCGATTCTATCAATGTCTTTCCGCCACCGTTTAATACTTTCTTAAAGCCGCCTCTGGCAGTATGGGCTTCTATTCTTCATTTCTCTATCTTTTCTGTATTAAGCCAAGACGATTCGCAATAACGTATGACGTTGCATACAGAAGCCTGTTAAGTTCCGTAATCGATATGTTCTTTCTTATGATGTTGCGAATTACTTCTTGAACTATTTTTACCTTGCTTTTCACCTTCCGCCTATCATTATTCTTCGTGCTTGGAATATCTATGATCTCGTCTCGAAGAAGACCCTCTCTTAACTTCTGAAGTACTTCGTTTTCTACAGAAGTCAAAGTTCGAACTTCATCATCACTTTTCCATTCTGGTTCCATTATCTCAGAGTCAATGAACTCATCTGCATTAGATCCTTCAAACTCCTTCTCATCACTTCTCCTAACCATAGGATTCCATTCCTCCTCAGTTGTCCGCCTCTCATCATCGCTTACATTTCCCTTCTGCACTTCCACTCTCTCAGTTCTTTCATCAGAGCTAGTTTCATCAATTTTACTTTCGTTATTCATTTCATTCCTAACCATCCATTCAATCTCTCCTCTTGCAATCACTGAAAGTAGGTTATTATTTTGTTTTAACTGGGATACCAAACCCGCGACACTTCTGGCTCCTCCTCCTCTCGATTCCCATTCTTCCTTCACTTTTCGGATATATCCACTAGATTTGGTACTTCCACTTCTTACAAAGCATTCCCACAGTACTCTTCTTTCCTCATTCGTCCATGTTTTTTTTACATTTCCTGTTCCAACTACCTTCATGTCTTGGGACCCTCTCTGGCAATTCTCACTCCCACGTCCTCACAATTTCGAACAGTTGTATGATGACGACAGAGCCCACCCTGTTGACCAGTAGGGCATCTACCGGACGTGAGACCATCGCAAGATGTTCCAACCTCATTCACGTCGTTATTTTCAATATTTTGATTTGACATTCTCCCATAAATGGGGTTAGCGAATTTTAGGTTACACCACAACCGATAGTTTTATCGAGACATCATCTCTAGGAGGGTTCCCCACCAAGGTTAAAGATCCTCTTCCGACCTTTCTCCTCCACCACCACCACCAACAACAACAGAAATAAAATTTACAATGATAATAGTAACACTAATATCCGTAGTAATAATAATAGCAGTTACAACAACACTAGCAATGACAGCAAAACCAACACAAACAATAACAGCTACAATAATAATAAAACATACTACTACTACTACTACTACTACTACTAATAATAATAATAATAATAATTACAATAACAACAATAGTAATAACCAAAAAAGGATAATAATAATAATAATAATAATAATAATAATAATAATAATAATAATAATAATAATAATAATAAACAGACAAAGCGGGAAGAGATAATTTAATAAAAAAGTCGGTGAGTAAAATTGTATTTTTGTTATTTTTTTCTACCCACATTCGAATTTTCTCTAGTTCTCTCAGATTCTCAGAAAAATTTTTTTTAGCACAAAGACATTTTGTGGAGATCATAGTTTACCGTCAAAGACGAAAGTTCTTATCTTACGGGTCGGTTATGCATTACTTTAAGGGATATCGTTTTATACTCGTTTTAAGGTAGCAAATAATTTGTTTTGCTTTAGATAGAAATTTGAAATAAACCTTTTCACTTGAACATATTTTTGTAAATTTTTATCGTGACTTTTTTTTAGTGATTTCCAACTCTTAGCTGGGAATGCTAAATATCTGCAGTTTTAAAAAATATTGTTTACGGATTACTAAAGTTTTAAAATTTGAGGAAAAAAACTTTGCCGGTGCCTGCAAAACTGGCATTAATTTTTAAACAATTATTACGCGTGAAAAAATACAATGTCTAGTAAGTACTAAAAATAAAAAAAAATCATATTTTATGTCTATGAAGAGTAGCAATTGTGTTCGTAGCTTATTTGTTGTTTATATCATAATTGACTATTCATCCTGACATTGTGAAAAAGAATTATTAAATATCACAAGTGCAACTAGGATATTTGTTGTTGTTTTTTTAAATAAGAAACTGAAAAGAAAAGAAAAACCCGCGCATTCTAAGCACGGACTATGCTGAGCGACTTAAATAATTTGGGGGCGTTTTTTCGAGTTTTTAAACCATGTCTGATATTTTGTTAATCAGTAGCTTGTTACTTGGATTTAGGTAAATACCGAACACAGAAATATTAAAATTTTAAGTCGTTTTAAATTTAAGAATTAAATGAAAAACTGGACCTCACAGAAAATAATCCTAAAACTGAAACTGTGCTAGAAAGATAACTGCTCACTAAACATTAGAGGTGCTCCAAGTTCTCGGTTATAGAATGTAAATAGTAACAGTTTTTTTCTGTGGAAAAGACAGCACGCGGCCGAGCAAAAGAAGAGATCGGAGGTCTTTTGACTTGTGCGGCGAGAGAGAAAATGCGCCGCGTGGTCGAAAAAGTGGAAACACAAGCGACGTGCAAAGACACGTACATGAAAGAGTGTCTCGACAGACGTGTTCGACTTGAAACACAATGAAGTGCCTTGTCGGAAATTACTGGAATAAATGCTTTTGTATTCAGCTAAAAGTTCTTTTATGTTTTTCCTTGTTTGTTTGTTCCTGCAACTGTACCAGATAATGTGCAGAGCCGAGTGGTTTAAATGTAGCCCCACGGCTTGGATGTAACGGGCACGCTATTTTTTGTTGCTTTTTATAAATGGAACTTACGTTACTGTTTAATTGTTTAAACAAATCAATCAAAACTGTGCTAGCGATTTATCAAATGTATGAAAGCGTATATAGAAAATAAAACATGCAGAAAGAAGCGTATCGTGTTTTGAATAAAATTATGAAGTAGTAAAGTTATTATTTAAAAACCTATCAAATCAATCGCGTAAAGTAAATGCAATATCTGGCCTATCTGACTTAGGAAACAAAATTTGCTATCTAGCTTTTTTGTGAATAGAGCTATCGAGTACGAGTGTAAATCTGACTTTACTTTATTACATTAGGAATTTGCACGCACTCATTTCATGCTTTTTTCTCTTTTTTTCTTTCTCTATCTCTGTTATATGGTAGTGAACTTTTTATTATGTAAAATTATTGTGAAATAATATTTTTATAAAGTTCATCTGCTTTAGTCTACAGCACTTTCGTTTAAAAAACAATTAATAGTAAATACAAGATATGTAAGTTATGTAGGGCGAGAATTACAAATACACGAGAAGTGGTTACACATTTTTATTAATATAGAAATGATATTGATATGGAAAACTCAACTAAGAATTCAGTTACACTTTTGTCCAAAACAACGCAGATCACCCCTGCTAGTAGTGAATAAAAAAGTATATGCCATATGGATGTGAGAAGTGGTCACTAATCTAAACAAAAAATAATACAGATACGAAAAGATTTAACAGTCGGCTAATGATAATTGACATCACCAAGTTTGTAATTAGCGAAGGCTAGTCTCTACACCAAAGCGTTCTGTGAATCCTGTAACATCAGTCATGACGAACTCCAAATGAACTGACTGACCGAAATTGAGAATACCACAGCGCCGAAGGGAAAACGAAATCCTAACTCTATTCTATATACACACGAAAAAAAAAAAAACAAAAAAAACAGGTGGTTTTATTGTAATTCCTGTCTTTGTTTAGGTGCGACCGAAAACTTCCAGAGGAAGCTCTGTCTGTCGCTACTCAGCTTTAGATAGAAATAACAATGCCTTTAGTCTGTCATGCTTCATTTTGAAATGTTATTTCCTTTAGTCTGTCATGCTCAAGTTTGGAATAAAATTTTCTTTGGCCTTTTGTGTCCCAGTTTTTTTCTTCGGTCTGTCATTTCTAAGCTTTAAATAAAATTTTCATTAGTCTGTCACGCGTTAGTTTAAAATGTAATTTTCACCAATGCATGTGTAAAACACTTACGTAGTCTTTCCTATGAGGCTGATTTCTAACAGACTACAACATGGTTGTTTTAAAGTCCAATGTTAAATTTTTGTTGAGCCGTAATCTCAAATACTCAAATTTTACCCAATTTCTACTAACCTCATGATGTTATCTTACTGTTCACTTTGCAGATTCATCAAATCTTATCCTTGAATTGCATTTGGGCCTTGATAAGCGATGACTTATTAGTAAAAGTACAAGAAACCAATTCCAATAACAGAATCAAGCATGTCAGAAAAAGAGTACCGTGCAAATTCGTAGAATTTACTAATATCCGTTATTTTAGCAGGTTAGACAAAAGGTAAGGTGTGGGTTTAATGAAATGTGTTCGTGTGGAATGAACTCTATTCGAACTCGGTACACTCAGGCTTTCAACACGTGCCTTTAATTACTTAGCTCCTGTCACTCCCGTTACTGATACCTGTTCTTCCTACTGGCAAAACTATGAACCGTTCTGTTGCATATCTTTACTAGTATAATGATAAACAAAAATATATTACACTGTCTCATACAAAGGAGGGGATACAGCTTGGGAGGATAGTATTATACTGAACAAACATATACTACCATAAAAATCGATGGACTTTTTTCGATTGTAAACTTGTGAAAAACCTGGTGTAAAATATCTCCACATGTATTTAATGAAATTATCTTCATGTGTATTTAATGAAATTATCTTCATGTGTATTTAATGAAATTATCTTCATATGTATTTAATGAAATTATCTTCATATGTATTAAATGAAATTGTCTTCATATGTATTTAATGAAATTATCTTCACGTGTATTTAATGAAATTATCTTCACATGTATTTAATAAAATTATCTTCATGTGTATTTAATGAAATTATCTTTATATGTATTTAATGAAATTATCTTCATATGTATTTAATGAAATTATCTTCATATGTATTTAATGAAATTATCTTCATATGTATTTAATGAAATTATCTTCACGTGTATGTAATGAAATTATATGCACATGTATTTAATGAAATTATCTTCACATGTATTTAATGAAATTATCTTCATATGTATTTAATGAAATTATCTTCATATGTATTTAATGAAATTATCATCACGTGTATTTAATGAAATTATCTTCACGTATATTTAATGAAATTATCTTCACATGTATATAATGAAATTATCATCACGTGTATTTAATGAAATTATCTTCACATGTATTTAAAGAAATTATCTTCATATGTATTTAATGAAATTATCATCACGTGTATTTAATGAAATTATCTTCACGTATATTTAATGAAATTATCTTCACATGTATTTAATGAAATTATCTTCACATGTATTTAATAAAATTATCTTCATGTGTATTTAATGAAATTATCTTCACATGTATTTAATGAAATTATCTTCACATGTATTTAATAAAATTATCTTCACATGTATTTAATGAAATTATCATCACGTGTATTTAATGAAATTATCTTCATATGTATTTAATGAAATTATCTTCACATGTATTTAATGAAATTATCTTCACGTGTATTTAATGAAATTATCTTCACATGTATTTAATGAAATTATCTTCACATGTATTTAATGAAATTATCTTCATATGTATTTAATGAAATTATCTTCATATGTATTTAATGAAATTATCATCACGTGTATTTAATGAAATTATCTTCACGTATATTTAATGAAATTATCTTCACATGTATATAATGAAATTATCATCACGTGTATTTAATGAAATTATCTTCACATGTATTTAAAGAAATTATCTTCATATGTATTTAATGAAATTATCATCACGTGTATTTAATGAAATTATCTTCACGTATATTTAATGAAATTATCTTCACATGTATTTAATGAAATTATCTTCACATGTATTTAATAAAATTATCTTCATGTGTATTTAATGAAATTATCTTCACATGTATTTAATGAAATTATCTTCACATGTATTTAATAAAATTATCTTCACATGTATTTAATGAAATTATCATCACGTGTATTTAATGAAATTATCTTCATATGTATTTAATGAAATTATCTTCACATGTATTTAATGAAATTATCTTCACGTGTATTTAATGAAATTATCTTCACATGTATTTAATGAAATTATCTTCACATGTATTTAATGAAATTATCTTCACATGTATTTAATGAAATTATCTTCACATGTGTTTAATGAAATTATCTTCACGTGTATTTAATGAAAGTATCTTCATGTGTATTTAATGAAAGTATCTTCACATGTATTTAATGAAATTATCTTCACATGTATTAAATGAAATTATCTTCACATATATTTAATGAAATTATCATCACGTGTATTTAATGAAATTATCATCATGTGTATTTAATGAAATTATCATCACGTGTATTTAATGAAATTATCTTCATATGTATTTAATGAAATTATCTTCACATGTATTTAATGAAATTATCTTCATATGTATTTAATGAAATTATCTTCACATGTATTTAATGAAATTATCTTCACATGTATTTAATGAAATTATCTTCACATGTATTTAATTAAATTATCTTCACATGTATTTAATGAAATTATCTTAACGTGTATTTAATGAAATTATCTTCACGTGTATTTAATGAAATTATCTTCATATGTATTTAATGAAATTATCTTCACGTGTATTTAATGAAATTATCTTCACGTGTATTTAATGAAATTATCTTCACATATATTTTATAAAATTATCTTCACGTGTATTTAATGAAATTATCATCACGTGTATTTAATGAAATAATCTTCACGTGTATTTAATGACATTATCTTCACGTGTATTTAATGAAATTATCTTCACGTGTATTTAATGAAATTATCTTCACGTGTATTTAATGAAATTCTCTTCACATGTATTTAATGAAATTATCTTCACATGTATTTAATGAAATTATCTTCACGTGTATTTAATGAAATTATCTTCATGTGTATTTAATTAAATTATCTTCACATGTATTTAATGAAATTATCTTCACATGTATTTAATGAAATTATCATCACGTGTATTTAATGAAATTATCATCACGTGTATTTAATTAAATTATCATCACGTGTATTTAATGAAATTATCTTCACGTGTATTTAATGAAATTATCTTCACATGTATTTAATGAAATTATCTTCACATGTATTTAATGAAATTATCTTCACATGTGTTTAATGAAATTATCTTCACGTGTATTTAATGAAATTATCTTCATGTGTATTTAATGAAATTATCTTCACATGTATTTAATGAAATTATCTTCACATGTATTAAATGAAATTATCTTAACGTGTATTTAATGAAATTATCTTCACGTGTATTTAATGAAATTATCTTCATATGTATTTAATTAAATTATCTTCACGTGTATTTAATGAAATTATCTTCACGTGTATTTAATGAAATTATCTTCACATGTATTTAATGAAATTATCTTCACATGTGTTTAATGAAATTATCTTCACGTGTATTTAATGAAATTATCTTCATGTGTATTTAATGAAATTATCTTCACATGTATTTAATGAAATTATCTTCACATGTATTAAATGAAATTATATTAACGTGTATTTAATGAAATTATCTTCACGTGTATTTAATGAAATTATCTTCATATGTATTTAATTAAATTATCTTCACGTGTATTTAATGAAATTATCTTCACGTGTATTTAATGAAATTATCTTCACATATATTTTATAAAATTATCGTCACGTGTATTTAATGAAATTATCTTCACGTGTATTTAATTAAATTATCGTCATGTGTATTTAATTAAATTATCTTCATGTGTATTTAATGAAATTATCTTCATATGTATTTAATGAAATTATCTTCACGTGTATTTAATGAAATTATCATCACATGTATTTAATGAAATTATCTTCACGTGTATTTAATGAAATTATCTTCATGTGTATTTAATGAAATTATCTTCACGTGTATTTTATGAAATTATCATCACGTGTATTTAATGAAATTATCTTCATGTGTATTTAATGAAATTATCTTCACGTGTATTTAATGAAATTATCTTCATGTGTATTTAATGAAATTATCTTCATGTGTATTTAATGAAATTATCTTCACGTGTATTTAATGAAATTATCTTCACGTGTATTTAATTAAATTATCTTCACGTATATTTAATGAAATTATCTTCACGTGTATTTAATGAAATTATCTTCACGTGTATTTTATGAAATTATCATCATGTGGATTTAATGAAATTATCTTCACGTATATTTAATGAAATCATCTTCACGTGTATTTAATGAAATTATCTTCACGTGTATTTTATGAAATTATCATCACGTGTATTTAATGAAATTATCATCACGTGTATTCAATGAAATTACATTCATATAAATACTACCAGGCGGCCCGGCGTTGCCCGGTCATAAAATACGCATAAATATTATATTTTAATTCATACAGAAACTAATGCATGAACCTGCAAGTATTATATATTTTAAACAATTCACTCCTTGTAAGTAAAAAAAAAAAATACTCGAGCTTAGATCGAAACCAAAACGTACAGATATTGAGTACGATAACCATTAGACCATCTTTACAGGGAATATACGTAATGTTTCAAAAAACTTTATTCTTATATAAAAAGGCTGTTAGGTTTCTCGATCGCACATGCGCAGTTGTGAAACAGTTGATAAACAGTAAAAATCCTAACACGACTCCTACGTCTCAAGTTCCTAATTTTGCCCAGTTAGAAGACTTTTTTTTCGGGGGAAAACCGATTAAAAAGTTTTCCTCGTGTCTGCTTTCCAAATTTCAAGTCTGCAAGTCAAAAAATCGCAGAATATATAGGTTGAGAAGTGTCCTCAAACACACACGTACACACAGTCTCACTTTTGGAGATATACTAGCAGGCTGCGCGGCGTTGCCCGGTCGTAAAATACGCATATATATTATAATTCTTCTCTATTGTAGACAGAAATATCGTAGGTATTAAACGAAACGTTAAACTCCTTTAAAAAAAATGAAGTAAAAAAAACGAAAATAAACTGATATATGCCCATGCGAATATTATAATTTTTTCTAAATAGTTCACTTTTTTTTAGTAAAAAACTACTCGAGCTAAAATCGAAACCAAAACCTAAAGATAGTGAATCAAGTACGATTACCATTCGGCCATCTTGACACACTCTTTAAATATGTGTTTTAAAGCCAACTCATACGTAATATAAGGAATCTGTAATGTGCACCATTCACGCATGCGCAATCGTAAAACAGCAAACAGAAAAAAGCTGACGACTCCCAAATACTATTTTTTTTTCAATTTTGACCCCTTAAAAGTCCCTTTTCCGGGTGAAAATAGATTTAAAAGTTTTCTACGTGTTATAATATGTTATATACAAAATTTCAAGTCCGTAGATTACAAATTCGTTGAGTATATAGGTTGAGAAGTGTCCACACACGCACACTCATTCTCACTTTTATAGAATATAAAATAGATAATAAAATGTCCTTTAGTACAAAGAGGTCATCCTCCCAGTTAATATGTCCTTTAGTGCAGTAAAACTGAGTAGATGCTTTTCGGCTTAGAATCATTTACGGTTGACGAATTTAGTACATTTGAGGAATAATTGTCAGCGGCATGCAACTCTCAACACTCAACAGGTATTTAGCATTGGCCTCACCATGAGCTGCAGTCAAAAATTTGTTAATCGTTATTTGCCCGTGTTCGATCATGTCGGCTTCCAAGTAAGACTCTTTCGCGTCTATTCTATCTCGTAATTTCCTCTAGCTTGTGTTCCCATTGGAGACAATGGCGCTCAAAAATTATCTACCTCACTCCCTGCTACCTTACTTTCTGTTTAATAGCTAAAATTTCATCTGCGAAAATAAATCTTTAAATAAGCATTAGTTGACAGGCCGTCAATTTCACAAGTTGAGTCAAAAATTTACCTTCGGCAGCTTCCCATTCCCACTTCTCTTATTTTGTCCTTTAATCCTCACATTCCATGAGAGAGGATGAGAGTTACCATGTTTTCAATGCATCGCTTAATTATATCAATATTCTCTTAATACGCGTTGTTTCATTTACACTTTCCCAAAGACGGAGGCATCGCCTATATCTTTTATTTTACCTGTTGTTAATGTAACGTTATTTCCGCCCACACATCAATTCTTTGCTGATATTTCTATCTACAAAACTTCCGGCCCAATTCATTATATTTACGAGCTAATATATCTACTAGCGAACGTACTGACTTCTAATAATCATCACTTACAATTACATAATACAGAAATTCTTAATCTTCTCTTTTAGTCTTTTTTGTTCGTTTCTGTTTATCTTCAAATCTACTGTTAACATTTCATAAAAGCTCATTGTTTTTGTATGCAACGGATTCCGGTGTCCTCCTATTCTAAGTTGTGTTTATTGTTCATAGTTATTCGTATTAGTTTCATTCCATTCCCATTGGGCTCATGAGATAGAGTACGCTAAAATCGCCACATGTATGCTTCGTGATTCTCTCTTACTTTCTTAAATAATTGACTATTTTCTTAATCTCTATACCTTCAAACTGTTCTTTGATATTTCAAACAACCCTACTTGCTACATTGTAGCGAGATCAGAAGCATCTGTATAAAAAGAAGGTTAAAAAAACTTTTACATTTTTACGATAAGATAAGTGGAAATTATTATGAGACTTTAAAAGTTTAGAATATTGCAATAGATAGGAAATATGAAGTGACGCGTAGGGGATACACGCCTGGATATTTCTTTGAACCAAGAGAGAGAGAGAGAGAGAGAGAGAGAGAGAGGGAGAGAGAAAGAGAGAGAGAGGGGGGAGATATATTGTGCTTTGAGACAGTTGCTTCTTTCCATTTATGAGTACTAAGTTATAATACTATCTCTATTCACTTCCTCTATAATAGTCTATACACCAGGTAAGGTTTTGAAAACCTAACGCTCTAAAAGTACACTTTCAATTACAAAATAGCCTGAGCTGTTGTTGTTGTTGTTGTTGTTGTTGTTGTTGTTGTTGTTGTTGTTGTTGTTGTTGTTGTTGAAAAGAGATGGCATGTATACTGGCAAATAAAATCACAAAACGCATTGTTAAATCCACAGGGATTTCGTGTTGTCGTTTTTAATAACTGTTTTAACTGTTGTTATTAAAGAGACGACTACAACGAGAAGAAAGAGAAAAGGAAACATAGAGACTTAACTACTCACTCTAATAACACAACTTATGTCAACAAAATAAAACATGTCAACAAAACAAGCACTCAGAAATATTTTGTTACAGTTTGAAATCAAAGAATTACTTCATCGTCGTGCTTAACCATAACGAATCAACCGTTTATTAAATGTTTTAAGTTTAATTTTCCTTTCGTATTAAACACTCAAATTCGATTGCAAAAGAAAAATCATTTTTTTAATAAAAACTGGAGTCAGATAATATTATATCTACATGCAGTTTCCACCAACTGACTAGATATATCCCATTTTTAAGAATATGAAAACGACTGCAGTTAGAAGAAGGAGAGAATAAAAAGAGAGACGTCACCACTTACTGAGCAATAACATACGGTATATCAACAATATTTTATTAGTTTGAAATCAAAGAACTGACCCACCATTTTGCCACAGAACAATGTAACAACCGCCTGTTAAATACTTAACGTTCAATTTTTCCTTCTAGTAGATTAAAACAAGAGTGTCTAATATCTAATAAAACTTTGGAAAAGGTATAAACTTCCTCCATATTTTCTCCAATGTATGGTTTAAATAATACAATTGTAATTAATAATTCCTTTACAAAAGCAAAAAAAAACAAAAACATTTGTTTAGAAAAATGCTTTCAACCATTTAATGACCGTTAAGGTTGATATGTTGTTACAAAAAATAACTGAAACCCTATTTGGAATGTTCAAATATTTAATAATTATTCAACGGATGATATAATAACTAAACAATTATCCTTGCTGTTTATGTATTAAATAATGCAACTAGTGTTTTTGTAATAATTCGATTTGTGACAATAGGATTTATTTTAAAAAAATGGCCCCCAGTTTATAATTCAATATATTGGCACAAGATTAACGCATGGCTAAACTGACGTACATTTATAGAAATGAGACGCATTTCTATATCGTAGCAATAGTATGTAACAAAATCTTCCGCACGACATGAAATACAAAGTATTTTTGATGATAATAACAACAAAAGGATTCAAATACGTCTACGGTTTGGCATAGGTGGAAAGGTGTTGGACAGTGTCCAAGTTAAGAAAGGAGCGACAGAAAATTCTTTGTGTTGTCAAAGGTCTATCAGCAGTTATCTCCTGACAAATACAATCAGCCAAAACACAATGAGCGTCCAGTAGACAGGGACAGGATAGATAAATTGATATATATGTAGATAGATAGATCGATAGAAAGATAGATAGATAGAGAGAGAGAGAGAGGACGTATTTCCTTGTTATTTTAAGGATTTTATCTGCTGACTGACCTTGATTGCTAAAGCAACTGAAGTAGTTCTTCACGTGACTGATGAAATCAATGCGCACTGCAAACTGATTGGTTTAAACACATTCTAGATGATATTGAACCTTAAATCGCGGCCCCCATAAACCGAATGCATATTCCGGTCAGTGAAGATGATTTTCGGGGTTTTGGTTCATGCAAAGAAGTGTCGTCGTTCTCTCACATGCAACTCCTAATATTCTCAAACGGTCACCCAACTAGTACTGACCAAACTCAACGTCGCTTAACTTCGATTATCTAACGAGAACCGGTGTATCAACATGGAAACAAAGGTTAATATTCTATTGAAAAATAAGTTTTCATTTGTACATTGCTATAAACTTTTATTCAAACTGTTACTACCGTACAATACGGAAAGAAAAGGCAAATCGAGTTCTGCTTTTCCAGCTGGTCGGGAAGCAGCAGAGTGAGTACAAGAAACGAAGTAATTCTAGTAAAGCTGATCACCTGGAAAGAATGTTATGCGAAGAGAGAAAAGTTAGTTGCTATGGAAAAAGAGGCGGAGAGTTCTATTACAAATTCTTGTAATGATAAATTTTGTCTGTATGTCCCCGACAGATGAGAACACAACTAACTTTAATTAAACTTCGTTATTAAGAACTGTTTACAAGAATACAACTGACTTTAATTAAACCTCGTTATTAAGAACTGTTTACAAGAATACAACTGACTTTAATTAAACCTCGTTATTAAGAACTGTTTACAAGAATACAACTAACTTTAATTAAACTTCGTTATTAAGAACTGTTTACAAGAATAAACTGACTTTAATTAAACCTCGTTATTAAGAACTGTTTACAAGAATACAACTGACTTTAATTAAACCTCGTTATTAAGAACTGTTTACAAGAATACAACTGACTTTAATTAAACCTCGTTATTAAGAACTGTTTACAAGAATACAACTGACTTTAATTAAACCTCGTTATTAAGAACTGTTTACAAGAATACAACTGACTTTAATTAAACCTCGTTATTAAGAACTGTTTACAATAATACAAATGGCTTTAATTAAACCTCGTTATTAGGAACTGTTTACAAGAATACAACTGACTTTAATTAAACCTCGTTATTAAGAACTGTTTATAAGAATACAACTGACTTTAATTAAACCTCGTTATTAAGAACTGTTTACAAGAATACAACTGATAAATTAAAATTTGTTATTTGTTGACAAAAATAAATTTGACAATTATTTAAACGATGAACTTATTAATTGTTTTATAACCCCACGGAGACGCTAACGGGTCTTCATCGGTATAAGAGTTCAGATCTAGGTGCATCCAGAACCGCATTACATCCAAACAAAGTTCAACATCTATACTGGTCACCCAAATAGCTCACACCTTACAATATTTTGGCCACCATCCATCCGCATGAGGTCGCACCTGGTTCTTTCAATCTCCGCACGAAACGACCACGAGATGAAGAAATCTGTTCTGAAGTCAATGAAATGGCACACGCCCATGATACGATGTAGATTAGATCCGTGAGCCACACCTTAGGACTCGGGATGGTTCCTACAATTTAAAGCACGTAAACTTCGAACAGAAAAAAAGAAAAACAACGATAAATTTTTCTGGTCGTTTTCTATAACAAGGATTATATTGTCAGGAACGATATGATTACAAATTCTAAAATATGCACAATGCCGTTGTAACAAAAAGGTGATTAGATATATTTTGGAATGTCGTCTGGCCAATAGTACGTTAGATTATACCCCTTTTCGTATAAACGCGCCCATTAGTCCGTATAAAAAAAACCCTCTGTTTTTCAATATCGGATAACAGTCTCATTGAATCATCATCATCAGCAGCAGCAGCGAGCCACCTCGTTGGTTCCCCTCTCTTTGGGAGACACCTTTCTTTCGGAGATGGCTGCAGACAGTTAACAATCGTGGCTTCATAGTGGGCTTGGCGATATTGGAGTTCTATCTTGCGTAGGATCGTCGCAACCAAGAGAGTATAGTTCCCAACCTGAGGAGTCCTTTATCGCTTTGCAAGCAACTCCAAATCTTCTCAAATCTCCAAATTCTACTGTCTCTAGTTCGCCACTCTCGAAATTGGCTTATGCACATCTATAAATAGTTAATGGGCAGGGTTAGATGCTATCGGGCGAACACCCCAGCTAACACGCGATCGCTCCGTCACACTCATCCTCGTTCCGATTGCTAAATTACCAATCTCACCTAAGCATCACCCAGGTGTAATTTTCTATCGAGGAATTTCTCACGCCGGTAAGTTCTGCGAATGATGACATAATAGTCATTGTCAACTAAAGCCAAACTCAAACAATATTTTCAGTACTTTTCCCCCAGATATGATTGATTCATTAGTATTCCCATTGAATTGTTATTATCAACTCAAATCTGTTCAGCTGAAGTTATTTTCTTTGTTTTGAGTTGAGTCACTAATCAGCAAAGTGGAGCCAGCAAAGCAATCGAGAATTGCCTGGCATTCTTCACATAATAAAAGCTTTAATAATACTCTATTATAACAATTATTACTCTTAAAACTGTTCTCACAAGTGTTGGGTCACAGTTTACGAGAATAAAACTAACGCCTATTTTACCAGTTCATATAAAACTGTTTACAAAATACATCTGACATATTTAAAACAGTTTCGGAAAATAAAACTGGCACTGAT
Organism: Euprymna scolopes; assembly: GCF_053919585.1. Lineage (NCBI taxonomy): Eukaryota > Metazoa > Mollusca > Cephalopoda > Sepiida > Sepiolidae > Euprymna > Euprymna scolopes. The sequence goes on along the minus strand of NC_136521.1, from coordinate 20,353,514 downwards.
TTTAACAGATTATTTAAAACTCTTAGCTGTTAATGAAAATAAAACTGACACTGGTTAGAACTGTATATTTAAAACTATAAACAAGAACATAACTTATACTTAAGTGTTTACGTAAAACTGTTTACGAGGAGGACAGGTACACGTATTTTAACTATTTAATATTGGTAACGAGAATAAAACTGACACTCATTTTAATTGTTTATCTGCATCAGTTAATGATAATAAACTGATATTATGTTAATTGTTAATTTACAACGTTAAACGAGATTGAAACTAATACTTATTTAAGTGTTTAGGTAAAACTGTTTATGAGAATGAAATTAACAATTATTTAAACTGTTTATAAATGTTAACTGTTAACGGGAATAAAACTGAAGCTTATTTTACCTGTTTATTTTATCTGTTAACGACAAAAAGTATTTTAACTGTTTCAACCTGTTAACACGAATAAAAATGACACTAAAACTAGTTGGCTTTATTTCCAGAAAACGTTTGAAAAAAAAGCAGTTATGCTTATTTTAAACTTTTTACGAGAATAAAACCGACTAGTATTTTAACTTTTTATTTTTTAACTATTTACGGGAGAGCACTTATTTTAACTTGTAACTGTTATCGAAGATAACATGTTTTAACTGTTTACACTTGTTTTAACTGTTTATTTAAGATTTTTTTTAATGAAAATCAAAAGAACTTATTTTAACTATTTATATACAACGATTGACGAGAAAAAAATTAAGCATTATTTTAACTGTTTAAAAATTATGATGTCACTAATTTTAACTTTTTGTTTAGAACTTAATCTACAATTTTACTTTATTTCACTGAGTTTTAGTCATGCTTCTTCCAAGTCTTTCGAAAAAAAAAAGAAAGACAAACGAATTATCAGATTTAAGATTTGTAGATTACGGTTTAAAACGTCCAAGACTCTTCATTGTTAATCCGCGCCTTTTCAATAGCTTTCTTTGGATTTGAATCGGTTTTCGCACCGTTTGTCAATCGTAATTCTTTTTGCCGCACAATTTTAATCTATTTTTATTCCTTTACTTGTGATAAAAAACAGCTGCATAAGTTTACAAATTATATCTTCACTTTTGATTTCTTGAGCATTGCTAAACCGAATATTAGCTGATATTATTATCATTTACAGGAGGGACCAGTGAAGATTCAACAGTGGCATCTTTCACATGTAATATAATGCTTCTGGGCATTCTATGGATGTTCAGCGTGCATGGAGACCCCGCGATATTATTGTAGCCCTTTTGTTATAACTATAAAAGTATTTATCTAAGAAATCTGGTTAAGGTAGTGTCAGATTATATCGGGTTACTGTGGTTTATTTCTATTATCCTTATAGTAGTTTGTGACATATTTCTATTGTATAGACGCCCGGCGTGAACGGAAACCCCAGAATACAATTATAACATCTTTAGACAGAGCAGATACTACTGTTGAAAATTAAGAAGGTATATATTGATTTTATATACGGCCCAAAAGGTTTATTTAAAATTTTCGTAGTCGCTATACGTATATATAAAAAAAAACCCACTGTAAACTGAAATGGACAAGTCGACGTATAGCGACTACGAAAATTTTAAATGAACCCTGTACCTGTCAAAAGACATGACATCTACACTCATGAACAAAAAAAATGGGCCAGGAAAAAAATTTACAATTTATTGCACAAAAAGCTGCATTACACAAAATGCAATTAAATAATAAACGAAAATGAGTAAAAAAATATAAAGAGCAAGATATTTACTTTAATAAAAACTTAGTATGGAATGGAATTGCCCTTAGATCTTTTTAAAAGATTAATTCTTTTTATCATGCTCTCAACCAACTTGGAGCACTGTGAAGAGGAGATGTTATTCCATTCTCTTTGTACTGCTTCCCATAAATTTTCTTTGTTGGAAAAAGTTTTTCTAACTAATGCACGAGATATTATAGCCCAAATATTTTCCATTGGGTTTAAATCTGGGCTTTGGCCAGGCCAAAACATCACATCAATTGAATTATCAGTAAGCCACTTCTTTGTGACCTTTGCTGTGTGTGCAGGGGCATTACTATGTTGAAAAATAATGTCATTGTTCATTTCTAACTTCTGGATGCTTGGTAATAGACCTCTTTCTAATATTTGAATGTATTCTTTAGCATTAATTGACGCATCACATCTGATAATTTCCCCAACTTCTGCAGCAGAAAAGGTCCCCCATACCATTATTCCTCCGTTTCCATGTTTTACTGTGGTTTTTATGCAATTCGCTGAAAATCTTTCTCCGGATCTTCAGATGCGACGTTCAGGGGCATCACTGGCAAGGCAAAATCTTGATTCGTCCGACCAGAAAACATTTCTAAACCAATCTGCATCTTTCGTACGATAACATGATCCAAATGTCTTTCTGTCGCTGATGTTCTTCTTAGTTAACAAAGGTTTTTTTGCACATCTTTTTGATGAAAATCCCATTTCCTTCATCCTTCTGGATATTGTCACTCTAGAAAGAGAATTTCCTTTTGCTGTTTCGAATTATTTGCTATGGTCAACATAAGTTTTTTTGCGATCCTTCAAAACGGTCATTTTAAGCCTGTGATCGTTCTTCATTGTGGATGCTCTGGGGCGACCAGAACCAACTTTCCTGCTCACTGTGCCTTCAATTTCGAACCTTTGCCCAATTCTCTTCACAGCTGAAAGAGATGTTGCCACCTTTTCTTCTTTAATAATGTCGAAAATCTGCTTGTAAGTCAAATTTGCCTGTCGTAATCCTGCAATTCGGTTTTTAATTTTTTCGTCAAGATGTCGTCTTACTTTTCTTGGACTCATCTTTAATACTAATAATCTGAAAAATACTAAATAACAGCTAATTATTAGCAAACAAGCGATAAAAAAATTTAAAAATTGTTTTCTTTCCAATTTCAATCATGGCCCATTTTTTTGGTTCCAATTTTAATCATGGCCCATTTTTTTGGTTCACGAGTGTACACTAACCCTTTCCCTCTCTCTCTCTCTCTCCCTCTCTTTCCCTCTCGCTCTCCCTCTCTTTCCCTCTCGCTCCCCCTCTCCCTCTCTCTCTCTCTCTCATCTACTTAATATACCTTACGGAACAAGCAAAAGGCAGTTAAAATTTAAAACCTAAAAATTGAAACTTCCCCCTTCTCTCCCTCCCCCTCCTCTCCTTCCCCCTCCCTTTTTCTGGTCTTTACCCTCCTCTCTCCACCTCCCACTCCCTATATCCATATATATCCACCCACGCCTACCTGAATCTGCTACCCCCACACACACAATACAATCTAATTTATCTTAACTTTCAAAACTGAAATATTGTCAATACCCGTCTCCGTCCTCCTTATTATCTCCTACCTCAAACCCTCTTTTTTCGTATTTCTTCTAAAACACTTCTTCCTAATACTAACAACCACTTCTGTAAGGTCTGACGAGGCTGTTAGATCGTAAACATCGTCCAACATCTGAAACGTATGTAACCAAACAGATCAAATGGTAATAAAAAAATAAAACACACACACACACACACACACACACACATATATATATGCAAATAAGATGGAGGTGTATGGGAATGATTAAAATATATCCTTGAGCACGTCCACTGATTTAATAAATTCGTTCTGACAATTATTTATCTATAACTAAGTTTGTTGACGAATGAGGTTCGCCTTAATTTCTACATTGTTGGCACACCTTGTCTATTCGCCTACTTGATGAAAACTGCCTGTAAAACAACATTCTTTCAAACTGGAATCGGTTTAACACGCGATCCAACCCCAACGTCATCAGTACCTAAGGTCGACTCGTTTTATCTGGAGACTTGACACGAGGCTTTTACTTTCTGATTGCTTAATACGCTGACTATATTTCGCTAGCTGCCAGTTCGTACTGAAAATGCACCTAAATGAAAATGATATTATCTGACTTAATCTCTACCTACCGATCACGATATATGACGTGTATTCATTTTAAAACAATGCCGTTATCTGCTCTCTTTTTTTCAACAAAGAGAACATTTCATTTAGCTATCTTTAATACGGAATCACCAACTTCATCGATCTCTGCAAAACACCTTTCGGTATGATGGACTAGGATAGTAACCCACCATCCCGACATTAATTCTAACTGATCATCTATAATATAAATGTCACTTGTCTGTTTAAATGTATGTATGTTTGTATTCGACAGAGGCGACGGATTTTCACAAGATCAGTATTACTTTGAAGCACGACCCTTTGGACGACAAATATCGAAAAATTGGCCAAAAACATTAATTCCTTTGACCTGGACACTTTTCTACAGGGAAATCTTGTTTTTTTTTCGCCGATATTTTCAAAAGTCATAGTCTCTTTTCGATTGTCTAGCCTTAATTTAAACCTACGTCACTTCCGGTTTGGCGGTGGCCGCAACAGTAAAGACGTCACTTTTTTCACGTTCTTTACCTCATTCAGGGTACGGATTCGAGCCTGTCTGTTTACTACCACTTTTATTTTTTTGCTTAACACACACCTGCAAACATCCGGGCAACGCCAGACATCCAGATTATTCAATATTAAACTCTAAAATATTAAACCGCATCGTACTTTTGTCGTTAAAAATCGAACAATGACGAGTCGAAGTGACATTCATTTAAGTATTACGTATTTTTCAGCCTTTCTTGTTCTTTCATGGAAGATGGAATTGAGCGTCTTAAGCGATACATTAACAGCAAAATGAACGATTCCAACAGAAGCAAAGAATTATCGATTAACTGTCTGCAAACAAAAATTCCAAACTCAAAGGCAATGTCAAGTAGAGATGATTAGATCCATCGTTCTTTCTGTTTCGCGTAAAGTCAGATTTCTCCAAACATTTTCTATCTTTACTTCTACTGCCATTTTATATTCGTGCTGGTGAATCTATCTCATTTGGGGGTTCTTAACAAGGCTCAGAAGTGTATCAGTAATTTGATCGGGACCCATCCTTTCTTCATGTCTGCAATCTACCTCTCACGAGCGTGACATTGCTAGTCTCAGTCTTTTCTATAAATACTATTATAGCATGTGTTTGTTCGTGATTGTTTGTCTATTTCCTGCTTCTTTTGTTTCAGCTCGTTTGACACATTACTCTAGCGGTTTCTATTAATTCACGGTTTTTATACATCATTATCATACAGCTTCCGTTTCCAGCAACTTTTTTTTTTCAAACACTGAAGACTTATTGAACTCTTTTCCTGCTGACTGCTTTCCGTCTACATATAACTTGATGATACCCAGACTAAGATCAATAATAATCATCTGTCTGTGTAATAACCATCGTTTTTGTTACCTCTTTACGTATGGACTGGAGCAATTATAAATAAAACGATTAATAAGAAAATATATTTCTTGTAATATTATTATTATTAGTTGTAGTAGTAATAGTAGTATTAGTATCAGTAGTAGTAGTAGTAGTACTAAAACGACGACGACGAATTATTTACTTACCCAACCAAGATATGTTGCCACTGAGGTTGCAATGATAGAGATAAAATTTATAAGGAATAACTCGGATAGAGAGTTGGGCAGCAAATTAAACACTTTCACATGACATTTAAATTTTTGTCGCGGAAAGGAGTTTGATGAGCAGGAAGGGGATCCAAAAGCAACCGGTCCGATTAAAGAAGCAACCAAAGTATGAACTCTTTCAGCATCTAAAGACATCTAGAGTGAAAGGGGTGGAATTTTTCTGCTTGCTACAGCTATATTTTATGTTTGCTTTTACGTTCACGCACGAATAACGTTTTAAAAGATAGAAGGAGTTGCGATTCTTTTACTGTTGATGCCAGTTATAATATGTTGTTCTTAGTTACTTGCATCCCTACGAGGGCAAAGTTTGATACAAGGTCGGGTTTGGATGCAAGGAAATTCAGCTATTCTAAAAGGGAGACTATTGAGATAAAAAAATAATTTTCCTCAGTCTGGATTAGGATGGATGCTAAAAAAAATTGCTAATTCAATGTACTATGAGATAGTCGAAGGTGACTCTAAGGCTCCATTTCTATTGACTACAACATCTTTCGCCGCATAACTTTACTTAACGTTGTTTCTGATTTTGTAATTATTAGTGTTTCACAAAAAATATTAAGCAATATATTTTTAGATTTTGGTATCAATTTTGTTTCTCAATTCGTTTTTTTACGTGGTAGAAAAGGAAACTAAAGGTGGTTAAGAATATTAAATGGTTATTTTCAGATGATGATAAATCCCACATAAAAAAGCGACTTATATTTTCTTTAATAATTAATTTAAATTTATTAGAGATAAATTAATGATTATAGCGAAAAGAGATTTTAAGGGGACATCTCGCTCTTAGCGATTATCAAAGTTTCCTTTTAGTTAAGACAGCATTGTTGGTCATATATCCTGCGCAGCTTCGATAGACAGATTCATCTTAAACTTTCGTTTCCCCGTCAACGTCGATACCTGTGACGTCATGTGATGCGGGCCGACATCTATCATAAAACAAGCAAGATATAACTGAATTAGATGTATACGACGAACCCGCATTTTCTTAACATCTATTATAAAATAAATATGTATTTATTTGCATATAAATAAATATATATCCGTTTCGTCACACAAAATTAATGAGCAAAACCTGATATGTTGAAATCGAAAAAAAGTATCAACAAAAGGTCACGAAGTGTTTAAATGTTTGGCTTTTCTTGTTTAAACTATAAATAGAAAATAATAATATTCAGTCGGATACGACGTCTTATATGCTATAGAACATATTATATGCGATAGAACGGATGGCGGGTGAAATTTTCGACAGTCTGAATATGGCGAATGATTTGAGAAAATGCGTTTCAAATAGTTTAATTATATCCCTTTTATTCCAGCTAAGGAAATTGTCCTAAGTATCAACGCACGTAATAAGAACTCGGCCATCAGGAATCTAAGGTTTTGTTTTAATTGGATTAATATATATATATATATATATATATATATATATATATATATATATATATATATGGACTAGCTAAAGTACCCGTCGTTGACTGGGTTTAAAAACAGCCTACAGAAAATGGACTCTGATTTATGAAAGTATGATAGGTTATGAAAAGGAAGGGTTGTAAAGAGATAGCTTCGAATTTGGGGGTATCAAAACCAAAGCAAAATATGATGAAAGTAAAAATAAAATAGATAAACCCCAGAATTTATTATACCATACCTGTTCACACTGAAACACTTATCACAATATTCTGTAGATCTATATTAGCAAAAAAATTGTTAAACTTTGTGACATTTTTCCATTATATGGAGGTCAGGCGCAAACGAACACCCCATAATTTTATTATACCATATTTCTTCAAACTGAAACATAATTATTAAAGTATACTTAGGCAGATAGATATGAAAAGTCTTTATTAAAGTTTGTGCCTATTTCCATTCTATGGAGGTCAGGCGCGAACGCTGACCCCACAATTTTATTATACCATCCCTATTTAAGTTAAAACATACTTATCAAAGTATTATTATGTACATCTATATCAAAAACACTTGTAAACGTTTTTTTTATTATTAATTTTTACTTTTTTTATTTCCATACTTTGTGGACCAGGTGCGTACGCAGACCCCAAAATCTTAATGAATCATCATTATGCCAGATCAAACATACCCATTCCTGTGTCTAGATACATCTTCTATAATTATATGTGATTAGTTTTTTATAATAGTCAACAATATAGGAGCCTATTCGTGACCAGACACACATGCACATACTTTTTTTTTTTTACATGGGTGTCACCACTTATCAAGGCCCAGAGGCCACTCGAGGATAAGGGTTAATAGGTATACATTAGTCATTGTGATTTTAGCATAGTAAACAGTGGGAATTTTGTAACTTGGATTACTTAGGGGGATGATTCAATTAGAACTTGTTCACATTGGACTTTTTTTTTCATAGGTATCAACACATTATCAAGGCCAAGAGGCCACTCAAGGATAAGGGTTAAAGAGTGTACAGTAGAAATTGGACAATATAATAATCATTAGTAATGAAAATTTGGTAAATTTGATAACTTATATAGAACGGCTCATCAAGAACTTATTTACGTTAGACTTGAAGACAACCATATTGTAGTCAGCCGGAAAGCAGGAAAACGGAAGACAATTCCACAGGCGTGCAGTTCTAAGAAAGAAGCTTTGTTCATGGAATCTACGTTTAGGTTTAGGCACAGCTAAAGAGTGGGGGGAATTATTGATAGTGTTTACAGCTAGACGAGTGTTTCTTGTGAAAGTTTTGCGAGGAGGGACCATAGATTGAAGCTCAGTCGAACACTTTCCATGAAAATAACGATACATCAGAGACAAACTCGCAACATCTCTTCTGTGAGATAGAGGTTGCAAGGAAGAGAAAAGGACATCTCCTACGAGGCTACGAAGTCTATTTTGAACTCTATCAAGGCAGGACAAGTCCTTTCTAGCAGCTCCTGCCCAGATGTGGCAACAGTATTCCATCCTTGGACGTACCTGACTCTTATATAGATAGAGAATTGCATCAGCAGTGATATATCTACCGGATCGATAGAAAGATCCCACCATTTTTCCAGCGGCCTTGGCAACAGATTTGATGTACGTGTTCCATTTAAGATCAGGAGTAATGGTAAAGCCCAGAAGCTTGTCAAAACTTGAGGCCTCCTGAAGACGAGAGCCATTCATTTCAATTGATGCCAGATGGGGATCAGAATGTTGATGATGTAAAGAGAGAAGCTTGGTTTTAGATGCATTAAAAGTAACCAGCCACTCCTTTCCCCATTGTACTACATGCTCAAGATCAGAGGAGAGAGAATCGGAGAGAACTTGGTCGCTTACTGTCTTAGATGTGCTACCATAAATGGTAGTGTCGTCAGCATAAATGTCTACAAATGATGTAAGGATGTGATTTGGAAGATCATTAATGTAGATCAGGAAAAGAGTTGGGCCCAGGATGGACCCCTGAGGGACACCGGCATTAATACTGTGGGCCTCTGATTTTTGCCCCTCAACTACTACTCTTATGAACCTATCAGAAAGAAATGATTTAATAATTGAGAAGACATTTTCAGCTATACTATAGCTAGAGATCTTATGAAGTAAGCCTTTATGCCATACCCTATCAAAGGCCTTAGATATGTCAAGAGCAATTGCCCGAGAAAGGTTGCCTCCGTCGAGAGATTTGCTAATCCTATGAGATATAACTGTAAGCACATCTGCTGTTGATCTAGCAGAACGGAAACCATATTGAGTGTCACTAAGAAGGTTATTTTTGTTGAGATGGTTGATTACTTCTGTATTTAACACAGATTCCAGCAACTTACTCATGACGCACAGGAGACTTATTGGCCTGTACTGAGAGGGGGATGAGCGATCACCTGAATTCTTAAATACAAGGCATACTGATGAAATTTTCCAGGGAGATGGGAAACTATTCTCCTTAAGACAACGTTTAAACAGTTTTGTAAGTATGGGCGCTAGTTCAGGTTGAAGTTTTTTGAGTACTATAATTTGAATACCGTCCGGGCCAGTTATTTTACTGGAATCAAGGTTTTTGATTAGCTTGGAAACATCACGTACAGATATACGTATATCACATAGTGTGTTTTCAGATACAGGAGGAAATGTTGGGGGTTGGCGGCCTTGATCGCAAAAGGTAGAATTAGCTACAAAGTTCTTGACAAAGAGTTTGGCTTTGTCTGATGCTGACGAGATTACCTCAGGTCCATTGATGATAGTCGGGATGGAGCACACGCTTCTGTTCAGAATTCTGTTTGCTATTTGCCAAAACTGGTGGGAACCAAGCCGCTGCTCAGCTACTTTGGACTTAACAGATTGAGCATACAACCATCTTGCGCTCTTTATTACTTTCTTACAATGGTTGCTGGCAGTCCTGAAAGCGGCTTTAGTTTCCATACATTGGAAACAGTAATAAGTAAGACGTTCAGCTTTATATTATAGATGTATATATAAGATTGTATATAAGATTAAAGCAATTGAAGAAGCAAATGATTGAATGAAGTCAGTTCGATGACCACTCTGTGGTACGTAATTGATTTTTATCTGAACACATATGTATTAAGGTATTATGAACCTGCTATGGGGAGGGCATTCAAACTAGTAAAGAGTAATATATACCAAAGAAAAACTTTATATAAAATAAATACTAATCTAATACTAAGGTACGAGCCAGCTCAGAATTGCATGACATGCAAGCAGAAAAATTAGAGAAAATGAAAATACAACATATTTAGAGGCAGAAAACGCTGACATGCTGAAAAGTTCGAACTCTAAAACTTCTAATGTGCATCGGTCTACAGTTGCCTTATTTTTGGCACAAGTTAAACTAGTTTTTACTGGTAAGCCATGTGATCGATGGGCAACTTGGTTTTATAAAGTTGAGCAAAACCGACGTGGTTGGTTAAACTCTTAACAAGTCATGTTGAGATAAAAGTTATTTCCCTTTGAGGAAAATTGTTTACTAGGCTAGAGTTATGTCCCTTAGGAATGAGGCTTTAACTCCTTAGCGAAATGATATATCCTTAATAGTGTGTTGGACAAGAGAACTTGTAGGAAGTCTCGTACGAATACGTGGTCAAGAATTAAGATGAGATTTCTAATTCGTTTGATGACTAGAAGCGTTACAAGTAACATCAGTTTCGGGGTATTTTTCATAACTTGTGTATTCGCTACGAATGTATTTTTATATGCCTCTATTTATTCCCCCATGAAGACATAGTTACACACAAAGGCGACTTTTAATGTGAAGAAAATTCAACTCACTAAAATCGTACACTCTAGATTGGGACAATATAAAATTTGCCTCAGTCTAGAAGTATTTCTCGTTCACAGACCGAAAGCATACAAGATAAAGCGTAGTATCAGGAGAGGTAATACATTTTATTACCAACTAAAAGAACATGGTGGCGCTAGTAATCGTATGCCTTGTGTTTTTTTTCCCTAAACAAACTAATAATACATGAAATGTTCACCAGGCTTTTACTTTCCACATATGTGCATAGCTAACGTAACATGCTAATTTTAGTAACACTCTACGTGATAAGGAAATCGATTAAAATAATTCTGTCCATCTTGATATAATTAAATATCAAGTATCCTAAATTTGGTGATTTCATCTTTGTTACTGAATAAAGTGTCCCCTACAAGATTTCTATGGCGGTACGCAGATAACCGAACAGCCCGACTTATTTTTACATTTATTTCTGCAGATATGCCATGATGATTGGTTGCTCTTTTTGCAGAGTTAAACTAAACTTCTGTCTGAAATGTATTTAATTGGTTACTACTCTTGCATCTTATGTAATTCAGTAATAGTGATGGGGCGATTCCAATATTTTCTCTGATTCCGATATAATTACATACTTCGACTCTTTTCAAATATTTAAATATTTAGGTATACAGGGTGTAAATAATAATTTTTGCAGTGATTTTAATCCGTAATTTATTTTTTTAAATCAGCATTATCGATCTAAAATGTTACTTGGTGTGCTCTTTAGAGTCTGATGGTCCAGATCAGCCACCTCAAAATACTAAAAAATGGGTACCAGCGTAGAATTGAACATTAGAATAATTATTGCTGAATTGTTCCGCATCGGGCATAAGACGTCTGACATTATCAGAGACACTCGCTATGCTCCTTTTTTTTACATGGGGTCACCACTTATCAAGGCCCAGGAGCCACTCGGGGATAAGGGTTATTGTGTGTACACTAATCAGTGGGATAGTATCGTAGTAATAGTTAGTATTGGGGATTTGATAAAGTGTCATTAATTAAGGGGGCGGTTCATCAGGAATTTGTTTGTGTTGGACTTGAAGACATCCAAGTTGAATTCGGGGGTGGGGACAGGCAAGTGGCAGAGAGTTCCACAGCCGTGCAGTTCTGAGAAAGAAGCTTTGTTCATGGAATCTACGTTTTGATTTAGGCCCGGATAAAGAGTGGGGAAAATTATTGACAATAGTTTCAGCTAGTCGGGTGTTTTTCGTGAAAGATTGACGGGGGGGACCAGAGAATGGAGCTCAGACGAGCACTTGTCATGGAAATAACGATAAAACAGAGACAGACTCGCAACGTCTCTTCTGTGGGAGAGAGGTTGCAGGGAAGAGAAAAGGTCATCCCCCACAAAGCCACGAAGTCTATTTTGTACTCTGTCAAGGCAGGATAGACTGTTTTTAGCAGCTCCTGCCCAGATGTGGATGCAGTACTCCATCCTCGGACGTACTTGGCTTTTAAACAGATAGAGAATTGCATCATTAGTGAGATATCTTCTGGAGCAGTAGAAGGATCCCACCATTTTACCAGCGACCTTGGCCACAAACTTGATGTATGTGTTCCATTTCAGATCAGGAATAAAGGTCAAACCCAGAAGCTTATTAAAACATGGGGCCTCCCCTAGACGAGAGCCATTCATTTCAATCGATGCCAGATGGGGATCAGAGCGTTGATGATGTAAGGATAGGAGTTTGGTTTTGGATACATTAAAGGTAACCAGCCAGCTCTTCTCCCACTGAACCACGCGCTCAAGATCAGAGAAGAGAAAATCAGAGAGAACATTGTCATTTACGGCCTTTGATGTGTTGCCATAGATTGTCGTGTCATCAGCATAGATGTGAACGAATGATTTTAGTATGTGTTTTAGGAGATCATTGATGTAGATCAAGACGAGAGTTGGGCCCAGGATGACCCCTGAGGGACTCCAACATTAATACTGTGGGCCTCTGATTTCTGCCCCTCAACCACTACTCTTATGAGCCTATCAGAGAGAAATGATTTAATGATAGAGAAAACATTTCCAGATATACCGTAGCTAGAAATATTGTGAAGTAGGCCTTTATGCCATACCTTATCGAAGGCTTTTGATATGTCAAGAGTAATTGCCCTAGAAATGAAGCTTTTGTCAAGAGATTCACTAATCCTGTGTGATATAACTGTTAGCACGTCAGCTGTAGATCTAGCAGAACGGAAGCCATATTGCGTGTCACTAAGAAGGTTATTTCTACTAAGGTGGTTGACTACTTCTTTATTTAATATGGATTACAGCAACTTACTTATGACACTCAGGAGACTTATTGGTCTGTATGGAGAGGAAGATGACTTATCACCTGAATTCTTAAAGAGTGCTTATCATGTTGTGGTTAAATTAGGGGAAGATAAAGAAGACTCAAAATCAGGGAAGTGATAAAATCCACAAGATTTCTCAGTGCCTGGAAACGGTCCATTGCAACAAATACACAGACAATGACTGAACTGACAAGAACGCAAAATCCGACCAAAAATCTGGCCATTTCTAATGCAGTACGGAAAGATTTTGGGATAAAGTCAAATTGCAGACGAGGTTATAACATTGTTACAGCAAAATTCAAGATGATTTGTAAAGAGAGAAGTGAGTTGCTACTTAATCACATGAAATACCATGGTGATATTGTACGCATTTTTGTGGACGGGAAAATAGTTCGTGGTAGATGTAGTTTCCAACGAAAGAACCTCGAGAGGTATCACCAATGACCCTTCTGGTATTCCTTCAGTCATGCAGTGTAAATATTCTGTCTGTCGTGGTGTTTGGAGCTGTTGTCAGCGATGGGAAAGTCATTCCCTTCACTTCATTGAAGTGGACCTGAAGATTAATATGGTGGAATATTTGAAGATTCTGCAGGAAATTATCTTACCCTAAATTAAAAACTGTGATTGCAAGAAAGTGATGTTCATCCAGGACTGTAGCTGCATATCTTGTTGAAGAGAGAATTGCAACTTTTTTGCCCTCAAATATCTGGCCATCTAGCGACTATTGGTTTTGGAGGAATGTTGAGAATGTCTATAATGCTCATAACAGTGTGGCCTTTCTGAAGATCTCCACGAGGCGAGCATGCTGCGCAATCAAGAAAGAGTTAGCTGTCAAAGCCTGTCGTACTTTTAGGGTTCGCATTCATAAAGTTGTGAATGCAGAAGATGGATGCATAGAATAAAATGTTAGTATTAGTTTGTATTAAATAAAACAATTAAATAAACATCTTTCACTGTCCCTTCTTTATCAAGGTTTGAAGTTTGAAATCTCAAACTGCCAATTTATCGTTTACACTCTGTATAGTTCATTTTTATTACTGCCCATCCATGCTTCCGTTCAGTCTTGAAAGACAAAGGATACCCCTTGGGGGAAGTAGCACGTGTAATTGTGAGGCAAGGTTGCGCAATCCGCAAAAAACACCTCTCCTGAATCGGTAGTGTTTGAGTACAGTTGCAAGGAGAAGACCAGGATGACTGGAAACAGCCGAGATATGAGGAGAGCACATACATCACCCGAAAGTCCCAAATGGTCACCCATTTAGTACTGACCACGTTCAACGTTGCTTATTACTGTAAAACCCTATGTTATTTGTGAATATATGTTTGTTATATATATAGTTCATTATTATTATTATGATTATTCTTTTCTTGTTGTTGTTAGGTCTTATTTATAGTGAGAGTCTTAGAGTCTTAGAGTCTTAGAGTCTTAGAGTCTTAGAGAGAGAGATAATGTTGTTGAGAAAGATGTCCGTGTTATGAAGAGATTCATATATATAAAATGTTCATACTTAGAAGTGTAGAAGCTCTTTGAGTGTTGAGACATTGTGTATGTAAAGACATTTTAAACCACATGATATAGAAGACATATAATGACAATTTCCACTTTACCTTTTGGTAGAATTACAACACAAAGACGACGTTTATAAAAACACATGATGGGTTTATTTCCATGGACCGGCCGGTGGCTTTGCTTTCAGGAATTCAAAGTTTCACATTCTATGTTTCAAAGGTGACCGATTCGCTTCTAGACGTTCGACTCCCAACTCCAGACTATTGTCTGTCGTCCTCAGACTCCCTCTGACTCTCTCTCAGTTTCTTTCCGCTTAACTCTAAAGTTTTTAACTATATCGAGAACTTTCCATTTTCCATGACGTCATACACATGTTAAAATATGTGTCTTCTTTCACATGTTCTGGAAATGCGTGTCCAAAATTTTTTCCTTTGTTTACAAAAGGAATTTTAACCTATATTCCCAGTAACCTATATTTCCAATATGTTAAAAACATGTTTATTAAATTATCTTATAGTTGCATTCCTCAATTGTTTTTCATAACAGAATTGACAATGCACATTCTTTTCTTAAAACTATTTTATCTCTAAGCTACACAATGGTTTGTTTTTTTACATTCCATTTTCTAATTCTCTCTCGTAATCTATTTCTAAACCGAAATTACGAGGTTCGAATTTCGTCTATTCTATTTCATTTTCATTTTAACTAAATCTCTCTATTCTTATACTTACATGAAAAGGGGACATCCCTTATCATGTAACATTTTCACAAACGTAAAAAATACACTTATGGGGCGAAGTGATATATAGATTTTAGTTTTATTAAATAAATATTTACCATCTTTATCCACGGTCGAGTTGCAGTTTGCCTGGAACATTTAACATTGATTGCTTCTACAAAGTACGTTTCAAAATGGGGACTACGTTTTCCTCAAATCTGCCATAGCTATCGTAAATACACTCGTGTCTGATTGTTTCAGAGCCATCCTTTCCCGCTTCTCCCCGTTACACGTGTTCATTCTTATTTTACACCCAACTGTACACCTGGATATTGTGTTTGCTCACAGCGCATAGAAGTCACAATTGGACATTCATTAAAGTATTAAGGAAGGTCAACGTTTGCTAACTTCGCTAATCTAACTTACATCGGTTTGCCAAAGCTATTAAATCGCCATCGCTATTGTAAAGTAAACCCAGTGAAAAGTGGACGTTTTTGTAAATTGTAGATCGCAAGGAACATTTCTGTTGGATTAAATGATCGTTCAGCGGCAAGCAGCAGATGACTTCCGTTCAATTTATAACGATCTTCCGTTAGAAATTCCCGACTGACTTCACCTACTTGACAAATTGGATGCCATAACATAAAGTGGATTCCGAAAATCCCTTTAACACTGCGTTTGAATATTTTCTATACCGTTCTTCACACAAAGTAATTTATGCTTTGCTGATGTGAGGAAAATAACGTCGAGAGTGATTGTATTCTTGCTTTCATCGATTGGAATCTTAAACACGAAGAAAATAAAATTGTTTCTTATATATTCGTCTTCAACAACACAACATTAAAGAGAGACCATGGATTATGTGGTATATTTCTTCAATGTAATCCATAGCTTTTGATTCTGAATTTTTGGGATGAGGATTGATTATCTATATTTTTTAGATTATTTATATTATTTATATTATGTATATAATTTAGAATATGCATATTATTTATATTATTAATATGATTTAGATTATGTATATTATTTATATTATTTAGATTATATAGATTATTTATATTATGATCATGTATATTATTAAAGTTATTTAGATTATTTAGATTATGTATATTATTTATATTATTTATATTATTTAAATTATGTATATTATTAAGATTAACAATATTCTGTATATTATTATGATTATTTATATAATTTAGATCATCTATATTATTTAGATTATTTATATTATTTAGAATCTGTATATTATTTCGATTATTTAGATTATGTATATTATTTAGAATATTTATATTATTTATATTATTTATATTATTATTTAGATTATATATATTATTTAGATTATGTATGTTATTTAGATTATTCATATTATTTATATTATGTATATTATTTAGATTATTTAGCTTATCTATATTGTTTATATTATTTATATTATGCATATTATTTAGATAGTATATATTATTTAGACTATGTATCTTATTTAAGCTATTTATATTATTTACAATCTGTATATTAATTAGATTATTTCGATTATTTAGATTACTTATATTATCTATATTATTTAGATTATTTATATTATTAAGATTATCTACATTATTAAGATAATTCATATTTTTTAGATTATATATATTATTTCGATTTTCTATATTATTTAGAGTATTAACATTATTTAGATTAAGTATATTATTTATATTATTTATATTATTTATATTATTTATATAATTTTGATAATGTATGTTATTTAGATTATTTATATTATGTTGAATATTCAGATTATTTATGTTATTTAGATTATGTATAATATAAGGATTATTTATATCATTTAGATTATGTATATTATTAGATAGTATTTATATTATTAAGATCATCTATATTATGTATATTATTTAGATTATTAATATTTTTAGAATATGTATATTATTTAGATATTTAGATTATTATGCATGATCCTAAGATTATTTATATTATTTAGATTATGTATAATTTTTAGATTATATATTATTATTTAGATTATGAATATGCTTTATATTATTGATATTATTTAGATTATCTATATTGTTTATATGATTTATATCATTTAGATTATCTATATAATTTACATTATTTAGTTTATTTATATTATTTTTTATTATTTAGATTATTTAGATTATTTGTATTAATTAGATTATCTATATTATTTAGATTATTTAGATTATGTATATTATTTATAATATTTATATTAATTATATTATTCATATTATTTAAATTATTTAGATTATCTTTATTATTTTATTATTTATATTTTTAAGATTTTTTATATTATTTAAGTTATTTATATGTTCTATAATATCTACATTATTTAGATTTTCTATATTATTTAGATTATTTAGATTATTAAGATTATTTAGATTCTTCCAACTTCTGCTCTCGTCTTCAATGGTATTTTTATAACGTTTCTGTCGATTTACCTCCAACCTTCTTCAGGTGTATCTTTTTGAAAGAAAGATTCTTAAAGTCGACAAGTTACACCTCAAGAAGGTTTGAGCATACAATGAGTGAAACGTGAAAACAACACTCAAGATAAAAGCAATAGTCTGAAAAGTCCAAATAATTCGAATTATCAATTCTTAGATCTAACAAAAAAAAATCAGAAACATAATAATCCCAAATGGTTGACATCATAAAGGTGCATCATAAAGGTGCATCACAAACGGTTGACATCATAAAGGTGCATCATAAAGGTGCATCATGGCGCATCTGATAAGCACGGCTGGAATTTTTATATTTTGAAAAAAGAAACAAAAGGTGAGAACAGTAGTCCGGCAAATCAAATACGAATTTCTGCCTTATTTCAAACATTCAAATAAATTCATAAGCATCAACATCATACGGCATTTTCGATCAGCTTCGATTGTTAAATTTTCATTCATGCATATGCGTGCACAACACATACACACATGTCGTCGTCGTCGTCGTCGTGATCAGAAACCAAGTTTTTTTTCTTTTCTCTGCATAAAAAACACTTAGAGACCAATGATCATTTATAAACAAAGGTTTATTTTAATAAAAGGGAGACAGTCGCAGAAAATATGCATATGTGTGGGAGATAGAAAGTGAGAAAGATAGAAAGAGAGAAAGATTGAAAAAGAGAAAGATAGAAAGAGAGAAAGATAGAAAGAGAGAAAGATAGACAAAAAAACTCGTTTGTCTTCATTTAGTTACATTGTGGGCAGGTGCGCATAATGTAATTAGGGACCGCACACATCTTTCATGTTTGAAATCTCGCCAGCAACGAGGCTGAAAATTTCCGCTTCAGAAATCACGTTGTTTCGCGACTTCCATTCGGAGTCACCTCTGACTCTTAAATGTATCGTTTCACTTTTTCAATTCAAACACGGCCTTTGTTATTTAACAGAAACTGCTTTGAGTTTCTCCATTTTTTTTCTAATCGCATATTTACAAGAAGGTTGCCGACATCTATACATGAAAGTGGTTCTATGGACTCAACTGGGTTCGAACGTGTGACTTGTTTTTCATTTCAGTTCTGGTGAAAGTTAGTCCTAAGAACTTATCAAAACAAAGAGCTTCTTCAAAAAGAGAGCTATCGATTTTGACTGGGGCAAAACAGAGATATATCATTAACTGGTGTAGTTTGCGTAAAAAAAAGTCGCTGCTTTAATTTGCTTCTGATTTTGCTTTCAACCGTTTACTTTATAAAGTTGTTCCATAGAAAGTGTTAGAGTTCGAATAAATACACTTTAAGCAGGTCGGAGTGTACAGCGGCTGAAAAGTAATAATAACAATTAGGTTCACATAATGTAAATAATATTAATTTAGCTATCATTAAATCATTAATTGAAACAAGTTGTTCAAAAACATGTTTTAATCATCATTCAATAAAATTATGACATGAAAATAACTCCTAAAAGTTTCAATCGTTTTAATTAAATGAACGTCTAAGAATTTTAAGCCAAAAGTAACCGCTAAGTATTTTATTTCTTTGTTAACTGTTAAAACAGTTACCGTTGGCTACATGATTAAGGATGCAACCTGAATAAGTTCGAATGATATTTGGCTTAAAGATGTTGGCAACCATAACCTGGTCCCTTTATAATAAGCAAAGTTTTTTTTCTAGAAAAGATTATAACTAGAAAGATATCTGGAAAATCAATGACAATAACAGAATCGCCTAATTCGAATGAGAGAAAAAAACTACAAGAAAACGAATTACGTTCCGATTTAATTTTTGTAAGCAAATAGGTTTTGTATTTTTTTATATGGATAAATGATCAAATGATTTTTTTATATGGATAAATGATCAAATGATTTTTTTATATGGATAAATGATCAAATGATTTTTATATGGATAAATGATCAAATAATTTTTTTATATGGATAAATGATCAAATGATTTTTTATATGGATAAATGATCAAATAATTTTTTTATATGGATAAATGATCAAATGATTTTTTTATATTGATAAATGATCAAATGATTTTTTTATATTGATAAATGATCAAATAATTTTTTTATATTGATAAATGATGAAATAATTTTTTTATATGGATAAATGATCAAATGATTTTTTTATATGGATAAATGATCAAATGATTTTTTATATGGATAAATGATCAAATGATTTTTTTATATGGATAAATGATCAAATGATTTTTTTATATTGATAAATGATCAAATGATTTTTTTATATGGATACATGATCAAATGATTTTTTTTATATGGATAAATGACAAATAATTTTTTATATGGATAAATGATCAAATGATTTTTTATATGGATAAATGATCAAATGATTTTTTATATGGATAAATGATCAAATAATTTTTTTATATATATAAATGATCAAATAATTTTTTTATATGGATAAATTATCAAATGATTTTTTTATATGGATAAATGATCAAATGATTTTTTTATATGGATAAATGATCAAATGATTTTTATATGGATAAATGATCAAATAATTTTTTATATGGATAAATGATCAAATGATTTTTATATGGATAAATGATTAAATGATTTTTTATATAGATAAATGATCAAATGATTTTTTATATGGATAAATGATCAAATGATTTTTTTATATGGATAAATGATCAAATAATTTTTTTATATGGATAAATGATTAAATGATTTTTTTATATGGATAAATGATCAAATAATTTTTTTATATGGATAAATGATCAAATAATTTTTTTATATTGATAAATGATCAAATGATTTTTTTATATTGATAAATGATAAAATGATTTTTTTATATGGATAAATGATCAAATAATTTTTTTATATGGATAAATGATCAAATGATTTTTATATGGATAAATGATCAAATGATTTTTATATGGATAAATGATCAAATGATTTTTTATATGGATAAATGATCAATTGTTTTTTTATATGGATAAATGATCAAATGATTTTTTTATATGGATAAATGATCAAATAATTTTTTTATATGGTTAAATGATCAAATGATTTTTATATCGATAAATGATCAAATGAATTTTATGTGGATAAATGATCAAATGATTTTTATATGGATAAATGATCAAATGATTTTTATATGGATAAATGATGAAATAATTTTTTTATATGGATAAATGATCAAATGATTTTTTATATGGATAAATGATCAAATGATTTTTATATTGATAAATGATCAAATGATTTTTATATGGATAAATGATCAAATGATTTTTATATGGATAAATGATCAAATAATTTTTTATATGGATAAATGATCAAATGATTTTTATATGGATAAATGATCAAATGATTTTTTATATGGATAAATTATCAAATAATTTTTTATATGGATAAATGATCAAATAATTTTTTTATATGGATAAATGATCAAATAATTTTTTTATATGGATAAATGATCAAATGATTTTTTATATGGATAAATGATCAAATGATTTGTTTATATGGATAAATGATCAAATGATTTTTTGTATATGGATAAATTATCAAATAATTTTTTTATATGGATAAATGATCAAATGATATTTTATATTGATAAATGATCAAATGATTTTTTTATATGGATAAATGATCAAATGATTTTTTTATATGGATAAATGATCAAATGATTATTTTATATGGATAAATGATCAAATGATTTTTATATGGATAAATGATCAAATCATTTTTATATGGATAAATGATCAAATGATTTTATATGGATAAATGATCAAATCATTTTTTCATATGGATAAATGATCAAATGATTTTTGTATGGATAAATGATCAAATAATTATTTTATATGGATAAATGGTCAAATAATTTTTTTATATGGATAAATGATCAAATAATTTTTTTATATGGATAAATGATCAAATGATTTTTATATGGATAAATGATCAAATGATTTTTATATGGATAAATGATCAAATGATTTTTTATATGGATAAATGATCAATTGTTTTTTTATATGGATAAATGATCAAATGATTTTTTTATATGGATAAATGATCAAATAATTTTTTTATATGGTTAAATGATCAAATGATTTTTATATGGATAAATGATCAAATGAATTTTATGTGGATAAATGATCAAATGATTTTTATATGGATAAATGATCAAATGATTTTTATATGGATAAATGATGAAATAATTTTTTTATATGGATTAATGATCAAATGATTTTTTATATGGATAAATGATCAAATGATTTTTATATTGATAAATGATCAAATGATTTTTATATGGATAAATGATCAAATGATTTTTATATGGATAAATGATCAAATAATTTTTTATATGGATAAATGATCAAATGATTTTTATATGGATAAATGATCAAATGATTTTTTATATGGATAAATGATAAAATAATTTTTTATATGGATAAATGATCAAATAATTTTTTTATATGGATAAATGATCAAATAATTTTTTTATATGGATAAATGATCAAATGATTTTTTATATGGATAAATGATCAAATGATTTGTTTATATGGATAAATGATCAAATGATTTTTTGTATATGGATAAATGATCAAATGATTTTTTTATATGGATAAATGATCAAATGATTTTTTTATATGGATAAATGATCAAATAATTTTTTTATATGGTTAAATGATCAAATGATTTTTATATGGATAAATGATCAAATGAATTTTATGTGGATAAATGATCAAATGATTTTTATATGGATAAATGATCAAATGATTTTTATATGGATAAATGATGAAATAATTTTTTTATATGGATAAATGATCAAATGATTTTTTTATATGGATAAATGATCAAATGATTTTTATATTGATAAATGATCAAAGGATTTTTATATGGATAAATGATCAAATGATTTTTATATGGATAAATGATCAAATAATTTTTTATATGGATAAATGATCAAATGATTTTTATATGGATAAATGATCAAATGATTTTTTATATGGATAAATGATCAAATAATTTTTTATATGGATAAATGATCAAATAATTTTTTTATATGGATAAATGATCAAATAATTTTTTTATATGGATAAATGATCAAATGATTTTTTATATGGATAAATGATCAAATGATTTGTTTATATGGATAAATGATCAAATGATTTTTTGTATATGGATAAATTATCAAATAATTTTTTTATATGGATAAATGATCAAATGATATTTTATATTGATAAATGATCAAATGATTTTTTTATATGGATAAATGATCAAATGATTTTTTTATATGGATAAATGATCAAATGATTATTTTATATGGATAAATGATCAAATGATTTTTATATGGATAAATGATCAAATCATTTTTATATGGATAAATGATCAAATGATTTTATATGGATAAATGATCAAATCATTTTTTCATATGGATAAATGATCAAATGATTTTTGTATGGATAAATGATCAAATAATTATTTTATATGGATAAATGGTCAAATATTTTTTTTATATGGATAAATGATCCAATAATTTTTTTATATGGATAAATGATCAAATGATTTTTATATGGATAAATGATCAAATGATTTTTATATGGATAAATGATCAAATGATTTTTATATGGATAAATGATCAATTGTTTTTTTATATGGATAAATGATCAAATGATTTTTTTATATGGATAAATGATCAAATAATTTTTTTATATGGTTAAATGATCAAATGATTTTTATATGGATAAATGATCAAATGAATTTTATGTGGATAAATGATCAAATGATTTTTATATGGATAAATGATCAAATGATTTTTATATGGATAAATGATCAAATAATTTTTTATATGGATAAATGATCAAATGATTTTTATATGGATAAATGATCAAATGATTTTTTATATGGATAAATGATCGAATAATTTTTTATATGGATAAATGATCAAATAATTTTTTTATATGGATAAATGATCTAATAATTTTTTTATATGGATAAATGATCAAATGATTTTTTATATGGATAAATGATCAAATGATTTGTTTATATGGATAAATGATCAAATGATTTTTTGTATATGGATAAATTATCAAATAATTTTTTTATATGGATAAATGATCAAATGATATTTTATATTGATAAATGATCAAATGATTTTTTTATATGGATAAATGATCAAATGATTTTTTTATATGGATAAATGATCAAATGATTATTTTATATGGATAAATGATCAAATGATTTTTATATGGATAAATGATCAAATCATTTTTATATGGATAAATGATCAAATGATTTTATATGGATAAATGATCAAATCATTTTTTCATATGGATAAATGATCAAATGATTTTTGTATGGATAAATGATCAAATAATTATTTTATATGGATAAATGGTCAAATAATTTTTTTATATGGATAAATGATCCAATAATTTTTTTATATGGATAAATGATCAAATGATTTATATATGGATAAATGATCAAATGATTTTTATATGGATAAATGATCAAATAATTTTTTTATATGGATAAATGATCAAATAATTTTTATATAGATAAATGATCAAATAATTTTTTTATATGGACAAATGATCAAATGATTTTTATATGGATAAATGATCATATAATTTTTTTATATGGATAAATGATCAAATAATTATTTTATATGGATAAATGATCACATAATTTTTTATATGGATAAATGATCAAATGATTTTTTTATATGGATAAATGATGAAATAATTATTTTATATGGATAAATGATCAAATGATTTTGTATATGGATAAATGATCAAATAATTTTTTTATATGGATAAATGATCAAATAATTTTTTATATGGATAAATGATCAAATGATTTTTATATGGATAAATGATCAAATGATTTTTTATATGGATAAATGATCAAATAATTTTTTATATGGATAAATTATCAAATAATTTTTTTATATGGATAAATGATCAAATAATTTTTTTATATGGATAAATGATCAAATGATTTTTTATATGGATAAATGATCAAATGATTTGTTTATATGGATAAATGATCAAATGATTTTTTGTATATGGATAAATTATCAAATAATTTTTTTATATGGATAAATGATCAAATGATATTTTATATTGATAAATGATCAAATGATTTTTTTATATGGATAAATGATCAAATGATTTTTTTATATGGATAAATGATCAAATGATTATTTTATATGGATAAATGATCAAATGATTTTTATATGGATAAATGATCAAATCATTTTTATATGGATAAATGATCAAATGATTTTATATGGATAAATGATCAAATCATTTTTTCATATGGATAAATGATCAAATGATTTTTGTATGGATAAATGATCAAATAATTATTTTATATGGATAAATGGTCAAATATTTTTTTTATATGGATAAATGATCCAATAATTTTTTTATATGGATAAATGATCAAATGATTTTTATATGGATAAATGATCAAATGATTTTTATATGGATAAATGATCAAATGATTTTTTATATGGATAAATGATCAATTGTTTTTTTATATGGATAAATGATCAAATGATTTTTTTATATGGATAAATGATCAAATAATTTTTTTATATGGTTAAATGATCAAATGATTTTTATATGGATAAATGATCAAATGAATTTTATGTGGATAAATGATCAAATGATTTTTATATGGATAAATGATCAAATGATTTTTATATGGATAAATGATCAAATAATTTTTTATATGGATAAATGATCAAATGATTTTTATATGGATAAATGATCAAATGATTTTTTATATGGATAAATGATCGAATAATTTTTTATATGGATAAATGATCAAATAATTTTTTTATATGGATAAATGATCTAATAATTTTTTTATATGGATAAATGATCAAATGATTTTTTATATGGATAAATGATCAAATGATTTGTTTATATGGATAAATGATCAAATGATTTTTTGTATATGGATAAATTATCAAATAATTTTTTTATATGGATAAATGATCAAATGATATTTTATATTGATAAATGATCAAATGATTTTTTTATATGGATAAATGATCAAATGATTTTTTTATATGGATAAATGATCAAATGATTATTTTATATGGATAAATGATCAAATGATTTTTATATGGATAAATGATCAAATCATTTTTATATGGATAAATGATCAAATGATTTTATATGGATAAATGATCAAATCATTTTTTCATATGGATAAATGATCAAATGATTTTTGTATGGATAAATGATCAAATAATTATTTTATATGGATAAATGGTCAAATAATTTTTTTATATGGATAAATGATCCAATAATTTTTTTATATGGATAAATGATCAAATGATTTATATATGGATAAATGATCAAATGATTTTTATATGGATAAATGATCAAATAATTTTTTTATATGGATAAATGATCAAATAATTTTTATATAGATAAATGATCAAATAATTTTTTTATATGGACAAATGATCAAATGATTTTTATATGGATAAATGATCATATAATTTTTTTATATGGATAAATGATCAAATAATTATTTTATATGGATAAATGATCACATAATTTTTTATATGGATAAATGATCAAATGATTTTTTTATATGGATAAATGATGAAATAATTATTTTATATGGATAAATGATCAAATGATTTTGTATATGGATAAATGATCAAATAATTTTTTTATATGGATAAATGATCAAATGATTTTTTTATATGGATAAATGATCAAATAATTTTTTTATATGGATAAATGATCAAATAATTTTTTTATATGGATAAATGATCAAATAATTTTTTTATATGGATAAATGATCAAATGATTTTTTATATGGATAAATGATCAAATAATTTTTTTATATGGATAAATGATCAAATGATTTTTTTATATTGATAAATGATCAAATGATTTTTTTATATTGATAAATGATCAAATAATTTTTTTATATTGATAAATGATGAAATAATTTTTTTATATGGATAAATGATCAAATGATTTTTTTATATGGATAAATGATCAAATGATTTTTTTATATGGATAAATGATCAAATGATTTTTTTATATGGATAAATGATCAAATGATTTTTTTATATTGATAAATGATCAAATGATTTTTTTATATGGATAAATGATCAAATGATTTTTTTATATGGATAAATGACAAATAATTTTTTATATGGATAAATGATCAAATGATTTTTTATATGGATAAATGATCAAATGATTTTTTATATGGATAAATGATCAAATGATTTTTTTATATGGATAAATGATCAAATAATTTTTTTATATGGATAAATGATCAAATAATTTTTTTATATGGATAAATGATCAAATAATTTTTTTATATGGAAAAATGATCAAATGATTTTTTATATGGATAAATGATCAAATGATTTTTTATATGTATAAATGATCAAATAATTTTTTTATATGGATAAATGATAAAATAATTTTTTTATATGGATAAATGATCAAATGATTTTTATATGGATAAATGATCAAATGATTTTTTATATGGATAAATGATCAAATGATTTTTATATGGATAAATGATCAAATGATTTTTATATGGATAAATGATCAAATGATTTCTTTACATGGATAAATGATCAAATAATTTTTTATAGGGATAAATGATCAAATTATTTTTTATATGGATAAATGATCAAATAATTTTTTTTATATGGATAAATGGTCAAATGATTTTTATATGGATAAATGATCAAATAATTTTTTATATGGATAAATGATCAAATGATTTTTATATGGATAAATGATCAAATGATTTTTTATATGGATAAATGATCAAATGATTTTTTATATGGATGAATTATCAAATAATTTTTTTATATGGATAAATGATCAAATTATTTTTTATATGGATAAATGATCAAATAATTTTATTTATATGGATAAATGGTCAAATGATTTTTATATGGATAAATGATCAAATAATTTTTCATATGGATAAATGATCAAATGATTTTTGTATGGATAAATGATCAAATAATTATTTTATATGGATAAATGGTCAAATAATTTTTTTATATGGATAAATGATCAAATAATTTTTTTATATGGATAAATGATCAAATGATTTTTATATGGATAAATGATCAAATGATTTTTATATGGATAAATGATCAAATAATTTTTTTATATGGATAAATGATCAAATAATTTTTATATAGATAAATGATCAAATAATTTTTTTATATGGACAAATGATCAAATGATTTTTATATGGATAAATGATCATATAATTTTTTATATGGATAAATGATCAAATAATTATTTTATATGGATAAATGATCACATAATTTTTTATATGGATAAATGATCAAATGATTTTTTTATATGGATAAATAATGAAATAATTATTTTATATGGATAAATGATCAAATGATTTTGTATATGGATAAATGATCAAATAATTTTTTTATATGGATAAATGATCAAATGATTTTTTTATATGGATAAATGATCAAATAATTTTTTTATATGGATAAATGATCAAATAATTTTTTTATATGGATAAATGATCAAATAATTTTTTTATATGGATAAATGATCAAATGATTTTTTATATGGATAAATGATCAAATAATTTTTTTATATGGATAAATGATCAAATGATTTTTTTATATTGATAAATGATCAAATGATTTTTTTATATTGATAAATGATCAAATAATTTTTTTATATTGATAAATGATGAAATAATTTTTTTATATGGATAAATGATCAAATGATTTTTTTATATGGATAAATGATCAAATGATTTTTTTATATGGATAAATGATCAAATGATTTTTTTATATGGATAAATGATCAAATGATTTTTTTATATTGATAAATGATCAAATGATTTTTTTATATGGATAAATGATCAAATGATTTTTTTTATATGGATAAATGACAAATAATTTTTTATATGGATAAATGATCAAATGATTTTTTATATGGATAAATGATCAAATGATTTTTTATATGGATAAATGATCAAATGATTTTTTTATATGGATAAATGATCAAATAATTTTTTTATATGGATAAATGATCAAATAATTTTTTTATATGGATAAATGATCAAATAATTTTTTTATATGGATAAATTATCAAATGATTTTTTATATGGATAAATGATCAAATGATTTTTTTATATGGATAAATGATCAAATAATTTTTTTATATGGATAAATGATAAAATAATTTTTTTATATGGATAAATGATCAAATGATTTTTATATGGATAAATGATCAAATGATTTTTTATATGGATAAATGATCAAATGATTTTTATATGGATAAATGATCAAATGATTTTTATATGGATAAATGATCAAATGATTTTTTTATATTGATAAATGATCAAATAATTTTTTTATATTGATAAATGATGAAATAATTTTTTTATATGGATAAATGATCAAATGATTTTTTTATATGGATAAATGATCAAATGATTTTTTTATATGGATAAATGATAAAATGATTTTTTTATATGGATAAATGATCAAATGATTTTTTTATATTGATAAATGATCAAATGATTTTTTTATATGGATAAATGATCAAATGATTTTTTTATATGGATAAATGACAAATAATTTTTTATATGGATAAATGATCAAATGATTTTTTATATGGATAAATGATCAAATGATTTTTTATATGGATAAATGATCAAATGATTTTTTTATATGGATAAATGATCAAATAATTTTTTTATATGGATAAATGATCAAATAATTTTTTTATATGGATAAATGATCAAATAATTTTTTTATATGGAAAAATGATCAAATGATTTTTTATATGGATAAATGATCAAATGATTTTTTATATGTATAAATGATCAAATAATTTTTTTATATGGATAAATGATAAAATAATTTTTTTATATGGATAAATGATCAAATGATTTTTATATGGATAAATGATCAACTGATTTTTTATATGGATAAATGATCAAATGATTTTTATATGGATAAATGATCAAATGATTTTTTTATATGGATAAATGATCAAATGATTTTTTTATATGGATAAATGATCAAATGATTTTTTTATATTGATAAATGATCAAATGATTTTTTTATATGGATAAATGATCAAATGATTTTTTTATATGGATAAATGACAAATAATTTTTTATATGGATAAATGATCAAATGATTTTTTATATGGATAAATGATCAAATGATTTTTTATATGGATAAATGATCAAATGATTTTTTTATATGGATAAATGATCAAATAATTTTTTTATATGGATAAATGATCAAATAATTTTTTTATATGGATAAATGATCAAATAATTTTTTTATATGGAAAAATGATCAAATGATTTTTTATATGGATAAATGATCAAATGATTTTTTATATGTATAAATGATCAAATAATTTTTTTATATGGATAAATGATAAAATAATTTTTTTATATGGATAAATGATCAAATGATTTTTATATGGATAAATGATCAAATGATTTTTTATATGGATAAATGATCAAATGATTTTTATATGGATAAATGATCAAATGATTTTTATATGGATAAATGATCAAATGATTTTTATATGGATAAATGATCAAATAATTTTTTTATATGGATAAATGATCAAATAATTTTTATATAGATAAATGATCAAATAATTTTTTTATATGGACAAATGATCAAATGATTTTTATATGGATAAATGATCATATAATTTTTTTATATGGATAAATGATCAAATAATTATTTTATATGGATAAATGATCACATAATTTTTTATATGGATAAATGATCAAATGATTTTTTTATATGGATAAATAATGAAATAATTATTTTATATGGATAAATGATCAAATGATTTTGTATATGGATAAATGATCAAATAATTTTTTTATATGGATAAATGATCAAATGATTTTTTTATATGGATAAATGATCAAATAATTTTTTTATATGGATAAATGATCAAATAATTTTTTTATATGGATAAATGATCAAGTAATTTTTTTATATGGATAAATGATCAAATGATTTTTTATATGGATAAATGATCAAATAATTTTTTTATATGGATAAATGATCAAATGATTTTTTTATATTGATAAATGATCAAATGATTTTTTTATATTGATAAATGATCAAATAATTTTTTTATATTGATAAATGATGAAATAATTTTTTTATATGGATAAATGATCAAATGATTTTTTTATATGGATAAATGATCAAATGATTTTTTTATATGGATAAATGATCAAATGATTTTTTTATATGGATAAATGATCAAATGATTTTTTTATATTGATAAATGATCAAATGATTTTTTTATATGGATAAATGATCAAATGATTTTTTTTATATGGATAAATGACAAATAATTTTTTATATGGATAAATGATCAAATGATTTTTTATATGGATAAATGATCAAATGATTTTTTATATGGATAAATGATCAAATGATTTTTTTATATGGATAAATGATCAAATAATTTTTTTATATGGATAAATGATCAAATAATTTTTTTATATGGATAAATGATCAAATAATTTTTTTATATGGATAAATTATCAAATGATTTTTATATGGATAAATGATCAAATGATTTTTTTATATGGATAAATGATCAAATAATTTTTTTATATGGATAAATGATAAAATAATTTTTTTATATGGATAAATGATCAAATGATTTTTATATGGATAAATGATCAAATGATTTTTTATATGGATAAATGATCAAATGATTTTTATATGGATAAATGATCAAATGATTTTTATATGGATAAATGATCAAATGATTTCTTTACATGGATAAATGATCAAATAATTTTTTATAGGGATAAATGATCAAATTATTTTTTATATGGATAAATAGTCAAATAATTTTTTTTATATGGATAAATGGTCAAATGATTTTTATATGGATAAATGATCAAATAATTTTTTATATGGATAAATGATCAAATGATTTTTATATGGATAAATGATCAAATGATTTTTTATATGGATAAATGATCAAATGATTTTTTATATGGATGAATTATCAAATAATTTTTTTATATGGATTAATGATCAAATGATTTTTTATATGTATAAATGATCAAATAATTTTTTATATGAATAAATGATCAAATAATTTTTTATATGGATAAATGATCAAATGATTTTTTTATATGGATAAATGATCAAATGATTTTTTATATGGATAAATGATCAAATAATTTTTTTATATGGATAAATGATCAAATAATTTTTTATATGGATAAATGATCAAATAATATTTTTATATGGATAAATGATCAAATAATTTTTTTATATAGATAAATGATCAAATGATTTTTTATATGGATAAATGATCAAATAATTTTTTTATATTGATAAATGATCAAATAATTTTTTTAT
This sequence comes from Euprymna scolopes, assembly GCF_053919585.1. NCBI lineage: Eukaryota > Metazoa > Mollusca > Cephalopoda > Sepiida > Sepiolidae > Euprymna > Euprymna scolopes. The sequence goes on along the minus strand of NC_136521.1, from coordinate 20,321,387 downwards.
ATGGATAAATGATGAAATAATTTTTTTTATATGGATAAATGATCAAATGATTTTTATATGGATAAATGATCAAATTATTTCTTTATATGGATAAATGATCAAATGATTTTTTTATATGGATAAATGATCAAATAAATTTTTATATGGATAAATGATCCAATGATTTTTTTATATGGATAAATGATCAAATGATTTTTATATGGATAAATGATCAAATAATTTCTTATATGGATAAATGATCAAATGATTTTTATATTGATAAATGATCAAATGATTTTTATATGGATAAATGATAAAATGATTTTTATATGGATAAATGATCAAATAATTTTTTATATGGATAAATGATCAAATCATTTTTATATGGATAAATGATCAAATGATTTTTTATATGGATAAATGATCAAATAATTTTTTATATGGATAAATGATCAAATAGTTTTTTTATATGGATAAATGATCAAATAATATTTTTATATGGATAAATGATCAAATGATTTTTTATATGGATAAATGATCAAATGATTTGTTTATATGGATAAATGATCAAATGATTTTTTGTATATGGATAAATTATCAAATAATTTTTTTATATGGATAAATGATCAAATGATATTTTATATTGATAAATGATCAAATGATTTTTTTATATGGATAAATGATCAAATGATTTTTTTATATGGATAAATGATCAAATGATTATTTTATATGGATAAATGATCAAATGATTTTTATATGGATAAATGATCAAATCATTTTTATATGGATAAATGATCAAATGATTTTATATGGATAAATGATCAAATCATTTTTTCATATGGATAAATGATCAAATGATTTTTGTATGGATAAATGATCAAATAATTATTTTATATGGATAAATGGTCAAATAATTTTTTTATATGGATAAATGATCCAATAATTTTTTTATATGGATAAATGATCAAATGATTTTTATATGGATAAATGATCAAATGATTTTTATATGGATAAATGATCAAATAATTTTTTTATATGGATAAATGATCAAATAATTTTTATATAGATAAATGATCAAATAATTTTTTTATATGGACAAATGATCAAATGATTTTTATATGGATAAATGATCATATAATTTTTTTATATGGATAAATGATCAAATAATTATTTTATATGGATAAATGATCACATAATTTTTTATATGGATAAATGATCAAATGATTTTTTTATATGGATAAATGATGAAATAATTATTTTATATGGATAAATGATCAAATGATTTTGTATATGGATAAATGATCAAATAATTTTTTTATATGGATAAATGATCAAATGATTTTTTTATATGGATAAATGATCAAATAATTTTTTTATATGGATAAATGATCAAATAATTTTTTTATATGGATAAATGATCAAATAATTTTTTTATATGGATAAATGATCAAATGATTTTTTATATGGATAAATGATCAAATAATTTTTTTATATGGATAAATGATCAAATGATTTTTTTATATTGATAAATGATCAAATGATTTTTTTATATTGATAAATGATCAAATAATTTTTTTATATTGATAAATGATGAAATAATTTTTTTATATGGATAAATGATCAAATGATTTTTTTATATGGATAAATGATCAAATGATTTTTTTATATGGATAAATGATCAAATGATTTTTTATATGGATAAATGATCAAATGATTTTTTTATATTGATAAATGATCAAATGATTTTTTTATATGGATAAATGATCAAATGATTTTTTTTATATGGATAAATGACAAATAATTTTTTATATGGATAAATGATCAAATGATTTTTTATATGGATAAATGATCAAATGATTTTTTATATGGATAAATGATCAAATGATTTTTTTATATGGATAAATGATCAAATAATTTTTTTATATGGATAAATGATCAAATAATTTTTTTATATGGATAAATGATCAAATAATTTTTTTATATGGATAAATGATCAAATGATTTTTTATATGGATAAATGATCAAATGATTTTTTTATATGGATAAATGATCAAATAATTTTTTTATATGGATAAATGATAAAATAATTTTTTTATATGGATAAATGATCAAAAGATTTTTATATGGATAAATGATCAAATGATTTTTATATGGATAAATGATCAAATGATTTTTATATGGATAAATGATCAAATGATTTTTATATGGATAAATGATCAAATGATTTCTTTACATGGATAAATGATCAAATAATTTTTTATAGGGATAAATGATCAAATTATTTTTTATATGGATAAATGATCAAATAATTTTTTTTATATGGATAAATGGTCAAATGATTTTTATATGGATAAATGATCAAATAATTTTTTATATGGATAAATGATCAAATGATTTTTATATGGATAAATGATCAAATGATTTTTTATATGGATAAATGATCAAATGATTTTTTATATGGATGAATTATCAAATAATTTTTTTATATGGATTAATGATCAAATGATTTTTTATATGTATAAATGATCAAATAATTTTTTATATGGATAAATGATCAAATAATTTTTTATATGGATAAATGATCAAATGATTTTTTTATATGGATAAATGATCAAATGATTTTTTATATGGATAAATGATCAAATAATTTTTTTATATGGATAAATGATCAAATAATTTTTTATATGGATAAATGATCAAATAATATTTTTATATGGATAAATGATCAAATAATTTTTTTATATGGATAAATGATCAAATGATTTTTTATATGGATAAATGATCAAATAATTTTTTTATATTGATAAATGATCAAATAATTGTTTTATATGGATAAATGATGAAATAATTTTTTTTATATGGATAAATGATCAAATGATTTTTATATGGATAAATGATCAAATTATTTCTTTATATGGATAAATGATCAAATGATTTTTTTATATGGATAAATGATCAAATAAATTTTTATATGGATAAATGATCCAATGATTTTTTTATATGGATAAATTATCAAATGATTTTTATATGGATAAATGATCAAATGATTTTTATATGGATAAATGATCAAATAATTTCTTATATGGATAAATGATCAAATGATTTTTATATTGATAAATGATCAAATGATTTTTATATGGATAAATGATCAAATGATTTTTATATATGGATAAATGATCAAATAATTTTTTTATATGGATAAATGATCAAATAATTTTTTTATATGGATAAATGATCAAATAATTTTTTTATATGGATAAATGATCAAATAATTTTTTTATATGGATAAATGATCAAATGATTTTTTTATATGGATAAATGATCAAATAATTTTTTTATATGGATAAATGATCAAATGATTTGTATATGGATAAATGATCAAATAATTTTTTATATGGATAAATGATCAAATGATTTTTATATTGATTAATGATTAAATTATTTTTTTATATGGATAAATGATCAAATGATCGTTTTTTATGGATAAATGATCAAATGATTTTTTTATATGGATAAATGATCAAATAATTTTTTTATGGATAAATGATCAAATGATTTTTATATGGATAAATGATCAAATGATTTTTATTATATGGATAAATGATCAAATGATTTTTATATGGATAAATGATCAAATAATTTGTCTATAGATAAATGATCAAATAATTTTTTTTATGGATAAATGATCAAATGATTTTTTTATATGGATAAATGATCAAATTATTTTTATATATGGATAAATGATCAAATAATTTTTTTTATGGATAAATGATCAAATGATTTTTTTATATGGATAAATGATCAAATAATTTTTTTTTATGGATAATGATCAAATAATTTTTTTATATGGATAAATGATCAAATGATTTTTATATATAGATAAATGATCAAATAATTTTTTTATATGGATAAATGATCAAATAATTTTTTTATGGATTAATGATCAAATGATTTTTATATGGATAAATGATCAAATTATTTCTTTATATGGATAAATGATCAAATGATTTTTATATGGATAAATGATGAAATGATTTTTTTATATGGATAAATGATCAAATAATTTTTTTATATGGATACATGATCAAATGATTTTTTTATATGGATAAATGATCAAATAATTTTTTATATGGATAAATGATCAAATAATTTTTTTATATTGATAAATGATCAAATAATTTTTTTATATGGATAAATGATCAAATAATTTTTTTATATTGATAAATGATCAAATGATTTTTTTATATGGATAAATGATCAAATGATTTTTTTATATGGATAAATGATCAAATGATATTTATATGGATAAATGATCAAATAATTTTTTATATGGATAAATGATCAAATGATTTTTATATGGATAAATGATTAAATGATTTTTTATATGGATAAATGATCAAATGATTTTTTATATGGATAAATGATCAAATGATTTTTTTATATGGATAAATGATCATATAATTTTTTTATATCGATAAATGATCAAATAATTTTTTTATATGGATAAATGATCAAATAATTTTTTTATATGGATAAATGATCAAATAATTTTTTTATATGGATAAATGATCAAATAATTTTTTTATATTGATAAATGATCAAATGATTTTGTTATATTGATAAATGATGAAATAATTTTTATATGGATAAATGATCAAAGAATGTTTTATATGGATAAATGATCAAATGATTTTTATATGGATAAATGATCAAATGATTTTTATATGGATAAATGATCAAATGATTTTTATATGGATAACTGATCAAATAATTTTTTATATGGATAAATGATCAAATGATTTTTATATGGATAAATGATCAAATGATTTTTATATGGATAAATGATCAAATAATTTTTTATATGGATAAATGATCAAATAATTTTTTTATATGGATAAATGATCAAATAATTTTTGTTATATGGATAAATTATCCAATAATTTTTTTATATGGATAAATGATCAAATGATTTTTTTATATGGATAAATGATCAAATGATTTTTTTATATGGATAAATGATCAAATGATTTTTATATGGATAAATGATCAAATAATTTTTTTATATTGATAAATGATCAAATGATTTTTTTATATGGATAAATTATCAAATGATTTTTTTATATGGATAAATGATCAAATGATTTTTTATATGGATAAATGATCAAATGATTTTTATATGGATAAATGATCAAATGAATTTTATATGGATAAATGATCAAATGATTTTTATATCGATAAATGATCAAATAATTTTTTTATATGGACAAATGATCAAATGATTTTTATATGGATAAATGATCAAATAATTTTTTTATATTGATAAATGATCAAATGATTTTTTACATGGATAAATGATCAAATGATTTTATATGGATAAATGATCAAATGATTTTTTATATGGATAAATGATCAAATGATTTTTATATGGATAAATGATCAAATGATTTTTTACATGGATAAATGATCAAATGATTTTATATGGATAAATGATCAAATAATTTTTATATGGACAAATGATCAAATGATTTTTTTATATGGATAAATGATCAAATGATTTTTTACATGGACAAATGATCAAATGATTTTTTATATGGATAAATGATCAAATAATTTTTATATGGATAAATGATCAAATAATTTTATATGGATAAATGATCAAATAATTTTTTTTATGGATAAATGATCAAATGATTTTTTTATATGGATAAATGATCAAATGATTTTTATATGGATAAATTATCAAATAATTTTTTATATGGATAAATGATCAAATGATTTTTATATGGATAAATGATCAAATGATTTTTTATATGGATAAATCATCAAATGATTTTTTATATGGATAAATGATCAAATAATTTTTATATATGGATTAATGATCAAATAATTCTTTATATGTATAAATGATCAAATGATTTTTATATGGATAAATGATCAAATGATTTTTTTATATGGATAAATGATCAAATTATTTTTATATGGATAAATGATCAAATAATTTTTCTATAGATAAATGATCAAATAATTTTTTTATATGGATAAATGATCAAATGATTTTTTTATATGGATAAATGATCAAATGATTTTTATATATGGATAAATGATCAAATAATTTTTTTTATGGATAAATGATCAAATGATTTATTTATATGGATAAATGATCAAATAATTTTTTTTTATGGATAATGATCAAATAATTTTTTTATATGGATAAATGATCAAATGATTTTTATATATGGATAAATGATCAAATAATTTTTTATATGGATAAATGATCAAATAATTTTTTTATGGATAAATGATCAAATGATTTTTATATGGATAAATGATCAAATTATTTCTTTATATGGATAAATGATCAAATTATTTTTATATGGATAAATGATAAAATGATTTTTTTATATGGATAAATGATCAAATGATTTTTTTATATGGATACATGATCAAATGATTCTTTTATATGGATAAATGATCAAATAATTTTTTATATGGATAAATGATCAAATAATTTTTTTATATGGATAAATGATCAAATAATTTTTTTATATGGATAAATGATCAAATATATTTTTTATATTGATAAATGATCAAATGATTTTTTTTATATGGATAAATGATCAAATGATTTTTTTATATGGATAAATGATCAAATGATATTTATATGGATAAATGATCAAATAATTTTTTATATGGATAAATGATCAAATGATTTTTATATGGATAAATGATTAAATGATTGTTTATATGGATAAATGATCAAATGATTTTTTATATGGATAAATGATCAAATGATTTTTTTATATGGATAAATGATCAAATAATTTTTTTATATCGATAAATGATCAAATAATTTTTTTATATGGATAAATGATCAAATAATTTTTTTATATGGATAAATGATCAAATAAATTTTTTATATTGATAAATGATCAAATGATTTTTTTATATTGATAAATGATGAAATAATTTTTTTATATGGATAAATTATCAAAGGATGTTTTATATGGATAAATGATCAAATGATTTTTATATGGATAAATGATCAAATGATTTTTATATGGATAAATGATCAAATGATTTTCATATGGATAACTGATCAAATAATTTTTTATATGGATAAATGATCAAATGATTTTTATATGGATAAATGATCAAATGATTTTTATATGGATAAATGATCAAATAATTTTTTATATGGATAAATGATCAAATAATTTTTTTATATGGATAAATGATCAAATAATTTTTTTTATATGGATAAATTATCCAATAATTTTTTTATATGGATAAATGATCAAATGATTTTTTTATATGGATAAATGATCAAATGATTTTTTTATATGGATAAATGATCAAATAATTTTTATATGGATAAATGATCAAATAATTTTTTTATATTGATAAATGATCAAATGATTTTTTTATATGGATTAATGATCAAATGATTTTTTTATATGGATAAATGATCAAATGATTTTTTATATGGATAAATGATCAAATGATTTTTATATGGATAAATGATCAAATGAATTTTATATGGATAAATGATCAAATGATTTTTATATCGATAAATGATCAAATAATTTTTTTATATGGACAAATGATCAAATGATTTTTATATGGATAAATGATCATATAATTTTTTTATATGGATAAATGATCAAATTATTATTTTATATGGATAAATGATCAAATGATTTTTACATGGATAAATGATCAAATAATTTTTTTATGGATAAATGATCAAATTATTTTTTATATGGATAAATGATCAAATAATTTTTTTATATGGATAAATGATCAAATGATTTTTATATGGATAAATGATCAAATGATTTTTATATGGATAAATGATCAAATGATTTTTATATGGATAAATGATCAAATGATTTTTTATATGGATAAATCATCAAATTATTTTTTATATGGATAAATGATCAAATAATTTTTTTATATGGATTATTATCAAATAATTCTTTATATGTATAAATGATCAAATGATTTATATATGGATAAATGATCAAATAATTTTTTATATGGATAAATGATCAAATGATTTTTTTATAAGGATAAATGATCAAATGATTTTTTATATGGATAAATGATAAAATAATTTTTTTATATGGATAAATGATCAAATGATTTTTTATATGGATAAATGATCAAATAATATTTTTATATGGATAAATGATCAAATGATTTTTTATATGGATAAATGATCAAATGATTTTTTATATGGATAAATGATCAAATGATTTTTTTTATATGGATAAATGATGAAATAATTTTTTTATATGGATAAATGATCAAATAATTTTTTTATATGGATAAATGATCAAATGATTTTTATATGGATAAATGATCAAATTATTTCTTTATATGGATAAATGATCAAATGATTTTTTTATATGGATAAATTATCAAATAATTTTTTTATATGGATAAATGATCAAATTATTTTTTTGTATGGATAAATGATCAAATGATTTTTATATGGATAAATGATCAAATGATTTTTATATTGATAAATGATCAAATAATTTTTTATATGGATAAATGATCAAATGATTTTTATATTGATAAATGATCAAATGATTTTTATATGGATAAATGATCAAATGATTTTTTATATGGATAACTGATCAAATAATTGTTTTTTATGGATAAATGATCAAATAATTTTTTTATATGGATAAATGATCAAATGATTTTTATATATGTATAAATGATCAAATAATTTTTTTATATGGATAAATGATCAAATAATTTTTTTTATATGGATAAATGATCAAATAATTTTTTATATGGATAAATGATCAAATAATTTTTTTTATATGGATAAATGATCAAATGATTTTTTTATATGGATAAATGATCAAATAATTTTTTTATATGGATAAATGATTAAATGATTTTTTTATATGGATAAATGATCAAATAATTTTTTTCTATGGATAAATGATCAAATGATTTTTATATGGATAAATGATCAAATAATTTTGTTTTATGGATAAATGATCAAATGATTTTTATATGGATAAATGATCAAATTATTTTTATATGGATAAATGATCAAATAATTTTTTTTATGGATAAATGATCAAATGATTTTTTTATATGGATAAATGATCAAATGATTTTTATATATGGATAAATGATCAAATAATTTTTTTTTATGGATAAATGATCAAATGATTTTTTTATATGGATAAATGATCAAATAATTTTTTTTATGGATAAATGATCAAATAATTTTTTATATGGATAAATGATCAAATGATTTTTATATATGGATAAATGATCAAATATTTTTTTTATATGGATAAATGATCAAATAATTTTTTTATATTGATAAATGATCAAATAATTTTTTTATGGATAAATGATCAAATGATTTTTATATGGATAAATGATCAAATGATTTCTTTATATGGATAAATGATCAAATGATTTTTATATGGATAAATGATCAAATGATTTTTTTATATGGATAAATGATCAAATAATTTTTTTTATGGATAAATGATCAAATGATTTTTTTATATGGATAAATGATCAAATGATTTTTATATATGGACAAATGATCAAATAATTTTTTTTTTATGGATAAATGATCAAATGATTTTTTTATATGGATAAATGATCAAATAATTTTTTTTTTATGGATAAATGATCAAATGATTTTTTTATATGGATAAATGATCAAATGATTTTTATATATGGACAAATGATCAAATAATTTTTTTTTTATGGATAAATGATCAAATGATTTTTTTATATGGATAAATGATCAAATAATTTTTTTTTTATGGATAAATGATCAAATAATTTTTTTATATGGATAAATGATCAAATGATTTTTATATATGGATAAATGATCAAATAATTTTTTTTAATGGATAAATGATCATACATTTGGGTTGTTCCAAAAATAAATCCTCCTATATTTTACTCGACTCAAAAGAGTTATATGGAAACGGGAGTATTCCATTAAAACAAGCGACCTTTTGTGCTCCAGAATTTATTTTCTACATAGTCGCTACCATTCTTAATGCACTTTTCCAGCGATGAACGATGCCTATTCATGGGCGTCCGGAGTGCGCTTTGTCATACGAGCTTTTTATTTTAAACTAAAAAAGTTGAAGAGCTACGAAGACGAGAATAGTACCATTAAAACGAGCGACTTTTATGTCCAGCACCATTTCCCAATGCACTTTTGCCAGGAATTCAATGACGCATTTCTGCGTCTGACCAAGTCCCTGGCAAGAGTTGCTTTACTAGGGTATCATGAGGTCAATATTTGAAACAGAGGAATGAAACTTTCAGGTAATAAATGCATAAGTTCAGTCATCATAACAATACATTTTGCAATCCTCTCTGATCCAGTTGGGCGGAATAGAATAGGAGGAATTACATTTTAAACACCTCTCATGTATAAAGGTGTTGTAGTTTGTTTGAAGCATTGTGTAAAAAGTTGGAAGGGTAGCGTTTGGGGAAGGGCACGACAATACAGTTTTGTAAAATAAACCAGGGGAAATGTACGAGACAAAGTAAAAAGTTTAACGATATTGAAAATTTCAATGATTTTCAGTTATAAATATTTATTTACCAACATAATGCGTCGAACCAGAATGGTGTTATGTTTTCTAGATTTTAGTGGTATACCTCATCTTCAAAAAGAAGAAAAAGAATCGCAATTTTTAATAATATGTATTTGTCGGTGTAGGTGTGTTTATGCCGAGAGCCAGATATAGTAGAATCACAGTCGAGTGGATTAGCAAAGGTTCTTAAATTATTTTGAAATTCAGGTCGGCATTTATGTTTGCTATTATTAAATTATTGCCATAATATTTATAATAATTATATTATTATTATATGCTTCACCTAGGTGTAATTATAATTATTTATCTAATTATTTATTATGCAGATGTGTACATACATATTTCTTCTTTTCTGCTGTAAAGTAACTCGCCATGGCAAGTGTCGCAGTTCAGTGGCGTTATTGCTCTTGGCTAGCAAACTATATTATATATTTTTCGTTTGATTTTTTATATATTGTTATCTAACTTTTTATAAGAATTTGAACACTATTTATAAATTGATCTATTATATATGCATGATACACACAAACATACACACATATGTGTGTGCTGGTGTGAGTTATATTCTAATAGCTCAAAAAAACGCAACCGGTGTACAATGGATGATTTTTGTTTATTCTTTTTATTTATTAAAAAAAATATTATTTTACTTATAGGCAAACGTCTATAATTTTTACGCGTTTCATTGTAGTGCAGGAAAATATAGTCTGTTATGCACTTGAAAAACTCATCAGAAACAAATACATATTAGAAATACACCAAAGACACGAAACAAAAATGATGAAGAAAACCAATAATTAGGAAAACAAAGAGATATATTTGGACGAAGGAAGATGTTTGACGGCCATTTTTTTTATATATATATATATATATATATATATATATATATATATATATATATATATATATATATATATATTAGTGTGGGGCGATTAATCGGAATCAGGAATTTTTAAGGGTATCGCAATCGATACTGGAAAAATTTGAGCCTAATTTCCGATTAAAAAAAAACGATTATTTTTTTTTCTGGCAATATATTAATGAAACAAACACGACGCATTCATTTAGTAGAAGATTGTATATTTATAACAAAAGGCTAAGAGCCAAAGACTGCATATTATAAATCCCTTTCCCAGATTTAGCATTGACGCTTTGAGTTCAATTTATTTTTTATTATGAAAAATACGGTAAAACAAAATAAATATTCTAGTGTTCGCTTTACTTTCTAGACGTTTGCATGCCGCCTTTCAAAGGGGTTCACAGTTGATTATAAAAGATTTAAAATGTTCTGAGCATTTTTGCAATTTAATTGGCACCGGTTGATCGTGTCTTAGTCTGATCACCGCCCTAATTTCTGAATTAATAGAAGTTTTTTCGCTTTGGGCACAAGTGAATAATTTTGATGAAAATCTAACAATGAGTTTAGCAAAACTTTGGATAAAATATATAAAGTGAACACATCTCCAAACAAAGAAAAATCAACTTTAGGTAATTTTTATTGCAACTAATAGAATAAAAAGAATAAAAGAAAAACATGCAAAGCATAACTGTTACCAAATGCAAGATAAGTGACGTTTTTACCTATTTGGATCAGTTTATTTGTGCTTTAACTATTTTAAAGCGTAAATGCTACAAAACAAACCTAGCGCCTACTTTGTTCAATTTAAAAAAAAATAGCCGCCCATAAGCCCTGAATGATAATCCTTGATAATCTTTCAAAATCGAAAATTCAACAAAATGCTGATAGAAAAACGTTCGGATGTTTAATGTTCTAATAGTGTTTTCTTTACTTTTCGATTTTTGAGCAATTAGCGATACAAAATTTAGTGAATATTCCTAAAAAGAAGGTTCCAAAAATGATGTTATTTTTACGTTAAATTTACATAGAAATGATTTCCTATTCAAAATTCTTAACTATTTTTTTCTTTCCGTTAAGTAATCATGTAAAACCATTTGATCTGATTTTAGCGAAGTGATTTACCTAAAGGTGTTGATCTATAAATTGACCATTATTATTATTATTATTATTAGTAGTAGTAGTAGTAATAGTAGTAGTAGTAGTAGTAGTAGTATAAGTAGTAGTAGTATTGGTAGTAGTAGCACTAGCAGTAGTAGTAGTAACCGATTTTTTTTTACAGTAAAAAAATCGATAACCGACCAAATTTTTATAATGAGATGAAAAATAATGAACAATCTCTATTGTGAGAGAATAGTTAACATGGTCAGAATGATTTTTCAATAGAAACATTATTATGGAGAAACTCATTCTTTAATAAAAACGGACTTTCTTAACTATTCTGTTTCTATATTATCTTGTGTTGCATACCAATTAGACATTAAACACTACCCCGTCATTTGAACATTTTTACAAAAAGCATATAAATTAAAAAAAACTCTAATTAAAAATTTAGAAATTTAAAAGAATCATAGTCGGAATCAGTACTGGTATCAGAATCGAGATTTTTAAACAGAATTGGTATCGGAATTGGGAAAAATTTAGGAATCATCCAAAACTATTAATACATAAAACTATTAATATATAAAACTATTAATGCATAAAACTATTAATACATAAAACTGTTAATACATAAAACTATTTATACATAAAACTATTTATACATAAAACTATTAATGCATAAAACTAATAATGAATATAATTATTAATACGTAAAACTATTAATGCATAACACTATTAATAGATAAAACTATTTATACTTAAACTATTAATACATAAAACTATTAATACATAAAACTATTAAAGCATAAAACTATTAATACATACAACTATTAATACATAAAACTATTTATACATAAAACTATTTATACATAAAACTATTTATACATAAAACTATTAATACATAAAACTATTAATGTATAAAACTAATAATGCATAAAAACTATTAATGCATAAAACTATTAATACATTATTATGTAATTTATCTATATTTTTAGATTATTTATATTATTTAGATTATGTATATTATTAAGATTTTTATATTATTAAGATTATTTAGATTGTTTATAAACTATTCATTAAACTATTAATGCGTAAAACTATTGATACGTAAAACTATTAATGCGTAAAACTATTAATACGTAAAACTATTAATACATAAAACTATTAATGTATAAAACTATTAATACATAAAACAATTAATACATAAAACTATTAATGCATAAAACTATTAATACAAAAAACTATTAATACATAAAACTATTAATGTATAAAGCTACTAATACATAAAACTATTAATACATAAAGCTTTTAATACATAAAACTATTAATACATAAAACTATTAATACACAAAACTATTAATGCATAAAAATATTAATACATAAACTATTAATGCATAAAACTATTAATGTATATAACTATTAATGCATAAAACTATTTTAAAACTATTGATGCATAAAACTATGTATTAACATAAAACTAATAATGCATAGACTATTAATACATAAAACTATTAATATATAAAACTATTTATACTTAAACTATTAATACATAAAGCTATTAATACATAAAACTATTTATGCATAAAACTATTAATGTATAAAACTATTAATGCATAAAACTATTAATACATAAAGCTATTAATACATAAAACTATTAATGCATAAAACTATTAATACATAAAACTATTAATACATAAAACTATTAATGCTTAAAACTATTAATACGTAAAACTATTAATACATAAAACTATTAATGTACAAAACTATTAATGTATAAAACTATTAATGCATAAAACTATTTATGCATAAAACTATTAATGTATAAAACTATTAATGCATAAAACTATTAATACATAAAGCTATTAATACATAAAACTATTAATGCATAAAACTATTAATACAAAAAACTATTAATACATAAAACTATTAAAGCATAAAACTATTAATACAAAAAACTATTAATACATAACACTATTAAAGCATAAAACTATTAATACATAAAACTATTAATACATAAAATTATTAATATATAAATCTATTAATACATAAAACTATTAATGCATAAAAATATTAATACATAAAACTATTAATACATAAAACTATTAATACATAAAACTATTAATGTATAAAACTATTAATGCATAAAACTATTAATACATAAACTATTAATACATAAAACTATTAATGTATAAAACTATTAATACATAAAACTATTAATATATAAAACTATTAATACATAAAACTATTAATACATAAACTATTAATGCATAAATTATTAATACATAAAACTATTAATGCATATAACTATTAATGCATATAACTATTAATGCATAAAACTATTATATAACTATTAATGCATAAAAATATAAATACATAAAACTAATAATACATAAAACTATTAATACATTTAACTATTAATTCATAAAAGTATTAATACATAACACTATCAATGTATAAAACTATTAATACATAAAACTATTAATACATAAAACTATTAATGCATATAACTATTAATGCATAAAACTATATATTAATATTTTGCGTATTGTTTGTTCATAGTTACCAACTCATCCCCATGTAGTTACTAACTGCGAATAAGATATGTACATTATAGCAGGGATCTACACATGTCTAAGATTCAGAAGTTGCATAGAGCACACTCGAGCGGCAATTTTGAAACTTCACTAGAGGAGAGAGACTGACACACGCCGGGTAAGAAAAATCTGCAAAACTGAAATCACAAACAAGAACAAAATTACGGCAATTAACCAACTTGCCATGCCAGTACTAACATATAGTTTTGGCATTATTGACTGGCCTCAGAAAGACATAAATTGGCTTGACACAAAGACAAGGAAAATGCTAACCTTGTACCGAGTTATTTATCGAAATCAGTGCATGCCTCGTTTGTACCTATCCAGGCGAGAAGGAGGTATGGGGCTCTCGGAAGTCAATCATCAACACAGAGCCACAATCGTCAGCATAGGTCAGTACATAATAAGTTCCTGTAACCCCAAGCTTATGAAAATTAAAGACCATTATCAGAATCGAGCAAGTAGCACAACATCTATAACACAACTTGCCACTCATTTTGGAAAAGATTGCCTTACAAATGATACTGAGAACCCAAACAAGCCTGCCACTGACATAGCCCAGAAAAGTCGGAAAAAATACACTAGCCAGTTCCATAGTGTTAAAACAGAAGAATGGACCAACCATAAACGGGCAAAATACCTACCGACTGAACTATCCCAAGAATATATTGATAGGGATGGTTCCCTGGACTGGCTCAAAAGAGGATCCCTCCATTACGACCAAGAGAGGTTGATATTGGCTGCACAAGACCAGGGCCTCATGACAAACGCCTTCAAAAAGATGTGTGGTCTAAGCAACAATAATAAATGCAGGTTCTGTAGCACTGAGGTTGAGAGTGTGGGCCACCTGATTTCTGGTTGCAAAGTCCTACTTGGAGACGGTTATTATACAGATCGCCATAACGGAGTTTGCAAATACCTTCACTGGAAGATATGTAAGAAACTCAACATTCAGTGTAGTAAAAACTCCTGGGAACATATACCCGAACGAACAGTTGGAAATGACAACTACACTATTCACTATGACTACATAATTCCTACTGCTACATATCTTGAAAATGCAGCTGTTAAACCAGATATAGTGATTTGGGACAGAGCAAACAAAAAAGCGACCGTAATAGAGGTCAGTGTACCCAATGATACAGGGCTTAACAGAGTTGAGAGGGAAAAGATTACAAAGTATCAAGGACTTATGTATGATATGAAACGAAATTGGAAATTAAAAGACGTTTCAATTATACCAGTCATCATAGGTGCAACTGGGCTTATGAAAAAGAACTTTAAAAAGTACATAGCAAGCATACCCGGTGAACCAAGTGCAAGTGAAATACAAACGATTGCACTGAAAGGGACGGCTAGAATCCTGAAAAGATTTCTTGGTTGGACTCACTAAAATAGAGGTAAATGTCAGACATCTGGTTGGATGTCCCATCCCCTAGAAGAAAAAGTTTAAGAAAAATGAAAAAAAAAAGTGAAAAACACTTAATATATATATATATATATATATATATATATATATATATATATATATATATATATTGTTATCACATGCAGTAGTACGACTGTGACAACCGTCAAGTCAACTGAACAACAAACCTAAACTGAATGCGACCCGACACGTTACTTAACACTTCCGCCGACACGACCAAGCACAGTCTAAAATGATTCTGTAGACACGACCCAACATGATCCCGAACAACTCTTTTGACACGACTTTACACGATACGAATAATTTTGTCAATACAACCTGACACGCTACCATAGCAACCCGGTAGTCACTCGCTGAACCACTCTGGCGTCATCTCATTGTAGCCTTTGGACGAACTCATTTTTCTCCGTATGTAGGCACGACTAATAGACTTGCACACAAGTCTTGATCGCTTCCGCGCATGTCTGTCACAGATATTGGGTAACATATGAATTGGTTATTTTACAACTGAGCCTCCACTTGATATTAAAGCAAGGTGACGTAACTTTTTTCGGGGTTTTGTGTCAAATTGTGAAGTTTTTACTCGAAATCTGGAAATCGTTGCAGTGTAAATGAAGAATCGCAAACAAGAAACTTTTTTATTCAAAATAAGTTTTTTATTTTTTTATTTTTTAAATTAAAATTTTTTTTTTATTTTTAAATTTTATTTATTTTTTATTCCCATTTTCACCCCCAAAAAAGAAACAGTGCCACTTTGAAGTAGGGTGCTATTATCGGCGTCATAAGTTACAAGGATACTATTAGGGAGTTGAAAAGCAAGATGTCTGTTCACATTACAAGTGAACTTTTGCATGTCAGTACAGTTGGGGAAGCAGGAACCCGGAAGGGAATTCAAAAGTTTAAGAGTTCTGAGGAAGAAACTATTAGAGTAGATGGCATTCTTACATCTAGGGATCTCTACTGTGAAGGGGTGGGATTTAGCTGCTTGTCAGGTTTATCGGGGGTATTTACGTTGAATGAGAACAGGAGCTTGTAGTACATTGGAACATCTACCATTAAAATACTTGTAAAATAGGCAGAGGGGTTCAACATTTCGTCGATGGGACAGAGGCAAAAACTTAGATGACATTTCAGGACCTATCAGGTTGGCGACTCTTGTTTGAACTATGTCCAGAAATGAGAGACTAGTAGCAAATACACCAGCTCAAATGGGAGAAAAACACTCCATACATGGCCTTGTAAATGTACAGTATACTTTCAGGCGTAAGTAACTTTCTAGCCCGGTACTGAGCCCAACTTACTCGCAGCGGCCCTGGCAATGCTCTCAACGTATCTGTTCCAACTCATTTTCCCTGTGAACGTTAAGCAGAGGAGTTTAAAAGAAGTATTTTCAGATAATGTATCTTTAGTCATAGCCATTAGTGGTTAAGAAGATTTCTTGTAATTATTGAGGGAAACGAGCTCACTCTTGGCAGCATTGAATGTGACCATCCATTTTTGTCCCCATTCCACTACAGATTGGAGGTCTTCCTCTAGTGTTTCTGCCATTTCCTTAGATTTATATTAATTTATTTTCCCCTCGTGCCTGACATAGAGCATAGTGTCATCAGCAAATATACTCATCTCAGAGAGTGATACTGCATGATCTGATTTTCCCGAGAAGACCATCGTGCCAAACCCTATCAAAATCCTTTGATATATCTAGGGCTACCGCTTTGTCCAGTGTATGGTATATTTGTTCAGAGATTACAGTTAGGATATCTGTTGTAGAACATCTTGCCTAAATCCATATTGTTGGTCGATCAGAAGTTTAACAGCTGTAAGCTGATAGACTAGAGCTGGGCTAATTTTGAACTAAAATGTTTAGACGAAAAGCGGGGGGAGACAATGGATCGATAATTTAATGGGTCAGTTCTTTCGCCAGATTTCTTGTAAACTGGTACTACAGAAGCAGTTTTCCAGCAAAGATTCGTTAAGGCATTTATTGCTAAGTTTGGAGAGGACTAGACCAACCTCAGTGGAGCATTTTTTAAATAGTATGACCGGGATGAGATTGGGTCCACATGCTTTTGAGCGGTCTAGAGTTTTTATGATATCATACATCTAAAGGGTGATTTCAGATGATCTAGAGTGGCGTCTGTCCGCAAAGAAAAGTCAGGTAGGGAGTGGTTTGCTGGGTCCAATGTGGAGTTTGAGGCAAACCGACTAGCAAGCATGTTAGCCTTCTCGGCTGCCGTGCAAACAACCTCATGATTCTTGGATAGTGAGAGAATTGTTGATTGCCCATTGATTACTATTCTATTGTAGATTTTCCAAAAATCAGAAGTTCTTCATTTTTATGCTTTGATGCGTTTTCTGGTAGTTTCGGTATATTATCTCTTAGTTGTCGCTATTTCTTTCTTACAATTACTTCTATAAATTTTTGTATGTTTGTACTGGACTTATATCGGTTAAATCTGCGGTATGCATGCTGCCTTTGAGCAATAGCAGCTGCACAAATAGAAGTAAACCATTGGAGAGAGTGGGATTTGCTATAGAATTTTCGCGTGGGAACATATGCGTCAATTGCCTTTTTGAAGTGGTCTCATTTGCGCACTGTTCAGCGCGAAGAAAAAAGATATTCGTGAATGCAAGCTTCAAAGAAGGGGCCAAATTGATTTAATCGTAATTTTTTATTGAACTGCCATTTTATTTTATTTAAAAGTTTCAGTTTTAGGATAAGAGGTGTTGAATAAAGTCGTTGTGAAGAATACCTAACATATAATACAAGCAGACCATCAGCCGTCTTCTCATCTACAGGATTGTGGCCCTGGGAAATACCACCGGAGATGGGTGCAGGGACCCTTTCAATGCGCGACATGGCACTACCATCATCCTGATATTATACAAGCGCTGCCAAAGTGTTAGGGTTCCTGTACTAGCAGTCGAAAACAGCAGCCAGAAACTGTCAATCCGGTACCCTCAACCCCTCAGACAAAAATCAACCTAATCTAATTGCATTGTCATAAATGTTACTCAAAGCCCTCCCCCCAATATGCCAAGTTTTAAGGGATGGGGTGTGGCAAGAGTGGGGAACAGCGTCTATTGCACTAATCAGGAAACAATGTCCACCACTGTATGTTTCTGTAGAGTTCCTGTGATCGCCTCTCTACGTCTGGCTAATAGGGAAAGAAGGTGCATTAAAGCTGGGCGATAGACAGAGTCTATCTACTTCTTAAGCAGTTTAGGTTTGAAAACCGATAATTTGTTCGAGTCACCAGCTATCTGGAAGTATAAGCGATAAGTATTTATAATTAAGTATAAATAAAACTATAGGCATATTTACAGTAAATACGAACATATAGAAATTTGAGAAATTAAGTGTATTTCTTAATAAAGTTTTTCTGACGAAGAAAGATAACTTCGCATTTTGTTTTAAATACTTCTTGTATTACTTTCACCAATCTAAGGGAAATAGAGATCGTTATTTAATACAGATCACTTTAAATCTAAGTATAAAACTATGGCTTATAATAAGTATCTATTTTATAGCTAAGCTATAGGATGAGAATATATGCTAATGCATGCCTTAGCAATAGAAATATGTAGATGTTCAGTGTGTGTCGATTTTTAAACAGGTCAAACTGTTAAACTTAAGGACCAAAAGTTAAACCCTACTTCAAAGGTACTTGGAATATATGTGATTTTATAACAGCTTGGTTAAAAGGGCAATTTTCAGGAGAGATGATTATAACTTGCAGAATACAATACACATTAGGATATACAGATTTTGGGGTAGATTTTAAGAGTATAAACATGTGGGATAATGTTTATCGTGCAAAACAGACACAGGCAATCATCTTGGAGGCAAAGTATCTATTGGATATAAGTAGCATGCTAGCAGCGCCATTTACTCAGTTTTGAGAGTGTTAATTAATAAATGAGGAGTCGTGGTTTGTGGTTCTAGTCAAGATAAAAGGCCAGCCACAAAGCGCCTCGAGCGAGTCCCTGATATAGTAAATCTGCGCCTGGCTAATTGCCAATGAATAAGTGCTGTAGTTAGGCGATGATTAAAGCTTATCTACTCCTTTAACGATATAAGTTTACAAACTGTAGAATTTGGTGATGTCACGAGGTCTGAAGAATTTGTCGATTATAATCGAGGAGGATCACTCCCTAGTGTTTCGACACAGTGACATAGATCAAAAGCATAGGCGTTATAACTAGGCCAACCCTCACCCATAATAAGCGAGCTGACACATCTACAGATTCATCACTCGAGAAAAATAGTCGTGTGCCGGGGACCAATGCCAGGTTTTTCAGCTGGAAAGATAATAAGTATCATACTTTGCCCTCATCCAAATAAATTAGCATAAAATATTTAAAGGTTTCCCTCTTATTATAGATAGAAGTGATACTACAAATTTAACATGGTGAAAAGACTATTCAGATTTTAGGAATTTGCTTTCAAATATTAAGTGAAAAAACGATGGTTAAAATACGTCTGGAATAAAATGTAGAAAATAAGATAAATACATAGAAAAGAGAAAATAGTGTTAAATTTAATTTATGGCTTTCTATGAAACGAACGGATTAAGATTTACTCATCTTAAATCCTCGACTTAGAGACAGGTGGGCACTCTTTGCTGCCTACGTTCAAATGACGCTATTGATGCTGAATAGTACTATTCGTTTTACTAATAAAATTAATTCCCAGGGAATAAAAAAGTAGGGTACTTCTGTACACTTCGACTGCAAGTTGCGCTCTCTCATCTATCTTGGCATTAAAAGATGTCATGTGAATGTGAAAAGAGTTTATCGTCCATCAGTTAAAATAAAAAGGTAAAACACTGTGAACCGATTTAGTTAAAATAAAAAGGTAAAACACTGTGAACCGATTTAGTTAAAATAAAAAGGTAAAACACTGTGAACCGATTTAGTTAAAATAAAAAGGTAAAACACTGTGAACCGATTTAGTTAAAATAAAAAGGTAAAACACTGTGAACCGATTTAGTTAAAATAAAAAGGTAAAACACTGTGAACCGATTTAGTTAAAATAAAAAGGTAAAACACTGTGAACCGATTTAGTTAAAATAAAAAGGTAAAACACTGTGAACCGATTTAGTTAAAATAAAAAGGTAAAACACTGTGAACCGATTTAGTTAAAATAAAAAGGTAAAACACTGTGAACCGATTTAGTTAAAATAAAAAGGTAAAACAATGTGAACCGATTTAGTTAAAATAAAAAGGTAAAACACTGTGAACCGATTTCTGGTCACAGTTTTCTCGAGCTATATCATTCTTTTGCTAATCACGCTTTTCAGTCTATTTACGTCATGGACAATAAATGTTTTCGTTAGGTTTACTTCTTTCCGAAATAATTATTTCTCCTTTTTTATTACCTTATATCCGTCTGAAGACGGCCTGTTTTCAAAACATAATAACATCACACAGTGATACTATCAACCCCCCCCCCTAAAAATGTTCGGAAGAAAAAAGAGAAAAACTATAGCAAAAAAAAAAATAAGTTGATCAGCAAAATAAAGATTATACGAAGACAATAGGGAGGAAGTTATCCACCAATGTATACAAACGCCATCTGAAATAGGATTGTTAATCAAAGTATGACAGGTGAGTGGGACAAAGATCAGACATGGAGGTCATATATTTAGAGTTAGTTTAAGGGCAGTTTTAAAAGCTGCAGTTTATTTTGCTACAGTTAATTTTACGACAGTTAATTTTACGACAGTTAGGGGACGTTTACAGTTAGTTTTCAACTTACAGCAGTACAGTTGATGATTCTAAAATTGTTCGAGATAAATCGGAGAGATTGCATCGAAGCAAAACGAGAGTAGATCAGCCAAAAAAAATAAAAAAAAAATCACTTAGACTAGGCATCGTTTAGGGATCCTCTTTTAGCGGTACTTGACGGTATAACAAAAACACAACTTAACTGAATTACATCAAGTAATCATCTTGTGTTGTTTTATTGTAGCACGACCAGAAAGGTGACCATTGGGTCACAACACCATTCTACATGCAATGTTGTTCAAGTGATATGCCTATAATAGGGCGTAATTTTAAACAATTATAAACAACGTTGGGGTAAGCGTTGATTCAGACATTCGATGCCTAGGCATCGCAACATTCACTCAGCGCTCTATCATTAAGCAGCATCAATACTAAAGTAGCGTAAATTAAACCAATCAAAAGTTCACATGGTCGCGATAAAAATTGCTGTCGGATTAAATGATCGTTCAGCGGCAAGCAGCAGATGACTTCCGTTCAATTTATAACGATCTTCCGTTAGAAATTCCCGACTGACTTCACCTACTTGACAAATTGGATGCCATAACATAAAGTGGATTCCGAAAATCCTTTTAACACTGCGTTTGAATATTTTCTATACCGTTCTTCACACAAAGTAATTTATGCTTTGCTGATGTGAGGAAAATAACGTCGAGAGTGACTGTGTTCTTGCTTTCATCGACCGGAATCTTAAACACGAAGACGATAACATGATTTTGCCATACACAAAATAGCGTCTCTGACAATCAGAAACACAGGGAGTCCATGATTTGTTTTGCATTTTTTTGACAAAGCGTCTTTTAATAAGTAGGGTATCATTTCAAAGCTTTACTTTGCGATAAACAAATCTTAGGATCCACCGATTTATATTTATCTCATTGGTTGATTAATACATTTTAAGGCAGCTATTTTCACATTAATTCCCTTTTCTGGTTTCTCCACCCCTACCCCCCCCAAAAAAAATATATTAAAAAATATTTGCCTTTTACTACAAATAACTTGTACTTCTAAAATTAAAGCATGAAAAGTTTAAAACATATTAGTGGACGATTCAAGAATAATATAAAAAAGCGCCAATCCGTAAATGAATTGGCATAAGGGTTCGAACGTTACACAAGTTAAAATGTTGAACATTTACGTTGTCGTACTGCCAAATAAAAAAGACTGATATCAGAAACTAAAATGTTTAATCAGATGTTCTGATGATTTGGCTGGCCAAGAGCAGCCTCGAAGCGTTCTCTTGAACGACAGCGATGGGGTGTCCTATTTACTTACTTTCACACGAGGACAAAGGTCGGTTTTTAATTTGAGCCAAAGCCAACTCACAAAAAGGAGCATTCTGGATTTGGACAAAATAAAAATTACCGCAGTCTAGAAGGATTTCTCCTTCATTGACTGAGAACAGAATATATGAAGTGTAATATCAGAGGAGATATTTGATCACAGATGCGAGTCAAGCCATGGGAATCATCGATGCGGAGCGACATTGATAGATCGAGGCTGATCGGTTGGAAAGCGAATCAATTTATAATTTAAGGTCAGCATTGAGTGAGGCAAGCTTCAAAAGTGAATAAACACCGAAGTTCCATCAATTATTGCAGTGAAGTCAGATCTTCATATTATTAATATTTACGATAGAAAGTGATCTAATTAGAAAAAAAACACTAAAATCACGTCTAGTCTTGCTCGGGCATGCCCTAAAATTGGCTCCGGAGAGAATTACTAATCACGTGATTCAGAACATCTTATATTTTAGGTTGGGGAAAATTGTAGCTCTGACTACAAAACGAAATGAACATCAGAATTCTCGACCTAAATGCAGCACAATGTTCTTTGAATCACAACGTGAAGGTAAAATGATGTATAGATATATAAATGAAGCACAGGACGACACACTTCTTTGGATTTAATAGCAAGTATGCTATTTAATAGCAAGTATGCTATTTAATAGCAAGTATGCTATTTAATAGCAAGTATGCTCAAATTACGTACTGGAAAATGAAAAGGAAATGAACATTTTAAAAACTTATTTTAGATGACGATATTTTGATCACGTTAATTCAACATCCTTAAAGCAAGCGATCTGATGTTTGGTATCAGTTTTTAACTGAGACTCAACTTGTTAAATTAGCGACTCAATTAACGACTAGATTTAGGAAATTTTATCGTGTAACTGGACAGCGGCCAGGTAGCTCTTGAGGGCTTTTGTCGCCTGCGTGATCACTAGCCTGGGGAAATTACGTCCACGTGAGATTATCTAGGCGCGATATATATATATATATATATATATATATATATATATATATATATATAGAGAGAGAGAGAGAGAGAGATAGATAGATAGATGGATAGATAGATATATAGATAAATAGATAGATAGATAGATATAGGGAGAGATATATAGAGAGAGCGTCTTACTTAGAAACTGACGCGATCAGACGCAAGCAAAATTACAAGTAACGGAATGTAAATGAAGAGGGTTCGAAACCTGCTGATTTTACAGGCTGAGGACAGGCTCGGCTCTTTCTGCTTTTCTCTGCTAGCAAAGATTGAGCAACGCTAACAATCGATTTTTTCTTAACAAACCCATCGTCCACGTCGTTAAAGTCAAAGACAAGAATTTCACCTCTTTCGTTGCGTTTAATTCTAGACTTCTTGTGTGTGATGAAACCTTGCACACATCAGCTTAAACTTCTAACTTTTGTTAGCAGTGTAAAATTAAGCTATTGTTAGTGTTATTGTTAAATTAATGAGTTTGCCATATTTGTAAATAAAGGGGAGACATATTAGTTTTATTTTGAGAATGTTGTTCGTTGAGGTTATCCGATTACTATATTTTATACGGTATTTCAAAATCTTATGAAACCATAGTCAATTTCGATGTTAATATAAATAATTGATTTCATTCCCTCCACCCCACTCACGGATAAAATTAGCCACAAATGTTTAAAATAATGACTTCAATTTTTCAACTGAACTGGGGACTGAAATGGGCCGTATAGTCCAGTCAAAATACAAAAAATATTGCAATATTTTATTTTTTGCGGTTTTATGTGAGGTTTGGTCAACTAAAAGTTGGACAAGATTCGAGCATGGGAAAGTTGTAAATTTTGAGGTTCAATATTTTCGAAATGCGAATCATTTTCCATTACATTTTAAAGCACTAACTCCGCCAATTTTCATGATGAACCAATAAATATTGCATTTTTACACATGTTTTCATGGTCAATTTTTCACATGAAATGGTTCCCTGTGATGTGGATTCCCCCTTTATACCATTTATATGGTTACACCTACCCCCACCCTCATTCACATCAGTATTTCCTCAAAGTTTTTCACACTTCTGTCTTCATCCTCATCATCTATGACTGGAGCACTTTTCATATTGTGACAGTTGCCATCTTGGCAATGTCCGCATGCACTGGTACATTCTAGTTTATGTGTTCTACAGGTACACCTTAGGATAATGCATTCTTCCAAACAATTGCAATGAATTATCTGAATCAGTTCATCTGGAGCAGCACTTTTGTCTGTCATCACAGGAACAAGTTTGTCTCCTTCTACCTTTCATCCCTATTCAGATGGTGCCATTTCATCACTACACCCCATCAAGTCCATTATCTGGTAGTAGGTCCACAGAGAATGAAATCTACAGGCAGAGGCAGTTGGAGGGAGTCGTTTTGGCTTGATGAAGATCTTTGCCCTTGCAACTTTTTTGCAGAGCACATTGTATCTAACCGACGCTAGCGAGTCCTTTGAGCAGTAATATCATTGCCTTAGAACCATTGATTTCCACAACATCCTGCGTTTGCTTTGGTTAACAGAATGCTTTCGAACAGTCTATCATTGTTTTTTCTTTTTTGATGATTCGTTGTAACCCCGAATTCTTTCCAATCCCGTACACCCTGGACACCGAATAACATCCTGTCAAGGCAGAAACAATAGGTCTTTGCAAACTGCTTCACCAAGCACCTGTTTGAGAACCTTAATGTTATAGATGTATGATGTCCCTTTGTCAGAGCGGAAATAGAATGCAGTACATTTGAAAACATCTGTATGAAACAGCAAGAGAACAAGAAGATCTGTGACTTCTCCAATAAGGCTTGTTAATCTGAAAACAGACATACTTATGGCTGCCTTTGCAATTTCAACGTCAGCATCTGCTCTTGCTTGAATAACATCACATCCTTTCTACTTGATTCGTTCCATGATCAGTTGGATAAATGCCTGCTTGTTTGCCCGATTTCACAAATAATCCTCCATTTTCCCAGAAAATATTGTCGCCTCGGTAATGTTCACTTTCTTTACATTCAACTTTCGACTTCGCCTCTGATGTGGACAGTCCTTTCTACTTGGTCACATATCATAGCCATCAAACACCACAGTTGCTCTTCCATAGTTTTCGATAGTGAATGAGGCAAAATCGTTTGCAATAGAACTGTAGGTTCTACCCTCCTTCCATTTCAGACAATGAAGAAAAGATCCTCCGTCTAGTACACGGTGCTCTGCGACTGGAACAGTTTGCTGCACACCACTGTCTGATTTGACATAGTTTCTGTTTGTCCGCCTAAAGCAAGAAGCCTTTTCCCTCAAACAAAGACATCGGGTATAAACTCAGTTCATTAGACATGACATCATCTAGTTGTAGATTTCTCGTCTGAGAAACTACAAGAAACCTCTGAGACAGGAGCGTTGGGTCAATGCTACGATCTGCAGACACTTTTACGTTCTTGCTGGTTGCTAGAGTTTTTACATTCAAACTTCGTTTGTGAGAGTAGGAAAACACTGATTGTCCGTCCATTTTTTTTAACAATGTATCTTCCGATTTTGAAGAGGTAATGTACATTGACGTCTTTTATTGGCATTGATTCCTGTGATGATATTTCGTAATGATTCATCAGTTGAAAACCGTGTAACCTTTCTGAGGTCTATATCATCTGCTTTCAACCGAGAAGCAGACAACTCCTTAGATTTTACATTTGTTATTGCAGTAAGGTCTTGCATGGCAAGGTTGTAAAGATATGACACAGTAGATGACATAGCCCAAACATTTTTCTGGTGCTCCGACATTCCACTCCTTCGCGTCAACTCGTCTTGGCTTTTGAGTGAGCGCGTTAATGTCTGTTCGATCACAAGATCTGAGCCAAGACCAGCCCAATATTGGCTGCTGCGTCGAATTGCATGAAACCCAGATTGGAACTTCTGATGCACTACATTATTGTTATCTTTCAATGCATACATCTTCTGGAGATACAGACGTGCCGACTTCAAATAATTCATGTGGCCAGTGGCCGCGAATATTGGCAGGCAAGCTGAAACAGCATTTAGATGCATCTCCCAAGACCAATTATTTCAGCTGAAATGCCCTAATTATGCTTAGAATGTGTTTATAATTAATCCATAGCTTACTGGTTTTGGAGGCCCTTGACAGTTCATCCTTTTTCTCAGTTAAAGTGATGTGAACTATGTTTATGCAATCTGATTCCATTAATGAATCTAAATCACACTCGCCAGTCCCCATCAAAATGTACAATCGCTCAAATTCACTTGGTTCTGAAAATCAGAATCATCCTCCATGATCTTGGAAACAACCACGAAATGATCGTTGCCTTTCTGCTCATCATGCGTACGACAGCATTGTCACTATATACTTTATAATCTCCCTGAGTCCAGTGCCATACATCAACGTCTCAATGGCACCCAACACATTCATGAAGGTATGGAAGGTGCCAAGCAACAGTATCACATCCCCAATTGGACTATCATCTGTAACAGCGTTCATGATTTCAGACACGTTCCAAAATAGTGGTTGATCAAAAGTTATGATAGTCGGCATATTTTGTTTTGACGATAGACTGCATAGGTAATCTAGGGTGGACAGGATACATGCTTTATCCTCGGGGTTCATGTCTATCATTGGAAGAAATTGTACCGAAGATTTTCCTGGATATTTGCAGTCCTTATGCAGCAGGTGCATCATGCCTTGCCAACTGGGCGTACTTTTGTGGAAGCAAAAAGACATTTACCCAAAAATGTCCACTTTGCGATCACAGATATCAGTTGTGTATGGGAGAGGCATAAATTCTAAGCAACGATTGACATGCTTTGAAAAGCGATAATCTTTAATATCGATCTTCGTCATTTCGAGAAGTTTCAAGTCATTTTTTGCCGTTGTATACTATGACTGACTTGCTTCCCGGGTGTAATGGCTGCAATCATTCCTATCCCATGGAAGTTACCTTTTCCATCAAATGTTATAATGTTATGATCCAGGTTGTCTCCGTCAGGATCTGACCAAGAATGTCCATGTCACTGCCTAACATATCTGGAGCAAGTGAACATGCCGCGTTCAATTCAAACCTTTGTACCTCTTGATATGGTGAAGCAAATCCCATGGTTAAAATACTATCAATCAAGAATCGAGATCTATACAAGTGGTGCATTTGCACTGCAACACAAAACTGTAAAGGGACAATAACAGTTCTTGGGCGCACTGCTTGAACAACAGTTTGTCCGATGCTACAACCTTTCTAGACGTGTCCTTCCCGAAAAACAGATGTTGCAACAAGAACCGCAAACTTGCTGGGATAAAATCTAATGCAGCTGCTAGTTTTAGTTCTTCAGTTGTTGGATACATATCCTCCATTGATATAACTGTTGTCTTGATATCAACTTTGATGAGTTTTGTTGCAGTTTTGTGCTTCCTCATTGTCCCCCGACATAGATTGTAGTATTCACGAAGAATGTCACGGTTTTTTTTTTTTTTACACAGTGATCACCACTTATCAAGGCCCGGAAGCCACTCAAAGATAAGGGTTATTGCAAGTACATTACGTTAGTGTGGAGATTTAATGAAGTGTTTACTTAAGGGGGCGGTTCATTAGGAATTTGTTAACATTGGACTTGAAGACATCCAAGTTGTAGTCTGGTGGGAAGCAAGCAGACGGATCAGAGTTCCACAGGCGTGCAGTTCTAAGAAAGAAGCTTTGTTCATGGAATCCACGTTTTGATTAAGGCACAGATATAGAGTGGGGGAAATTTTTCACAGTGGATTCAGCTAGACGGGTGTTCTTCGTGAAAGATTGGCGAGGGGGGACCAGAGATTGGAGTTCAGACGAGCACCTGCCATGGAAATAACGATAAAACAAGGATAGGCTCGCAACGTCTCTTCTGTGGGAGAGAGGTTGCAGGTTAGAGAAAAGGGCATCACCCACTAAGCCACGAAGTCTATTTTGTACTCTGTCAAGGCAGGATAGGCTGTTTTTAGCAGCTCCTGCCCAGATATGGCAGCAATATTCCATCCTTGGACGTAGTTGGCTTTTATATAGATAGAGAATTGCATCAGTAGTGAGATATCTTCTGGAGCGGTAGAAGGATCCCACCATATTTCCAGCGACCTTGGCAACAGACTTGATGTACGTGTTCCATTTCAGATCAGGAGTAAAGGTCAAACCCAGAAGCTTGTCAAAACGCAGGGCCTCACCCAGACGAGGGCCATCCATCACAATTGATGCCAGATGGGGATCAGAGCGTTGATGATGTAAGGATAGGAGTTTGGTTTTGGATACATTAAAGGTAACCAGCCACATCTTCCCCCACTGAACCACGCGCTCGAGATCAGAGGAGAGAGAATCAGAGAGAACTTTGTCATTTACAGCCTTTGATGTGTTACCGTAGATAGTCGTGTCATCAGCATAGATGTCAACGAATGATTTAAGTATGTGCTTAGGGAAGTCATTGATGTAGATCAGGAAGAGAGTTGGGCCTAGGATTGACCAATGAGGGACTCCAGCATTTATATTGCAGGCCTCCGATTTTTATCCATCTACCTCTACTCTTATGGGCCTATCGGAGAGAAATGATTTAATGATTGAGAAAACATTTCCAGCTATACCGTAGCTGGAAATCTTGTGAAGTAGACCCTTATGCCATACCTTGCGAAGGCCTTTGATATGTCAAGAGCAATTGCCCTAGAAAGGAAGCCTTTTTCAAGAGATTCACTAATCATGTGGGATATAACCGTCATCACATCTGCGGTGGATCTTGCAGAGCGGAAACCATATTGTGTGTCACTAAGAAGGTTATTCCTGCTGAGGTGGTTGACTACTTCTCTATTTAATATGGATTCCAGCAACTTACTCATAACACACAGGAGACTTATTGGTCTGTACTGAGAGGGAGATGACTTATCCCCTGAATTCTTAAATACAGGGCAAACTGATGAGGTCTTCCAGGGAGTCGGAAAGCATTTCTCCTTAAGGCAGCGCTTAAACAGTTTCGTAAGTATGGGAGCAAGTTCTGGTTGAAGCTTTTTTAACACTATAATTGGGATGCCATCAGGGCCAGTTGCTTTACTGGAATCAAGGTTCTTGATTAGCTTGGCGACCTCATGCACAGATATTTGTATGTTACCTAGCTTGTTCTGTGTTATAGGAGGAAATATGGAGAGTTGATGGCTTTCGTCTCATAGGGTAGAATTAGCTGCAAAGTTCTTTGCAAATAGTTTGGCCTTGTCTGACGCTAACGTTCAGGATCCTATTTGTTATTTGCAAAAACTGGTGGGAACCGAGCCGCTGATCAGCTACCTTGGATTTAACAGACTGGGCATATAGCTCTCTTGTATTTTTATTACTCTTTTACATTGGTTGTTGGCAGTCCTGAAAGCAGCTTTAGTCTCAGTGCATCTATTACGTTGGTAGCTATGGAAAAAGTGATTTCTGTGCGCGATAGCAGCAGCACATTCTGGGGAGAACCATGGCTGGCTATTAGGTTTTTGTTGGAATGTTTTAGATGGTATGAATTGGTCTATGCCTACAATTAACCATTCGGTCAGATCTGATACTATAGAGGACACATCCTTTTTAAACATGGAGTACAGAGGTAAATCAGATATGAATGTACGGAAGCTATCCCAGTCAGCCATAGAGTATCGGTATACAGTACGTTGGAGGGTACGTCTGGGGGCTTCTTACATTTCGTTTTTATCTTAACTGATACGACGGAGTGGTCGGAGGATCCTAGAGGAGAATGAATGGAACATGAACATAGCTCAGGGGAAGTTGAGAGAAAAAGGTCTAGGGGGCTTGCATATTGGCCGGGTGTATCGGGCACACGGGTGGGTTCGCGAACAATCTGAGTGAGGTCATAAGCAATGGCAAAATTATGACAAAACCTCCCCTCATCATCTGTCTTATTTGAATGGGTCAGCCATTCCACGTTATGGACGTTGAAGTCACCACAGATTTGGATGTTAGCCGAGGGATGTGAAGACAGTATGTGGTCTATTTTCTCAGATATGCTCTTAAAGATAGTAATTCCGCTGTTGTGGGGCCTATAGAGGGCAAATATAAATGCAGTGGTGTTAGCAAGTGCAACCCTGAAGCACATATAGGGTAAATTAGGATCTTCTCTAGAGATATCCCTGTCACACGGGAAGCCATCCTTAATGTAGGCACATATTTCATGCCCATGGCGATCTTGAGTGTCAGATTTAGCTGTTAAATTAGAGTATCCGTTAATTATGAACTCATCTAGGGAAGTGGTCGGCCCTATTCCAGTTTCGCTTAGAAATAATATGTTCGGTTTCGTCTCCTGTAATTGGGTTTCAACCTCTGGAAGGTTGGAACGTAGACCCCTGATGTTGGAGAAGGAGACCTGGTAGTAGGGATCTACGTTGGAAGATGGGGTTCTAGATTTAATCGAGTTTTTATTCTGGAGATATTTCATGTTGAGGTTTTGGGATTTGTGGAATAGGTCAGCATAGTTGGTTAGAGCAGTACAGAGAGGGAAAGTAAGAGAGAAAAAGACAGGGAATTTATTTGTAGCACACGAAAAGGTAAAGCCGTAACAATTACCCACTAGTATGGCATCGAGAGGCCCCACCAGAGACTACTGCACGGTCCAGATCCACTCACCAAATGGCAATACAGCAGTCCCAGTACTTTGCACCTGCTTATAGGACAGCCTCATTAGTGGTTAATCCAAGGTTCGGGTCCCTGACTATCAGGCGGATAACGTCAGCCCAGACAAAACGTTTACCTCCAGCACCCTTACTAGTGACATGGCCACAAGGACAGACAGAGACAGAAAAATTTCCGACATCTCAGACTACTGGTCACCAAGTACTACCGACCTTTAAGCAGCTTTTTCTTCACCCTTTGTCAGAAAAATCACTCATTGAATGACGACTGAAGGACAAAATAGGAAAAGCGAGAGTTACTGGAGCTGCCGATAACACATCCACTGTATTATCTACTCTCCATTTAAAAAAAAAGAAAAAAAAAGAGAGAAGGGGGAAGGAGGGGAATGGGTACAAGTGACTTATTTATATCTAAGTAGTAAGTCCGGTGCTAAGTTTTTTCCTTAATTTCACAATATGTTTGACACACCTATGGCTGTCAGGCAAGAATCAAGTTCCCATATCGACTGAGCAGCTTTTCTTTGAGGTGCTGATGTCCGTATGCTGTGGACTTACTACCATGCAAGTATTCTCCCATTTCAGTGCCAGCTGTTTTTCATCATTTTCCTCCAAGAAATCACAAACACGGCCGAATGCCTCATCCTGATCGCTATCCTTTGATCTTCCACTTTTTCGTCGTTTGGTGGATTCAGCTGACGTGAATTGCCTTGGAATATTCCGCATTGTATAAAAGTTGAGGCTACATGACTTCTGGTCAGCACAGTCTGCTGCGTGAAGATCCCCACCAAAATATTCGATCCAGCTTTGAACAGCAGTGGCCCACTCATCCCTTCTGGTTTTGTAATGGAACAATATAGTTTGAATAAACGCATCGGTCTTCACATGGAAACCCCTTTCGTCACTTTTTCCTTTTGGGTCTTTTTTCATAGTAAAAGTTCCGCAGAATAAACAATGTGTTCTACTGTCATATGGTCCCAGAGAAACACGAGCGCTCCTTTTCACTGGTCGCATAGAATCACCCTTGCTGGAGGTAATAGCAATGTCTTTTTTTGTTGATGTTGTTTACCCGGCACGTTTTGTGAACTCGAGTTCCTGTTTCAACTTGGACTTTCACGCCTCTTTCGATACTTACACGATTAATGCCTTCGGCGCTTTTTTCTCGAATCACCACGGTCGGTTCACCGTTAAAGTCTTATTCAAACAAAGGACAGGTTTCTTCGTTGGCTGAATTCATGTTTTATTCTGAAAATATATGCATACAGTGTATCAGTATATGCATGTATGTGACCGGGTTCAGTCAAACAATTCAGGGTGGATCAAAAATCAATCACTTCATGTGAAAGATTGACCCTGAAAACATGGGTAAAAATGCAAGATTTATTGGTTTATCATGAAAATTGGCGTAGTTAGTGCTTTAAAACGTAATGGAAAATGACTCGTAAGTCGAAAATATTGAACCTCAAAATTTATAACTTTCCTATGCTCGAATCTTGTCCAACTTTTAGTATGATATATAGTTGACCCAACATGGCATAAAGCTGCAAAAAAGTAAAATATTACAGTGTTTTGGGGGTTGGAGTATTTTAAGCGTTAAATTGACTGGACTAGTATAATCCTGAGACGTCGAGTTACGGGCAATAGTGAAATGAATAATGACGAAACAACCTGTGAGTTCGAAAACACCAGATGTTTGCAATTTTTACGGAGTCCCTCTTGAAATATTTCTGTAACGGGATCAAGCCGGTCAAAAAAATCTTATTTTTCTGGTGACGAGCAATAAATTCATTCTGATGACGTCATGCAGGTAGCATACTAAAAGCAAAAGGTGCTACATTTTTTAGTCGAAAAAGCAGACAATTTTAATCACCCGAAACGATATCGTTTTACTTATTTTCTTAACTCATGTTGACAGTAAATAAAGTAGTGAAGGCGTCAGGAGTTACTACGCAATTCTTTAACGGAAACCAGAGTGGGGACTTAAGTAGAAAATGTTGTTTACATTACATTTATATTTTTACATGTTAGCATGGTGGGGAAACAGTAAGCAGAAAGGAAATTCACCAAGACAAGCGAGGAAAGAATTGTGAGAGTAAAAGTCTTCAAGGCACATCTATCATGCAAGGCTGGGATTTTGTTCTATTCAGGTGGATCGAGGGCATTTCTGTTGAATGAGTTCAACAGCAGTAAGTTCGTTGGATCATATTCTGTTGACGTATTTGTAAACAAGCACAAAGATGCAACAGAGCTGCGATGGGACAACACGAGATTTATTAAGGTAAAAATTCGTGCTATTTGGATTCTTCCAACTAAGGTTCTCATTTTAGGTATAATTTTCTTAATGTTTGAATCGCCCTTCTTCAAGTGTACTTTGTCGAACTAGGGAATCTTTCTATCGAACTAGTATTACGTTATGCTAGCGTGAACGCCACCCATCTAAACAGGTGTATATGTTTTGTGTTTGTTTGTGACGTGTCCTCAATGTGTTACTAAGTGGTTCTTTTCTTTAGTGGTTCTTCACTTTCTGAACCGTGCTTGTCTGTCTATGTTGTGTGATGTACATTCACACGTTTTACGTTCCATGATCGTCTGAATTTATATGCGTGTGTGTGTGGAGGGGGGTTCATATATCCGACATACCTTATATTCACTGGTCCATATGGAATTCATCTTATTGGAGAGGCTAGAACATATTGGACGAACGACATTCACTTCAAGACGATAATTGGTGTTAGTTTTTTCTTCATATTACAGATGTCGACACAGATGAACATGGAACGTGAGTTCTTATCTCGTGGTCTTTTACAGTCTCCATTGAGAGACACTTCACCTCCCTTCCAAGGGGGGGAGAGACCCAACCGCTGTTCACTGTGTCCAAGTTCAAACTCCAAGTCATCTCCATCTAATCTGATCCTCTGACTCACACGTGGATCCGATCAGCTGATAAGATCTTCCGGTAACTTGTCTATGATCTAGCTTTGTTATATTTTGACAGGTTTTATGAAAACATCATCATATCCATCTCTTATCTACCTCTCCAGTTAGATAGATAGCTAGAGATGAATAGATATCTATATTGATAGATAGATAAATAGCTACAAAGTTAGATAGATAACTTATTCTGTTCTACCTATTCTATAACATCAAGTAATCTGCACTGAATATCGAACGGAATCCTTTATTTAATCCACGGGGGTAGCAAGTAATTTACAACTAAGCCACAGATTCAAGGTCGACCGAGGATTTGTGAAAATAATAAATGACAACAGTAGTTCGAAGAATCCAAATAATACGAATAATAAATTCTCGTATAAAAAAAGTCATAAATAAGTTAGACATTTTTTGCACCCTTTTCTTGAGAATGCAGCATCCCAGATGTGGCAACAATTTTAGGAGCTCCATCAGTTTTCCGTATAAAAAGGAAAAATGAAGCTTTTAGTTACATCCTATATGTGTGCTAAGGTTTATAAATACAAATAAAAGAAAATTGAAAAAAAATCTTTTAAATATTCATGTCGTGTGTCTGGTGGAAAAATTTCACTGCGTCGATCTCTCAAAATAGTATCCAACAGTTTTAAACATAGCCGTAGCAATAGAATGATTCTCTCTCACCCTTTTCTCCCCTGTCCATCCTCTCTCAGGTACATTTGCACTGCGCAGCATTGAAAAAGCGATGGTCAATGTGAACTCTCTTGAAAGACGAGAGAAGACACTTGCTTTTGTTTAGTCTATTTTACGGCAAATCAATAATCGTATTTTAACTTTTTATTATAAAATAACACAGAAATTACGGTGCAGCGCCAGATTTTATTATGATTTTTTTAAAATACTGACAATTTTTTATGAGGTACGTATCCATCATTGAACTAAAAAGGCATATTCCGAAAAATCATGTAAATTAATTAGATATTATGTTATTTAGAAAATCATTTTTTAAACAATTTTAGTAGTAAATCGCAGCTATTACAAGGCTAGTTTGATCACGGTAGTTCGAATTGGGCTGTCTCTTTTTATTTATTATGCATAGATGATCACGACACAACGTATCACTTATCAATAAATTTGATTTTCCTACTTAATCGATTAACGTGATTATTCGGTATAGTATGGTTTCGTTCCGTGAATGGTACTTGCATCATAACATTTTTTAAGCATTGAAATTTGGACGATCACTGAAATTACATATACATTATGGAGATTTGGCATCGCACTGTCTGATGCCGAAACATTGCTATTATCTATTTAATGCTCAAATCCGATTACCGTCTTTCAAGATTTCAATGTGGCTAGTGTAGTATCCTTTCTGTTGCCATGATACAATATTCTCATGAATTACCTCTCCATTTTGTCAGATAGGGGTAATGTAGTATCTGTTCTGGGATTATAATACTATCCTCCTAGGTATGAGAGGGAATTAGAGTATATATTTTGGTCATGATATTATTCTAGATTAAATATGCAAACAAGGGTTAACATATTTATTAGCACATCTGATAGTATTTGTTTGTATAGATATTTACTGCATCACAGTTATTCGCGATCTGCAAATGTGAGTTGGAAGCGTCAGCTGATAAAAAAACAGCAGTTAATTTTCAGTTCCGACTTAAAGTGTTTTCTTAACGAGCTATACTGAAGAAGCGTCCATCTGTACACGAGCACACACACACACACACACACACATATATATATATATATATATATATATATATATATATATATATATATATATATATAACGTTGTGTTTCATTTTTATCTAATGCTAGCATGGAGACACGATGTTTCTCGGGATTGCATGATGATCAACGAATGTTTCACATCCCCATAGTTTCATTGTCATCGAAATCTATGAAATCGCCAATGTTTCAATCAAATCAATAGATTAACTGCTCTAGTTGCGGACTCACCACATTGCACTGGAAGGAAGTTTTACATGCCTCACTGAAGTGAATTAATCAACAAACATTATAGCCTACGTTGAACTGTAGAGAACCTACTGTTGATTTTATAAAATTATTTTTATATACACCGGCTTGATTCAATTTTAAATGAAAAAGTCAAGTATCATAGTTTAATTTTTCTCTAAACAGAAACATCCATGTCGAACGAATCCCTGAAAGATTAACGAACCTACTGTTGATTTTATATGCCGGGCCTTTCTCAAATGTAATTGTGATGTTAGAATATACAGTTTTTAACTTCTCAAATGTAATTGTGATGTTAGAATATACAGTTGTTAACTTCTAAAATGTAATTGTGATGTTAGAATATACAGTTGTTAACTTCTCAAATGTAACTGTGATGTTAGAATATACAGTCGCTAACTTCTCAAATGCAATTGTGATGTTAGAATATACAGTTGTTAACTTCTCAAATGCAATTGTGATGTTAGAATATACAGTTGTTAACTTCTCAAATGCAATTGTGATGTTAGAATATACAGTTGTTAACTTCTAAAATGTAATTGTGATGTTAGAATATACAGTTGTTAACTTCTCAAATGCAATTGTGATGTAAGAATATACAGTTGTTAACTTCTCAAATGCAATTGTGATGTTAGAATATACAGGTGTTAACTTCTCAAATGCAATTGTGATGTTAGAATATACAGTTTTTAACTTCTCAAATGCAATTGTGATGTAAGAATATACAGGTGTTAACTTCTCAAATGCAATAGTGATGTTAGAATATACAGGTGTTAACTTTAGGCAAAATCGCCTTTTCCTTCTTTTGTCGGATTATATGGATTTTCGATATTTATCGAAGACATTCCGATACAAAACCTATCTATAAACACTGTCAGATATATGAAGTCCGTTTGTGTGAAATTTCATAAGAATAGGCCGAGCTGTTGCGGAGTCAATAGGGAACAAACTGGCGCACATACAAAGTTCCTTTTATATAATACTAGATAGATAGATAGATAGATTAAAATTTGTTATCGAATTTATTATCAGCATTTTTAATTTAATATATTAAATGGACTCTTTCAATATAGTGCTAAGACTTATTTATATAATCTACATATTTATAAAAGTGAAAATGTGTGTGTATGTGTGAAGATCACTCTCAACCTTTATCATCAAAATCGGAAAGTTGGTACTTGGGGGGGGGTCATCGGACTTTTATCTGTTTGTCAACTGTTTCATGATTGCGCATGCACGAATCGTTCATATGACAAATTTCTTATATTAATAATAATTAAGTGTGAAAACACTTTTTAAAAATCGTGGCAAGCTGGCCTGTGGTTTTGGTTTCGATCTCAGCTCAAGTATTTTTTTTACTTAGAAGAAATGAACTGTTTAGAAAAAATAATACTCTCATGCACATGTCTCAGTTTCTTTCGGTAATTTTTTACTTCATTTATTTAAAAGAAAATTGAACGTTACGTTCAATTCCTGGCAACGTCGGGTACATCTGCTAGTATACCATAAACCATAAACCACTGAAATGCCTTAGAATCCACCAAGGCAAGGTATGAATAGCAAGAGTATTGCGAGCCGCACAGCAACAGCTCAATATACGGAAGTTGATAATGTCTGTGAACTAAACCACAGTTCAACTAAGTTAATAATGTGTGTGAACTAAACCACAGTTCAACTAAGTTGATAATGTCTGTGAACTAAACCACAGTGGTGTAGTCAATAACACTCTTTTTGTTCCGATAGCAGATTTATTAAAGTCAACGAGATGACGCGTTTAGTTTGAACTGTGATACGTTAAATTGAAGTGAACAATTTGTTAGAAAAGCAAGATTAAAATCGAATATCAAAACTGTCTCAGCATGAAGTGCGCATGCTTCATCAAAAGAACGTGCGGATGGCGTCGTCATTGTTGTTTGTTGTGGTGATACGAACCGGAACAACAGCCAACAATGGTCATCACTTAATGATATGCACCTTCATAACGAGCTGCTGGCGGCAAACATTGTATGCGTTCATTTTTTTAAATTTTCTCTCTTCTCATTCGCACATTGTTTGATATGATTTTACAGCTTCTTATAGAATAACTTGTTGATTTTACAGCTTCTTATAGAAGAACTTGTTGATTTTACAGCTTCTTATAGAAGAACTTGTTAATTGTACAGCCCAGTACAATCAACAAGTTATTTTATCGCAGCTAGGCTTCACTTCTATGATCACTTAGTTTTGATATTAACATGTGTTTTTATAATGTCTTCATCGACTGAGTCACATGATCATATAAAGAATTATCTTCCAATCATAAAACCATCAACTAATGGAGATATGGCGATTTGCAGATTGCCAACATTAGTATAATTAAACCTAATCTGAAAAGAAAACCAGAAGGAAATCGAACATACTTATGTAAATACTTAGTAATGCACCTTTGTATCTGTTCAATAAGTCAATCGTATATACTTGCGGTCATCAAAAATATGTGATTGCAAACTTGGTTGGTAACACCAAACTTTAAGTGTACCGTCTGTCTGTCTGATGAATTAAGTCCATCATGGTCTAATTTCTGCATACTAGAACCTTTGTTCTGATCACTTCAAATCATTTGGTCGAGCAATGTAAAAATAAATTCAGCAAGTTGTGGGCTATTAACATACAAGCCTCAACTCTTCGACTCCAATAGTGAAAAGCTATTTTTATGAAAACAAAACAACCCGGCTTTATATTATATATTTCTCTCGGCTTTTCAGCCTGACTGTCTCTTTTTTCTATCATTTTCTTTTTACCTCTTTGTTCCATCTCCCCTACACTCATTCAATGTGGTAAAACCAATTTTTTAAACGACAATGTGTGTGTGTGTGTGTGTGTGTGTGAAGTGCGTGTTTTTTACAATGAAATAAAAACACTTCTCTTTGCGATGATGTCGATCGGTTGTTTAACCTCGTGAAATGAATAAAAGCAATTTTTTTCAGAAGTTCAGAAAATTGAAATGATTATTCTTATTTTATCAAAAACGTATTAAAAACAAAAATAGATAAACTCCATATTGGGAAAAGATGATAGAAGAGGAACTTGTAGGAGAAAAAAAAACCCTGCATTATACGAAGTTGTGGTAATAAAGAGATAACTTTCTCGTTTTTATATTTGAAACGTTTAAAGACAATGAGATATGGAAGAAAACACATTTGTATTTATGCCCCGCTTAATTTCTAATATGACACGATGCGATATTGACATTTAATTTTCCTAATTATTTTCATCTTTTTTCGATGAGCATTTAATAATAAATTAACGATCCGAAGAGGGGAGGCAAAGACTAAAAGGGTGGACCTTATAATTTTACGCAGCATCAAACCGTGTCTTTCTTTTTGTCATAACTGCGATACCCAAAGTTTATTGCTCGCTAATTTTCGTTAAATTGAAAGCTGATAGTAACTTTATTTTCTAACCCACTCGATGTATGTTTAAAGTATCCGTTTAAATTCGCATTTGTGACTGGACATACATTTTTAAACTAATGCGCAATGTACCAACGTTTATCAACCGTCTCACGGATTGTCTAATAAAATATGAGAAAGCGAACATATTACATCGTGAAAAACACACGTCGTTTTGTGTTCAGTGTTATTTCTTGTAAATTGGACAATTAGTTATCAACAAACTCATCGGTTTTTACTTTTTGTTGAAATGTCAAATGCATTCAACCAGTCGAAGATTTAAACAACGTTACCTTGAATGTTCGAGGATATTTGAAATGAAACCAAGCGAAAGGTTTTATCGAAGAAAAGTTATTCGTATTAAATGATCCAGAAGAATATCGCAAAACAATTCATGCAAAAGCAAAAAAAAAAACAAAAAAGACAATAAAATAATAATAATAAATAAAACCGTGAGGGTAAAGTTATTGACAAAAAATGTCTTTATTCGTGTAATCATGAGTGCTTTTACATGGTTACACTTATAGAATATTACGCTTAGGAATAATCAGCATAAGTCTATGAAAAATATTTTATATTTTTACCGGTCGATCGAGTTGTTGTTTGATGTCCACCAACAATCAGTTAACATCGATTTATTGTCTGTCCTTTGTGGCCATCCCCTATTTTCTTTGAATCAGTTGCCAGATATATCTATATAACATTAAAAAAAACATTTTTGCAACTATGCACCTCAGTAAAGAAATAATTTTTGAATTACAGCAATAGCACAGAAAGTCTGCGTCTGATATTGCATTTACGGCTGGTGACCCTAACTGTCACAACACTTTGTTGTAACTCGATTAGTTATACCTGGAAGAGTCTTTTATGGAAGTAAAATAGGAAAACGTGGCATTATAACGATGAGTAAATGCAACTTTATGTTATGACGTCGAAGGGCCTATAATAATTAAGACAATATGATAATATATTTACATGAGTTCATTTATAGAAATAAAGAAATAGCGTGTTATAGAAAATCTGCATGCGATACTCTGACTATGGCTCTCCACGTATAACGTCCACGACAGTTAGTCGAAAATGATTCAAAGTGTATGATAGAGACTATTTTATAAATCGAATAGGAAAACCACCCTAACGCTTCATTCATGTATTTTTTTTCTTTTTAAAAATGAAGCTTTACCACTGAGTCTTGTATTAAGCCCACCCCCTAAAAAATTCGAACGAACTGAGCAGAGAAAGAATAGCTTATACAAACTTCCACCTAGCTCCACTGCCTTATGGATGCCTCAGAAATGGTAAAGGTTCAGGGAATAAGCCCTAACAAAATATCCGGTTTAGAGTTATGATAGGCGGATTGTGAAACACTGCAACACCTTTCCGGCA
Source organism: Euprymna scolopes (assembly GCF_053919585.1). NCBI lineage: Eukaryota > Metazoa > Mollusca > Cephalopoda > Sepiida > Sepiolidae > Euprymna > Euprymna scolopes. The sequence goes on along the minus strand of NC_136521.1, from coordinate 20,279,384 downwards.
ACTCCTGCTCTGGCTTCCACCGTATTGATTTGCCTCTATATCGGATTTTACTTGCAACGCTTATAGGGGAACCTTAGTAACTTGACAAATCTAGGTTTTCTTTATCACCCCTCCCCAGGCCTACATTCGAGCAACCAACTCCAGCTTCGAACTGTATAGGCAAAACAGATGCTGCAGTGCATCAGACTAGACACTATTGTTTTATTAGCCAGAAAGTTGCCATTAGTATCTTGTCAACCGGACTTAATTTTTAGAGTAGGGTTAATCTTTCACTTAATACAAAGTCCAGAAAATTGTTTATTAAGCATATATAAAACGGTATTCTTTAATCATAAATCGGGATATTTGCCAAGTAAAAATGAAAAAAAATCCCAAATATGAGAAAATAAATTAAAATTTTCTTTGGAAAATGCATGGAGATGACAAACCAGCAATAGGAGAAATGCTAACACAAGCGTCCCCAAAGAAAGAGCATTCAAGCAGTTTGCAATAAATTAACGCCATGTGAGGCTTGGTAATGTGGACTTGTTATAACTACCCAGATTCAATATTTTAACCTCACGTTTGTCTGATTCCAAAAGTTAGACAAATACTGCAAAAATATAGAATTTGTGTCATTAATTTCTTTTCTAAAATATGATATTTTATAAAAATGCACATACAGTATTTTCCTTGCTTTAAAAGTTATTTCATTATTTTATTTTATTTATTTATTTTGTGGAATAAAACCTCGATTAGATTGACCTATTAGTCTATTATTGTATTTTTTACGACCAGGTTGAGAAAAAGTTGTTTGCGGTTTTTAACTTCTAAATTTAAATGAACATATCTCAGTTCGAACAAATATTTATTGATCGAGATAAGCACGATTAATACATTTTACAGACAGAAAACAGGTGTATTTATGCCTAAACGTAAAAATCTTGCGTTCTATCTGCGATGAAGTCGTTGAAGGCGTTTTTAATATCGCTTAGTTTTTAAGCATTTCTCATGCAGAAAATTGTTTAGATGCTTAAAAAAATGCTAGTCGGTAGGTGGGAGGTCTGGAGAGTATGGCGGATGAGGCAGTTTCGTAGCCCAATTCGTTCAACTTCTGCAGAGTTCATTTAGCAACTTATGGTCGGACTTGTGGTCGGGTATTGCCGTGGAAGGGGAATTGGGCCTTTTCTGTGCACTAATGCTGGGTGTTGTTTCTGATGCATTTCAGCAATTTGTTGACAGTACTTCTATGCCATAATGGTTCTGTCTGCATTAAAAAATTGTAACGGATGAGATCGGTCCCAGACCCCCAACCAGTCAGTATGACCTTTTTTTTGGTGCAACTCTGGCTTCGGGAAGTGTCGTAGAGCTTCGTCGGCATCTAACCACCGAGCTGAGCATCACCGATTATCGTAAAGAACCCACTTTTCATTGCAAGTCACAACCCAGTCGAGAAACGGATCGTTCTTGTTGCGTAAAAGAAGGAAAAATGACACTTTATGACGGTGTGTTTTTTTTTTTTTGGTTGTCGTTCCATTCGTGAGGCACAAATTCATCAAGATTTTTTGTTATTCCAGCCTCTTTCAAGAGGTTGGAAATCGTCGTATACGCAAGTTCTTGAACAGTTGTGCGTGGATTGACTTCAACTAAGTTAATCTTAGTTAATCTTTGTCAACGTCTGATGGCTGACCACTACACTCATCATCTTCAAGATTCTCGTCGCAACCACGAAATTGTGCTGTCCGTTTCAGCACTGGTTCCTGGGTCAAACGCTTCGTTGATATCGCGAGCTGTTATACCTAGCTTGAATTGAAATAAGAAAATTATGCGAATTTTCTTTTTCTATCTTTCTTCAATGTTCTGAAAAGAAGACATAATTGTTTTGAAACGATTGTCATTTAACGATTAGAAAGAACGGAAAACTCCCATTAAAATGATATGTAAAGTAAAGATATTATAACGAGAACTTATTTGAAAATACATCATTTAAAATTAAATGAAATTAAATTAAATTTCTATGAATAAAATTAAATTAAATCTATTTCTTTTATTTTATAACTAGCTTGGGTGCCCGGCGTTGCCCGGGTGTTAGGCGGTGTGTGTTGAGCAAAAAAAAAATAAATAAAATAATAATAATAATAATAATAATAATAATAATAATAATAATAATAATAATAATAATAATAAAGTGGTAGTAGGCAGGCAGGTCGAACCCGTACCGTGAAGGGGGGAAAAACGTGAGGCGTTAGCTGTTTCACCCATCGCCAAACCGGAAATGGCATAGGATAAATTTAGGCTAGTCAGTCGAAAAGAGGGAATGACGTTCGAAAATGTCGACAGAAAAGCGATCCTTCCTTGTAGAAAAGTGCCCAGTTGAGGGCGAGGAAATGTTTAATGTTTTCAGCCAATTTTTCGATATTTGTCGTCCAAAGGGTCGAGCTTAAAACGATACTGATCTCGTGAAAATCCATCGCCTCTGTCGAAAGTATTAAGATGACATACAAACATATATGCATAATACATACATTTAAATAGACAGGTGAGATTAATATTATAGACTAGCCTGGGTGCCAGGCGTTTCCCGGGTGTTTGGAGGTGTGTGTTGAGCAAAAAAAAGTGATAGTAGGCAGGCTTGAACCAGTGATGCGAAGGCGGAAAAGAAAGTGAAAGAAACCCTGACGTCTTACCGCTACTCCATGACGCGACCGGACTTCCTGGACGTTAAAATTAGTAAAAGTCAATTCAACCGATGCGGAGATTTGAAAAATGGCTCGCAAAAAATAGACCCCTCCTTGTAGAAAACTGCCGAGTTGAAGGTGAAGGACTTAATGTTTTGGGCTAATTTTTCGGTATTTGTCGTCAAAGATGTTGAGCTCAAAAATGATACCGATTTCGTGAAAATCCGTAGCCTATGTCGAAATTTTCAGGCAGACATACAAACATACATACATGCAAACATATATACATGCATACATTTAAACGGATATTTATATTATAGATTATTGTATTTGTTGTGTTACTGTTTTATTGTATTCTTTGTATTAGTGTTTTATTATATTTCTTGCATTAGTGTTTCATTGCATTTATTGTATTAGTGTTTTACCGTATGTCTTGTATTCATATATTATTGTATTTCTGGTATTATTGTATTATTGAACGTGTGACATTAGTGCTTTATTGCATTTCGTGTACTAGCATTTTATTTATTCATATATCAGTGTTTTATTGTATTTCTTGTATTGTTTTCTTATTATAATTCTTCTAATAGTGCGTTATTGAATTTAGTGCATTAGTGTTTTATTGTATTTGTTATATTAATGTTCTATTGTGTTTCTTGTATTAGTGTTTTATATTTTTTGTATTAGCGTTTTATTATATTTTTTGTATTAGTGTTTTATTGCACTCTTTAAATAAATACTTAATAGTACTGACTTGATAAGCCTGTTATTTTGTTCAACGTTTTATGAGGTAAATGGAATGTTGCTGGTATTCGTGTCTGTAAATGAGTGAGTAGGATGCAAAAATGACGACTATTTTTTGCTTTTGCTCGGCATCGATAAAAATATCTCTTAAGATGAGCGATCTTTCTCAAAATAACTAAAAAGCAATTTCTTGTTCATAAATGTAACTATGGTAAATAGCATATCTCCGTTGCTGTAGCGTTCGACTTATGTTTTCTAATAATTTTTGTCTCTTGTTTTTTTTTTTTTTTCGTCCTTTAATCCTGATATCCCACGTTAAAACACATTCCACGATCGTTGTTCCTGATAAATGGGGGAAAATTGCTGTTTACTGGATCGGAATCTATTCATATAACACTTATCGTTGACTAGGTGTTCAACCTGAAAGAATATTTTTGCTCATTACATCAAGTGGTTTCATGCTGTGTCTGGAACGATTTCCATAAAAAATAAATAAACGAGTTTAGACGGTGCCCTAATCCCCACGTAAACATCCCTTTAATAATGTAGTTCATTTCTTATCCAAAACACATATTTTGTTCCCCTCAGCCGATGTCACAATATCCACGTTTGTTATCGGCGTATCCTCTTAAACTGGTGATGACTCGCCATGTGTTACATTAATTATGAAATACTCTTGTCAAATTCGGGTTAGTAAATCTCTGTTTCATTTGAAAGTTCTTGATAAAGTGCAAAAAGTTAATTATAAATGTAATTTGATTGACCTTTTCTACTTTATTGCAACTTTTATCGCATAGACTTGATGTTGCTAGTCTCATTCTTTTTTATAAATCCTATTATGGCATTTATTCTTCAAAATCGTCTGATTTTTTTTTCTATGCATCATTTTGTTTGACTCATTTGTTTAATGGTCTCCATGAATTCGTTATTTAATTACTCATTGTAATACAGCTTATTATTCCAAGAACTGCAAGGTTGTGGAACTCTTTTCCTGCTCACTGTTTTCCTTTTATCTATATCCTTGATATTTTCGAGATGAAGGTTAATAGGAATATTCTATATTTGCAATAATAATATTCTATTATTGTTAGCTCAAATGGCTTGATGTCTTGTCTCGAGCGATTCCCATAAAAATAATTTACTAATCAACATGATTTTACAAAAGAAAATTATTTATTTAGCCGTGTTGATTTTGGGGTTTGTAATACAAGAGTGGGGAGGGCATGTGACAAGGGAGGGGCAGCGGAGATGTTCAAAAGTGTGGGAGTCAACACGACCGTTCTGCATTTACTATCCGAACCCTAAAAACATTGCATTCTCAAATAATCTACCTCCCTCTCACGATGGGAACATGTTATACAAGGATAGAAAAGTGCTTGGCCAGGCCCGCCAGCACATCTCGGTAGAGACGTATCAGGCGATTAGCAATAAATTAACTTCCTCTCGAAGAGAGAAGGCACATCTGGGAAAAGCGTATCTCTTAGAACTATACAGAACTCGCAACATGCCGCAGTCAATAGGAGAAAGCTTTTTCAAAAATGACCCAAACTTTGTTGATTTTGGTACTGAGGGAAAACTACCTGGTTGAGTCCCCTCATTTAACGTATTTTTCGTTAAGCTTGCTTCGCATGCTGGGCATACTCTCTGAACTGTGTTAACCTCAACGATTAATTCTTTTTTATGATTTAGCTAGTGTTAAATTTCCCTACGAATATTTAAAAACAAATAGCCACTAGTTCATATTAATCACAACAATTAGACCTACGTGGATAGCGTCGATTTATTCGATGATAGACGTATTTTACTGGCTCATTGTGAAATCCGACAATCACAAGTTTAATGGCAGGAAACCAATAAGCAATAAGCGAGTAAAAGCTAAAGTTGAGATAGTTGTTGCCGTCTCGTTCTTCCTTATTCATCCTCTGTTCATTTCGTTGAGTATCTTTTATTTGCTTTATATAAACAATTTTTCTTTGTGCTGTCGAGCGGAAGTATATGGGTAGCCGCAATCCGTTATTGTGTCAGTCACTTACTGCCAATTATTAAATTTCAATCAGATCAGCAAGGGGAAATCGACTTTGTACGATACTATTGAAGCATCACTGATATCGATACATTAATGCAAGAAAAAGAAACAGAATTTAATAGCATAACCATATAAAAAGAAACAAAAGTACCATATAAAAAGAAACACAAGTAAGCATAAAAGAAACATAATAACCATATAAAAAGAAACATAATGACCATATAAAAAGAAACATAATGACCATATAAAAACGAAATTTTAGAAAATAGTTAATCTTTTGTTTGATTAATTTTCCGAAATTACAGTTGTTAACATAGAAATGCATCATCTTATTTATCTTATATTAATAGGAAATCCGTGTCGACTTTTAAGTCATGATATTCACATCCAGAATTGTTTTATATTCGAACACGCGCACATTTTTAACATGAACGGTGCAACACACATACACACACATACACACACACTGATTAAAAAGCTTGCTGCATGTCTGAATACCCTTTATGTAAAATTTAAAATGTTTAGACCCAAAATTGCTGAATAGTTTGCTAGAGACCGCAAAGGTAAACTCTTTTGAACTTTAACCCCTTCACAACCAAATTTTTGTCAAAAACCGATGCTTGAATAAACTTTATGAAAAATTTCAAATGTTTAAGCTAATAATTGGCTGAGTAATTTGGAAGAGACCGCAAAGGTCAAATTCTTTTACCCCAATTTTGACCCCTTAACATTTATTGTTTTGAGCTCAAATCAAATTAAAAAGTGTGATCCATGTACAAGTAATCTACATCTAAAAGTTCAAGTGTTCAGACCCAAAATTGGCGGAGGAGTTTGGTAGAGTTTTCAAAGGATAAATCGTTGTAAAAAAAAACGGATGAAAAAGATTTTTCCAAATCTCAAAAAAAAAATCTCAATACCCCTTATATCAAATCTCGAGTCTGTAGACTAAAAATTGACGGAGTAGTTTGGTAGGGAAATGTACACACACAGACAAACACATACACAGACAATTTCACTTTTATAGATTAAAAGATGAAATATTTACGCAAATAAAACTAGCTATTGTTGTGAAAGTTTAGAACGAAATACAACTGAAGACCTAGTTTATTTATAGCTTGTCTTAAGCTTTATTCAACTAAGAAGAGCGTCGACAGAAATACGGGGGGGGGGAAGGAAAATGGCCTATCGCTGGTATTGCTATCTTGTTGAGGAATAGAAAGCAGGGGAGGTAATTCGGAGCAGAAAAAAAGAGGTCTTTTATTTTCAAGTCATTCTCCGCCATCTAGGAAAGTTAAGGTTCACAAGTTTCTTCCAAGACATGTTTTCTTGTCAGCCTCTGCTCAAACTGAAAATAGAGAAAAAGAGAGAGGAATTCGATGCTGATGATTTTCAGCTAAATACGGAGGTTTACAACGAATTCGAGAATAGCGTTTTCAAAAGAAGTTCTTTGTAACTCATCCAAATGTAAGGGGTGAGGAGATGTAGGAGTGCCGGTTTAAGGGCATTAGTTTTCGATGTCCGCTAGATTGTCAATAGCAGAGTTTTTCGTGATGCTCGGAAGAGGAGGATGATAGAGGCTAGACTTAGTCGTGTCTTCCGTAGGGCCAAGTTCAGCATGTGAATAGTTTGTTTCGTCACCAAGTGATACAATATTGCGTGGAAACACCGTCGTTTCTCGTCCATTATTAAGTCGTGAATGTCCATTGTTCGGATTAGCGTCAAGAAGTTCCACTGTCTCGATTATTATTTACTTCAGCGTACTTGGCGCCTCAGGAGCGCAGATTTGATTTGTCGGTCGCCAGAAGCAGATTTCCTTTGTAAATTTAAAAGACGTTCATGGAGAGTATAGTTAAAGGCTGTAAAGAGCAATGAGCTAATGCAGTGACGTGCTACATTTAGCACATTTTTCCAACTAGTTACAGGGAGATTGTTTGACCGGAGAGCAACGCTCAATGTTTGCCAGATGATCCCGTTGTACCTCTCCATTTTAACGTTGCCTTGTGAGTTAAAAGCAGTCGTTCGACTCGTAGCAATGCGCTTAGAGACATGAAAGCAGGCCCTCGATCAGGATGTATGTATAAAGGATTTCCGAAAATAAAAAATAAATTGGTTAGATGTTTCTTGACAGTTGCTGCTGAGACATCTGCACAGGGGTAAGCAAAAAGGAAACGGGAATATTCGTCTACTATAGTTGTTCCAATACCTTTGAGTCATAATTGGGAGATTCTATTTATAAACGCTGCTGCTAGGAATTGAAGAATCAAATCAATTCACGTTTGCTATCAAACAATCAGAAACCAGAATTGCTCCAAAAAAATTAAACCGTTTTAGCAAGATTGCATATGTTTTCTTCGTGCCAACACAAGTTTGCTCTTTGGCTGCAAAATTATCAAGTCCGGAACCTGTACACAGCAGCTGTTTACTGAGAATTCGTTATCTCCAGGACTTGTATGGACAAGATCAAAGTGTAGTATCTGTTCCGGCAGATGCTGCACTTAAGATAATTTGTACCAGTCAATGGAGGGGAAACCCTCTATACTGGGACAATTATTATTTTTGGTAACCAGAGTGACCCCTTTTAGGGGAGCTGGTTTTTACCTCACATTAAAAACGGCCTTGTGCCTAATTTGCTCAGTGGGGGAGCAAATAAACACCATCTGTTCCGGCAGATGCTGCACTTAAGATAATTTGTACCAGTCAATGGAGGGGAAACCCTCTATACTGGGACAATTATTATTTTTGGTAACCAGAGTGCCCCCCCTTTTTGCCTACTTTTAGGGGAGCTGGTTTTTACCTCACATTAAAAACGGCCTTGTGCCTAATTTGCTCAGTGGGGGAGCAAATAAACACCAGCCTTCGGGACAAGATCAAAGTGTAGTATCTGTTCCGACAGATACTGCACTTAAGATAATTTGTACCAGTCAATGGAGGGGAAACCCTCTATACTGGGACAATTATTATTTTTGGTAACCAGAGTGACCCCTTTTAGGGGAGCTGGTTTTTACCTCACATTAAAAACGGCCTTGTGCCTAATTTGCTCAGTGGGGGAGCAAATAAATACCATCTGTTCTTCAGATGCTGCACTTCAATTTCTTGTTCTCTGTCAGTGGAGGAGAAATCCTTCACGACTGAGACAATTTTTATTTTTGTTCCTTTTCTCCACGTTAAAAAACGACCCTGGTGTCTAACTCTGTCCCGTGGGGAGACATTGTAAATAGAAACTCTTCTGAAACTAAACATGGCTTCCAACTCAAGAGGTTATGGACCCGGCGTGAAACTTTATTTCGATAAACTAGAATCAAAATTCAAATTGTGGCAAAGGAAATTTTTAGGATATTTACGAATCCAACAGTTACACAAAGTAATTCATGCACAACCTGAAAACAGAAACGCCCCTGCGTTTATTGGAAAGAACGTAATTGTCTTTGCCGAATTAATACATTAATACATAATACTTAGATGACCGAAGTCTATCACTCGTAATGCGAGAAAACCTGGACGATAGCTGCAAAGCATTGAACGTATTAAGAAAGCATTATTTATCGAAAAGGAAACCTAAAATCACCTCTTTATAAGCTGAGAAAATGATCACAGAAAAATTGAATCTACAAATATCATGAAATTTAAAAATGCCCTCTTAAAAACACCAAAATTTAATTATACCTTTACCTCGAATAAAAACCGAAACTTTTTCCAAAACAATTTTTCTTCTAAGAAAAGTACGAACATTATTTTCTATAATTGTGGGCGACCTAATCGCAAGAGTTTCCAATGTAGATACAAGAATTTCAAAGGAGATTCCATTCAAAATTTGGAGTTGCGAACATACATTTTTATTTTCATGTACGTTTGACGCGTCAACAAACAGGAACAACCTTTTTGTCAGTTTTGGTGCAAAAGCCCATGTAATTATGAAGGAATATGCTTTTATCAATTCTGATACCGTCAGAGTCACTTTGTAGAGCTGGCTGACGGCAGTCAAGTAAACGATATCGTTTTGAAAAGAGGCGATACTAAAATCTCGCGAAGGAACAATGAAGGTGAACTTTGTTTCTTTATTCTGGAAAACGTATATTTTTCTGTACAAACCGCCATTAAACAAGGTGCAAATATAAACTTTCGCCCCAATAAATAAAAACTGGTGTACCCGAATGGAATTGTATTCGACATTAAAGAAAATGGAAAACTATATTATTTAAATAGCGTAGTCCCATAAAAAAACGCCTGCCATGATTTACAGACATGGCATAAAATTCTTGGGCACTGCAATATTCTAGATATCAAAACGTTGCTGTATATGGTTGACAGAATGGAAAGAAAAACACCAAAACACTTAAACTATATATATATATATATATATATATATATATATATATATATATATATATATATGTAAATATACAGGGTGCCCACAAAGTCTGCCTACATAATCTACAGGATGCTTCTGCAAAGTCTTGCTACATAATGTAGCCAGACTTTGTGGACATCCTGTATATATATATATATATATATATATATATATATATATATATATATATATATATATATACAGTGCAACGCAAAAGTATTGTATACATTACATTTTTCTTCATAACTTTAATTAGGGTTCAAGGTTTTACCTAAAATGTGGTCAGTATATTCCTATTACCATTCTAACTAATATTTGGAGTAGTAATTACAAAATTAAAGTTTAGAAAGTTTATATTAAAGGAAAAATATAAATCAACTAACGCAAAAGTATTGGATACATTGATTTAATATTTGGTTGCATAGCCTTTATTGCGTTCAACAGCTTCCAATCACTTCCTATAGTTGCACACATGTTTTTTGCAAAGATATGCAGGTATTTTGCGCCATTCTTCTTTGCAGAACTGTTCTAGCTGTTTGAATATTTTGTGGATTCCTCTTGTGAACATTGATCTTCAATATTTTTCATAAATTTTCAATTGGGTTGAGGTCTGGAGATTGACTGGGCCAAATAAGAACATCAATTCCGTTATTTCTAAGCCATTCTTTGGTTAGTTTGGCAGTATGCTTGGGATCATTGTCCTGCTGAAACACGAAATTGCAGATTTCTGGAGATTTTTCTCCAAAATTTCCTTGTACATATGTCCATTCATTCTAGCATTGATGATTTCTAGTTCACCCCCATACTATAATCGAACCACCGCCAAACTTTACCGTAGAAATGGTATTCCTTTTGTTATAGGCGGTGCCATTTTTACGCCATACATGTGTTGCTGTATTTCTTCCAAAGGTTTCGATTTTCGTTTCGTCTAACCAGATTACTTATTGCAAAATTCTTGGGGTTGTTCCCCATATGTTATACATAATTCAAACGTGTTTAAGCTTCAACAATGGAACTTTTCTTGGGGACATTGATACAAAACCTGCACAATTTAGAACTTTACTGGTTGTATCCTTGCTCACATTAATCCCAGCTTCTCTGAGGTCGGTTTGAATTTCACCACGAGTAAGAAAAGGGGTTTTGTACCTTTCTGCTTACCCACCTTGATTTTTTATCGTTTAATTTCCTTTGCCGACCACATCTTGGAAGATTTGCAACAGCTTCACCAGGGTTTTTTAAACTTTCTCATAACGTTTCCAACTGTACTAAGTGGTAGATTAAGTTCCCTTGATATTATTCGATACCCTTTTCCTTCTTTGTGCTTATCAATGATTTTTTGGACGAATGTCTATTGACAACTCTTTAGTTTTAGGCATTTTATAAATAAACTGGTTTACTTTAAAAGAGTGATCCCAAAATAGAAGAATTTTATAAAATTATTTTAATATAAATCTCTCTGATTGGTCAGTGATAACTCGTTTGCATTATTGCAACACGTTAAGCAAAAGTCATTTGAATTTATTTCCGAAAAATATTTTTTAAGTGTATTCAATACTTTTGCGTTTATTAATTCAAATTTTTCTTTAATATAAACTTTCTAAACTTTAATTTTGTAATTACTACCCCAAATATTAGTTAGAATACTAATAGGATTATACTGACAAAATTTTAGGTAAAATCTTGAACCCTAATTAAAGTTATGAAGAAAAATGTCATATGTATCCAATACTTTTGCGTGACATTATATATATGCATATATATATATATATATGCACATAAAGTTATGAACAGTACATAGGGCCTTAGCAAAGCCTGGCTGAACTGCTAGTATTCAATAAAATTTTTCGTCATATTTTTGTAGAAATTTGAAAACCGTAACAATGGAGTTTTAATGAATAAATATATATTACGAGAGGTGTGCAATAAGCAATGCCCCTGACCCACTTTCCATAGAAGTAGAGCAACGAAACTTGGCACAGTTATTAGTCTTTCTCTACATAGGAACCACTCGGAGTGATACATTTCTCCCATCGTTTGATGCGGCTCTAGAGACCGTTTTTGTAGAACACCCCAAGTTGGTCCTCCAACCACGAAGTGACTTCAGAAATCAAGGCTGCATCATCTGAGAAACGCTTTCCTTTCAAAAACAACTTTATGGCTGGGAAGAGATGAAAGTCAGAGGGTGCAAGGTAAGGAGAGTAGTCAGGATGGGGGAGGATTTCATAACTACACACCCGTGCTTCTGATTTGGCGACATGCGAGTTGTGGACCGGAGAGTTGTCCTGCAGGAGGAGGGTACCTTTGCTGATCTTGTCCCGCCTCTTGATTTTGATAGCTTTCCTTAATTTCCTCAAAAGTGAAGCATAATAGGCGCCTGTAATTGTGGTACCCTTTGCCAGGAGATCTGTCATCACTACTCCATCCCGGTTTCAGAAGACTGTGAGCATGACCTTGTCAGCAGAGGGATGTACCCTTGCCTTCTTTGGAGGTGGTGAGTCCAAGTGCTTCCACTGCATTGACTGCACTTTGGTCTCTGGATCATAGTGATGAACCCAGGTTTCATCCTGTGTAATCCTGTTTTGAAAAACTTTGACTCATCTTCTTGGCACATCTCCAAATTCATCCTCGAGCACTCGACGCGTTCTCGCTTCTGAAATGGTGTGAGCAACCCGGGAATCCATCTGGCAGACACCTTATGCATATGCAAGTGGTCATGAATGATAGTTTCCCCAAACCCTGTACTAATCTTGACATCTTGGGCTATTTGGCGAATCGTAATGCGCCGATCTTCCAAAATGGCAGCCTCAACTTGACGGGAAAATGCCTCATCAATGGCAGAAGGGGGCGACCAGGTCTGGGAGCTGTTTCCACAGACTTCCGGCCATGTTTGAATTCACGATGCCAGCGTTTTACAAGGTCATATGATGGGGCATTATCACCATAAGTTTCTTTCATTTCATCAAAAGTCTCCTGTGGTGTGCGTTCTTTCAAATACAAAAACCGGATTACTACTCGACATTCAACAGGCTCCATCTCACACCTGTAAAACAGACACCTGCAAAACAGAAACCACAATTAGTTCAGAGCTGTAATATGCCACATAACCCGTAGAGATATAAATAATTGAATATGCAAAATTTCAGCTATATCAGAGGACTGAAAGTGAGTCAGGGGCATTACTTATTGCACGCCCTCGTATTTAATTTGTAATCGACAACACAAATAAATTTTACTTGGGTCAGTCTAATGATATTCAATGTTTACACTGTTATTGTAGAGAAATTACTATATATAGACATTTCATATTTAAAGAATAGTCCCCATAACAGAAAAATACAATGAAACTAAGATATCAAATTAATATGTTTCAATTCAACCGACATTACATTATTCCTAAGCCTCATACACCGATATTTATTCCAAATAAACGAACAGAAAAATACTATTAAATACAGCGCAGTGATAGATAGAAACATAGTCAATTATTGGTCACTTGGGAAATTAATTGCAAATTACGGATAATTACTATTTGTTTATATTCTTTTTCACTCCACACAAGGTATATTGTCAATTGGACGTAAAGAGTTACTTTATGGAATCGTGTCTAACGGGGAACTGTGAGGAGTTGATCAGCGATATGTCTGTTAATATTACATTTAAACTTTTACAAACACGGAAGTAGGGAACAAGGAGGGGATTTCTACGTCTATCACTTCGAGGCGAGACGCTATTAGAGTAGAAGTCTTGCCGACATCGAGGGACTTTAACAGTGAAGAGGTGGAATTCTCTGCTTGTCAGATTAGCTGGGAATATTATGTCGAGAGGATACAAGTGCTATGGGTCCATAAGAGCACACTCTATTCAAATTCTTATAAAGTATGTACGTGTATGCAACATTGCAACGATAGGATAGAGGTTGGAGTTCGGTCGATAACGCTGGCCTTCTTAGATTCTTTTTGAACTCTAATAGTGAGACTAGTGATAAATGCATCAGCCCCGATATGGTAATAATAATCCGGATATTGGCGAATGGTGACATTGTAAGGATATGTGATACCGTCTGGTGTCTGGGAACCTCAACAGTGAAGGAGTGTGATTTTGATGAGAGTCGAGTTAATCAGGAGCATGCACTTTGAGTGGACATAATGTTATGAGTTCATCAGAACACATTCCATTAAAGTACAACGTACACATAGCTGCAATGAAAATAGGTCAACTCCAGAATGAATGAATATTTTAGGATGTATATTGTATGATTAGATGATATAAAACCATTTTAGGTCATATCAGTATATTCGGGCAGCATTAGTATAATAACAATCGAATTGTTTTGCTGACGGGAATAACAGTGAAATCTGGCATGAATCTTACAAGTGTACAAATAATGTAAACAATCTTTTTATATGTTTTTAGGTTGAATTCGTTTGGTATTTGACCTTCTGGTGCGATCAGTTGCAACAATCCTATCGCAACACACCTGTTAAATGTGCCGTAAAATAGTATCAAAGCATATATATATATATATATATATATATATATATATATATATATATATAGAGAGAGAGAGAGAGAGAGAGAGGAAGATAATAATAATAATAATAATAATAATAATAATAATAATAATAATAATAAACGCCCACAGGGAATCAAGCAAATCGAAAACCCAAATACTATGCAGCCTCTTACAAAATGGTGGTGTCTACATCGATGGAATTGCAAAAGGTCCGGGAGGACCGAGAAGGGAGAGCACTAGTCAGATCTTCGGTATGAAGATGTGGAGAAGACTTGAGCCTGGAGGAGGCTTTTTTACCACCCAATCATCCAACGTGCACAATTTTTATTGTTGCTACAACAATAAGAATAACACAAAGAAGGACAACCTCTCTAGTATAAATAAGAAAGCTTATTAACGAACAGAAAACTTACAACAGCCGGATCGTTGTACACCTGGGCAATGTTCCGAAAGATATTATCATGGCATATATATATATATATATATATATATATATATATATATATATATATATATATATATATATATATTATATATTTGGTAAAATTGGTAATTAGTAAAAACCTGAAGAAAGTGCTCAATACTATTGCAGAGCAAATATGTGTTTTATTTTTTTATTTCCGTTTTATCTGTTTAACAACCATTTCTGTAAGGTCTGACGAGGCTGTTGGATCGTAAACATGGTCCAACATCGGAAACATATGTAACCAAACAGATAAAACGGTATAAAAAAATAAAACACACACACACACACACACATATATATATATATGACTATTTCATTTAACCACATAAATTAATATACGAAAGTATAGATTTATGCGTAAACTTTAAGCATTTACTTCAACAGTGCTCAATACGTAGCTAGAGGTACGTAGTAAGTTATAAAATATATATGGCGAATAAGCTACATAGAATATTCCGCGTGTTATCCACGCTAGGATTCATCAGGCTTATGCGGGGATTTTTGATTGTATCGCGTTTTTATATACGCACCTTCTATTAAGTTTTTAGTTAGCCAATCAGCTCTCTAGTTTCTACCGCACCCTTACTAATCAGGCAATGAGCAGGCACTTACTCCACACCTGAGGTTTAAGATGCTTTCTACAATCTGCTACAGAACAGCTTGAATCAGGTGCCAGGCTTCGATAGCATGGTAATCCAACGCACGGTGAAAACAGTCGATACATCATAGCCCAGCTGTCTTAGACTTTTTGGAATCAAGAGAATGAATAAAAACGGTTAACGGCTCCTTTAACTCTGCACTCTTTACAACTTTTGCATTACCAAACGCTTTCTCAAACCCAAACTCCAACACAATGTCCCCTAGCGACACCCCTGCTCGAGATACTAACACAAATTTTACCTGATCTTTATGCAGCATTCACGGCTCCTGAAGGTTCTCTTCAGAAGTTCTTACCACAGCGATGATTGTAACACTTACCCCGCCTTCGTGTGTAGCAGGATTAGGATTCAGCTCAAGAAGGTGCATTTAGCCAGGCCATCAAGCAAGCCAATAATCAAATCGCCTAATATCAAGGGACTTTGCATGGTGTAGTTGCTTACTAAGGGACTGACTAAAGACCTGGAAACCAATTTTCCTGCAAGGAAACACTAACCGGAGGTAGTAGCGGATCTGTAATGTGATTCTGCTGCTACTTTCTCAGTATTCGGCAGGAAACAGAGCAGGATCCGTCACCGGTTCGACAATTATGCAGTTGAGCTTACTCGACCCCGCTTAACCACAAGAAGCAGCTAACAAAATCCGCGCTGCAGACCATCCGCAGAGTCCGCATCAATATCCAGCATGCTGTCAGGAGTTGTATCATCCGAATCTGGACCGACCTCTGTCGGGACATTAAACGGACCATCATCAGAGGTGTCTATAATGGCATCAAGAAGATATCCGGTCCGACATACAGCAATGCATCCCCACATCATCGACAGGAACAAATAAACAACAACTATCTCAGGTGCCACTCTAGAATCGATCAGTCACTTTTTTTTTACCATTAAAGAGTTGGATGAACTGCCAAGTTCATTGAAATCCTGCCGAGGGACAAAGCGCCAGGCCTAGAAATCCCAGCAGACGTGATTAAAAGCAAGAAAGGCCTACTCCTTCAACGCTTCCATGAACTACTCTTCCAGTGCAAGGAAGAGGGTGTATTACCACAAGATACGTGAGACTGCAATATCATTATTTTTAATAAAAACAAAGGCGGCCATAGTGACTGCAGCTATTACAGTTTAAAGTCGTTGTCCTGAACATATCTGACAGGGTGTATCCAGAGTCACAGTGCAGTTTCAAGGCCGAACGTTCCACAGTTGACATGACCTTCTCTCCCGATAGTTCCAGGAGAAATGCATGGAACAAAAACAGCCTCTTCACATAGTGTTAGATAATTAACATTGTTAAAAGTTAATTAGTTATTATCGATTTATCTGTCTATCTATCTATTTATCTATCTATTCAATGATATTCTTAGAATAGTTTATATTGGGAGTTATTTATTGCTTATAGAATAAAGTATAGCAATGGGTTTTAGCTGAGGATGTTTACATAAATTAACTACGTTAAATATAAACAAAATAGTGTTGAACAGGTGTACGTGACAGATGTAGAAAGGTCACGTTAAGGAGACGTGTCTTTTAATCGGTTACGTCACCAGAACTGAGGTTTAGAGGTCGGGAGTTTTAGTCAGTCAAGAGTTGGAGCTTGGTAACGGGAGTGAACAGACGGCCAGGAAGCTAGGCTGGATGGAACAAGCATGTAGACAAGAAATGCAGACCCTGTGAAGATCATTTGAGACAACTGAAATAAATTTATATTTAAAAAATATAAAGTGTTGTTCTGTAGTATTTCAAACGAAGGAAGAACAGATGTCTCAATTTGATGGTGTTGGTCATTTCATGTTTCATCACGAAGCTCAGCAGTGAAAATAGAAGAACTCTTGAAGAAAGAAAAGATATGAAGCATATATTATTCTTCTTATAAAAAAATGAGACCTTTATGTAAATATGAACTTAAATATATACCTGTGGGATAACTCTCTGATACAATATGACTCAGTTTATACGTCAATATATACAATATATTCAATTTATACGTTATATCTGATCCCGTTATAAGAACGATATCTTCCACCTCTCAATATAACTGTTTTAATATCGTCCTACTTCACATAATACAACAATAGCGTTTATCGACCTCTTAACGGCCTTCGACCTTATTGGCAGAGATTGCCTGTCCATGGTTCTAGACAGAATCGGATGCCCGGAAAGGTTCCTGAGCATCAAGTCATTTTATGTGGGCATGAAGGAAATGCCCAGTTCGACGGGGCAATATCATCGCTTTTTGACATGAGGGACAGCGTGAAGCAGCTCTGTTCGACATCTACACCGCTGCCATGCTCAATCAGGCAAACTTTAAACATTGAGGATTAAAATTCAGATCCGCGAAATCTTCATTCATAACATACTGTTCGCGGACAGTGCATCACTGACTATTCACGGGAGTGAAGACCTTCAACACTTCATAAATCGTGTTCGAAAGCCTGTGTTGATTTTAAACTGACCAGGGTACTGGCCTTACATTTTTAATCACTATCAAAAACTACAATCTTGAAGCTGTGAAGTGTTCACGTACCATTGCTTTAACTGCAACAGTCTCGAAATGGTACAAAAGTTCGACCGATGCATGAGCCGTGCAACCTTTATATTCACTAGACTTGCCCCTAGAGTGTGAGGGAACAGCATATTTACAATCAATAGCTAGATGGCGGTGTATAGGGCTTGCATTCTGAGCACGGTGCTGTAGTACGGCGAGTCCCGGACGCTGTATGCATATCGGGAAAGCGCTTCCACATGTTTCACATGCGCAACCCGATGAGAAATCGTGGGTATCAAATGATCGGTGTTATCATCAACACCGAGGTCATTAAGTGTGTGTCAAGCACTTTCTTGCGTCGGCGTTGACTGCGTTGGCTTGGACGCATCTGACTTCCTCACAAACAACTAATAATCGTAATAGAAGTGAGCCCGACTCAAACAATGACCAGTCTCCCTGTTTCAGAGCACAGGACCAAGACCAAATATAATCGATGGACGCCAATAAATAATATATATATATATATATATATATATATATATATATATATATATAGTAGCGTTCGCGCGCGCGTGTGTGTGTGTACAACTCTCCTACAGCGCACACCAATTGACTGATCATGACTAAACCTGGCGTGATGATGGTTCCCCATGTAGGGATGATGCACACCATTTTTTAAGGTTAAGCTCAAAGATCAAGATTATAGCTTATGTATATATACTCTCCTACAGCCCAAACCACCGATTATGACCACTAACTGATCATGACCAAACCTGACATGATAATGGTCTTCGACTTAGGAATAATGCACACTATTCTCAAGGGCAAGGTTAAATATTAACGTCGGGACTTTGCTGTATGCTCAGGTATCTGCAAAGCAAGTACCTGAGCATACAGCAAAGTCTTGCGCAAAGTGCAGGTATCTTTCTATAGGAACTTAAAAATATTACCGTTTTCAGGAACCTAAAAATAAAATATTTGATGATAACCATTGTTATATTTTGAATTTTGACACATCACTCAAACAGTCCTGAATCCTGACTATGAAATATGTTTTAGACAAAATTCGACTTATTTAATTTAGTCTTTCTTTAGGTTGTTGCACTGATTCAAATTGTTTCTAACGTTTAATGTATTTTTTATAGAATGAAATCTGTTTCGCTAGAATATTTAGAAGGACAATAATTACATCTCATTAATACTTATCCTCGAGTGGCTCTTAGTCTTCACAAGATGGTCCACACTTTTATTTTATACATTTAAAATACCACCTGTGTCGTGCTATTTTCAGCTGTTTGTAAGTGTACTATGTGTAAAAAAGCGCTATCTATTTAAATAAATCAGTTTCAAGGATATTTTGTCTCTAAAAACAAGTGAACGATTATTTAAAAGTTCATTATTGTTAATCGTTTGGTGTGTGGCATGCATACGTGTGGGTTGAGCGAAGAATATGATGAATCTTTTATACTCTATCCACGATTGGCTACAAATGTCAGGCAAGAGCGATTCTTCTGAAAATAACGAGAAGACAATTTAATGTTTCTACGTTTCTATGCGGGGGAAACATTACATCTGGTTTGTTTTAATAAATACGCGATGAAAAAGAGCGTTGAGTTTGTAGAAAGGAGTCATGCGAAATTAATTATGTATCCACTTTGATAAAAAAGGATCTCATTCATCGTAACGTTGAATAAAAGTGGGCATTTAAATTACAAAAAATGTTTACTAACAACCATATACATATATATATATTGTTGAATATATATATATATATATATATATATATATATATATGTGTGTGTGTGTGTGTGTGTGTGTGTGTGTGTTATTACATTTACTAAATAATAATTTACGTAGGATGAAAGAATTTAGTGTAAACAATAATTTAGTGTACGATCGTTTCTGAGACGATAACGATTTTTGTTTATATCAAGTTTCATCATCAGCCAGGGAATTGACAATAAGTTAAAAGTTAAAACATAGCATCTTGACTAGTGTGAAAACATTAAACAATTATACAACAGATTAAAGCAAAAATATCACAAGTTATACTTATAATTTTACATTCTAAAACGTTATTTTAAGAGATTCCATAGAATGCTAGTTTTTACAGAAAGAATTACGTAACTTTAAGAACGTTTTGTATCCAGTATAAAAAGTAAAATTGAACAATAAGTTTAAGCACGAAAAGAAATTAACTCTGTTTTCGTTAAATACATGTTCTGGGTAGTTAACACCCCTACATTCATGATAATATGGGTCTGCCTGGCCCTATGTAGGCCCAACATTTCTGCCGTTGAGAAGAAAGTATGCTCACGGTTTAAAAGCTCGTAGTGAACACCAGGACTCTTTCACCCTAATATTGTGGCCCTTAACCAGGACCACAACATTGGATGCGTATGGATTCGAAAAAGAAAACCATATGGATCTCTTTTTGGTAAGGAACCAACTTCTGGTCAACAAACGCGTATTTTTCTATCTTCTCTGAAAAAGTAAATAGTGGTTTCAGTGTTTTCAACGACAAAAAAATCAAAAATCAAAACGGCCCCAATTCGTGAAAAGTTTATTTTTAAAACACCGTGAGTAGAAAAAATACAAGGCTTTCTATTGCTAAATTCATTTTTAACGTTCAATGACATTTTTTATTTGCCCCAGAATTGTTTCTTTATCCAAAAGCCTTTATTTTTGGACTGATTGTTAAAAGTGAACATTATTTTTTTTTTGTTTTAATCAGAAAAATAATTAACTTTTTCTTGAAGGCTGACCCATTTTTTGCTTGCGCAAATATCGTAATTGTTCCTCTTTGCAAGAGGCCATATTCGGTTTACAGTATATATTTGATAAAAAAATAAGCTTTATTTTTTTTTTTACTGTGACTAAAACATTCGGTCAATAGGCGACATTTTTTTTTCTCGGTAAAACTACGAAAAAAGGGGGGGGGATATGTAAATCAGCCCTACCAAAGATTGAAACCGCATTCATTCCATTACGAGAATTCAGGACCACAGCGCAAATACTCGACTGGATTTTTTGCTACGGAAAGATTTCAATTCGTTTTATCATACTGAATTCTTGTATACGACAAAATGCTTCGTTTTTCTTAAGTGTCTTGTGTTTTCTGTGGAAAACTGAACAATCTTTTTCTGCTAAAACCACATGCACGTGATTTTTAATTCGTAAATATCTTCTCCGTAAAGTTGCGGGTTTTCTGTTCATCATTTTTACATACAACATGGAACGTTCAATGCAACTAGTTCAAATGATAAAAAGTTACAGCAGACTCAGACTTTGGAATTACAAAACCAAAGAATAAGAAAAGAGAAAGAGAGAAAGATAAGCGATAAAATACTTGAAATTCTGTCACCGACAAAAAATAAATGGAACTATTAACTAAAGTAATAGCGAAGAAAGACGGCAACGAGTCATACCAGAATGTTTTTTCACAAACCGCAATCTGGTCAGCATTAGAAACATTTCACTATCATATTGAAGAGAAGTGGACATTTGAAGCCTATTTTCGCAGATTTGGTGACGTATTCGGGATTGATTGCAAGTCATGGAGTGAGCAGATGAAGGTCCGTCTTTTATTACAAAAAATGGGAGCTGCGGAACATAAGTTTGGACTACATCATGACTAAACAGATGAACGAATTGTGCTTCGACGAGACAGTGAAATCGTTGGAATTATACTGTCCAAAAAGCAGCTTCTTCCATAGAAGATAAAGATGCATCATTCGTAGATAGACGCTGTGACGACGTCGGACTATCCTCATTGACGGCCTACAACTTTAATGTCCTGATTTTTCAAAGCTTAGTGTCGACCAAGGACGCTGAACTCAGACGCCGGGCACTAAACAGATTGGAAATGGAACCAATCATGACCCTTCGATAATTGGCTGAGAAATGCCAAAAAATCGTCTCGAAGAAAGACTGCAAAAATAGATAGGTGTGGCAGACATTAGAAAGGTACGAAGTAACAATTTTATTCTCCAAACAGTCAAGCGAAAACCAACCATGCCCCTCAGGAAAAATACCCAAGCAAACAGTTACCCCATTACCCATCCCAAGAATGTGGAGAACTCCACTGGCAGGATTGTCGATACTGATCCCGAAATAGTGATCGATGCAGACGCAACGGACACAAAGTCTCACATTGTAGAGCATAAGGACCCGTCAGGAGCTATGGAAGAACGAAGACTCTAGCGGAGGACGGAAATGTAATGAAGTACGTGACGGTGAAAATGGGGGACAAGAATGTTAAACTACAACTTGAAAGTGATTCGGATTCGTCCATCATAAACCTCCATACTTTGTACAAAATCGGAAAACCAAAAATGGCTCGTTCAATAACTGGAGAAAGAATAAGATTTGGAGGTGAGGTTACCACTTACGTAATGTTGAAGAGAAAACACTGAATGTTTGTATTAAAAAATACTAATAACTTTGGGGTGATAGACTGGATCCAAAAATTTGAACTCTGGAACTTGCCCATAGCAATTTGTCAAAAAGTGAATAACCTTACAGCCGAAGCTGAAAAACTAATACCTGAATATTATTTAATTTTTATTTATTTTTATTTTATTTTTTATCTTTTTTATTTTATTTATTTTCATTTTATTTTATTTATATAATTTTTTATTTATATTTTATTTATTTATTATTTTATTTATTTATTCGGACAAACTAGGCCGCTGTACAAGAATGGAGGCGAAGTTCAAGTAACAAAACAATGCCACCCCACTCTTCAAAAATAAATGCAGCGTAACGTTTGCCTCTATACAAAAGATTGAAGTAGAACTAGGTAGACTCGCCGAGGCAAACTTTTTTACCCCAGTCAACTACAGCGAGTAAGCTGCCGCTACCGTGTAAAGAAAAAAATTAAACAATGAGTCTGTACAGACTTCTTGACCGGGTTGAATGCCGCACCTATGTATCATTACCCATTATTCAGCCCCGAGGAAGTTTTACTAAACTAAATGGAGGGAAAATATTCTCAAATAGCTCGGAGTGAAGCGTACTTAGTTTCCCGTCGAAGAAAACTAAACACTTTTATTCATTACCAATCACAGGGGACTTTAAGTTCAATAGGTTAGCTTTCGGGGTCAAAGTCGCACCATCTATCTTTCAACAGATAATCGACACTATTTTTAGCGGCCTTGATTTTTCCATCAGATACCTGGACGGTATTCTAATGAAAAGCGAATCGATAGAGAAACACAGAAAGCACGTTCTGTAGGTATTCGAAAAGATACACAAGTACGGCTTCACTTAAAAACATCGAATGTGAATTTTTCTTCGACGAAATAAAATACCTCGGACAGATAATAGATAAGAATGGTAGATTAAATCAACGCTTCTATAATGGAACCCACGCTCTTGACGTTTATCTCGCGTAGCCAACGCTACGTTCCAACACTTAAAAATACAATCGCTGAGAGACAGCACGCGGATCTTTACAAGTAGAATTTTTCTCTAACTTTACAACATGGCAAAAAGAAGAAAAAAAAACAATAGAAAACGACATACTGAGGATGGAGTTTGTTTCCGAAATATATTTAAATTATAAATTTCAAGCCAATAAAATATTTTTATATTTTCCTAATATTGCGTTGTGATTAGGCTTTCAAGCGCACTTGATGCGTATTTTATTTTAATTCATTTTATGCAATTACTATAATTGACATATTAAGAATTAAAGAATTTCTTATTCATTTCTGATCATATTAGAATTTGTCACGTTATTTACTGATATAATCTTTTCTGTTTTTTTTTTTGTACCAAAATTAAAAAACAAACTGCAGCAGAATAAAAACAACATGAAACTTAATAGCTTACAATTTATTTATCTACTAGATTATCAGTATTTCTTGATACACTCTTGCCTTGCAGATGCAGTCAACTCCTTAGCCACACTCGGAAAGAGCAGCAGCGGCATGTCCATTCACTTATATACCAGTTTAAGCGCACATTTATTTTCGATTTTCGATACAATACAATATTTGTTTCTGAGGTTTAAAGCTTACGATTGGTAATTTGCATTATTTGGATTATTCGGACAATATCTAAACTTTCACGATTTATATAATTTATACGTCCGTTACTTGCAAAAGCAATAAGACTGAAAGGAGATACACAATTGAAGAGAAACCCCCCACCGAAAAAACTATCGAGAAAGCATATCACCAAAGGGAGTTCGTAAATTCAGTTATGTCATGCTTCTGGGGGTTGAAAGTTCAATCCTCAGTGTGGGCGATGATCAAAATACAAGAATTACTTACGACTGATTGGATAAAGGATTGCTATCCGTGTGGATTATAAAAGGTTCCATTTGAAATTTTGTGCAGATTTTCAATTTCGACAAAAATTCTTGAGTTCGGCAATATACATTTGAAAAAGATGAGAGGTTACATCGGCCGAAACATTATGGAAATAATATTGAAGATAAGAACAATATTTTGAATAACTAAATACAAATAAAATGTTTATTTGCGTTTTCGTCTCAACCTCGAAATTATTACAACACGAGCGCAGAATTAAACATAAGGTGGGGTTTTTTGTGGAAAATACTACTAAAAAGGTCATCTAGATTCGGAAAAAATAAAAATTATTGCCTAAAAAATGTTCCTTTTGATTAACCGAGTACAGAAAAGATGGAATGTTATATAAGAACATATACTACACTTTACTCCAAACCAAAAAGCAAAGTTGCATACTAAATGTAATGTCTAGCCACGCTCTTGGCATACACCCCGTTACTATCTCAGTTATATTATTATTTACTATCCTATTTTTGTTTGTTGATCACCCCGGGGAAATTTCGTTACGAATTACATCTGCCCATGAATGGCTTCCGAAATGAAAAATGTCAAAATCTTCATTATCTAAAAATACGCAATAACATGAAAACAAAAAATATTTATTAGGAAACAAGTAAACAGTGGGAAGTGAAGGTGAAATGACGGGGATTGGGTGAACATCTGGATTCATTTATACAACGGAATTAGAAAAAGGTAATAAGAAAGGTTTTATGCAAAAGAAAATATCCGGCGTTCCAATTTCTGCCGAATGTGAAAAGATGTATCGTTTAAACGAGGTAAAAGTACAGACCATATAACATTCGAAAACCTCGTAAACAAACAAAAACTAATAAAACGCAGTAGAATCGAATTCTATACCCAACTTGTCTAGTTTTAACGCGTGAAAAGGATTTGTAAAATTGTTTAAATGTTAAAAGTACAGAGTAGTTAACACTAAAACAAATCGTAAACGAAACAAAATAGTAGGACGAGTCTAATTTTAACTGTGTGGAAATACTTTGTAGAAAATATTAAATGATATCAAAACGAAAATCGTTTCTACGTGGTAAAATTATGCATGTTTCGTAGAGAATTTTATTCTATTGGCTTTTATATAAATTCTTTTCAATGATTTCTCTGAAGTGAATAATTCTGAATTTTTACCAATGTTCGCCTTGGTTTTGTAACTAGTTTTTGTAACTAGTTTTATTTATCTACATAAAAACTATATATATATATATATATATATATATATATATATATATATATATATTATATAATATGAAGCCAGACATGACTTCTGTTGCCGGGGTTCGAGTCTCTCGACTGGCGTTAATCGTGGCACCCTGCACTGATGATTCCCGAAAGGATGAAACACTAGTGTCTGTAGGTATTTAATAATAATATATATATATATGTGTGTGTGTGTGTGTGTGTGTGTGTGTGTGTGTGTGTGTGTGTGTGTGTGTGTGTGTAATAGGGTCTAAATGAGCAAAGCCTCAGTAAAATATATTGAAAGGTGTTGTGCTCGGAGTAATGCAGTTATAAACTCGATAGGTGTATATACCTAGATCTATATAAATAGAAAGGGTGAGAGATTAATAATTGTGAAATTATCAATCAAGTTTTCATAGGAGGAAACATAACAAAATCAAATTTATGTGTACGATCGTTTCGGACATGATATCCACTATTCATTCGGTATTTACAAATATAACCATAGAGAAATAAGTACAATATTTCGAGATACCGTCTCCTCTTCAGCATAAATAGGGGAAGGAGGGGTAGAAGACACCAAATTTTAACCAGCTTATTGAAGTAAATATAGTCTGCACACTGCGGCAAGTTTTCGAGTATTGTCCTTTGGTGATTGCTCTAGGCTTTCCGGAGCCGAAGTAATGCTTTTAGGGTAGTTATTTCTGTGGAGGGTTATTATTATATTATCCAACTCATCCTGGTATGTCATCGCGAGATATTTTTAGTTTTCAATATATGGAAATTTACAACATTCTGCTACGTACGGGTTATCAATGCATCCAGGAATGCTAGTTTGTTGTTGTGTTCCTTTTTCATAGTAAACTGAATAGACGAATGGAGTTCACATGGTTTAGTAAGTTTTGGACGTCCTCTGGTGGGGCCAGACTATGAATTTATCGTCCACGTATCGTAGTCGTTTTCATAGTTGACATAATCAGCGGAAGACTCCATCATGAAAGGGAGATAATGCCCTATCGATTTTTATTAGAGGTGCAATCCCGTTTTTCGACCATTTTTTTTTTTTTGACAAATTCGATACTAAATCTATAAAATAGAGACTAACTCCAAGAATACGAAAATATCTACGGAGCCAGTAACTTTTCTCTTTTTCTTTTCCAAACAACAACCAACATGCGTGAAGAGAGCCGAAGGACAATCCGACCGAAACGTTGCACAAATAACACTCAAGATGAGAACAATAGTCCGAGCAATACAAATAATATAAACAATCAGTATTCATCTAAAAAAATCAGAACTTTAATATGTGTTTATATATAAGTTAAACATGGTTATGATTTATTATATATATACACACACATATAATCAATCATAACCATGTTTAATTAATATATAAATACACATGTATACATGTATATACGAGATATATGCATTTATGTATATGTGTGCATAATTCAATGGGTCGGTCGTGGAATGAAATGAATGAAGAAGAAAGAAACAAAAATGGCTGCCTTATCTCTTTATATGCCTGCAATGTGACCACCCGATATGCAAATGAGATGCTCCTGGTTGGAGATAAAAGAGGGTTGATTTTTGAGAGGGTGGTTCATTTTGAAGTTGGATTTCAAAGCAATAAGTTGAATTAGCAGAAGTACGTTGGAAGTTGAGAGAAGGTGCGTTACGTGTACAGAAGTTGGAAGTTTGGACAAAAGTGTTAACCTTACCCAGGAAATTATTGGTGTGACGGGCGGAAGAAATAAAACTCAAGTTATTGAGTTATAGAAACAACGTCGAGATTCAGACGAAAAGAGGGAAGAATGAATAGGACAGAAAAAAAAACAGAAACAGAAAAGAAAAAAAAACTTTGGGAAATAAAAACAGGGCTGAAAGTGTGTTGATGATTCATTAAAAAGAGGTATTCGAAGGTTTCTCAAAGAAAACTTGTTGAATTATTTTCTAGATCATAAAACTTAAGTGGAATTTGGCCATAAATTACCTTTGCGGAAGATTTTGGAATTGGGAAATTGATTTTCGGTAACAAGCCGAAATAATGTCTCTTTTATTGGGCACATCAGACAGGGTATTGCTTTACTTCGCCGAAAATATACCTGTCACTTTCGTTTTCATTGTTATCGTAAACCGAATTTTACCAAAATATGTCAAGCAGGTGAATGCTTATCAAGAGGGCTGGGGGACCACACACACACGCATGCGCGCACACATACATACACACACACTGCGTTTAATAAAATTACCAGCATTAACCCTTTTTGTGTGTGGTTTAGACTGATAAGAGATTAAAAAGAGAAAGTACGCATTTGAATTTTAGGACCGGACCAGGGCGAGGGTAAAGGTCTCCTGGCCGTAATGACAGGGATAGGTAGAAGATAGAGGAAGAAGAAAAAATAGGCGAATCTATTGACCGCTCGTTGTTTGATAATGTATTCTCCAGAATTGTAGAATATTACTGATAATGTATAATCGACAATTCGGAACTTAAATTCTATCGGCAAGAAGGGTAGAGTTATGGGTTCTCAACATAAGACAGAGAGCCAGAGGACAATCAGATAGTCACAGAAGAGACAGCGAGAGCCACAACGGAACTGAGCTGAGAGTCTCCGCTTTGCTCCCCACTGGGCTGTACGTTGTAGAATGACTGATCCCAAAACTTTGAGTCAATGATTAAACTTATAGAAAAGGCATTACACGAATCTTAGCGACAAAATCTCTTCCAAGCAAATTTCCGTTCGCTGTCTAACCCCGCATCTTTATAACTTACTCTAAACTCGACTACGTGTATAAATCAAACGTTATTTTTTCGTGCGTATATAGCGTAATCTAGAGTTGCAATTTTCACCAACTATACGCATTAAATTGCGTTATATTTCGACAATAACGTGTGTGATGTTTTCGCCTTAGTAGTCTCTTTTATATGGTTTATTAGCGCAGACATGGAGATAGCGTGAAACTATGATAATGCTATATCACATAGATTTTCGTATATATTGCCAATTAAAAAAAGTTTAAAAGGGATTATTTATATAATGTTTTTCGTGTTGTTTTTCATTTTTACACGAGTATAACTTACCAAATCGATATATTATCAATAACAGACGGGCTATGAAATGTGAAAATCACACATAATACATTAGATGATAGTGCATGTACTAATATTTAATTATAAACCTCTTTAACGTCATGTACTTTTCTCCACTCTATAACACGGACCTCTGTGTTTATTTCTAGATAAATAAGCATATGTCTTGCCATACAAAAATTAGTGAATAAAACCGACTTGTTTTCTAGCTTCCGGTCGAAATACTTTGAAATGATGAAAGATACATAGAAAACAAATAGCAAGTCAGACAATCCCTTAAATGGATTCAAAATTTAATTCCCTTCAACAGTGCATGTTTTTCTTTATTCTTTAGGCCATTAGAAATAATAATTTATGCAAAAAATATACTGACTATTCGGTGAATTTATGTAAATATTCGTACGAATACTAGTCAACAATCATTTTATTTTCCATTATTTTTGACGTAGGGTGTAGATTATTAGTTATATATCATTCTAGCTGGATCTGTGTCCCATCGTTTCCCGATGGAAAATATGATGGACCAAAGAAACTCCTTCTCTCAATGCTAAACTAATATTTTTATTCTACATTTTTAAGTATCGTATCAAATTTCGAATCATAAATAATAAAACACAACACCCTTTTTAGATCTATTCATCATAATTTATAAGCAAACGCTTATATCCGTGAAGAATTGTATAAAATTGTTTTTTGTAAATGTAGCTGAATTTATATATGCATTCGGCTTATTTAAGGCTTGCTGAAAACGAATAATTCGAGGACTCAGACCAAGTATTTATTTCACTCCCTCACAAATGTCCGACTAGACATACAATTAAACTACGTATGAAATTTGCCTTAATTTTCCACTTAGCATTCCTTAATAGAGAGGTCTCAGTGTATATGTTATATACAAATCCATTTTACCGATTTGTACGAGGAGAGTAGTTAATCTCTTCGCTTCCCAGAAGGAAAAAGATAAAGGCGAGGAGGATATCCTACTGAGAATTGGCGAAACAAAACAATTGGGTCTGACTAAAAATAGTGACATGTGCTTTTTCCAATTAATAGGCGTTTTGTTTTATCATTAGTGACGTCATTGGTGACATCATTATTGATGAGAATAAAGAAATCAGAAACTGACCCCTAAGAATGTTTTTGGCCATCGAGTGCAAAAGTTAAGACATTTACATTTATTTTTTATTTTATAATCAAAATCGCACGCTAGAAACAAATGATTTGCTTTTGTTTTTGTTTTTTTTTTTTTTTGTTTGGTTTGGTTTTTACTTTTCTCGTTTTTCTTTTTGAAGAGAAACCACTTTTTTAGTTGGCGCCAAAATTTGTCTTTTTATAAATGTTACGATATTGTGATAATCATAGCATCTCTTTTCTTTTCAACAGAAACTCACTTTATCACAATGATCTCTCTTGTCACTCAACTGAATATTTTGCATCGAATAATTTTTATTTGTTCATTTAAAATACCGTGAGGACTGTCACACATAATTGTTTGATTGCGAAATTTCTTAGTCAATGAAAACAAGTGTCTAATGTGTTTCTGCTTACCATTCGTTTTTTGTTTTTGTTTCTCTTTCTGCACGTATTTAAGTTAAAATTAATATTTTGCGAGTCCGAAGTAAGTAGGTTCAGAAGGGGGCGCTTGGTATGAAAAATAGAAAGTGATTGACGAATAATTGGTGAAAGTTGTGCTTTATATTAGAGTAGATGGATTGAGTAAATATATTAGAGAGTATGTATTAGAAATTAGAGTGACTAGCAGATATATTACTCGATGCATATTGACGATAACATCGGCTAGGTTGACTAATAGATATGTTAGTTGGTATATGTTAGCAATTAGCGTAGGGAGGCTGACTACTATTTGCTTATATATATTTACTAGTAACTGTGTAGGAAGTATTGCAAACAAAAATTAGAACAGATGAAGAAGTTAACTTACTGTATTTCATATAAAAACGGGAAACCAATGCAGTGAGCTTCTGTTATATCATGTTGAATGTCGACGGTTTATGGTGTGATTGTCAAGGCAGTTTAGGAGAAACGACAGAGCTGAGAAGGAGTATTTTCTTAGCGTTTTTGTCTTGGAACAAAATGTAGTATCTGTTCTGATACTTCAGTTCACCTTTTCAATCCTCAATGAATGGTAAATCTTTCCAATCTAAAGAAATTGTTATTCAGAGTACTCGTTTTTAACTGTTTTTTTTTTCATATTAAAAAACAACGTTGTATCTAACTCTGCCCTCGTGGGGATGCAAGCACATAAGATTATCATCGGCCGATTTCTCGTATCCGAGAATTTCAGTTTCCTCTTTTCTCGGTGTTTGGATCGCAGATGCTTCTCAGACCAATCTGAGTATGGAATATGCGTTGGCAGAGAAGGTAAGCAATGCTTGGCAGGGGCAGGGTTGTTCAGCACGATTTTTCCTTGCCTGCCTCTTTATCTCCACCAGTCTTTTTCTATCTGCTTCGTATCCTTTGGTACCATGTATGATGGATTGGCGCGACAGGCACCGATCATGAGATGTTGTTTCCCAGATGTGAAGATCAAATCGGTGTTTTTAGGGTGGGCTTCAGTATGTCCTTGTACCACTGTGGAGGGCGGCCGATAGATCTTTTTTCCGGTGGCTAGCTCCGAGTACAGGGTTTGTCGAGTGAGCCTGTTTTAATCCATTCTGAGGATGTTCCCCAACCAATGGAGTCTGTGTCTGATGGTGGTGGCCGCAATACTGCTTTTGCTCTCTCAAGGACGCTTGTGTTGGTTGCATAGTCATACCATTTGATGTTCAGTATAGCTCCAAGTTTTTCAGGTGGAAATTTTCGAGTTTACATTACTTTGGTAGATAGTCCAGGTCTCACAACCATTCAAAAGCGTAGGTATAACAGTCGCGTGGTATACCATGAGTTTAGTTTTTATTGATAGACGTTTATTTTTGAAGACACACTTCATCAATTTATCGAAAGCTCCACTGGCAAGGTCAATTCGGCTTTCTATTTCATTCTCAATTGAGCACTTTTCCGATATTATGTTACCGAGATATGGAAAGTGATCTACTTGCTCAAGAGGAGTGTCATTTATGTGAATGCTTATGTCCTGTAAGATGGTATTGGGTACTGGTTGTACTAATACTTTTTTCTTAACAATATTAACAGTGAGTCCGAAGCAGTAGTAGGTTGGTGTGAAATTGTTTACGGATCTCTGGATGTCTTCCTTGGAATGGCAAAAGACCATGTTGCCAGCTGCATATTGAAGCTCTGTGATGTGTTGGAATTTCACAAGGCTTTGAGATTTTAGTCTAGCAGGCTTGAAAAGTCCCCCATCATAACGGTACCTAATGTCCACTCCCGGGTTATTTGGGAGAAGTTCGTGCAACATTGCAGCAAGATATAAGGAAAAAGAGTAGGTACAAGGACATAGCCTTGTTTTAGCCCACAGGTAACTGAAAACTCTTTGTTTCCTTGCCCTGGTGCGATACATATCCTGACATACCGTCATGCAGTGCCTGGATGCGTTCTACAAAGTGGATCGGGAAACAAAATTGCTTGAGAACTTTTCACATTGCGTCCCTTGGAACGCTATCGAATGCTTTTTGTAGGTAATAAAATACAAGAAAGGGGGGTTTCTGTTGTTCCCTGCTTTTCTTCTGCAGCTGTCTAGCACAGAAAATCATATCTATTGTCCGCTGAAGGGAACGGAAGCCGCACTGGGATTCTGGGAGAACTAATTGCGTGACTTGCAGCAAGCGAGTCAGTAGTATGCCGGCAAACATTTTTCCATTATGGACAAAAAGGCAAAAGGGAAATTACCACATGATTTTCAGTTACCTTTTTTCAATTAAAACAGCAACCTCGGAAAAAAAATATTATCTCTCAAAACGTCACCTAACAGAGGTAAAACAAGACCAACACACCATCAACAACACCTATGTATAAACTCAACCAATTCTTGCGACCTAGAAGATAAATGGTTGTCAATCAGTAAGATCATTAATGAACCAGTCAAAGTCACAGTCGGTTTAAAGAAAAAGAAAAATCAAGATTGGTTTGATGAATACATAAGATTATAAATATGGTCAAAAGAAAATGGTAAGAAACAATAATTGATTGTCTCTGCCCTCTTTGTATATGTTTCTCGTCTTCTCATTGACACGAGGCACCCGTAATTGCCACCTGTGATAAGCCAGCGATGATATTCAATTGTAACTATAATATTAGTGCACAATACATTAGCACAATAAAATGTTCGTTATTTGGGGTCGGTGTTGAATTCCTTCCACGCGTGATCGTAAGAAACACATGTTCATTTTAGCTACATCTCAGCATTTAGTTGTCCAAAGACGGACGTAATAAAAGGTCAAGGTTAACAGCAAATGCACAAACTCACTATTCGAATAGATGGTTTTAAGTAAATGGTTTGGAATTGATCAAACCATTCATATCAAGATCAAAGACAATATTAATGCAACAGTGAGAGTCTAATAAAATGTAGCTGAAAAACAGGGGCGTTTATTAACTATTATTAATTAACTTTTATTAATTAACTTTTTTAATTAACTAGCATGGGTGGCCGGAGTTGCTCGGGTGTTTGGAGGTGAGTGTTGAGCAAAAAAGAAAAGTAGTAGTAGGAGTGCAGGCTTGAACCCGTACCGCGAAGGAGGAAAACACGTGAAAAAAACGTTTCGTCTTTGTTGTTACGCTCATCGCCAAACCGGAAGTGACGTAGGTTTAAATTAAGACTAGGCAATCGAAAAATAGGCAAAAAGTGACCCCTCCCTAAGAAAAGTGCGTTGAGGGTGAAGGAATTAATATTTTTAACCAATTTTTCGATATTTGTCGTCTGAAGGGTCGAGCTTCAAAACGATACTGAGCTTGTGAAAATCCGTCGCCTCTGTCGAAAGTTTTAGGCAGACATATAAACATGCATACAAACATACATTTATACATAGTCAGCTCCAATTTTGGACCCAAACCGATTAAAAAGCTTGCTCTATTTAGGAATACTCTTTATGTAAGATTTTAAATGTTTACATCAGAAATTGGCTGAGTAATTTGCTAGAGACCACAGGGATCAATTATTTTTAAATTTTGACCCCAATTTTGATTCCTCAACATTCATTATTTTGGCCTCCAATCAAATTAAAAGTGACCTACATTTAAAATTTCAAGTGTTTAGACCCAAAATTGGCAAAGGAGTTTGGTAGAGTTTGCAAAGGTCAAATCGTTGAATTTGACCCTTTTATGGCCAAATTTCTGGCTGAAAATCAATTAAAAGGATTTTCCCAAATCTCAATAACCCTTATGTCAAATCTCGAATTTGTAGGCCGAAAATTGACGGAGTACTTTGGTAGGGAAATGTACACACACAGACACACACATACAGACAAGTTCACTTTTATATATAGATAGATTTAAAACAAATATATACCTTCGTCAAAATCATTATAACAGGTTACGTCATCTTATGAAACGTTTTTAAAAATTACATTAAATATAGTTTCGTTTTTTTTTTTTAATAAATAATTTACAAAGCGTGGTATTTGAACTGCGATTGATATTAATATTAAACTTCGGCAAATATGTGATGAGCAAAATTTTGGGTCAAATGATGGAAATATTAACTAATCGTATCGTAGTTATAAGGAAATCGTTTTTGCCTGGCGTGCAAAACTGCATGTGTGAAAGAAAGGGGGGAGGGAGGAAAGAAAAAGGTAGAGCGAAAAACAAAGAGAAATAGATATGGAGCCAGAAAGAGAGTGAGATAAAGAGAAAAAGAGAAGGAAGGGTAGCGAGCCGGAGAGAGATAGACAGATAGAGACAGAGACAAAATCATATTTACACCAGTACAAGAGAATCACGAACGTGTGATGCGATTAATAAAATTGCCTTTTAGCATTGACAAATGGCGATTAGTATAAAAAACGGTGTTTCTATTTACTGGCCTTCCCATCAGCACAAAGTTAGACACAAGGTCAGTTTTTAGTATGGTGAATGGGAATTCTGTTTCGGAAAAAATAAAACACAGACACACAGACACACAGTGCAGTAGTTTCGAGTGGGGCCTCTCGATGCCATCCTAGTGTTACGGCTTTACCTTATCATGGCTACAAAAAAAAAATCTTCCTCTCCTTTTCTCTCTTACCTTCCGTCTCTGTCCTGCTCTAACCAAGTCTGTCAACCTGTTCCACAAATCCCAATCCTCAACATGAAATACCTCCAGAAAAATAACACGTGTAAACCTAGAACCCCATCCTCCAACGTAGACTCCTACTACCATGTCTCCTTCTCCAGCATCAGGGGTCTACGTTCCAACCTTCCAGAGGTTGAAACCCAATTACAGGAGACGAAACCAGACATATTCGTCCTAAGTGAAACTGGCATTAGGCCGACCGTTTCCCTTGACGAATTCATAATTAAAGGATACTCTAACTTAACATCTAAATCTAACCCCCAAGATCGCCATAGACATGGAATATGTGCTAAGATTACAGATGGGTTTCCGTGTGGTAGGGATATCTCCAGAGAAGACCATAATTTACCTTATATGGTCTTCCGGGTTGCACTTGCTTACACCACTGCATTTATATTCGCTCTCTATCGCCCCCACAACAGCGGAGTTACTATCCTTAAGAGCATATCTGAAAAAATTGACCACATCCTGACTGCTCACCCTTCAGCTAACATGCACATTTGTGGTGACTTCAATTTCCACAATGCGGAATGGCTGACTCATTCTAACAAGACAGATGATGAGGGGAGGTTCTGTCATGATTTTGCCATTGCCTATGACCTCACCCAGATTGATCACGAACCCACCCGAGTGCCCGATACTTCCGGTCAATATGCTAGCCTTCTAGAGCTTTTTCTCACAACTTCCCCTGAGCTATGTTAAAGTTCCGTTCTGTCTCCCCTGGGATCTTCTGACCACGCGGTTGTATCAGTTGAGATAAAAACGAAATGCAGTAAGTCTGGAGATGTACCTCTCCACCGTATCGATACTCTACCGCTGACTGGGATAGCTTCCGTACACTTATATCCGATCTACCACTGTATTCCATGTTTAAAAAAGATGTGTCCTCCATAGTATCAGACCTGACCGAATGGCTAATTGTAGGTATAGACCGATTCATACCATCCAAAAATTTCCAACAAAAACCTAACAGCCAGCCATGAGTCTCCAGAATGTGCTGCTGCCATCACGCACAGAAATCACGTTTTCCATTGCTACCAACGTAATAGATGCACTGAGACTAAAGCTGCCTTCAAGCCTGCCAGCAACCACTGCAAAAGAGCAATAAAAAAATGCAAGAGAGCTATATGCTGTTCGTTAAATCAAATGTAGCTGAGCAGCGGCTTGGTTCCCACCAGTTTTGGCAAATAGCAAGCAGGATCTTGAACAGAAGTGTGCGTTCTATCCCAACCATTATCAATGGACCAGAGGTCATCTCGTCAGCATCAGACAAGGCCAAACAAACACAGCCTATCATGCCTTGACAGAGTACAAAACAGCCTATCATGCCTTGACAGAGTACAAAATAGACTTCGTGGTTTAGTGGGGGATGCCCTTTTCTCTACCCTGCAACCCCTCTCCTACAGAAGAGACGTTGCAAGCCTATCCTTGTTTTATCGTTATTTTCATGGCAGGTGCTCGTCTGAACTCCAATCCCTGGTCCCCCCTCGCCAGTCTTTCACGAAAAACACCCGTCTAGCTGAATCCACTGTGAAAAATTTCCCCCACTCTATATCTGTGCCTAAATCAAAACGCGGATTTCATGAACAAAGCTTCTTTCTTAGAACTGCACGCCTGTGGAACTCTGTTCCGTCTGCCTGCTTCCCTCCGGACTACAACTTGGATGTCTTCAAGTCCAATGTTAACAAATTCCTAATGAACCGCCCCCTTAAGTAAACACTTCATCAAATCTCCACACTAACGTAATGTACTTGCAATAACCCTTATCCCTGAGTGGCTTCCGGGCCTTGATAAGTGGTGATCTCTGTGTAAAAAAAAAAAAAAAAACTATTTGCCAAAAACTTTGCAGCTAATTCTACCCTATGCGACGAAGGCTATCAACTCCCCATATTTCCTCCTATAACACAGAACACGCTAGGTAACATACAAATATCTGTGCGTGATGTCGCCAAGCTAATCAAGAACCTTGATTCCAGTAAAGCAACTGGCCCTGATGGCATTCCAATCACTGTGCTGAAAAAGCTTCAACTAGAACTTGCCCCCATACTTACCAAACTGTTTAAGTGTTGCCTTAAAGAGAAGTGCTTCCCAACACCCTGGAAAACCTCATCAGTATGCCCTGTATTTAAGAACTCAGTACAGACCAATAAGTCTCCTGTGTGTCATGAGTAAGCTGTTGGAATCCATATTAAATAGAGAAGTAGTCAACCACCTCAGCAGAAATAACCTTCTTAGTGACATGCAATATGGTTTCCGTTCTGCCAGATGTACAGCAGATGTGCTAACTCTTATATCTCATAGGATTAGCTAATCTCTTGACAAAGGCTTCCTCTCTAGAGCAATTGCTCTTGACATATCAAAGGCCTTCGATAAGGTATGGCATAAGGGCCCACTTCACAAGACTTCCAGCTACGGTATAACTGGAAATGTTTTCTCGATCATAAAATCATTTCTCTCCGATAGGCACATTAGAGTAGTAGTTGATGGGCAGAAATCAGAGGCCATCAATATTAATGCTGGAGTCCCTCAGGGGTTCATCCTAGGCCCAACTCTCTTCCTGATATACATCAATGATCTCCCAAAACACATACTTAAATCATTCGTTGACAGCTATGCTGATGACCCGACCATCTATGGCAACACGTCAAAGGCCTAAATGAAAAAGTTCTCTCAGATTATCTCTCCTCTGATCTTGAGCGTGTGGTACAGTGGGGAGAGGAGGTGGCTGGTTACTTTTAATGCATCTCAAACCAAGCTCCTATCTTTACATCATCAACGCTCTGATCCCCATCTGGCATCAATTGATATGGGTGACTCTCGCCTAGGGGAAGCTCCATGTTGTGATAAGCTTCTGGGCTTGACCTTTACCCTTGACCTGAAATGGAATACGTACATCAAGTCAGTTGCCAAGATCGCTGGAAAAGTAGTAGGATCCTTCTACCGCTCCAGAAGATATCTCACCCCTGATGCAATACTCTATCTATATAAAAGCCAAGTACGTCCAATGATGGAGTGCTACTGCCACATCTGGGCAGGAGCTGCTAAAAACAGCCTATCCTGCCTTGACAGAGTACAAAATAGACTTAGTGGCCTAGTGGGTGATGCCCTTTTCTCTTCCCTGCAACACCTCTCCCACAGGAGAGACGTTGCGAGCCTGTCTTTGTTTTATCGTTACTACCATGGCAGGTGCTCGTCACAACTCCAATCTCTGGCCCCCCTCGCCAATCTTTCACGATAAATACCCGCCTAGCTGAAATCACTGTCAAAAATATTCCCCACTCCTTATCTGTGCCAAAATCAAAACGTAGATTTCATGAACAAAGCTTCTTTCTTAAAAGTGCACGCCTGTGGAACTCTGTTCCTGTTGCCTGTTTCCCACCGGACTACAACCTGGATGTCTTCAAATCCAATGTGAACAAATTCCTGATGAACCGCCTCCTTAAGTAAGACACTTTATCAGATCTCCAAAACTAACGTACTGTACACACAATAACCCTTATCCCCGAGTAGCTTCCGGGCCTTGATAAGTGATGACTACCTTGTAAAAAAAAGCATATATATATACTAGCAAAAGTACCCGTTGCTGACTGGGTTCAAAAACAGCCTACAGAAAATGGACTCTGATTTATGAAAGTATGATAGGTTATGAAAAGGAAGGGTTGTAAATTTGGGTTGAATTTGGGGATATCAAAACCGAAACAAAATATGATGAAAGTAAAAATAAAATAGATAAATCCCATAATTTATTATACCATACCTGGTCACACTGAAACACTTATCACAATATTGTGTGGATCTATATTAAAAAACCTTGTTAAACTTTGTGACATATTTCCATTCTATGTAGATCAGGCGCGAACGAATACCCCAGAATTTTATTATACTATATTTCTTCAAACTGAAACATAATTATCAAAGTATACTTACGCAGATAGATATGAAAAGTCTTTATTAAAGTTTGTGCCTATTTCCCTTCTATGGAGGCAAGGCGCGAACGCAGACCCCACAATTTTATTATACCATCCCTATTTAAGTTAAAACATACTTATCAAAGTATTATTATGTAATCTATATCAAAAACACTTGTAAACGTTTTTTTTTAATTTTTTAATTTTTTTATTTCCATACTTTGTGGACCAGATGCGTACGCAGACCCCACAATTTTACTGAATCATCATTATTCCAGATCAAACATACCCATTCCTGAGTCTCGATACATTTTCTATCATTATATGTAATCAGTTCTCTATAATAGTCAACCATAAAAGAACCTATTCGTGACCAGATGCACTCACTGACGTTCAGCTTTATATTATAGTTGGTTGGTTGGTTTTGTTTTACGGCATATCAACCCTTTTCGGGTTATTTAATGCCGAATCCAAAGATTTTGAATAATTTTTTTTTTAATAGAATATATTTGTTGTTTTCACGTCGGTTTCTATTCAACCCATAGTTGGGACCCTAACAGGTACTACCACTCCGGGTCAGAATGGACCTGGGAGCAATGGTAATTAAAGGGTGGCTCCACACTCCCCAAAGCCCACAAGCTGAGGCCTCACCACTGGATATAGTTTAAGGTCATATCCAGGACCCCCATTGAGGGACTTTTACCCTCTGCAGGGGGGGCAGTCGGTGTATTCTAATGCCCCACCGACAGGGCCGCTTTATATTATATTATATTATATTATATATATATATATATATATATATATATATATATATATATATATACTTGTCACCTCACTAGAAAGTCTATCCAGATATTCACTTCAAAAGGCTAGTCATAGCATGCAAAACAAAAACATAATGCTTAGAGAGTCGCGTATTATTTTTGTTATTATTTTTGGAAAAAACTCAAGTAGGTCATAACCTCATATTTGAAGGAACATTATGTGTTCAGGTGGACGAATTTAATTCTGTGTGGCCAAACTTAAAATCCGAAACATTTCCCATTTCTTGATTATTTTCTCTTTTATTAACTAAGCACCGTTTATTTGCACTAATGATATGTAATCTATCCTGGGTTAAGCCGGCATGTTAAAAATTGTGATTTTGAAGTTCAAGGGTAAAGACTGACGTATGTCAAACTCTGTAGTTGAGGTCGACGATAGCACCTTGTTTGGTTTGTATGAAAAAAATATGGAAAGAAATAAAAGGGAGAGCATGAAAGAAAGAGAGGAAGATATCTTTTCTCTCTCGCATGCAAGTTCAGTCTGGTTTCTGGGTGAAACAGACTCATCGAATTGGCGCAAAAATTCGTCAGAAAAGGAAACGCAAAAAAGCTTGGGCAAACAATCTCTGGTCCCCTTGGTTCCCTTGGTCCCCTTAGTCCCCTTGGTTCCCTTGATCCCCTTGGTCCCCTTGGTCCCCTTGGTTCCCTTGGTCCTCTTGGTTCCCTTGGTCCCCTTGGTTCCCTTGGTCCCCTTAGTCCCCTTGGTCCCCTTGGTTCACGAAATAAAGTAATCCATGCCAGTAAATCGGCGTCGTCTTGTCGTCTAAGAAGAATCGATCCCAGAAGACGAAGGTAACAGATTAAAAGTATGGTGAACTTTATCGCATATATATAATATGCACACACACTAGATGTATCACGATTACATGGATACAAAGAGATATACGTAATGAGATATACACGCAACAGACAAATA
Organism: Euprymna scolopes; assembly: GCF_053919585.1. Lineage (NCBI taxonomy): Eukaryota > Metazoa > Mollusca > Cephalopoda > Sepiida > Sepiolidae > Euprymna > Euprymna scolopes. Next base: position 20,239,046 of record NC_136521.1, on the reverse strand, counting down.
CTTTCCCTGCTACACAACCTGTTACTGTCGGTTATCGCACGCATTGTAACTATGCAAGCTGTTAAACATGCATCCCATTAAACATACAACCATTAAACATACAACCCATTAATCATGCAACCTATTAAAAATGCAACCCATTAACATGCAACGGCCCAGTGCATGCTTACATTACTATTGCCATTACAATCATTATTACCGTTTGATTGAGAAATTATCTTCGTATCAGGTAGATAACCCGTTTGACTTCGTTCGCCATCGCGATACAATAATGGTTTAAAGGCCGTTTTACATGAACGATAATATTGAGTAGTTGTGGCGGAAAATCGAAGGTTATTGGGTATGGAGCCATAGAGAACTTTCATATGAAAAGATGACTGTATTTTCTCTAAGCTTCTTATAAGAACCACAACCGGTCAATCTCTTTGTCATGTTTAATGCGAACCATCAAACAATTTTACAGTATAGCCAACAATAAAAAGTAACTGATCACAACTCTCTTCCTGATCTACATCAATGACCTCCCTAAACACATACTTAAATCATTCGTTGACATCTATGCTGATGACACGACCATCTACGGCAACACATCAAAGGCTGTAAATGACAATTCTCTCTTCTCTGATCTCGAGCACGTGGTTCAGTGGGGGAAGATGTGGCTGGTTACCTTTAATGCATCTAAAACCAAACTCCTATCCTTACATCATCAACGCTCTGATCCCCATCTGGCATCAATTGTGATGGATGGCTCTCATCTGGGTGAGACCCCGTGTTTTGACAAGCTTCTGGGTTTGACCTTTACTCCTGATCTGAAATGGAACACGTACATTAAGTCTGTTGCCAAGGTCGCTGGAAAGATGGTGGGATCCTTCTACCGCTCCAGAAGATATCTCACTACTGATGCAATTCTCTATCTATATAAAAGGCAAGTACGTCCAATGATGGAATACTGCTGCCATATCTGGGCAGGAACTGCTAAAAACAGCCTATCCTGCCTTGACAGTGTACAAAATAGACTTCGTGGCTAAGTGGGGGATGCCCTTTTCTCTACCCTGCAACCTCTCTCCCACAGAAGTGACGTTGCGAGCCTATCCTTGTTTTATCGTAATTTCCATGGCAGGTGCTCGTCTGAACTCCAATCTCTGGTCCCCCCTCGCCAATCTTTCACGAAAAACACCCGTCTAGCTGAATCCACTGTGAAAAATTTCCCCCACTCTATATCTGTGCCTAAATCAAAACGCGGATTCTATGAACAAAGCTTCTTTCTTAGAACTGCACGCCTGTGGAACTCTGTTCCGTCTGCCTGCTTCCCTCCGGACTACAACTTGGATGTCTTCAAGTCCAATGTTAACAAATTCCTAATGAACCGCCCTCTTAATTAAACACTTCATCAAATCTCCACACTAACGTAATGTACTTGCAATAACCGTATCCCTGAGTGGCCTCCGGGCCTTGATAAGTTGTGATTACTGTGTAAAAAAAACTGTTTTAAAATGTTTTTATTCTGATTTTGTATTGCTATAAACAAGGCTTTGAAATGAGATACAAAGTATTTTTTAATAAAGAAGAACTTTAAAAATCAGTTACAAATCGATCGAAACTTAAATACGTGACCAACTGATGAGACATGTTAGTTTTATTTTTGTTTACTTTACGATTTTTTATTTGTTAAACATACGACATAAAACGTAAATAAACATCTAGTTGAATCAATCTTATTTAAAAACCTTTATGTAAATTATACAAATCCCCCCCCCCAAAAAAAAACACTTTAAAAGTTCCAAAGGTGAAAACTATGCAAGTTGATAGTGGATTACAGTTTGGCAAATGTTATATTTTTAAAGCATTTGTTTTTTATAAGTTAGTATCACAATCAAAAACGCTGGTCAAGACATGTCATCCATGTTCGCTATAGTACAAAGTATTTAGAAATAAAGAAGATAAAACTATACAGATTGGTCAGAAATTAAATATTTCAACAATTGATGAATATCTTTGTATATTTTTCTATTTTGATATTTTTAACATCGAATCTTCACATTAAGTAAAGAATGGAAGCCATTTTGAAAATCTGTTTTTCAAGGTCGTCTTGATTGTGATTAAAAATAAGAAACAAACAAACAATTAAAAACGGCATCGTTGTTCAATAAAGATATGTTCTCATGTTTGGTAAAAGTGGTTTGAAATAACGATCACATCGCAAAACGTATAGTTTGAATGGGCGCATCTTGGATCTCACGAACAAAAGAAAGTCGACAGAAAAACAACATCAGACTAAAGAGAAACGAGTTGATTTGTTTAGTTTTACGGCATATAAACCTTTTCGAGTAATTTAATGCCAAATGTAGTAATTTGGGAATAAAGTTTTTTTTATGATGCAAGTTCTTTATATTTCAAGTATTTATTCATGACGTCTGTTTAGGTTGTTTCAAAAAGTGATTTTTTTTCTTTTTATTTTACAGAATATGATTGAGTTTTGCCAAGGGAAAGGAAAAACGATAAAATCAATATTTTGCGCGTTTTAAGCCAGGAAGACAGTATGATCAGATAGCCTTATTTTGTGGCGCCAGAAAGAAAAGAGTGAATTAGAAACAGATTGCTATAATTGTTTAGCAACTGAAAAGAGAGAATAAAACATAAAATTATTTATTCACTTTAAATCTATTTTTAATCAAAATAACTGAGGAGTTTTGCCTTATTTCCCTGCAAACGATTCATGAAAATCCGACTTTTATATTTATGGATGGCCGAAATAACCCACTTAAGGCGATGATCGGTAAAAGGTTTCCGTATTTTTTAGTTGATAAAAACATATTCTGCTAACTATAGCATGAACGTCAATTAGTAATTAGTTAGGATACATATTCGTCGAGCTATTGTTTGTAAGCGAGGGATTAAGCAGTTAACCTTTGGGGCCTTCGTTCAGGGTTAATATATTGACTCAAGAATCAATGACTATTGACAATAGCGATACATCAGAGGAGTTAACAAAACGCCATTACTATGGTTTCACGTGATCCCGAGATGACGTGATGCATTAATTTGGAGTCAAGCTCAGATTTTGTTTTTGTTGTTGTTGTTGTTATTATTATTATTATTATTATTATTATTATTATTATTATTATTATTATTATTATTTCTAGTTATTAATTCAGCAATACAGTTTTGTGCAAGATTATTATTTTATTTTATTTGTGTATTTTTCTTAGTTCTCTATAAATCGTATTTTCATTTTTAGAATCAGTGACAAGCAAAGCTAGGAACTTTGGAGCCGCGTTTCTACAATCGTCTAACCAACTTCTCCTCTCCGCCAACAAAGATGGAAGGCAATATCAACAATCGGTGTAAAACAGACCTTCTTTCAAATTGATTACTTACAGTTGTGTCTGCTTTCATTCTTGAACGATATTTTCTCAATCTAGGTTGATTCAGGTCTGATTGCAACATGTAGAGTGTTGAACCCCTCCTTGAGTTTGGGAATCATACAATACTTCATAAATACTGAATATATTCAAAATCTTAAAAGAAAACTAAAACACTAGAAAATGTTCTTCACTGGAAAATTTCCAATTAAGCAATCTTCCGCCTTCGTCTACTTACAAAAGACAATGGATACCTTCTGTGAGGCAAGGATTGTGCAATCACCAACCACACTTCTCTTGAATCAACACTGCTTGAGCCCAGTGGCAAGGAGCAGTGCTAGACGACTGGAAACGATACCGAGATAAGTGAAGAGGACATACAACACCGGAAATTTCTAAATGGTCACCAATTTTAATACTGACCAGGCTCAACGTTGCTTAACATTGCTGATCTGACGACAACCGGTTAGTCAACTTGATTATGCGGCATATATTTCCGCACAGGAAACATATATTATAGGGTGGATTTTTAGAACATTGTCAAAAATATTTTGTGTTACGGACTTTTTAGTCATGTTTAAATGCAGTTGCGTAAAAGAAGGTTGACATATAAAGAAATAACAGAGTGAATGAAAAATTTAATTTGAAGTTAACCAGATTAGGAATATGGTTCATGAATATGACGTCATGGAAAAGAGGTTAAAAATAAGACGCTAAAAAAATATATGCCTCATTTGGTGTGTGAATAAAATACTAATCCAACCTTATAATATCCCAGTATTTATGAAATGATTGGCGCTAATAAGATTAGCTTGGCAACTTCAGTTCTGTACACAGTAACTAATAGCATAGAAATGTATTAATGAAAATGTTTTTATTCGTATGAAGGATAAAGGGATCATGTCCAACTATGCCCTCTTTTAATGTATGACCTGAGCAAACAGTGCTAAACACAATTTCATGAAGCTGAATAAGAAAATGTTGAATTTAGAACACAATTTACAGATAAACATGTTTTTGTCACAATTGTAGCAACAATTAGAAGATAGCAAACCATAAATTGTTGTATTTACGTGATACGTTTTCAGTGGTTCCTTGTTAATGGTAGACCCCGTTATGATATGACCAACATTCCCGGTCGTAAGGAGAAGCAATAGAAAATACATTTATGAAGCGATTCAATTTTATATTCATTCAAATTGTCATGATTTCCATGCACGCATCAACAACAAATGTTTGTCCCATTCACAATATTCAATTCATTCCAACTGCAATGCTACGTCATCTAACATTTTTACAAGAACACTTGCACTTGCACCAATAATAATAATAATTAACACTTTCACAGTCGTGGCTGACTGAACGAGAACACTCTACTTGCGTATATCAACAAAAGGATGAAGTCAAAATTCTGTATATGTTCCAGATGTTAGCATAAAGATTCACAAGTTTTGGAAGGCTGAAGGTCACATCGGCCGAAACATCAGAAAGTAAAGATTGACCCTATGTTTCCTTTCTGCAACTTAGTAACTCTTTCTATCTTTATTTTTCCTTTTTTTTCTCACATTCCATGAGCGATGTTTATGACAAGAGGGAAAGAATTAATGCTTTCTTAATCGGAATCTGTGGATATACCACTCATTGTTGGCTGGCTTTTGACTTTGAAGTGATATTTTAGATGCTTAAATTAAGTGTCTTTATGCCTTGTATGGAGCGAGTTCTACGAGAAAGAAACGTTGCGAAAATAATCGAGATAAAAATAATCGATATAAAAATAATCGAGATAAAAATAATCCATATAAAAATAATCAATATGAAAATCATAGCCGAAATCAAACAAATTATCAATTGCCACTTGAGTAATTTCAAAACATATGAAGAAAATGTTTTCAACAAAGTTCAAGACTGTCTCTCATCTTCATCTTTCATCTTCATCTTTTTCTATCATACCCACCACTTATAATCAATTATTTTTTGTTTTGTTACAATTACCGATTCTCTTCTACTTTTCCTATTCCAATACAATTACGAATTCCGATTCTTTTAAATTTATAATATTATAGTTATTTTCATTACCGCAAAACACATGTAATATGTGCGGACAATAGACACACATTTTTCCGATTCCGATACTGATTCCGATACTGATTCCGATACCTACAAAATTTCTGGTTTTTTCAATTCCTGATTTCGATTCCGATTAATCGTCCCAACACTGCAATTATCTTTTGGAATCTATCTGAAATGTCACTTGAGATGAACACCTTGTAAATAGTTTTTTTATCATTTTTTTATTAAGCAAGCGATTATAAACAAAATTCTTTTCACTCGTGATATTTACTAAAATTGCGAATACAATTACACATATCTCATTCACGAAGAAAACTAACTTGATGCAATTGTTACAGAAACATTATTAAGCACTTTTTAGGATTACGTATTCAAAAAAATTTCAATAAATTCAATCGGGGTTTATTAAAGATTCAAGAAACTGGCGAATTTTTACAAACTTCATTGAACAAACTGAATGAACGTTGGTATGTTTGCGAAGAATCCAACAAAATAACTTGATTATAAATTACTTAATATTTTAGTCAATGAAGATTCTGATCTTTGCATTTGTCAATGAGCATGGTTTAAATTTGGACGGCATTTCAACTTCCAATTTTTCAAATTTGGTGTATAGATCTGATACACTTTGCTAATTGTAACAACTTGAAGGAATACTTCATACAATATAAAAAAGTAAACCAACGCAGAACTTTGGCTCATACTTACGTTGTCAAACAGTAATATGAAGTGTAAAGAGTGATTAGTGTTTTATTTACAATATAAAGAGCTTCATGTTATTGCATATATTTTAGTTTAATGTTTTATTTATTAGGCTGGTGCAAAAATCTTTGCTGATTAAAAATTTTGTCTTAGAAAAAAAACTGTTTTTGAAACTCTTTATTTATAACAATACGAACGTTTGTTCTCTATAGTTTCATTTAATCTGTCATCGAGCTTATACATGCCTCGCTTGTGAAATTATTTAAGTTTTCATGCGAAATATGAATCTAACTCATGTCCAACCCCTTCCATTGATTTGCAACGGAATGATATAGACATGCCATTACATTTGTTCATCTTAAGTAAAACTATATAACACTATTTGTTTATGTTTGTATGTGTTTCTTTTTTATCAATCGATTTGATTGTATACGACTTTTTTTGCTTTGGAAAATCTCGACAAAACTAAATTAAATGTTTTGTCCAAATACTCTTGGTACACATACCAATAAGACTCTGTCGCTCCATCGAAAAAAAAAAACGCGATTACATTATTCACCGAAATGATTTAACCAATTTGATTGCTTGTATAAATTTAACAGCGCCCCTCGACTAAAAGTTGCACCCAAACACATGTGCCGTACTTTTTTTCTTCTTTTCTGTTTCTGTCCATGTTGATGGTCAGCGAACGGGCGCTAAGTACAATTTGCGATTTGCATGCATAGTAATAAACAACACGAACACATATATAAACATTATATAAAATATTTGGTAAACACACGTGTGCGTGCATGTGTGATTGGGCTCCCGTGGTTAATATCCGTATCTTTGAGTTGAATTTCAATCTCTCAAGTCTGGATCTTAGCTAAAACTAACTCCGTTGTTTATTTCTGCACGTATTCTGTCAGTCCTCGCTCTCCTCAAGGTAGTGCTCTAGTAGTTCTCTAAAACCCGTCTATCTCAGCAGTCAGTGGTTCCCAACTGTATATTGTTTCTGCCAGGAATCAGATACATCAAGTATTCACTCTTTTTATCACCGATACTTAACATACCCGCTTTCTTTCTTTCTTTTTTTTTTTTTTTAGCTTACTAGCGTTTTTTGTTTTTTTAGCTTACTAGCGTTTTTTTTGTTTGTTTTTTTAGCTTACTAGCGTTTTTTTTGTTTTTGTTTTTTAGCTTACTAGCGTTTTTTTTTTTTTTTTTTTTTTTTTTTTAGCTTACTAGCGTTTTTTTTTTTTTTTTTTTTAGCTTACTAGCGTTTTTTTTTCTGGCTTATTAGCGTTTCTAACCATCCATTCTTGTTTAACTGATAATGGCGTCATTTCGTATGTATAACACATTACAGGTTGTCATCGATTTCTTGTCTAATCTTCTTCGGCCGTTCTTTGGTTGGGATTGCTCTATAATGTCACCCTTGATTATCTAGAATTTTACTTGAAGAAATTGAGTATGTAAGGAATTTGAAATTACTTTTTATCCAAAAATTAGGGAAAACATTTCATTTTTATTTCAGAAGAAACTCTTTAAATGTATATTCTGTCTTCATTTTCCAAATAAAGTTGTGAAAATACAGAGTGTTGTAATCGTTTTAATGTATTTTTTGAAATGTTAACAAAGGTAACATAAGTTACTATTCTGTGATTAAACGCTTAAAATTTTTTTAGAAACCTGGTTTTGTGCAGCATTTATAGTAACGTGCAGACAAAAGAATAAAAAAAAGTATCACTTTTTCCTTTATATGCTTGCGGTATTGTCATCTAATATGCAAATGAGGTGCTTCCGCTCGGATATAAAAAGCCTGATTTTTCAGAGGCTGAGTAAATTTTGAATTTGGATGTTAGACTACCAAGTATTGTCAATAGTGCGTCGTGTTCTAGAGCTGAGTTTTGATAGTAGAGTGCCGATTACTTGGAGTAATGAGTTTTGAAAGCAGGGCGTCGAGATTTGGCGTAACGAGTTTTGGCAGTAGTTTGTCGAATTTAACCACAAGATGTTTATTCTTTTCGTGAGGAATATGCCGAATTCACTTTCAGCATATTTGCTGGATTCCTTTATCATCCGCTAAGATTAACTGTCACTGATGAGAATTTGCCAACGAATCGAGTGATTCACCGGAGGCAGATGTTGATAATTGTCTGAATCTTTTAGTTGTTTTCTATTTTGTTGCTTTCGCGATAACAACTTTTCTTATCATCGTCTTCAAGATCTGGATGTTGAGGTTTTTAGAAAAGTTCGAGAATCGCCAGACGTTTTTTTTATTTTAATTTAAATCGGTGAAAAACAAACTATTGACACTCATTTTCTTTCATTTTTTTTTCTCTGTATTTCATTGGTTGTATTGAAATGCGGAATTTTTATGTGGAATCGATTCAAGATTAACACATGCTTTTCCATACTGTTGAGGCCATTGGCACCGGATTTGCTTGGCAATGAGCATAAAGAGATTGGTGAAATGCCACAAGAAATGGTCGGCGTTCATTTAAAAATCAGACTGCGTTGCTGATTCTACCTAAAGCATGTGGAATCGTTGCTGGTGATTTGGATTCATGCCCGAATATTGGCACCGAAAGACGGCAATTGCATCAGGAATGTCTGCAAGTTCACACTCATAGAATCCTGCCGAGGACAAATTAACCATGCAGTTCTGTACGGAATCACACCAATTCTGTGAATATTTTCACCGTCAAATGTTTCATCTTGAATTACAATCCGTTGTATTACGCTACTACACCGTTAAGGATTTTAGAATCCATCTTATTAAAATATCATTTTACTTTTATATTATTAAAACAATATTTAGTATTCGTATTATAATAATATTTTTTGTTTTCGGCTAATTAAAATATTCTTATTATCAATCGATTTTAAATAATACATGTTTAATTAGGCAAGTCTTATAAATATATTTTCTATATATCTTATTAAACATCCCTTGTTATTATCCCTTATAAAATATTCGTTTGTATCCAGTTGATTGAAGCTATATGCGCACTAGCTTGACTAAAACATTAATCTAGACACCGCCAAAAATGGCCGAAAAATAAAGTTGTTGTTGTTTTTTAAAACGAAATTACATCCATTATTTCTATTATTATAAAGAATGAAGCCCCTTGTCCGCATAATAATAACAACAATAACAATCATAATAATAATAATAATAATAATAATAATAATAATAATAATAATAACGATAACAATAACAATAACAATAACAGTAATAATAATAATAAATTATACAATATTGTATAAAATAAAGGAAAATAATATATATATATATATATATATATATATATATATATATATATATATATAACCAAAGCTTACAACAGAAATAATAAAAAAAATAAATAAGTAAAATAAAATTACCCCCAACTGACCCTGCCCTGTTTCTGCAGTCCAGTCGGGTTCTTTTCCGCTATCTTGAATCCACTTTTGTCTTTTGAAAAAGAAGTCCCTTTCTCTCGAAAGTAATCAAAGTTCCATACCACCCACGGACTTTACATACACCGGACATACCAGCAACTTGGTTATAAATAATTATACATTGAGACGAGGAAAGATAGACGAATAAAGGGTAGACACTCCTCTACTCAAGCATACCCGTCTACATTTGTTTGTTTTTCTTTCTTTACTTTCATAATTCCGGTCTTACCTCGCATTGTCTTTGGCTTTAAAAAAAATTATATATATATATATATATATATATAAATTCTAAATATATTTAAGTGTTTAAATACATCCAGTGTCAAACTAATAAAACGGTTTGGAAATTACCTAATCACCATAATTAATAGTTTAGAATTTCACAGGAACTTCAGAGATCTTCGTCGCGAATAAATAAGATAACTCGTTCTTATTATTTTCAATAAAAAGTATCAATTAAAACTGTAATTACAATTGTGTAAATCTATAAAAACAGTGTCGACCAAAATCTGTTCTTTTGTTTCTGTTTTCGGTTGCTGACCATTCAGTGTTTTACATTATACATTTCAAAGTAAAAAGATAAACTTTAATTTTAAATCAAACCATATCACAACTCAAACCCTAATTCTGTTTTTTTTTTAATTTGTCCCGAGGTTATTTATTACGTCAGTCACTATAGCCAACAACTAATGATATACACTAACTAGGGCTATGACAACAGCATATTTTTTCATTGTTTTGACTCTCTAGTATATATCCGACACAGATGCAATTAATCAACCACATTACTCTACATAAAAACATATAAGATATCAATAGATATATACCTGAGAATTAAAACAAGGAAAAGAATATGCCGTTGTCATAGCCCTCATAATAATCCACATATATTTAAAATTAGTCAGGTCGCGGTCATATATAATTTGATTCGAAAAGGTTAAGGACCATTGTCTACGTATAATCTTGCTTTTTGCTATTTTTTTCTTATTTATTCAATTGTGCAATTTTTACTTGCACAAACGACTATAAATGATATATAGTGTTAAATAAGAGATGTTTAGCAGGTTGGCCAATGCCGGATAGGTGACCATTTGAGAATATCAGGTTTTGTATGTGGTAAGATTCCTGGCGCTTTGTGTGAGCGAATGATGACCCTTCCTTACAAAAACCGACGTCATCAAAATCGGATTGCGACTGACAATGGCAAAGGAAAGGTTATTTTCATAAAATGTTTATATTCTTAATATAAGAAAACATAAGATTGTAACGAATAACGTATTGATGTAGATACAGATATTTTACAATTTTTTATGTAGAAATTTTTGAAATTCCTTCATAGCTCTTTTCACTTGTCAACTTTCAACGAAATAACGTCAGTGTAATTTGAAAACAAAACAAAATAAAAAAAACTACGAAATAACGTCAGTGTAATTTGAAAACAAAACACAATAAAAAAAACTACGAAATATTCGAATGACATCAACATGCACTTGATGCAAAATCCAACATGTGAACATGCCTTTGGCAATGATTCTTTTCAAATCATTAAGATTGTTTGACATTATTTTCCATTCGAAAGCATTAAGCTGACATCGTATAAACAAGAGTGAAATTACGCGTTGTATTTGTTCAACTAAAATTATCGCAACGCAGTCGTTGCGGTTGGACACCGTTTTTGTGATTCGTCACGTGATCGATGCGTGTTTAGTAAGCAATAACCACAAAAAATTATGTTTCCCGTTTTCATATTGTTGTTATTCTATTGTCCATGCATAAATTTTACTATATGCCAAGACGGGTAAAAATAATCCCCGAACGGAGCAGTTTAACACCATTTTTATGTTCCTTTACAAAGATTAACATTAGCATATAATGCTACTAAACATTATTCTTAGAATCCTTCTTCCAATTTCCATCGAAATCCATTACATGATTTTGATTTTAGAAATCTGATACTCAAGCTTAATGGGGTTTACAAAGAAATTGAAATTCAAGGAATCTTGATTGATTGGTGTCCATGGATCAAATTTAATGCAAACTTGATATATGTGAATTTTAAAATCGGAAGTTGTACCCATATTATGTCTCCTAAAACTGTTTACACAAAAAAACTATGAAATTTGTGTAATACTAATTAATCGATGACTAATACCAAGTGTTTGAATTTAACAAAAATTGGAAATACCTGAATTTTCACTGAGAAATTTCACCTTTTTAATATAACACGACATTAAATTAAACGTAGCTCACACACGCCCTGTTACCCCTAACATTTTTTCTAAAATTAAAATGATCAGTTCATTAGTTTAGAAGTGATTATTGTACGGGCAGATATATAAACATACATAGGTACCTAGCTTTATTTAAATAGAAATATACACAAACACTCTCCGGGCCGAGACTTTCCAATAGCTATCGCCAGTCTTGTAAGGCTGAAGGTAAGAACAAAGAGGGAAGGTGAGATTACTATAATTCTCGGGCATTACGTCACAACAACCCGTGATTTCAGCACGTATTGCTCTTCTATCCACACCCGTTGATAACTTTGTATGGCATCTTCCCGGGGAAAATATGTATATGTAACTTGCACAGTATTCCTAGTTTAATTATCCAGGTTCAAAAGTATTCAGATTAAAATAGTTAGCAATACATTATTATTTTTTTCTAAATATCTAGATATTTTATTTATAATATAAAACTTAATATTTTATTTATAATATAAACCTAAATATTTTATTTATAATATAAAAATATAAAAAAAACTAAATATTTTATTTATAATATAAAACTAAATATTTTATTTACAATATAAACCTAAATATTTTATTTATAATATAAAATATAAAAAAAAATAAATATTTTATTTATAATATAAAACTAAATATTTTATTTAAAATATGAAACTAAATATTTTATTTGTAATATAAAAATATAAATAAAACTAAATATTTTACTTAATATATTAAACTAAATATTTTGTTTATAATATAAAACTACATATTTTATTCATAATATATAAAATACATGAATAAAACTAAATATTTTATTTGTAATATAAAAATACAAATATAATGTAATTTATAAATTTACCCAACATTACCTATATTTTCAAAGATAGTAATTTTCACACTTTTTGCTTTAAAAGCTCACTTGGGGCGTGTGCAGTTTGATTAAGAAAAAAGTGATGAAACGCCTAAAAAAAAAAATAGACAACACATAACTACTACCGAAAATAAGAAAGTTTAATATTCTATCGGCCTTTGAGTTGTAAAAATGTAAAATAATAAAGTATAAAATAAACATGATGTCATTGAACAAATATGTTGTTGGTGCTTTCTTTTGTTTGTAATATTAGTTATTTTTTCTGTTTGTTATATTAGTTATATTTTTGTTTGTTATATTAGTTATATTTTTCGTTCGTTGTATAAGTTATATTTTTTGTTTGTTGTATTAGTTATATTTTTGTTTGTTATATTAGTTATATTTTTTGTTTGTTATATTAGTTATATATTTTCATTATATTAGTTATTTTTCTGTTTGTTATATAAGTTATATTTTTTGTTTGTTATATTAGTTATATTTTTGTTTGTTACATTAGTTATATTTTTTGTTTGTAATATTAGAGATATTTGTGTTTGTTATATTAGTTATATTTTTGTTTGTTATATTAGTTATATTTTTGGTTTGTACTATTAGTTATATTTTTTGTTTGTTATATTAGTTATATTTTTTGTTTGTTATATTAGTTATATTTTTTGTTTGTAATATTAGTTATATTTTTTGTTTGTAATATTAATTATATTTTTGTTTGTTATATTAGTTATATTTTTTGTTTGTAATATTAGTCATATTATTTGTTTGTTATATTAGTTATATTTTTTGTTTGTTATATAAGTTATATTTTTGTTTGTTATATTAGTTATATTTTTTGTTTGTAATATTAGTTATATTTTTGTTTGTTATATTAGTTATATTTTTTGTTTGTTATATTAGTTATATTTTTGTTTTTATATTAATTATTTTTTTGTTTGTTATATTTATTATATTCTTTGTTTGTTATATTAGTTATATTTTTTGTTATAGTAGTTATGTTTTTGTTTGTTATATTAGTTATATTTTTTGTTTGTGATATTAGTTATATTGTGGTTTGTTATATTTTTTTTTGCTTGCTACATTAGTTGTATTTTCGTTTGTAATATTAGTTATATATTTTTTTTAATATTAGTTATATTTTTTATTTGTTATATTAGTTATATGTTTTGTTTGTTATATTAGTTATATTGTTTGTTTGTAATATTAGTTATATTTTTTGTTTGTAATATTAGTTATATTTATTGTTTGTAATATTAATTATATTTTTGTTTGTTATATTAGTTATATTTTTTGTTTGTTGTATCAGTTATATTTTTTGTTTGTAACATTAGTTATATGTTTTGTTTGTCATATCAGTGTAGTAAAACTGAGAAACATCGGCTGATACATCAACATTACAGCTGCTTTCATAATTGGACCTCACTATTTAATCGACCAACTAATTTAATATCAGATTGACGAACAGCTGTTTCTATCAAAAAATAAAAAATGGGCAATCTATTGAAGAGTATAGATATCCTACACGAAGTTCGACATATAAGCATAAAATTATTACCTTACTTGAATTACTAAGAGAGCACACTGTTTTCTTTAGAAATCCTTGCAAACGCAGGTGATTTATTTTTTTATTTTACTAATCCAGAGATTCTATTTAGAAAGCTGAATTAAAACTCGACATTGTGTCTAGCTCTGTATTTGTGAGGAGCCTAATAAATAAAAACACACTCATACGATTATTTTTTATTTCAAAATTTTTTATATTCCTAATTATTCCTTAACTATTATTTCAACCCGGCGTTGCTCGGGTGTTTGGATGTGTATGTTGAGCAAAAAAAAAAGTGGTAGTAGGAAGACAGGCTCGAAATGTACCGCAAAGGAGGAAAAGAACGAGGTAAAACCTAACGTTTATGCTGTTACGACCACCGCCAAACCGGAAGGGACATTTTTTTAAATTAAGGCTAGACAATCTAAAGGAGAGGATAATTTAAAAAAAAATATCGGCGAAATAAGTGACCCCCCTTATAGAAAAGGGCCTAATTAAAGGGGAAGATATTAATGTTTTTAGCCAATGTTTCGATATTTGTCGTATGAAAGATCGAACTTTAAAACGATACTGATATTGGTAAAATCCATCGCCTCTATTGAAAGATTAAGGCAGATATGCAAACAGACATACATTTATATATTGGTAACTAAAAAATTTCGACCCAAACTGATGAAAAAGCTTGTCCTATCTCTGAATACCCTTTATGTAAAATTTCAAATATTTAGACCAGAAATTGTCTGAGTAATTTGGAAGAGACCGCAGGGGTCAATCTTTTTTAACTTTGACCCCTATTATGACCCCTTAAAATTGTTTTGGGCTCAAATCAAGTTATTAAGTTATATCCATGTCCAAGGAACCTATATCTAAAATTTCAAGTGCGTAGAGCCAAAATTGTCGGAGGAGTTTGGTAGAGTTCTCAAACGTAAAATCGTTCAACTTTGACCTCTTAATCGCCAAATTTCTGGCCAAAAACCGATCACATCGATTTTCCCACATCTCAGTACCCTGTATATTAAATTTCGTGTCTGTAGACTAAAAATTGACAGAGTTATTGCGTAGAGAAATGTAGACAGACGCACACACAGACGCACACACAGTCACGTTCACTTTTATAGATAGATAGATAGATAGATAGATAGATAGATAGATAGATAGACTAATAGATTAAACAAAAATATATACGTATGCATAAATATATATGGAAACATTTTTTGTTTACTGTAAAGATTATACGCAAATATTATGCAAGTATAAATCATGTAGAATATCTGCATGAATATAATTATACGTAATAGTAAACTCTAGATGACCATCTCATAAAAAACCCGAAAAATCTAACAGAGAATTAATTAAAATTAATGTTTAAAAGAATATGCAAATTAACTAGATCTTTAGCTAGTGAATGCATCTCTTCAACCCATATATAAGAAAATTGTATTTTACTTTTAAATAAATAGAAAGGAGGGTTTTTAATATGAATATCAATACAAACAAACGAAAAACGAATTTATAGGAGTAGAAATATTCCTTAGTATTCCGTAAAATTCCACAGTATTCTCTAGTATGCCTTAATATGGCTTAGTATTTCTTAGTATTTCTTAGTATTCGTTATTAAATTGGAAATGCTAACATTTTGTTGTCGTCTCTGTAACCTCTTACTTTTCTGACATTGCCTACGTATTCAGTCATATTTTCAATGTTAATACGGCTTCCCACACATAAAAACCACTACTACACATAAAAGCCACTACTACAACAACAACTACTACTACTAACTTAGGGGAAATATTAATATTTAACAAAAACATCATTTTTGTTCTAACCAACCAAAACTTACAAAGAAACCGGTTGCCGATGGCTAACAATTCTCTTTGATCTGAAATCATGTTTAAGTAAAGATTAATGATATTATCACATCATGTTAATTTATTATTCATCAAACATAAAAACACAACTATCACCCTTCGCGCTATAATAAAAACTAATTTATATATATATATATATATATATATATATATATATATATATATGTGTGTGTGTGTGTGTGTGTGTGTGTGTGTGTGTAAGCGAGATAAGTCACAGATTAAAGATGAAGTGAAATATCCTGGATATGCTGAAGAATGTGGTGATCCCTTGGTGCAATTAGGTGGCCACTCTCAGACTCTATGTAAGCGCAGAATTCGGCGCTGGCCTACAAGTCCAAAGAGACCCAGGCTTGGCTTAAGAAGGAGTGTACCATTCTCTCACTGGCCCCCTTCCTTCCCCGACTTGAACTAGCTGGACTACTTCGTTTGGTCATACGTCGCGACAATCATCAACATGACCCCTCACAACACTAAAGCCAGCCTGATCCCTGCCACTCGCCGAGTATTCGCCGAGCTCTTTCCAGCGCTTGGGGAAAAAGCAGCTCCCAGTTCCGGGCCTGTATGGAGGCGGTGATTGAGGATGAAGGTGGCTACATTGAATAAATGTAAGCGCTACTACATAATCAAGATAGCTAAATTGATTTTTCAATAAAAGTTCTAAAATAATACTGTAGTGTTATTTTTTTAGGGCGATCACTTTATTGTTCAATCTTATATATATATATATATATATATATATATATATATATATATATATATATATATATATATATATATATATATATAAGCAAGTGAAATCCCTGTGGGACCTTCCGATCATTGGTAAGCAAAAACTGTTTATTCTATTAAATAGGAAAGTAGCGAAGCCGAATTGTAAAGCCTCATTGTCGCATCTTTTCATCGTTTTCATCATTTCTCTCGTGAATATCGATGGGATTGAACAGCCAGCAGGAAAATCACGTTTCCAATTGATGATGACAGAGCAAACGAATTCCCCAGTTGAGCATTTCTCTTGGATTCCATCAGAATTCGTCAATAATGTGGAATCTTGAACATACAAGATGAGAAGTGAGAAAGAGAGAGATACAACGGGGGAAAGAAAGAAACGAGGAAAGAGAGGAAGAAAGAACGAAAAAGAGAGAGAAGGAGGGGGAATTTTTATCATTGCATTAATTACATAGACAATGGAACCAGCATGCAAGCTTTATTATTTTAAACTAACTGTCCTACCCGGCATTGCCCAAAATGTAGTGAAGTTAGTTTAGTGTGTAATCTTTAATTATTTGGATATTTTAAAAATATATTATAAATATATTATACAAAAAGAAAATACAATTTAAGATCTGGACGAACGAAACACAAAATACAATTGCGAGTTACTTAGGATTTCTATAGCCATGCATGAAAGAACACGAGTATGATATCTCTGTTAACTAAATAAGTTTCTGTTCAAAATTTCGTGCCGATTTCCAATTTTCATTGAAAGATTCCTGGGCTCGACAAAATACACTTGAAAGAAGGTTGAAGATTATATCGGCCAAAACTTCGTTTTAAAGATGTGAACAGTAGTTCGAATAATCCAAATAACACAGACAATTTTAGTCGCAATATTATATTCTTAAAGCAATATCTCTTGTTGATTTTTATATTTAGATTATCATATAAAAAAATTTTCATATTAAAAACTTAGTAATGTTAAAAATAAATTTTAACGAGTACGTTATTTGATATAACACTAATAGGGTTCGAGGATAGCCTGGGAAACAAAGCCTCGGTCAAGTTATGCCAGACTTCAAAGTGTTTATTTGTTAAACAGTTAGTACTATAATTAGTGATGGGACGATTCCGAATTTTTCCCCAATTCCAATCCAATTACCGATTCCGTTCTAAATTTCCGATTCCGGTTCGATTCCAGATTCTGATTCCGATTCTTTCAATATTTATAAATATTTAATTGGAGATATTTTTTTTTAAATTTTAAAATTATTACATAAAACTCCGAGTAATTTCCGGGTATATATTTTCCTAAAATGTATTGCAAAATGAAAGACAACAAAACGTTTATTTTGATTTTAAACATAGCCAAATTTTATCCGTTCGTTCTTAGTGTACGGCATGGTACTTGAAAGTTTTCATAAACAGTCGAAAATAGTCGACGATTGGTAGGTGTAATGAAAAACGATGTAAGAACAAAATATTAACAACGCCTCGCCTCCCCTCCCATTGTTACGAACGAATTTCTAAATAATAATGTCACTATTTAGAAAACCATTTTAACATGAAGAGGACGTTGGGTTTCGTTAAGTATAATGTGGCTTCTTTTATGAATGTTATTTTATTTTAGTTATATAAATTTGGTGGGTTATTAAATTTATTTGTTTAGCTGTAAAAATATAAGAACAAAAACGGGTAGAAAATAATAATAACTACTAGCGGGAGTCATTCATATGTAATATATTGATGTCGGTATTCATGTCGTAAATAGAAATGCTCTGATATTATTGTGACTCTTGTTAAAACTGTAAAAGTATGTATCTAAGCTGGTAGGGCGCCCGGCGTAACCAGGTCGTAAAATACGCTTAAATATGATATTTAATTTCTTGCAGATTTTGTATATATTATTATAGAGTTAATGTTCTATTGTTTTTTATATTATATAAAGTTACGATTTCAAAAATAGAAAAAAATATATCCATATGACTTGGGTGCATCAGCTTAAGTTCTTTCAGCTATAATATATAATCGAAACCGAAACCAAAACTTATGAAGAATTCTTGATAAAATTATTTATAAGAAAATAAACTACTTGAGAGACACCAGCTCTAATCGACACCAAACCAAAACTTATGAAGAATTCTTGGTAAAAGTATTTATTATAAGAAATGGGAATTCATAACAATTAAATAACAGTCACTCGGATGTAATCGTGACACACAAAATAAATAGCACACACGCTATCGTATTAATATATAGTATTGTTAAGTCATAAAACCATGCTCCTTTCCTACTACTAACCCTAAGCACGGATGGCAATACGAAAAATATAGCAATTACATGTGATTTTATGATTTTGCTGATAGGCCTTAGAATTAGTGGTAAAAATTACTTAACTGCTTAAAAAGTTATAATGTGCCGAAATGGGATCAGTTTACATTATATTTATATTTACAATTGAACCCCATTCTAAATTCTAAAATAACGTTTTAATGTGCTCACACATAATCGCCTAAAATAGTAGAAGCTCATATGCTTTGGGTATTTTAAATGTAAATGAATGCTTTTTTAAAAGTTAACAAACTTTTCAGAGTTTTTCTCTTTATCTATTCTATCCAAAGCTTTGATAAACTTGTGAGATTTTTATCTATAATTTCACTTTTGACAAAACCAAACAAAATATAAGGAAACATGAAATATTTCAAAGGATGTGATCAGACAAAACCATCGTCAGAAAAACATTAAAAGTATGTTAAATTTTTATATTTAAGTGTGAAGTTTCTAAAAGGCACCATATAGCATTTATCAAATAGGTGCGAAAAGCTTTTGAAAATCTGATATATTGAATAGCAAGTGAACTTTAGAATATTTATTTTGCTTACAATAAAAA
Organism: Euprymna scolopes; assembly: GCF_053919585.1. NCBI lineage: Eukaryota > Metazoa > Mollusca > Cephalopoda > Sepiida > Sepiolidae > Euprymna > Euprymna scolopes. Next base: position 20,219,381 of record NC_136521.1, on the reverse strand, counting down.
TTAATAAAAACAAATTAAATTAGTTTTGGAGAGTCTATATCTGGGAATGGGTTTTGAAATATGCTTGGAATAACAATTGCCACAGCTGTTAAGGATTTCCTTGTGTCCAAAGAGGTGCCATAAAACATTAATTCTTTCAGAAGAACCCGGTGATAGATACCCCGATGTACAGCTGACGCCAACGAAATGTACCTCCACCCAAAGCATTTAAAGCTTTTTAATAATCATATGAACTCCCTCAGATGAGGGCACGTAGACATTTTGAAATTATGCGAACCGATTACAAAGGCAATGTTATCTATCAATAAATGATTAATAAATAAGATAAATTAAACTCTACTAATCAATGTTAAATCTGTAAATGAGATTTATAACGCATGTTGTTTCCCTTCTCAATCTTATGTTGTAAAGGAATAACTTCTAATAAAAAACAAAAGAAATTGTGCTTGTTGCATTTTTTATTTTAAAATTTAAAAAAATCGGTTTGGAATCGGAGATTAGACTATAATTTTTTCGATTCTGATACCGATTCCGATACCTTAAAAGTTCCGATTTTTTCGATTCCTGACTCCGCTTCTGATTAATCGCCCCAACACTAATTATTATGCTATGATCATTGAACAGTGGGGTACGTGACACGTACACATAAAGTGTGCACGGTTACAAAATCCCTACACACTTCATATTTCGATGCATTGTTATATGGCATAAAAGACCAAATTCACAGTTCTAGTAGTATATAGATAAATATGAAGGATTTATTCAACCATATGATCGTCTCGTGCTGAAAAGGCAAATCAGAGAAAAGGAGAGGGTTAACAATGTTCAGAGCATCGTTTATTCAGTATTATTTCATTCTATCTTATTAATATATCTGACTTCATTGAAGGTTCTGTTAAGGTTATCTCATCTCAGGAACCTGTCTTCTAAGGACAATGGTGCCATGTCCGCTCGATTCATCGGCATCATGTCCTCATGATTCCCAGCCTACATTCTATTCTTACTCCTTTGATCCTTGATGATACCTGTCTGAAACGCCTCCTGCTTTTTTTTTTCAAACATAAATTCAAATATGTCTTTGCTAATATATGTTAGCTAATATATAGCAGTAAATGAACCCATCTTAATATTTTAACGCTCCGAGTAAACATGAACCAGTACCCAAACATGCATGTATTTATTTATTTGTTTAATAGGATAATGATTTCTTTAGACAAGACGCTGATTAAATCAATTTCTTATTCCATTGCAAATCTGTTTTTTTAAGATGCTATAAGATGTACTATATATCAGAGTGATTTATGAGAGATATTCGCTAAGTAGCTATGATAAATTGAACTTGTTCAGTTTGTGTCTTTATTTAACAATTAATTAAAAGGTGATCTGACATTAAATATAGTTAGATTTTTTTTCAGAATCGTATGAACAGGAAAATATCTTGGAAAATTTGTTTTTGGTATCTGGTGTGACTATTTAGAAAACCTATTGAAAATGTTTTAAATATATATATATATAAACACTCTCAGGAAGACCTGACGTTGTTCGGGATTGAATGATGATCACTACTACGTACATTTTACTACGCTAATAACACCATGTTATTTTCGTTGTTCTGCTGCTCCCCTTCATCCCGTCATCCAATATCGTCAGAAGAAACTGAAATGTTGGTAAACTCTCTAAGTTGGTATTTTATACGTATGATTCTAATTGTATTAAAATTTTATACGTATGGTTCAAATTGTATTAACATTTTATACGTATGGTTCACATTGTATAAAAATGTTATATGTATGGTTCAAATTGTATTAAAATTTTATACGTATGGTTCAAATTGTATTAAAATTTTATACGTATTGCTCAAATTGTATTAAAATTTTATACGTATGGTTCAAAATGTATTAAAATTTTATATGTATGGTTCAAATTGTATTAAAATTTTATACGTATGGTTCAAATTGTATCAAAATTTTATACGTATGGTTCAAAATGTATTAAAATTTAATACGTATGGTTCAAATTGTATTAAAATTTTATACGTATGGTTCAAATTGTATTAAAATTTTATACGTATGGTTCAAATTGTATTAAAATTTTATACGTATGGTTCAAATTGTATTAAAATTTTATACCTATGGTTCAAATTGTATTAAAATTTTATACGTATGGTTCAAAATGTATCAAAATTTTATATGTATGGTTCAAATTGTATTAAAATTTTATACGTATGGTTCAAATTGTATTAAAATTTTATACGTATTGTTCAAATTGTATTAAAATTTTATACGTATTGTTCAAATTGTATTAAAATTTTATACATATGGATCAAATTGTATTAAAATTTTATACGTATGGTTCAAATTGTATTAAAATTTTATACGTATGGTTCAAATTGTATTAACATTTTATACGTATGGTTCAAATTGTATTAAAATTTTAAACGTATGGTTCAAAATGTATTAAAATTTTATACGTATGGTTCAAATTGTATTAAAATTCGATGAACGTATTAAGGAAGTTCTCTTGTCAGGAGTCATTTTCAGATGAGGTAGATATTCAGTGTATAGAGAGTAATGTAGAGATTCGGAAACATGGTCATTTTCTTTTGTCATAAAAACTGCTCGACTGAGTTCGAATTTTTGTTCTCTTTTGTAAAACTTTTACAGCAAGAACTTCTTCTCTCACTACAACAGAAAGGACTTTTCGTTCCTTTTATGTGTCTGGTGCCAGGTGGAGTTTCCATCAATAAAATTTCTTTGCACGTATGGAATACACTACATTGAAATTGCTTCTTTGCTGATTATATTTCGTCGTCTTCAAATCCAAAGATTTTACCTGAGAGTCAGCACTTATCAAGGCTGGAAGGCCACACAAGGATAAAGGTTAATGAATGTAAGCTGGTAGCGTAGTAATCGATAATGGTAAAAATTGAGTAGCATTTGATTATTTATAGGAACGCCTCAACAAGAACTTGTTTACATTGTATTTGAAGGCGACCCTGTTGTATACAGCCGGGAAGCAGGCAAACGGAACAGTGTTCCACAGGTGGGAAGTTCTGGAGAAAAAAGCTTTATTCGTGGACTCTGCGTTTAGATTTAGACACAGTTAGAGAGTGGGGTAATCGTATATAGTGGTTGTAGTAGGCGAGTGTTTTTTGTGAAAGTTTAGCAAGATAGAACCATAGATTGGAGTTCAGTCGGGCATTTAACATGAAAAAAAGAAATACTTTTAATAAACCACTCACTAAGTAATCAAACGCAGTTAATATCATTGCTCAATGTTAGTACTCCAATAGTGTTCGTCTCAGTAACACTTACTATTGAGTGGCTTTTGGTCTTGGTAAGTGGTTACTTAGTTAGTAAAAATATTTTTAAGCAGTTTAAGTTAGTAAGCATATTACTCAAGTAATTGAAGTTAGTAAACATATTTTTAAGCAATTGAAGTTAGTAAAACATTTTTAAGCAATTAAAGTTAGTAAAAATATTTTTCAGCAATTGAAGTAAGTAAAAGAAATAAAGCAATTGAAGTTAGTAAAACATATTTTAAAGCAGTTGAAGTTAGTAAAAAATATTTTAAAGCAGTTAAAGTTAGTAAAACATATTTTTAAGCAATTGAAGTTAGTAAAAATACTTTAAAGAAATTGTTAGTTAGTAAACAATATTTTTAAGCAACTGAAGTTAGTAAAACATATTTTTAAGCAATTGAAGTTAGTAAACATATTTTTAAGTAATTGAAGTTAGTAAAACTATTTTTAAACAATTGAAGTTAGTATAAAATATTATTAAACCACTAAGTTTAGTAAAACATATTTTAAAGCAATTAGAGTTATACAACTATTTTTAAACAACTGAATTTAGTAAAAACTATTTAAAGCAATTGTAGTTTGTAAAACTATTTTTAAACAACTGAAGTTAGTAAAAAATTTTTAAAGCAATTGTAGTAAGTAAAAATATTTTAAAGTAATTGAAGTTAGTAAAACATATTTTTAAACATTTGAAATTAGTAAAAATATTGTAAGAAACTGAAGTGGGTAAAACATATTTTGAAAAATTGAAGTCAGTAAAAGATATTTTTTAAGGAATCAAAGTTAGTAAAACATATTTTTAAGCAACTGAAGTAATTAAAACATATTTTTAGTAAGTAAAAAACATTTTAAGCAATTGAACTTAGTAAAAATATTTTTAAGATATTAAAGTTAGTAAAAATATTTTTAAGAAATTGTACTTAGTAAAAAATATTTTTAAGCAATTGAAGTAATTAAAACATATTTTTAAGCAATTGAAGTAATTAAAACATATTTTTAGTAAGAAAAAAAAACATTTTAAGCAATTGAAGTTAGTAAAAATATTTTAAAGATATTAAAGTCTGTAAAAATATTTTTAAGCAATTGTACTTAGTAAAACATATTTTTAAGCAATTGTACTTAGTAAAACATATTTGTAAGCAATTGTACTTAGTAAAACATATTTTTAAGCAATTGAAGTAATTAAAACATATTTTTAGTTCATTGAAGTAAGTAAAAAATATTTTAAGCAATTGAAGTTAGTAAAAAATATTTTAATCAGTTGAAGTTAGTAAAAGTATTTTAAGATATTGAAGTTAGTAAAAATATTTTAAGCAACTGAAGTTAGTAAAAATAATTTTAACCAATTGTAATTAGTAAAAATATTTTAATTGAAGTTAGTAAAAATATTTGTAAGCAATTGAAGTTAGTAAACATATTTTCAAGCAATTTAAGATAGTAAAAATATTTTCAAGCAATTTAAGTTAGTAAAAATATGTTTTAAGTAATTGAAGTTAATAAAATATTTTTAAGCAATTGAAGTTAGTAAAATATAGTGAAGTTAGTGAAACTACTTTTAAATTAATTCGAGTTAGTAAAACTACTTTTATGAAATTGAAGTTAGTAAAAACATTTTTAAGCAACTGAAGTTAGTAAAATTATTTTTAGCAATTGAAGTTAGCGAAAATATCTTTAAGCAATTGAAGTCAGTAAATTATATTTTGAAGCAATTGCAGTTAGTAAAACTATTTTCAAGCAATTGAAGCTAGTAAACATATTTCTCAAGTAATTGAAGTTAGTAAAACTATTTTTAATAATTGAAGTTAGTAAAAATATTTTAAGCAATTGAAGTTAGTAAAATTATTTTTAAGCATTTGAAGTTAGTAAGAATATTTTTAAGCAATCGAATTAAGTAAAACTAGTTTTAAGTAATTGAAGTTAGTGAATATAAACTTGGATAAATTGGAGTTTTTAAAACTGTTATTTTGCTATTGAAGTTAGTAAAACATACTTTTAAGCAATTAAAGTGGGTAAATCATATTTTTAAGCAACTGAACTTAGTAAAAAATATTTTTAAGCAATTGTTAGTTAGTAAACCATATTTTAAAGCAACTGAAGTTAGCAAACCTTTTTTAAGCAATTGAAGTTATTAAAACATATTTTTAAGAAATTGAAGTTAGTAAAAATATTTTTAAGCAATTGAAGTTATTAAAAATATTTTTAAACAATTGAAGTTAGTAAAACTATTTTTAAGCAATTGAAGTTAGTAAAACAATTTTTTAGTAATTGAATTTAGTAAAAAATATTTTAAGCAACTGAATTTTTGACATGAATGTTCTTAATTTTTTTTTTTTTTGCGGTTAACGATAAGAAGTCGATAGTTTATGTTAAGGACAATTTTATTTACACTTAATAATTTATAAATAAAAAGGTAAATAATTTTGTTCGCGGACCGGAAAGTTCGTGTGAAGCAATAGGTCAGCGCGTTCGTCGTTTAACTAGTACAGAGCCATTCATTCACATATACAGACCGAATTCGTAGAAATAATGCGCTCTCGAATGATCGGAAGATATATATAGAAAGTTGGGCATTCGTATATTTAAGTAACATTATTTCATTAATGCAAGAGCTTAGATACAAATTTACGGAGCTGTCTTTATGGACGTGTGCTTAGTTAGAATTAAGACCCATACATCCATAAAGGCAACGTCCATAAATACAGCATTTTTCACAAAAGGGACAACTTAAGAGAAAACTGCGGACGATAAAGGTGGTAGTCATTGTTGCCTTCCGTTTTTCGATCTGTCCGTATTCCATGAGATGCTGATGATTTGAACTGTGTTATAAGGGTTTTTCTAAACGGTAAAGGCCTACCCGTGTCAACGAAACCATGACACATCTCTGGAATATGTAATGTATTTTTTTTTAATAATATGCACCTATATATTAAATAAATAATTTATGTACATGAAATATTATGTCACGACAAATACTTTATGAAACAGCACTTATTGCAAACACAACATTGAGGTTTCCATAATTTGCCTCTTTCAATTAGAACACTACGTCAAAAAGAACACTACTTAATTTAGATACAGATTAACTGATTTATATCATAGAAAATAATACCAAGAATAATAATTATCAATAACCAATCAACAAATAATAAAAAACAAAGATTCATTCGTTTCATTTAATTAAGTTAAAATTTAAAATGTAACAGCCATATTTATTCCAAAAACATCAGAAATTGCACCATATCTTTTTAAGCATCTGACGACTAATGACTGTAAAATATCCATTTCACCATGTTATATACATTCTGAATATTAATTGGGTTTCTTTTAGTTCCGAAATAGAACAAAGACATCGTTTTCACAACATAAAAAACAAGTATATTTTCAAATACTGTACTTATTGTCGTCAGATTAATCACCTCGAGGAAGTTCAGAATAAAGCCGAAACGCTGATGATAATGCATATTTTTAATATCTCTCCATCACGTCGGTATCATATATAAAATATGTAATGTATTGTTTTTATTTTTTTTTAATTATATATATATATATACACTATTGGACAAATCGACAATCTTTCACAAGAAATTATTTTAGTTACATTAGACGTATCAGCTCTATACACTAACATCCCTCATGACGAGGGAGCAGAAGCCTGTAGAAATTCCTCCTTCACAATAATTTCCCAACGACAAAATAGAAGACATTTGTAAGCTTATATACTTCATCCTCACACATAACAATTTTAAATTTAACAATAAAAATTATCTTCAAATAAAAGGAACCGCCATGGCCACTAAAATGGCTCCTAGCCATAACAAAATTTTTATGCATATGCTAGAAACCAAACTTCTTGAAAACTTCCCCCTCACACTGCCCCATTATTGCCGATACATTGATGATATTTTCTATATGGCCACATGGACTAACAAACCTAAAGAATTCCCACGAATACATCAATAAATCACAAAACAATATAGAATTTACCATGGAACACTCATACAACGCCATTCCATTCTTGGACGTCACTATCATATCCCATAACAATAGACTATCTACGTTCCTCTATATTAAACCCACTGACAATCAGACATTACTCAATTTCTATAGCCACCATCCATTAAACCAAAAAAATATTTCATTTACAGTCCATGCATACGAATAAAACACATCTGCTCCGACCCCCTAGATTACATACACCATATCACAAAGCTTACGCAAAAATTCATCAATAATCAATATCCCATTAAGTATATTAAACAAGCCATAAAAAACTAATAAAATTGACAGATCCCGTCTTCTCCAGTACAAACAAAAAACATTAACAAACGCATCCCAATAGTTTTCAACCACGGCCAACACATGCATAAAATTACAACGCACCTAAAAAAAAATTACAACAACCTAAAAAAATAACTACACTATTAAGTCTATATTTCACCTTCCACCAATAAATGCGATCAAACAACCACTCAATCTCTCAGCCATACTCATCTGCAAACGCATACAGGACACAACAAAATGGCAATTATAGATGCAATAAATTGCTATGCATTATATGCATACACCTAAATTCCACACCACTATTCAATATACCTGAATGTAACACTCACAACCGCCGCGTCTAACATGTGACAGTTCTAATGTGATATATTACATATACTGCTCCATTTGCAACAATGGAGGATATATTGGCGAAACTCTGACACGTTTTCGAATCATAAGACGACAATCAGGCAAAAATCCCCCATCCCACTAGCAAACCACTTCAATTCACCTGGACACACTATAGACAATATTAGATGCCTCCTAATAGACTCAAATTTCCCATCAACAAAAATACGAAAACAAAAAGAAATATAATAGATCATCCGACTAAGCACTCATGACACAGACCTTGATCAACTTAAATTCGTCAAATACAAATGTAAAAAATAATTAAGTAACACAATCACCTACTCATACATATATACTTATACTTATGTATTAACCTGTTCTTGTTCTATATTGATTTCAATATGTATATTACATCTTTTCGTTTTATAGCTAACACATGCATTATTCTCTTGTTATTATAATTATTAGTTTATTTATCTTCATTATTATTTTTATTATTATTAATGTTATAATTATTAATCTTATTATGATCATCATTATTACTACTATTATTTTCGTTTTACCTAACCTGCTATCTGCACCATTTCCCTATATATATATATATATATATATATATATATATATATATATATATATATATATATATATATATATATATATATATATATATATTACATCTATGTTTACATCGTTAACTTCATATCCCTACTTATTCACTCACTTTATTTTATACTAGTCTTTAAATAGTAATTGATATTTGTCTTTGATTATATAAGTATGTGCATATGCGCCTATACATGTATGTATGTGTTTATATAGGGATACATATATCCGTACATATATGGTTTTATATTTTTTTATATATGTGTGTATGTACGTTCCTGTCCATGTAATGCATAATTATGTTGATGTGCACATATTTGTCCTGCCTTACATGCTCTTGTATTTTGTTTTATGCTTATATATTTGTATATCTATGTATATGTATATATGTGTATTTATGTGTATGTGTATTTGTATATTCTATATGTATATATATATTTATGTGTATGTGCTTATGTGTATATATGGTATGTGTGTAAATGTGTGCATATGGGTGTGTGTGCATGCATGTATGTTGTATGCATATGGGTGAACGTATGCATGCCTAGACCTGTACATGTCATTGTATGCATATACATGTGTATGGATATATATGCGTGTATATGTGTGTATGCGTGCATATCTGTTTATGCATATTATTATTTATATATACATTATATGTATGAGGGGTGCATATATTATATACATATGGTCGTTGAATATGGCTGTGTATTGGTATGTATGCGTATATATGGGTGTTAAATGTGCATATATATATATATATATATATATATATATATATATATATATATATATATATATATATATATATATATCTGTACCCTTATGCACATGTTTTTTATGTAAAAGCTACTATTTGTCTATGGTTTAAATATAAATATTATTATTTATACTATTATTATTATTATTATTATTATTATTATTAATATTTCATAAATATTGTCTTTATTATCAATACACACAGAGTGACTTTCGAGCCAAAAGCACATACATTTAAGTACCTGCTCTGATATCATCTTCGGCCTGTGTATAAGAATTCCTTCGGGACTGAGACAATTTTCCTTCAGGACCGAGACTATTTGTATTCTCATTTAATTATTAACTAATATTAATTTTATTGATTTTATTATTATTATTATTATTATTATTATTATTATTATTATTATTATTATTATTATTATTATTATTATTCATTTATTTATATATTTATTTATTTATCTATGTTCGTCCCATCTTTATTGAAGGAGAGACAGAATTTACTCACCATTAAAAAAGCCGAAATTGTCTCTAACTCTGTCCTCTACAGTAGTTTTATTATTATCATTATTATTATCATTATTATTATTATTATTATTATTATTATTATTATTATTATTCATAACTAATAATTACATTATTTTTACCGTTTAACAATTTAATTTCTATTCCATTACACATATTGAAATCAATTGCATCTCATTTTTGCCGTTTGAATTAAACGCTTTTACGTTGCAACATTTAAAAAAAATATTTTAAAAACACAATCTTCTTCCACAAACGGCTTAAATGATTCACGTGAACTTTTTCGAACATGATTGCTAGGAATGAACGCTGTCCATGTTACAAATCTCCAGTTTTTTCAATGGTTTTCTTTTTCTTTTTCATTTCGATACTTTTTTTTGTGACCAAGAGCGGAGGTCCGCTTGAAAAATAATAATAAAAATATTAAATACAAAAAGTAACATCGTTTTTCATGCTTCAAAAAACCTTCATAATCTTTAAATCGCTATCCTAGAAGCATACGTGGACTTTTAACATTATATATATATATATATATATATATATATATATATACACATATATACGTATATATATACGTATGTATATATATTGCATCATATATAAAATATTTAATGTATTGTTTTAAAATTTTTTATATTATATATATATATATATATATATATATATATATATATATATATATATATATATATATATATATATATATATATATATATATTGCAGATTCCTCGCGACTAATCATAAATGATGTTCTGGCTTCATGGCTCGTTTAGAGTATTTCAACTTCACACAAACAAACGTTGCCAGCAACCAGGTTTTACTTTGATTAGAAGCAAGACCCCACCTCGAAAACATTTTACGTAATGGAATGTTGCTTAGTAAGGCTTCGATATGTTCTTCTTTGAAGAAACCGAAACTTTGAGGGATATCTATTATTATAACAGATGTGTGCTTATATTGCTTTTTCCGACTATTTCTCTTTAAATTTTAAGAAAACAAAATACATGCCAAAATATCACTCAGGTTTATAATAATGTTATATAAAAAAGAAAGAAAACTCTGTTTTAATGGTTAAAATTATTCGTAATTTATAATTAACTAAAAAGATCACCACCTGTCTTGTTTGTTTATCAGGTTTCATCATTTCCCATTCTATGTTGATTGAATCACTTATTTCTAAAGGTTTTTGTATGGAATTTTAAGAAAGAAGAGCTCATTTTTTAGCGGCATGTACGCACTACACGACACACATGAAAATAAAAATGGCAAATAACATGCATCTTTTATATAAGAACTAGCAGAGATACCCAACGTTGCAATTGTTTCTCACTCCCATAGTTTCATTGTCATCGAAATCGGTAAAATCACTTTTCAATCAAACCGATTGATTGCCTGCTCTAGTTGAAGATCGATATCGCTGCATCGGAAGGAAGCTTTACATGACTTAGTCCATAATAAATTGTAGCCTATATTGCACTGTAGAGAACTTACTGTTGATTTAATGAAATTATTTTTATAATAAACGGCTTGAATGCAAGTATCATGGTTCAGTTGTGCTCTAAACAGAGACATTCATTTCAAACGCCCAAAGAACCTACTGTTAATTTTATATGCTTAGCCTTACTGCTTGTGCGGTAATAATAGCTTGAATCATTTTAAAATGAAAAACTATAGTATTATGGTTCAATTATGCATTAAATAGAAACATGCATTTCATATGCGCTCCTGTCATAACAAAGAACGTATTGTTGATTTTATGCCAAATGCAAAATTTTATAAAAATCGGCCTAGCTGTTTTCAAGTCTTTAGGAAACAAACTCACACATAAAGTTCCTTTATATAAGAGTAGATATAATAATAATAATAATAATAATAATAATAATAATAATAATAATAATAATAATAATAATAATAATAACCACAGCAGCAACAACAATAATAACAACAACAACAATAATAATAACAACAATAACAATAATAATAACAACAACAGCAATAATAATAATAATAATAATAATAATAATAATATTAATAATAATAATAATAATAATAATAATAATAATAATAATAATAAAACTCGTTGAATAATTGTAGATTCATCCCGAGATACAGAAAGGATGCCAGAAAGGAAAAAAAGAGGAACACATGATCTGCTATACATAGATCAAAAGATCCTAAATGGGGTCAAAAGAAGGAGAAAGAACTCAGCCATGGCATGGATCGACTACAAAAAGGTGTACGGCAGGATTCCACAAACATGGATTATAAAATGCTTAATAATGTATAAAATACCAAGCAGGATCCCCAACGTAATAGAAAATGCAATGATAACATGGAGACTGGAATTGACAACTGATGGACAACACATAACAGAAATTAACATACAAAGCGGCATCTTCCAAGGAGATTCACTATCACTATTGCTGTTCATCATAGCTATGATGCCTCTGAACAAAGTGCCAAGCTGGATACAAGTTCTCTAATACAAAGGAAAAAATGAACCACCTAATGTACACGGACGACCAGAAACTTTTTGCAAGGACCGTAAAAGAAATAGAGACACTAATAAACACTTTCAGGATCTTCAGGCAGGATATCCAAATGGAGTTTGGTATGGAAAAGTGTGCACTACTAGTTTTAAGAAAGGGAAAACCGGAGACGACAAAAGGCATGGAACTACCTCAGGAAACGGAGGTCAAGGCCCTAGGGGAACAAGACGCCAATAAATACTTTGGAGTTCTGGAAGCAGACACCGTCAAAGCAACAGAATTGAGAGAGAGAATCGGAAAGGAATACCTCAAGACACAAGAAAACGTGTAGAAACAAAATTGTATAACAGAAAGTTAATAAAATGTATAAAGACATGGGCAGTATAACTAGTAAGAATCGCAGGACCGTTCATAGAATGGGCAAAAGAATAACTGCGACAGAAGACCAGAAAACTCATGATCATACACTACACCCAAAGGACGATGTTGAGCGACTCGATGTGAAAAGAAAAGAAGGCATAAGAGGACGTGTTTGTATAGAAGACTGTGTGCATTACACAAAAAAGAATTAGAAAAATGCATCAGGCAAAAGACGGAAAGGCTAACCATGTCAGCGAGAGACACTGAAAAAGTCAACAACACGGAAAACAGAGTGATAAGACGAGAAAAGAAAATGGGAAGAAAACAACTACATGGAAGATTCATAAAAATGACTGTGGAGAAAGAAGTGGCTTACCGTTAAAGCGGCTGCGCGTTTGTGCCTGCAGAGCACAAATTGAGAATCAAGATGGCGCCCGCAGGCTTTTATGTGGAAAAAAGTCTCGTGGAATCTCGGAGAATCTCGTACCCTGGTTCCATAAATAACAAGGAAAGGAAAGCGGGAGGACAGACGATTTTTAGTCACTAAAGCGAACTGACGTGTGTAAAAGAGGAGGTAGAAGAAAAGAGTGTGGTTAACGAAACAAACAACGACTCGGTTGAAAGTAGAGTTGTAACGAACCCAATGACAAAAGATGAAAATAACGAAAACACTTGGACTTGGATGCGAAAAAGACACATAAGCCGAGAAACTGAATCTCTAATAACCGCAGCACAAGATAACTGTAGGAAAGTATATATATATAAGCTATGATCTTGACCTTTGACTAACTTTGAAAAATGGTATGCACCATCACTATATGGGAAACTATCATCATGCCAGGTTTGGTCATATCGGTCCACTGGTGTGGGCTTTAGGAGAGTTGTACACACAGACACGCACACACACGCGAACTCCACTACTTTATATATATATATATATATATATATATATATATATATATATATATATATATATATATATATGAAAATTTGATATGTCATTGAGCTTAATTATGAATAAAAAATTGGAGACATTATAATTATTCAAAAGCATGACGGTTAGAAATCAGACATGTGCGGCATTTTTTTTATTTTTAAAAATAAGCATTCATTTATTTAAAGTTTTTAATTTTCGGCTTATAACATAATTAACACACACACACACACACACACACACACACATATATATATATATAGTTTCATGCATATACATCACATGATTATTATAAGGTGATATATCATATTGTGTATAGATTTTCAATATTTACTTAAACAATACTCAATTCGAAAGAAGAGCTTAATATTAATAATATGAAAATATATCTAGCACACTATGCAGAGCTGTCTGTGTAGGTTTTATTGCCATGAATATATTTCCATACTATATATAAGATACGATATGAAGACTTTATTTCAATAAATAATTTGTTTGTTTATGTTGAATTCTTGCAGTCTAATTTTTTCCATAAAACATATTACGTCATAAATTCTTATATTTCATCTTTTAATTCTTTAATTTATGAAGCTCAATGTAACTACAGAGCATATATAAATCTATGACAAAAGGTCTATATTTTTAATTTCAAAACATTGTCATCTTACTATTTATTTCTTTAAACACGTTTAAATGTTCAATTATTGACAACGCCCGCATCCTAACGCAGAACCATCCATGTAAATATTATCAAGTTTTTAATTCATTCCACCCTTAATTAATCAAAGGAATAGGAACTCATCGACTTGAAAAAAAATAAAGAAATATCGGCAGTTTGTTATGCCATCTTTGAATGTAGTTTATTTATTGCAAAAACAGATTCAGCACGCCTGCCATTAAACAGGGAGGTATCTATTTCTTCTTCTGTGCAGAGTTTCATTTCACATATCTGACATAATAAATAATCTAGAAAAGACGTATTCTAAGAAAATGATAGTAATGCAACAACCAACCTAAAAAGAAAATAAAGGAAAATGGGATTAAAAAATCCGAAAACAGGAACAGAAGTTGCACTTCTGGTTTCTTTTGGTTACGCTATCTTTGAATATATTTTTCTTTATAGTGCACTGTACACTGCAGTATATTGTGAACTAGTATATATATATATATATATATATATCTTTATATATATATATATATATATATATATATATATATATATATATATATATTCTTTTAGATTTCTGTACTTTGGAATGTCTGTGTTTTTGAAAAACCGAGTCGCAGAAAAACAAGGAGTTGCATCTGCACAGATCCGACATGCGCACGTTTGAGGTTAAAACAACAAAACGAAACCTAGTTTTTACGGCAACCATGTAACTTCAATGCCATAGGGGAGAAATTTAATGATTTTATCCCTCGGGAAACCCTGGTGTTATCGTTTAATGACGGCTTTGTTTGAAGTGCTGCAATTCTTTCTTCAACAGTCGAGCTTTGAAAATTATGTAATTATATTTGTGTTCACATAAAAATAGATAATTTTCATCGTACATTCGAGATTATTATTTTGAATGAAAGCAAATCGTCGTTTTACGCGCAAGTTGTTAATATAACGGAGCTTATTTAGAAAGGAAAATACAAGTGAATATATTTTGCGTTTTTAACAAAGAAATTGAATCTTCTGATTGTAAACGAATCTAACACAAACCCAAAAATGGTGCCATTGTGTGTGTGTGTGCGTGTGTGTGTGTGTGTGTGTGCGTGTGTGTGTTGGTTTACATTGTTTTTGTTAATCCGTGTATAGCTGTGAGCAGTTGTTTGTTTCTGTTCACCTTACCCGTTAGTGTGTAAGAAATGAAAGATGCTGGTATGTAAGTCAATGAGTTCTTTCTGCCTCCTCCATGCTAAGATAATAGAGAAGCATGTTACTTAGACATGTTGGTGTTTTCGTATGTCCGTGTGTCTCACTTTGGGTTTTTTCTTTAGAGGAGTTTCTAATATCATATCGGCCTACTAATTTCACATGTATGTGTTACTTTTTGCATATTCCTTAGTTGGAAAATATTTGGAGCTTACATTTTCTGTGAAAATTGCTTTGCTGTGATGAGTAAGTAGGAAAGCAAATACCAAAGAAGTGAAGAAGAGCATAAGCTATCATAGTCATTTGCAGTTTAGCGTTCGTCTGAATCATTTTGCGATTAAGTCGAACAAAATAATTGAATATCCTGATTGAAAACAAATCAAACGTTAGAGAATTATCTCATCGTTATGCCATCTTTTAGTATTGATTTATAAATAAGTAAATTTAATTTAATGAGAAATATTGATTTTAATTTCACAGAAATGTTTAGGTCACTTTAAATTACTGAACTGCCCATTTCATTACAAGGACAATATGCATTTTATTATACGCATGATTAAAGTCAGTCATGGCAGCGTAGATACGCAAACCTGAAGCGCAATGGATAAAAATGCTAAGTGTTAATTAGTTCTAAATAAAATCTTCTGACTATTCAATCCTAAGTGCAGGCGATGTAAGAATAAAAGTAAAAGTTACTTGAGAGAATGAGAACAATCTACCCCGTAATCTAAATAAATATTTTCTTTCGAAATTTCGTCGAGATTCATGAGTCCTATATAAAGATTTCCAAGGGCGCACTTGAAATAAGGTCGAAGGTTAAATCGGTCGAAACATTGCGAAAATAATACCCAGAATGATAACAATAATACAACTAACGCAAATAATACAAATGGTAAAATTGCATCTAAAAACTTTTCACGCATAAAAATATTTCTGATGTTCGAAATTATTTGCATATTTCCAATGAAGGAAACTCGTTGTTGCATACGTGCGTAATGTTTTTAACTAAATGAAACTCAACATGGCTTATTTCATACAATATTCGATCTGTAGAACAAAATACCGTAAGATTGCTTTCCAACCGACTACAGCATGGGTGTCTTCAAGTTTAATGTGAGCAAATACCTGTTAAATGTTCGTTTTCAATAAGCAAGTCTTCTCCCCATTCGACTCGTGGTGAAGAGCATCGTCCAACTGACAATCGTTTTAACACTTATCCTCGAGTGGCTCCTGCTATTGATAGGCGGTGAACCATCAGTAAAAAAAATCATGATAAACGCGGTTAATTGGGATATTTTTGTGTTTATCATCAGTATCGAATCTCGGTGGTTAACAAGCTGATCTTTCATCCTGTTAGGCTTAGGGCGAACCTTATATCAGATTAAACAAGCTGGAGTAACGCCTCCCCTAATCATTTCACTGGCTCGGAACCAGGTTATTATCACTGTCAGATACACATGCTCAGGATTTTGTATATATATATAAGATATATATATATAAGATATATATATATATATATATATATATATATATATATATATATATATATATATATCGTCCTTTGCGGAACGGATACACATGCATTTTGTTCATTAAGTGCGTTAGGTGATCCACACGAAGCAACTTTGTGTCGCACACACTTCAGATGTCATCATTCCCTACGGCAGACATGTGTTTGATATGCAGGTTCAGGACGGCATCTGGCAACAGGTTACCAATATACCATTAAGTGGGGTACCGCCTTGTCGTTTACCCCTCATGCTAGTTTATTCGGGGGTCCATCTCCCCCAGCGAATTAAACGCGTCTTCAGTTACCAACCTTGGAATTTCTATGATTCTCTCTCTCTCTCTCTCTCTCTCTCTCTCTCTCTCTCTCTCTCTCTCTCTCTCTCTCTCTCTCTTTCTCTCCCTCCTTTTTTCTCTGTCTGCCTCTCTCTCTCTCTCTCTCTCTCTCTATCTCTCTCTCTCTCTCTCTCTCTATATATATATATATATATATATATATATATATATATATAAATGTAAATTTGGTTCGTTACAAAAGAATAAAACAATATTTCTACGTTACCAATTTATTTTAAATTTTCAGACAACCCATCTTTAGAGTCGAGGTATGTTTTTATGCTTTTAAAATAAATTTACCTCGCGAATTATTAAAATATTAAATAAAATAAATATATTTTTTAACCGTTACTGCGAATCTGTTCTGTTGATAAAACTGAACTTCCGGTTCGATTCATTTCACAGCCACGAATTGACGAAAGATTTCATTTTCTGTTAACTCGATGAGTAAAAAAAAAACAAAAAAAAAACATACTTCATTTGTTTATCTTCCAAATTTTTTAATTTACACATTTTTTCTTTATTATATAAGGCCAAAAAAAAGTTTGTCGCTTGCTATGCTAAAACAAAGTTTTTTTGTTTTTTATTTTTCTAATTTCAAAATATGTTGCACCATTATTGTGATGTTTGATTTGCAGTATATTTCAATTTAAATTTTATTATAAAAAGTTTGAGTTTATGATTTTTTTTTCCTGCAAAAAAAATACCCTCTCTGAAAAAAAAAAAGGCAAAACTAGCTGATAAAATATGTAAGCCTTCTGGGGAGCTAACCGCTTCAATATAATTCCAGAAACATATAGTGAGAAAACACGGAACATTTTATATATTGAATATACTATATTTATAATTTTTTTATTGTAGGATTCTCCTGATCTCGCGTTTTTTTTTAATCTCAGTTGACAACATTGCATCACTAAAAAAACACTACAGGCTTAATGTAAACAGAATGTGTTTACAATATCGGTAAATTTTCAATGGGTTTAATTACATGATTATTGATAATGTAACCATGTGATTGAAATTTAATTTAAATTAATCACACATTGTCGCTTGGTAGGTACACACAAAATGAATGCCGACGCTCGAAGTGTATACACATTTTGATTCCTCCCTTTACTTAAAAATTCACCAAAACTTAGGAAATTAATTTTAATGAAAATTGCAGTATTTTTCAAATAATGATCGCAGAATATAATGAACTAATTATTTTTACTTAACTCTTAGCGAAAATGTTTTATTTTGTTTAAACAAAAAATACCTTTACTAAAGTTATGGTTTTCAGTAGTAAATAAAAAATGCAAGAATTTATTTTTCCTTTTTTTAAAGCATCGTAATTTGTAACAATAAAAAATAATTTTTACAGTAACATTAAGAAAAAAGCCCCTAAAGTCCGTATTAATGAATTCGATATAACTCGAAGAAAAATGAATTATCGGATACTATTCAGAAAATTAAAGATTCAATTAGATTCCTATTTCAGTCACCTAAATTATTTAGGGTGAAATGAGTTTATGAATTTATAGCCAAACCTAAATATTTTTTTGGTAAATATCCAGATACGCTACTACAGAACACTGACCACTCTAATTTTTTGGGGGGATGTGATGTTGGGGGCCGCCCCCCCCCCGCATTAAGGTAAGGCAGATGTATCTGAAAAAAATTGAAATAAAAGGTCTGGATTTAAAATCTATAAGAAAATTAATATGGGTTAGAGATAGAAAAATAAAATATAGATTTGAATTTAAATTATAAGTTTGCTTTAAGTACCACATTACAAATATATACATGCATATATATGAAAAAAATAGACACACATACAGGTATATACATAAAAATATATGGAGAAATTTACCTTTTAATTTTTCGCCTTGTGAAATCAGGAACTATGGTTAAAATACTCATTTAGATGTTTGCTATAGCTTTTTACCTTATTGAATGATGAATTTTAAAAGGGGGGGGGGGACGCCCGTGCAATAAATTATTTCCGTTAGCGTACTTTTGATTTAAAGACGCTACGGTTTATATTCGAATGTTGTTTGTGTAATTACATGTTGTAAGGGGAGATAATTGTCATGTTTTCTTTACTTTTTTATTTAATGCTAGGTTTATTTATGGTGTCTTTTGAATTTAATAAAAGCCCTTCAAAATTTGCTAACGAGGAGACCTGGCTTATTAAAAAACTATATGTAATTATTGTACGTAACTTAATGTCTACCACAATAAAAAGCATTGTTTTCCGAAACGATCGTACAGATAATTTATTTTGTTGTTGTTCCTTCTTATGAAACGGATGTTTAATTTAATTATAAGTTGATTTTTTAATTTTAAATTATCAATCACATTACTTAATATTGAATTAGCTCTAGGATATTTACCTATCGAGCTTATTATATATCTAAATTACAACGAGCACTTTCTCTTTCCTGTATTTTAATTAAACTAGTAATTTCACTGTTACATTGAAATACACTCAGCTCTTTAGACTATTGTTCTAATCTCATTTAAATTATATATATATATATATATATATATATATATATATATAAGAGCAAATAGTTAATAAAACATGTTAAAAACACTTTGAAAAATAGTTAAAAACATATTTAATCTGAAAAAGAAACAGTAAATAAGTGGATAGTCCTTAATCCGTGGAGTTTCGAAAAAATACTTTCCTTCTCATCAGAGGGTAGGAATTAGCAAAATGCGGGATCGGATTTTGTATACAAAATATTTGATGAAACTGCAAGTAAGTCAAAGATAGCAAAACGTGAAGCAGAGGGAATATGGTGAAGGAAAAGGTGATTTCACGAGAATAGATAGTCTGGTGAAAGGTAAATTGTCCAATGACGGTAAAATCCAAAAATATAAATCCAAGAAAGTTAATTGAATTTCCAATCGCACAAGTAAAATCCAAGGAAATCACGTAATTGGAAGATGATCCAAAATAATCCAAAAGGCTGAAATCCATGGAATAATTCACAAATATGTACAAGGAAAAGGGGGAAAAATTCCAATAATATTAATAAAAAAAAAATAAGATATGCGTTTGACACGGCTGCTGAGAAAATAGCAATAAAAACACAAATAGCAACCAGAGAAATTATTTGGCTACTCTAATTAAAAAATCTAAGAATATTCGCTTCTCAATTAATTGGAATATTATATGTAAATTGCACTCTTACACTCCTGGATTTTAATATTATAACGTCTGCCTTTCTGAGGAAGTTAGGATAATAACGTCTCCTCAATCCAAGAATATAATCAATACAAAGAGTGAGCTGATTTTCCAATGCAAACAGAGCGCAAAATACAAGTATTGCAATTTTGAAATTAAGTAGTCCCCCTGTTAAAATTTAAAATAAAAAAGTTGGAATTTTTTAATTATTACTATACATTCTTATTAGTGTAGTTTATCCTCTTCTTTTACTTAGTATATTGCTTTTACCTTTAGAATTATAGAAATAATCAATACCACTATCGGCTGATATTATATTTTTTTAATATTGAGATAAATAGTACTCCGAAATTATACATATTTCTCCGTACGTATATATATATATATATATATATATATATATATATATATATATATATATATATATATTTATATATATATTCAATTTTTAATTTTCTTTAGGCGCATTACTATTCTTTCACTAGGCATTTATTATTATTACTATTAGTAGTAGTAGTAGTAGTAGTAGTAGTAGTAGTAGTAGTAGTAGTAGTAGTAGTGGTGATGGTGGTTGTAGTGGTACTGGTGGTGGTGGTAGACGTAGTAGCATCTATTATGAGTTATATATGTGTATATAATTGTCCTTATGTGTGTCTGTGCACATGTATTTATATATATTTATATCTATATGTGTAAGCTTTTTTTGTATGTCTATGTATATGTGTATGCATATTTTGTGCATTGTATATATATATATATATATATATATACATATATATATGTGGGTGGGGGTACTTGTGCGTTTATGGGTGTATTTATGTATGTATAAATGTGGGTAAATATGTGTATGTATGTTTGTGTATATGTGTGTAAGCATCCTCAATAACAACTCCTTCCAATTCAATAATGACAACTACATCCAAATACTAGGCACAGCAATCGATACTAAAATGGCACCGACATATGCCACCCTTACACTCGCCTTCCTAGAAGAGACCCTTTATGAAAGGATAGAGCAAAAGTACGGGCACAATATAAAAACACTCTTCATAAAATCTTGGAAAAGATACCTGGACGACTGCTTTATTCTCTGGAGAACCACATGGGGGGATATCAGAGAACTCCACACTTTGCTATAAAATCTACACCCAAAAATAAACTTCACACTAGAACAAAGCCCCACAGAACTACCTTTCCTAGACATCCTAGTAACAATCAAAAACAACAACATAATCAAAAACATCTACCACAAACCCACAAATACTCAACAATACCTCCACTTCAAAAGCCACCATCCTAAAAACTGTCTAAAATTAATACCCTACTCCCTAGCCCGTAGAGTCTGCACCATAGTAACAGATAGACACCTCCGTTCGACTAGACTGAATGAACTACAAATAACACTGCGGAAAAGAGGATATCCACTACCACTAATACAGAAAGGTATTGAACTGGCTGAAAAAATTCCAATAGACCAACTAAGAATCCCAAAAGAACACAACAAAGAACAAATTTTAGCATATGTCTCCACACACAACACTAACAACCCAGAACTATTTACACAGATAACAAAAAAACTTATCCTTCTCAATCAGAACGACAAACTAAACAACATACTTAAAACAACAAAAATAATAAAAAGCAAACGCCAACCCAAAAACTTAAAACGCATCCTAACTTCCTTAAAAACTCGTTCTGCACACTACAAAAGGGGTTACAAAATGCAACAAACCGCGATGTTGAGTATGTGACATAATAATAGAAGGAAACACATGCATCCAACACAAGCATTCAGAATAACAAAGGATCTAAATTGCACCTCCAGAAATGTAGTACATGCACCAAGATGCACAGCATGCAACAAATCCTACATAGGCGCCACCAAAAATTTCAGCAATAGAGTGGCCTTACATAAGAGCAACATAAAAATTGCAGATAACACACACCTCTATGTTTCAAAACACGTACACACATGCAGTGGAAACAACTTCAAAATAATGCCAATCTTCCAAACAGACAATTATTTTTATTTACTTACACAGGAAAAAAAACTTCATGACAAGATTAACTCCTGAACTAAACAGAGCCTAATATCAACACACAAAAACATGAAATGCAAAACACACTCGCATGCACATCCATATACATATACACACCAACACATAAATCAGAACCGACACATTAAAACACACACGCGCATGCATACAACCACACACAGACATAACACCCCTATCTCTAATATAACACACTGAACAATACCGACCCTACTTAACCTCGAAACCAACAACACTAGGAAACACCTAGAACCATAGTGCAATATCTGTTCCAACACCTCGCTCCGCCTTCATTCAGTAGAGGAGAAATCTCTCATGACTGAGGCAACTATCATCCCTTCTATCCTCCCCCCTCCCATACCTATACTCCTCCAATTGGCCCTTCCCTCTGGGGAACGAGATCTTCCCCGTACTAGGAACCGATCCTGGGTCTGGCCATACCCACATGGGAAGACAAATAAATAGAAACATTAAAAAATCCCCTATGCATATTTATAAATACCCCCTCTATCTAAACAAACATAATATAAAGAATTTCCGAACAGTCTAAGACTGAAACGAAAAATCACAATACTAAAATCTAAGAATCCAAAAAATAAATATCAAAATTGAATGAAAACACCCCTACCCTTATTTCAGTAGAGCTGGTTCTTCCCCCCCCCCCATCCTAACACATACACATTAGTAACGACCACCTTGGATCACAGTTACCTTCCTAGGGAAGCAAATAACCTCATAATACTATAAAACAGCACAAAATTCTTCAAACAAATAAAAGAAATCACACACACATCCTACCCTAAAGGAAAAGAAAAAATACAAGCAGAAAGAGAGAGTGAGAGAGAGAAATACAAGACAGGAGTGACCACAGGCCCAATAAACAGTAATAAAACTTGAACATTCCAATGAATAGTAGACACTTACACGTTCCCACCTCTTGGAAACATTTCAACAATTGAACTACGAAAATGCTATTTTTACATCTACAACACATTTTAAATAATTTCTGAAGAGGACGCTTCACAGAACGTCTGAAACGCGTTAAAAACGATTTCAACGATTTAAAAACATTATTACAATGATCTAAACATAATTCTCAATGAAAAACCAAAACACGGTATAATAAAATAATGTTAAAAAATACACATTGTTGGTGACCACCCCCTTATTTAAATATACATCTTTCTCTCGTCGGAATTTCTTAACCCATTTTATATATATATATATATATATATATATATATATATATATATATATATATATATATATATATATATACCCTTTATCATATCGGTATGTGATTGACATCATCATTTGTGTCACTATCATTGTTGCTTCTATTATGTTTAGTTCTATTACTATTTTTTTAGCAGTAGTAGCTTTATATATATTATTATTATCCCCATATTTATAACCGTTTGTTATCATTATTACTAATTTTGTTGTCATTATTAATGAATTTGTAACTATAATCATTAAATTATTATATTATTATTATTATTATTATTATTTTGTCATCTTTATCATCATCATGGCTTTTCGACAGCCTTAATAAGCTAAGATTCTGCCACACTTAAAACTTTATAACTCTCACTCCTCCAACTTATTTTAATAATGACATCGAATATAACACTTTATAAAAAAACTTTTTTTCACTTTTTCTTTTGGCAATTTATAACTACAATAAATTGCGGTATCACTTAGTGCCTTAACTAGCAAATTCTAGCATTGCTACAAATATAAATTGCTGATTTCTTTATGTCCTCTGATGAGAAGAATAACAAGAATAGCATTCTTTGAAACTCCGCGGAATAAAGACTTTGTAAATATTTTTTGAGCATTCAGTCGAACAATAATTTTTTATCGTAAAGTTCAACATACAGCTTTAATTTTCTTTCTCTCATATATATATATATATATATATGTGTGTGTGTGTGTGTGTGTGTGTGTATGTGTGTGTATGTGTGTGTGTTTGTGTTTAAGCAGAAATACCTCCAGCAATTGAAAGCTAACAAAGCGACAAGAAGACTAGATTTATATATAAAAAATAATTTGATGCATCAACAAAGGATGATGTTTTTTTGTTGTTTTCTTTTTTCATTGGCACCTCTGTTTCTATACATATTTGAAGACGGCTTCAAAAGTTTTCTACTCATTAAGGAAACATTTTGAAAGACAAATTCACGACATGATAGTCGCGCTCATTTAAATTCACAACAATCATCAATTTGTATGGATAGAAATTCAGATTAGTATGCAGAATTATTCGGGCTGTTCGATCAGACACATCCTAGGCAGAATCATGTTTATGAGATGAACATTTATTGCATTGAGTAGCAGAAAGTCTCACATTGTTATGGGTTAGAGCGTTTGAAAGTATTTCTCGTTTTTCTTTTCTTTAAGTGTTGAACTTGTGGCTCTGAAATTTACAGCACATAGCAGCATTGATTTTCTCTCTGAAACTATATGTATATATATATATATATATATATATATATATATATATATATATATACGTATAGGCAGCAAATTATCCAGATTGATAAATTCTACCTAATTTATAGCTGTGACTAAAACAATTTTGTTAAAGTGCTTAAATAAAAAAACCCTTTATAACCAGTGAACAACTATTTACTACCGAGCACTATTACTTAAACATTACAGAATTCTTGCATGTATTACTCTGAGAATTTAAACTTTACTTGCATTTCATATTTAAATATAATTATTCACAGATTCGAGTTTCGTCGTTATAAAACTTATCAGGGTGGCTGGACTTAGCGAGATTCGAAGTCGGAGCCTAAAATAGTGCCTAAAGCTCTATCACTGAACCAATACCGGCTAGTACTAAATATATCGCCTACAATTCGTTCGAAAGAGAAAATACTCTTATCCTCTCTCTGTAATACTCTTTTCTCTTTCGCAATCTTACCTAAACATTCGAAGGCGAAGTCACTTGCATGTTCCTACTGAAAAGTACAAATGATGATGAAACTCCATTTTAGCGCTTTCAGTCTGTCGATTTTATAGTTTGTTTTCATTACGATATTTTATCAGATCGTAGAAAACCAATTATATCATATTTAATTCAATTTCAATATTAAGTTTGCTTGTGTTGGATGATATCGGTTGGAATAAAAACTTGAGGTTAGAGCTCCGGGTTTATATCATTTTTTATTTGTACCAATGTTATCACTATATAAGCCTGAGTATCAAAACACACACGCATACACATATACGCATATATAAAATAACATTTTCTATTCAAATATAATTTTTTAAAAGAACAAAATTAATTTAAATAGCCCAATAATAAAAAATAGAGATAAAATTACTTTAAATATTTTACGACTTTATTCTGCACCGCTAAGAAAATCTCATCACGTTCATCAAAAAGTAAGATTATAAATTTTATATACAAACATACATGCACATATATAAATTTCATATGAAAACATATATGTACATATAATTAATTTCATATGAAAACATATATGCACATATAATTAATTTTATATACAAATATATATGCACATATAATTAATTTTATATACAAGGATATATGCACATATAATAAAATTTTATATTCAAACATATATGCACATATAATTAATTTTATATACAAACATGTATGCATATATTATTTATTTTATATACAAACATATATGCACATATAATTAATTTTATATGCAAACATATATGCACATATAATTAATTTCATATACAAACATATATGCACATATAATTAATTTTATATACAAACATAATTAATTTTATATACAAACATATATGCACATATAATTAATTTTATATACAAACATATATGCACATATAATTAATTTTATACACAAGCATATATGCACATATAATTAATTTTATATACAAATATATATGCACATATAATTAATTTTATATACAAACATATATGCACATATAATTAATTTTATATACAAACATATATGCACATACAATTAATTTTATATACAAACATATATACACATATATTAATTTTATATACAAACATATATGCACATATAATTAATTTTATATACAAACATATATGCACATATAATTAATTTTATATACACAGATAATTAATTTTATATACAAACATATACGCACATATAATTAATTTTATATACAAACATATATGCACATATATTAAGTTTATATACAAACATATATGCGCATATAATTAATTTTATATACAAACATATATGCACATATAATTTATTTTATATAAAAACATATATGCATATATAATTAATTTTATATACAAACATTTATGCATATATAATTAATTTTATATACAAATAAAATATACACATATAATAAATTTTATATACAAAGATATATGCACATATGATTAATTTGATATACAAACATATATGCACATATAATTAATTTTATATAAAAACATATATGTACATATAATTAATTTTATATACAAAACATATATGCACATATATTAATTTTATATACAAGCATATATGCACATATAATTAATTTTATATACAAATATATATGCACATATAATTAATTTTATATAAAAACATATATGCACATATAATTTATTTTATATACAAACATATATGCACATATATCAATTTTATATACAAACATATATGCACATATAATTAATTTTATATACAAACATATATGCACATATAATTAATTTTATATACAAACATATATGCACATATAATTTATTTTATATACAAACCTATATGCACATATAATTAATTTTATATAAAAACATATATGCACATACAATTAATTTTATATACAAACATATATACACATATACAAATGTTATATACAAGCATATATTCACATATAATTAATTTTATATACAAACATATATCCACATATAATTTATTTTATATACAAACATACATGCACATATATTAATTTATATACAAACATATATGCATATATATTAATTTATATACAAACATATGTCCACATATAATTAATTTTATATACAAAAATATATGCACATTTAATTAATTTTATATACAAACATATATTCACATATAATTAATTTCATATACAAACATATATGCACATATAATTAATTTTATATACAAACATATGTGCACATATGAGTAATTTCATATACAAACATATATGCACATATATTAATTTTATATACAAAAAAAAATCTACATATAATTAATTTCATATACAAACATAATTAATTTTATATACAAGCATATATGCACATATAATAATTTTATATACAAACATATATACACATATATTAATTTTATATACAAACATATATGTACATATAATTAATTTTATATACAAACATATATTCACATATAATTAATCTAATATACAAACATATATGCATATACAATTACTTTTATATACAAACATATATACACATATATCAATTTTATATACAAACATATATGCACATTTAATTAATTTTATATACAAACATATATGCACATATAATTTATTTTATATACAAACATATATGCATATATAATTACTTGTATATACAAACAGTTATGCATATATAATTAATTTTATATACAAACAAATATACACATATAATTAATTTTACATACAAACATATATATGCACATATAATTAATTTTATAAAACACATATATGCACATATAATTTATTTTATAAAAACACATATATGCACATATATTAATTTTATATACAAACATATATGCACGTATATTAATTTTATATACAAACATATATGCACATATAATTAATTTTATATACAAACATATATGCTAAAATATGCACAAAACAATCACCTTCACTTTTAAACCGTCCGTTATTGAACGGACCGTTTAAAAGTTAAGGTGACTGTTTTGTGCATATTTTAGCAGTACATGTAAAGACATATGTATTTGAGCCACATATAATAGTGGCTTACACAAGTGTTGCTTATATAGTAAACAAACGAATTCTGCGACGGAAATACTGAGTTTTTTTGGTAATAAAATTAAGCGATAAAAAATTAAAAGTTTATGTAATTTATATAATTATATATATATATATATATATATATATATATATATATATATACATACATATACAAAGAGAGCGAGAGAGAGACAGACAGACAGAATAAAATGGAACAAACCGAGTTATGGGTTCATCAACGTTTAGGTTTTATTTCAAGACTTCGTCTGGATAAAATCTCAAAATAAAGACGAAACGTTGATGAACAAATAACTCGTTTTGTACCTTTTTATTTCTCTATTTCGTCGAAAAACTATTTCCATTTGTCTCATCACACACACACACACACACACACACACGTACACGCACACACACACACACACACACACACACACACACACACACACACACACACACACACACACATATATATATATATATATATATATATATGTATATATATATATATATATATATATATATATATATATATATATATATATATATATAGCTTTATATCATCATTTAAATCAAATTTCCGAAGGATATCCAAGGTTATTAATAGGGCTATGACAAGAGAATATTCTTTTCATTATTTTGACTCTCGAGTGATAATATCAGTTAATATCTTATATGTTTTTAGATAGTGTAATGTTGTTCTCAATTTATTAACTGTGTCTAGCTGTTTTGGATTTATACTCGAGAGTCAAAACAATGATGAGAATATTCTTATTAACTTACACATGTCTCAATAGAACATTGTTTGCAGACATTGATGAGTCAGCAATTAATTGATATTATTTTGTTTTCAGAATTCTAGCTCAAAATTTCATTGAAGCATTCTTAGAGAGATATTGATGGACTTCCCACAGAGACTAGAATTTATATATTTATTACTTATAATTTATGATTACAAACCGTATTCATAAGTTCAAGTTTTAGGACTCTCTTTTTAAATTAAGTACGGATTTATATATTTGTGTGTGTACAGGATTCTCTCCTTAACTAATAATTTGAAACATAGCTGCCAGGCGTAAGGGTGAGTAATGTGGCTGATATTTATTTCATGAAAAAAAATTTCATAAAAAACAAAACTAGATAAAACCCCTTCGCGAAAGTCGGGCATATCTGAGTTTTGTTAAATATTAATAACAAACAAGTACCATGTAAATTTGATGCAATAAAAATTATATTTGATAAACAAATATGTTTTTATGAAGCTGATATTTTCTGGATAGCACAAAAAAAATTTTTGTTCTGTTTTTTTTTTTCTTTGACAGAAAAACCAATAACACGCAGCAAATATGAGTCGATTAACATTTCTATGGAAATAGTGTCAGTTGTCTTATATATAACTGATCTAAACAAGATAAATTAATACGTACTAATAAATACTGAAAGTAATATTGTGCTACATAGCTCAATACAAATAATAAAATCATATTGTAAGGGACAATCATTCATTTATTCCTTCAGTCCAGCACCTTTTGACAATGTTCTTATTCTTTTACTCTGTTTGTTGAATATGTTTTCCTTTTTAAGTAACGTTTCGTTGACGTCTTTCTTCGGTGAAAAACTGTCGCATGTCGAAATTACTACGAGTTCTTTACTCACTCCACTTTAACAATAATTATATATCAGTAGAATGATATTCAAAAAAACGAGACAACATTACAGGGAGGTTATTTCATATTCTTGTCCAAGGTTGCTACATTGGGCATTGTAAAGAATTTGACCTTTTAGAAACAGTTTGAACTTTTAAAAAATTGTATTTAGCCGTTTGTAAAGTGTAACGTGCGGATTAAGTGAGAAAAGATCAAGCAGATTATTATATAAAAAGTATTAAGATTATTTTTTTTAAATAATTTTTTTATTTTTTATTCTGAATTCATTCATAATGTAATGATATTGTTTTTAAGATTTTTAATAATTTTTAAAGATATAAAATAAGTAAATTAAGTAGATTTTATCTATATATGTGCTCTAAAAATACATTTCTAATAACATTATTAAATTATGAATGACTACAAAATAAAAATAGAAGTTTTCGTCAGGAAAATTTAACATATAGAATAAAACCAGATACTATATATGTGTGGATATATTCGTATATTTAAAAAAAATGGTCATGTGTGTAACAACGTAAAAGAACATAGCAAATTGCCAGATTTTGAGAAATAAATTGAAAACGTCAAGAGTAATCTCCGCTGAAATAAAAAAAAAAAAACAATATTTTGAATTCAAATAAATAAGAATCGTTAAATTTAAATAATCTACTGTAACATTTGAATATTAATATTATGCTGCTATATTGAGTTTTCTTTATAATTGGGTATTTTGTTTTTTTTTAATTATTTTTGCACAAACATCTCACGGTATATATATAGTCATTCAAATACAGCACTGTTTTGCTGTATCACAGCTTATCAGTGAGGCTATAACAGCACCTACACCAAGCCAGGATCGAAACTCGACCTCCTAGGTGACAGTCAGCGCTTCTCACCATTACGCTATATATACATAATCAATAGTATGTTCTTTGATATAACAGAAGCGCGTTTTAAATGAATGTTTCTGTTAAGGGCATAATTGAAGCATGATACTTGACTTTTGAATTTTAAACTTTAATTCAATCCATTATATAGAAATAAACTTTAATTCAATCCATTATGTAGAAATAAAATTTAATTCAATCCATTATATAGAAATAAAATTTGATTCAATCCATTATATAGAAATAAAATTTAATTCAATCCATTATATAGAAATAAAATTTAATTCAATCCATTATATAGAAATAAAATTTTATTCAATCCATCATATAGAAATAAAATTTTATTCAATCCATTATATAGAAATAAAATTTAATTCAATCCATTATATAGAAATAAAATTTTATTCAATCCATTATATAGAAATAAAATTTAATTCAATCCATTATATAGAAATAAAATTTTATTAAATCCATTATATAGAAATAAAATTTTATTCAATCCATTATATAGAAATAAACTTTAATTCAATCCATTATATAGAAATAAAATTTAATTCAATCCATTATATAGAAATAAAATTTAATTCAATCCATTATATAGAAATAAAATTTAATTCAATCCATTATATAGAAATAAAATTTAATTCAATCCATTATATAGAAATAAAATTTTATTCAATCCATTATATAGAAATAAAATTTTATTAAATCCATTATATAGAAATAAAATTTAATTCAATCCATTATATAGAAATAAAATTTTATTCAATCCATTATATAGAAATAAAATTTTATAAAACCAGCAATAGATTTTCTACAGTGCAATGTAGAATACATCGTATTGTGGACTAATTCACTGTGGGGATCAGTTGAAGCTTCCTTCCAGTGCACCACGATGGGTCCCCAATTAGAGCAGGCAATCAATCGATTCGACTGAAAATTGGTCGATTTCACCGATTTCGATGACAATAAAATATGGGAGTGTGAAACATTCGTTGATCATCATTCAATCCCGGGTAACGTCTGGCCTCCCTGCTATCATATAGTTATATTTTCTGTACTATTTTTGCTATCTTTTTTAAATTTAATCATCACATTTGATCATTCAGATCAAGAAGCAATGGTAGCTATTATTTCATTTCCTCTGTAAACATTTTATGCTACAAATAATACCGGAATAACAATTGATACGCGAGAAAGGTGTATTGTCGCGTATAGATATACACTTCACTTTGAAAATGTAGGGCAGCTCCTCGCATACTTGAATAGAAATAGTTTCCATGAAATCGCCATAATTAGCACTGCTTAACTCCTTCATCTACATTGAATGATCCAATTATGGCTTGGTGGTCGTCCATCTCAGCCCACATCATCGCACTCCCAATCTCCTCTCTGCTTTCTTTCAGCCAAAGGCACTTGTGCAACGAACAGATCTATGTTTAGACACCTACGTCATTATAACAAATTAAAGAGAGTTTTTAGGGAGGTTTAAAATATATTTCTATTTCAAAAGAGTTGCAGCAATTCGTGATTTAGAGCTTAAATATAAAAAGAGAATTTTCATATATAATTAAAGTCAAAGTTATACTATGGAAATTAACTGTTTTAAAAAGTTTGACGGACGACGAATACATTTGGTTTAAATTCAGCAGATCTGTGAACTTTTTTTTATTATGAAAAGTGTTAATAGGGAAATATGGTTGTTTCGGAAATAAGGGGAAATAACTGTTCTCACATTATTCATCAATCAAACTACTATAGTAGTCTTTTTCAGCCCAAACAGTAAGCCACTTAGACATAAGGGGCTACTAATTTGGATCATGTCTAACAGGAGACTGCGAGAAGTTGACCAGTGAAATGTTTGTTCATATTACATTTAAACTTTAGCAAATTAGTAGGGTAAGACAAGCAGGAAGCAGAGAGGTAGTTCTAAGATGTATTTCAAAAGAAGGAACTATTAGAATATAAGACTTTTCGGAATCTAGAGACCTAAGTTGTGAAGGGGTGGGATTTCACTACTTGTTGGGTTAGTCGGGCATGTCTTTGAAGTATACAACACAGATCGCTGCCGAAGCCAAAGAAGGGGAGATAAGTAAATTAAAATTGTCTAATCGGAAACACATGCAAGTTTCATATGTCTAAAACTCTCTATTCAATTATCTTGTTGCAGTTTTAGGAGTAACATTCATGTTTTAGTTGGCCATGTGCCTAAGTTTTTTGTTCATCGTTGATTTTTTCTGTATTTTTTAACATGAATAAAAGATTTAATATCTCAAAGTGTAGTATCTGTTCCGGCAGATGCTGCAAGCTATGACTAGCTATGACTAGCAAAGACCAGATGTGGGGGCAACCCCACATGTCTGACCTTTAACCAGCTCTCATTTCCCACCTCTCGGGAGCTGGTCCCCTTTTTCCCTTCCCCCTCCCTTCACTCCTCACATTAAAAATCGGCCTTGTGCCTAATTTGCTCAGTGGGGGAGCAAATGAATACCATCTGTTCCGGCAGATGCTGCAAGCTATGACTAGCTATGACTAGCAAAGACCAGATGTGGGGGCAACCCCACATGCCTGACCTTTAACCAGCTCCCATTTCCCACCTCTCGGGAGCTGGTCCCCTTTTTCCCTTCCCCCTCCCTTCACTCCTCACATTAAAAATCGGCCTTGTACCTAATTTGCTCGGTGGGGGAGCAAATGAATACCATCTGTTCCGGCAGATGCTGCAAGCTATGACTAGCTATGACTAGCTATGACTAGCAAAGACCAGATGTGGGGGCAACCCAACATGCCTGACCATTAACCAGCTCCCATTTCCCACCTCTTGGGCGCTGGTCCCTTTTTTCCCTTCCCCCTCCCTTCACTCCTCACATTAAAAATCGGCCTTGTGCCTACTTTGCTCGGTGGGGGAGCAAATAAATACCATCTGTTCCGACAGATACTGCAAGCAAAGACCAGATGTGGGGGCAACCCCACATACCTGACCTTTAACCAGCTCTCATTTCCCACCTCTCGGGAGCTGGTCCCCTTTTTCCCTTCCCCCTCCCTTCACTCCTCACATTAAAAATTGGCCTTGTACCTAATTTGCTCGGTGGGGGAGTAAATAAATACCATCTGTTCCGACAGATGCTGCAAAGCTATGACTAGCAAAGACCAGCTATGACTAGCAAAGACCATATGTGGGGGCAACCCCACATATCTGACCTTGGTCACTAAAGGGGCAACCCTTCATACCAACAGCTTCTAATCTGGCTCCCACTTCCCTCCTCTCGGGAGCTGGATCCCCCTTTCTCTCCCCCTTCCCCCTATCTCCACATTAAAAAACGGCCTCCTGCCTTATTTGCTCAGTGGGGAAGCAAATAAATAAAAAGTGTAGTATATGTTCTTGAGATGCTGCATTTCAATTTCTTGTTCTCTGTCAGTGGAGGAGAATTCCTTCACGACTGAGACAATTTTTATTTTTGTTCCTTTTCTCCACGTTAAAAAACGACCCTGGTGTCTAACTCTGCTCCGTGGGGAGGCATTGTAAATAGGAACAATCATATTTTCAGACGCTACCATCCCAAAGATATGTTAAGGATATTTTAACTTTTGTAAATATCCTATCATTATTTTCAACTTTCAGCATTTCTCTTGAGAATAGTAAGCAAATGATTTCCTATTGTCGTCACGGGGGAGGGGGGGGAGTAACTCTTATTGTAAAACCTGAAACTAGTAATAAAGATAAAAGGTACAAACAAAAAAATAATACGTGAGTTTATTTATAAAAAAATACACGAGTAAAAAGTTTCATAAATATACATGGGATGAATGTTACTAGAAAATAGACTTTTTTTTCTTTGTTTGCTCACCCGCTTGAATCTGTAAATAATTTAAACTTTATGCCACAAAAATATTTAGTCCAAGGGGAACTATTTTCCGTGTCTATTTAAAGAAAAAACAAATTCTTCCCTTTCTTTTCACTATTATCGATTATTATAAAGATTAAGCCCCTCTTATTCCCACCTAATTTAAATTTGCATAACCATTATGTTTATCTTTTCTTAATCATTATCAGTTATTATTATTAACTCCACTTTTCTTCATCACTACCAGTTATTATTAAGATTACCCCTCC
This sequence comes from Euprymna scolopes, assembly GCF_053919585.1. Lineage (NCBI taxonomy): Eukaryota > Metazoa > Mollusca > Cephalopoda > Sepiida > Sepiolidae > Euprymna > Euprymna scolopes. The sequence continues at coordinate 20,184,325 of NC_136521.1, read as the reverse complement.
ACTTTTTGGCGCATACGTATTTGTATACGTGAGAATTGAGACTAGCCGGACACGCATGCGTTTAGGCTTATTATATAGATAAATTAATAAATCCAACATTAATATATATTAGTATATGCTTTCATGTTCTTTCGATGGAAGAGCAGTTTTGAACCAAATCGACCACAGTTTACGTAATTAAGAAGGAACACACCTTTCCTTATCAGTAAGAAATACACTTACCATCGAGATTCTAGACAATCGACAACTTAACTGGCATCAACTATTTTTAACCTTTTAACACGGTGAACGTAGCTACGCGAGAAAACGTCTATAATATTTAGAGCGATAAAAATAGAATTAATACTTTAAAAACCTTTATTCAAGGGGAACAAAAATGTGTTTAAATAACTGACGAATAATGTTTTTCTTCTCGGCTTTGCGCTATTAAAGCTGCTTTAGCTAAAGGTAGGAGGGAATCTAATCTTTAACTGATACACAAGATCAATTTGCAATTAATAATTTTAAAGTTCTTAGTCGCCCAGGGCAACAGGTGCCACTATTAAATGACAAAATCAAAACCTATTTTCTCCATATTTTTTTTTTTTACTCGGACATGTTTTCTTATGTTCCTTTCTTTGATGTTTTTCTTACACCGTTTCGGCCGATGTAAACTACTGACCATCTTTAAGTGAATCTGATCGGACTTGGGAATCTATACGGAATTTAAAACTAAAATTCTTATTTAATCCACAATGCTTTCGTGCCTTAAGCATAACCAAGTTCAAATCTTAAGTCATTCTTAGCATTATCTGCACGGAAGATTGAGCCACCAACCTCCAGAAAACTTTCCTTCGAATTGATTATCAATTAGCAGTACTAAAATAAAAAGCATCAGTGTTAGGTAGAGAACAATGTCTATATTTTCTATGATGAAGACATCTAAGTCGACAATTTGATCAGCGTCGTGTTTAGTTTCTAACAATTTTTAAATCATTAATTAGCCCTTTATCCGTTGTGCCATTTTGTGAGAATAATACCGAAAATGGCAACAGTAGTCTGAATAATACAAAAGATCAATTCCAATAAAAAAAAAACTGGGACCATGCGTTTTCCACAAGCACGGATGGAATCTCGACGGATACTCGGTGATCAGCCTAGCGTTGGTGCTGTGGGAGGTCATGTTGGTGATGTTCTCGGCGTATAATAAAACGAAGTAGTCCAGCTTGTTCAGGCCGGGGGAGTAGGGGGGGCAGTAATAAAAGAGTACGAAGTCGTAGCGTTCATTCTGAAGCCAAGCCTTACCATGTTAAATTGTTATTTGCGTTTAATTGTTTTAAAATGCTTTTACGGTTCTGTCTGAAGATTCTAAACATTTATTATTATGGAGAAAAAAGAACGTTTTGTGTTTTAGACATTTTTGCTTCAATACTATAAACATAATTTAGATTTTCACCATCTTTTTCTTTTCGAAACTATTATGATGGTATTATGATGGTGGTGTTTAAGTTAGACAAAAAAAGTAAATAATGTAGAAAGAGACATGAAACTAATTAACATTAACAATTTAAAATAATTTATTTAAACTATTTTCCATGAATGGTTTAACTATGAGTTTAATGGATTTATTTGTCTGTAATTAGATCACGATCAGTAGCATCCTCCATCTTGGATTTCCCATCATATTGTATGATCATGTGACTTGTCGGGGACAACTCATTATATAATATTACAAGCTCTCGTTCTAAGGGCAGATAAATCTTGCTTCAAAATATCTTTAAGAGTATTTTTTTCAAGGAAGATAATTTATAAGGTAAACATTTTATCTCCCTTTAAACATATAAATATTATCGATGCATTATTTTCTCGTTTACAGAGACTAAACAATATTATTGCTTATTACATTTTCTGAGGAAGATTAAAGGCTTTGTATGTTTCAATACAACTTATAAGACTTATAATTTTTTTTTCTCCAATCTTTTCTTCGTCTTTTTTTCCTTTTAATTTTCGAAAAGAGACATTTTTCTCATTACTTTGACTGCGTTCCTTCTAACATACAAAGGTCCAATTATGTTTTCGTTCAACATTGTTTGACATAAAATCTTTGTTGTTTAGAGTTTTACTTATCTTCTGTGCTTATTGCAGTTGCTGACACTTTCAATCAAGCGCTTTATTTTCCCGCCGTGCCATTCTCTATTTTGCCTCCAAACAATGGCGTCCTGTTTGAATCTACTTCTCACTGGCAGGTTTCTCGTTCTATTTTTTGTTTTAAGCTTGACCATTTCTACTATTCGACTAACACTAAGTTCTTTCTTGTGTTGTCGAGACTAAGTGCACACAAAGCCGATGTTTGTATGGCAGGTTTTTATTACTTCCTGGTGATGTTATTTTATTACTGCACTGTATTATCCAACCAGTAAATTCATTGCTAATTTGAAACACTACATGTTGATGGTACACTTATAATTTATAACAATGTTTCAATCTAAAGAAATAAAACTGGTTATATAATTCTCACATTACAACATTGTTAGTGCCTCGATGCAAATTACTGTAATTGTAATGCACTACTTGAAATCATAGAAATGAAACTAACCGATAACGAAAAGGAAAAAAATACCATATCTTTCTTTCGATCGATAAGAAAACATGACAAAACAAATCAATAACTGTCCAAGTTAAAATAAATTATGAATTATACTATATGATAATAATGTTAGAACATCAATAATTGTTACAAGAACAGTCGCCTGTTCTAGTAAGTAAGTAAAAATGAGATAGGATAGTCCGAGAATTCGAACATGGGAAGCTAGGTTTGGAATTAAGATTCAGGAGAGTTTTAAATAAATAATACAGATATATTATTGAAAATGGAATGTAGAATTTCCCATTGTTTTTTTTTCACATAAAATAGTTAAGATATGTGGCTCAAAAAAGAAGTTAATGATTCAATTCTGTTTATGTGAAAGAGGAATTAAATTGGGGTTATCTAGATCCGAACAATAGAAAATGTTAAACATTATTGTAAAATAGGTTAGTTGAAAAATAGGTTAGTGAACTCTTGTTGTAAACATGTGAGGAACAGTATATGTTTAGACATGTGAGGTATGTCAGACCATGGGACCGATATGCACGTTGTTTGCACTGACGTCATGGAAGAGATAAGTTTTCAATATAGTTAGAGCTTTAGAGGAGTCAGTCAGTCAGAGAGACAGTCAGAGAGAGAGAGAGAGTGCCGAGTCAGTGAGGGTCGGACAGAGCTGACATGAGTCAGAAGGAACCCACCTTTGGAGGCGAAAGGTTGGAAGTTGAAATCATGTAGACACTTTGAATTCCTTGATGCGAAACCATTGACCTGTCAAGAAATAAAAGGATGTCATCATCATTTTGTAACAGATGCCTTGTGTTATGTTATTCTACAGACAAGCTATTGTGCATTTGTATTATAAGAACTTGTGTTCCACTCATCTGTAAAAAGAATTTTGTGTATAAAATTCATATAAGTAATGTGTCTTTCATCTTAAGAATGCGTCTCCCTCTCGGTATTAAGTAATGACTGGTTCATTCTTTATGATAAAAGAACTGATAATCATCATCATAAAAATATAATCAATAATAACAACAATAAATTCATTACCACCACCACCACCACCACCAACAACAACAACAACAACAACAACAACAACAACAACAGCGATAATAATAATAATAATAATAATAATAATAATAATAATAATAATAATAATAATGATAATAATAATAATATAGTTTCAGCCTAGACTGGCACTACACTAAATGATAAGTTGGTGCAACAATAACACTTAACGTCAAAAAACGATATTATTTTTTCACCAAACTTATACTCGAGAAAGATCGAGGCGAGAAAGCGCTAACCAGACATTCACTGGATGAATACTAATTGGAGCTTGCCATTTTTCACGACGGAATACACGCATACTTGTTGATAAAAATTCACGACACTACATGAAAAGCGAATGTAAAACCCAAAAAGATGTATCCACGAAGCAGGCGTGCTAGAATGGATGACAGAAAGTAGAACCACATTGATACAGAAAGACACTGAAAAAAAAACGAAACGATCTCAGTAACTACAGGCCTATAACCTGCTTACCAACTTTGTAGAAAGTACTAACAGCACAACTGAAACAACATATTTCCTTTAATATTCCGAAAACTACAACCGCATAATTGTAAGCTAACTCCACCCCCCCCATACACACTCACACAAAAAATATTATAGTGTCGGCATAAACTAGCCAAATAGTTATAAAGGATCAGGGAATATAAAAGTCGATGAAAGTGAAAGAAAGCACTAACCAAACTTCTGCTTGAGGAGTGCGATGAAAACTGTGACTTTGGGGAGGCTTATTACCACACAAATTCCAATAAAGATCAATGTTCATTGCCACAGAGAAATCGATGGCAAGCGACTGTTGCGATAACGCAAATTCATTTGCAAAGACTTTTAAAAAAGGTAGAGAGTACTGGAAATCTGGAGATACTAGCTATCACCTACACTCCAGAGAACGCCATCAGTGAGTAATCACTAATGATTATCTGCGTAAGAACTCCTAGTGAGTAAGTAAGTAATAATAATTATACTACTAATACTATTATTATTAGAATGATACTACTAATAATAATAATTATGATAATAATTATAAGAATGATACTATTAATGATAATAATAATAACAATAATTATAATAATAATAATTATAGCAATAATGACAATTAATATAAAAATAATTATATTCATAATAATAATAATAATAAGAAGAATTATAATAATAATAATAGTAATAATAATAATTATATTAATGATAATTATATTAATAATAATAATAATTATATTAATACTAATAATAATAATTGTAATAATAATTATAAGAATAATAATTATATTAATAATAATAAGTAAATATTGTTGTGTTTATATTAAAAGTAGAAGAAATTGTTTCATGTCATGTTATTATCATCAGTTATTATTAAGATTAAGATTTCGATCTTTTGCTCTAAAAATGATTTTTTACATGATTACTGAAGAGCCAGCTGCACGTACTATCACTTTGATTCTATATTATGAAGTCAGAAAACGATTCGATAATAGTGTATTTGGTAGATTGCCACCCGCATGATGAAGATTATTATTATTGGAGAATGTATAATAATAAATAAATAAAATGATGTTAATGATACTAGTAATACTGTGAAAAATATAAATCAAATATTAGGTTATTGCAAAATATGTTCATTACATAGGGCGGCTGTTGATTATAATTAGTTTTCAAATTAGATTTGAAGACAATCATGTTGTAGCAAACCACGCTAATGTGTTCCAGCGATAAGAAGTTTATGAAAATTCCGTTGGGTGTAAAGAACACGAAAGTAGAAAAGAAAATTGTAGAAAAAGTAGTTCTGGCTGTGAATGTCCTAACAGAAGAATGAGCGAGTCAGTCTCAAGCGAGTATTTTTTAAACAATCATAAATTCAGGGGAAGAACAGCAAGTGGATTGCGGAGTCGATGATCTGAACATTCCCCCAACGAATGAATATATGTCTTCCATTTTAGATGTGGAATGCAAGCCAGTCTTGGGCACTAGTGAAAATAAAAAGTCTTCTTCAATACGAGAACATGTCAAGTTAAGCAAACCAAAGATTTCGGTGTTGCAGATCAGAAGAGAGAATTAATTTAATTTTTGGAGAGAAGCAAGCTAACACACGAGAGAAAGCATAGTAGTCTCTTAATTAATTAAATCATTTTTATTCAAATTATTAAGGATAAATAAGTGGACATACCGAACAGATATCAGAAATTAATTTCGCTCTTGGTGATTATCAAAGTTTTCTTTTAAGTAATTGTAGCATTATTAGCTCAAACGTTCTTTTTCTGTTAACTCGATATCCGTGGCGTCATACTACGTCTCTTTGTATCACTCTACTTTGATGTATCAAACTTCACCTGAGCTTACATAATATCTCTCTCTGTTTGTCTTATATGAGAACTAGATTATGTCACAAAGTTCGTGCAACTTCGATCTGCACTTTGTTTACCCTTTGTAACTGATGTAAACGCTGTGTCACATAGAATCAACGATTATGGAACGTTACTTATCAATAGTTTGTAGAATTTGATCTCTCATTTATTCATTTAAAGACTATGTGCCTCTCACTACTTTATATAGTTGATGATTAATTCGAAAGTCCAGTGACATATGGCATTACACCATTTTTGCGGTTTGTTTTTCTTCACTCTTTCCTCATCTTTTATTACTTTTCTTTCCTCATTCGACAATTTAGTTTCCCATTGTTTGCGTGTACATGAATCGATTTTCACCGGAAGTGGCTTAACCTGAGTCCCGGGGGAGAGGTAAACGAGTCCCAGGGGAGATGTAAAGCAGATCGTTGATCACAGCTCCTCATTGTCTCGAATGGTCAACCAACAAATACACAAGGATATATGGCGTTAAATGACTAACGCACCTATCTACCACTAGAAGGGTAGGGTAAGATTTACGTCTATGGGTCTTAAAAGGAAATAAAGGTCCTGCCGCCACGAAATGAAAATTAGTTTTGCAAAAATTTTAAGCAAAAATTTAAATATCCCTGTCAGCCATGTCTCTTGACCTATTGATCTATGTATTTTGATTACTGGCTGCAAGAGAAAAATGTAATACTAGACGTCAGTTCGCATGAGCACAACAAAATTCTTATCGATTAGGATGTTGCCTTGGTAAAAAGTATGCCGGTTAACATACAAACACGTATTTTACTGTTAAATGTTTTTCTCGTGACTAAAACTTAAACAAATCAACTCATGTACAAAACATATTTTCTTGTCTTCCAAGGTTTACAAAATGTTGGTATATTTTACACTGACGCTACTTTAATTTAAATATAAATTATTATTCGACCAAAAACCGGTTCTGCTCAAAATATTAGCTTGCTGTTTTTTTAATTAAGCACTGATATTCATAAAGTAATTCTAATTTAGTACTTAATTTACAAATACTCTTATTCCTATCAAATATTACCTTCCTTAAAGTGTTTGTGCATGGACTTTCCTCAAATATGCAAGTTTTTATATCTACGAAATTACTTTGCTGCAGCGATGTTTTAAAATAATACGAGAGTTTAAAAGTTCATTATTTTTTATAAATGTAATACTTACAGAAACTTCAATGAATATACATACACATTATCATGAATGATTCAGTTTTTGAGTAGAAAATTGATTCTGAAACTTCATTATTTATATTTTTCATCGAACTTTAGTTCACACATTCAAATCATTGCTTGCTCTGTTTCTCGTAAAGTCGGTTATATTTTTCGTTCCAAACATTTTCTCATTTCAGGCTATACTCTATATTATACAAATCTACAATGAGACCTTACAGGGAAAACTGTTGTAATATTGGGGCTGGTTCATCGTTGCCCCATTTCAGTGTTTTTGTGCTTAAACGATTCAGTAAGCCACACCCTTTCTTATTCTGTTTCCTTTCTTTCACTTTATCAATTTGTTCTTCTATTTTAATACAACCATCTAGATATCTCACTGCTGATGAAATTCTCTACCAATATAAGAGCCAGATACGTTCACGGATGGAGTAATGTTGCCACATCTGGGTAGAAGCTGCTAGAAATACCTTATTCGCCTTGGCAGAGTTCAAAACAGACTTCGTAGCTTCGTAGGAGATGCCATTTTCTCTGCCCTGCAACTTCTTTCTCACGGAAGAGACATTGCGAGTCTGTCTTTGCTTTATCGTTATTTTCATAGCAAGTGCTCGTCTGGGCTTCAATCTATAGTCCTCTCTCTCCAAACTTCCACGAGAAACATTATCAATAATTTCACCCACTCTATCTGTGCCTAACCCTAAATGTAGATTCCATGAACATTTCTTTCTTAAAACTGCTCACTTGTGAAACTGTCTTCCGTTTTCCTGCTTTCCAGCTGACTACAATATAGTCGTCTTCAAGTCCAACGTAAACAAGTTCTTGATGAGCTGTAGTCTTAAGTAATCCAATTTACCAAATTTCCACTACTAACGATTACTATGATAATGCCCCATTGACTACTTTACACTCTTTAAGCCTTATCTTCGAGTGGCTTACCGGCCTTGATGAATGGTGACTCCTATGTAAAAGCGGAATAATTTGATGTAATGATCAGAGCGACAACGCACATAGTGTCCACCATTGAATTCCTGATGTCAATGCTAGTTTATTATGTATATACTGGGAGCAAAGTTCAGCTTAATGGAAATGTCACAAATTTATTCCGGTTTATCTCTTGCGTTTGTTTATGTGCTATTTATTAGTTTAGATTAATTACTTATTTATTAGTTTAGATTAATTATTTATTTTTCCTGTCAAAACTTTCGTATGAGAAAAAATTTAAAAATAGATACATTTGCAAGTGTCGTTATCACATTTATTTTGGGGTCTCTTAGCAAATCTCTTTATATTGATTTCTTTGAATCCATTACTTTAAGTCAGGAAAAGTGTTTTTTTTTTTTTCATAATTAATCCTGGGCAGTCATGTTTCAAAAATAGAGTGTAATTTATAAATGTAAATAATATCGTTTAATCTGTCATGTTTCGTCTATGCGAAAATGAAAGGGCGAAATTAATTACATAATGTGACATTATTAAATCGATTATACCAGGTTCGAAACACGATCGTATGGTTTGATCATTTCTGGAAAAGTGTTACTCAGATTCCAGGTACTACCACTAGCTTTTGTTTGTGGAAAATCATTTATGATTACTTCGTTAAGTTGATGTAAAAATAATAATAATAATAATAATAATAATAATAATAATAATAATAATAATAATAATAATAATAATAATAATAACAACAATAACTGGGGAGACTTGTTGTCATTCAGCTTCCAGAGAACACCACAGACTATTTTCAAAGAGAGATCCTGTGTGAAAGCTCCTTGTGATCCAGTAATAATAATAATAATAATAATAATAATAATAATAATAATAATAATAATAACAATAACAATAATAATAATAATACTAACAACAACAACAATAATAATAATAATAATAATAATAATAATAATAATAATAAGGAGAAGAAGAAGAAGAAGAAGAAGAAGAAGAAATCCCGCTTGATCGTAGATTTCCCCGTTCGAACAGCCAGAGAGTGAATATCAAGAAGACGGAGAAGCGAAGCAAATACGCGACACTGTCCAAAGAACTCAATTTGATATGGAACATTAAGAAAGTCGTGATAACAGCAATACTCGTAGGAGCATTAAGAAAAATCCCGAAAACTTCGAAAAACAAAATGAGGAAAATTGGAAGAAGATCGATGGTTGAGAAGATAGAACGGATGCCAATAATGAAAACGGTTGAAATATTAAGGCAAAAACCGCGAATGCGGAGACTAATACACATTAACTACAAATTCTAGTGATAACCAATGGTCAGCGACAGTTGCGATGATGCTAATTTATTTTCGAGGCTTATCTAAAGAGGTGAGGAATACTGGAAATCTAGGGAGACTTTGTTGGTACCCAGACTCCGGGGAACACCACCGGTTGTTGTCAGTGAGTAATCTCTGATGCTGAACCTGTGTCCGAGCTCCTAGCGAGGATAAATAATAATAATACGAGTTTACAATAACGAACAATCCCCAAATTGAAATTCATCGACGTGAAAATAACACCATGTGATGACAGGAGCCAAAATTCTGGCACATGTAGTGTATCTATACCAACGTCATTTAGGCAGTTACTCTTCGTCTAGTTCCGACTCAAAGGAAACTTTCATTGCAGGAGAAAGTGGCGATATTTAAATCACATTCGGTGTTGATGTTCATTCTATATTTTCCATCAGTACTGCCATCCTCGACTGACACTCTACTTCCTCGAAGACAAGTTTTCTTGAATATTCGACTAACATTTTTTTTAATACATTTTACATATGCTAGACACATTGTAATAAATTTGCTATCCAACTATGGTTGAAGGAATGAGAATAATCTATCCTCATCCGTGTTTAATAGCTATAGATCAAACTTAATACAAATTTAATACAAATTTAATACAAATTTGATCCATTTGAATCTTGAAATGGGAAATTGTATCTGTATTATTTCCCGCATGACCAAAATTTATAATAAATAAATAAATAAATATTTATGAATTCGTGTCTAATTACAATGTTTAAGTTTTTACAAATATTGGAAATATCTAAATTTTTATGCAAAATATCCACCTCGATTTGCTTAAAACAAAATTAAACTTAATATAGACTATATTTGTATCCCGGACGTCTACGACGTTTGTCACAAAATGTATAATGACCAGTTAATCAGCTTAAGAGCGGATCCTGTGTAACATTTTAAACGTTATACAAACAATTCGCACATATTTTTACGACAACATGCACTTTTACACACGTTCGTTTTTACCAGTGAGCGATCAAATAAGCAGGTAAATTAAATTAAATCTTATTAATACACACACACACACACACACACACACACACACACACACACACACACACATATATATATATATATATATATATATATATATATATAATGCCGGGTATTATTTTTTCTATTAGAGTAGATAAAGTTAGGACTTTATTTAAGTAACATACTTAATATATACTATTACTGCAAGCTTGCCTATATTCAAAATGCTTGCTTCCTGCCTAGCAAATCAAACCATCTAATATAGTTAGTTTTATTTTCAATTATATTCGAAATATAATACAGTGCCATTAGCAAATAAAAAGTTACCTATGAAAACGAACCTCTTAAATTAAACCTTGAATAATTATCTAAATTCGAATGTAAATTAATATTAAGCCGACTTTACAAATTGATAAAAGTTAATTATTGGATTTTAATTAATTATAAGGTAAAACTCCGATGATTCAAACTTGATAGATAACGACAAACTTCCACCCATTAATATGGGAGGTGAGATTATCATCAAAAGTGTCCTGAATTGATAACTTAGCACCGCACTTACTACTTAGATATAAATAAGTCATTTGTACCCGTTCTTTTATTAATGGAGAGTAGATAATACAGTGGATGTGTTATCGGCAGCTCCAGTAACTCCCGCTTCTCCTTTTTTTGTCATTCAGTCCTCATTCAATGGGTGATTTTTTCTGACAAAGGGTGAGGAAAAAGTTGCTTAAAGGTCGGTAGTACTTGGTGACCAGTAGTCTGAGATGTCGGAAATTTTTCTGTCTCTATGTCTGTCCTTGTGGCCATGTCACTAGTAAGGGTGCTGGAGGTAAGCGTTTTGTCTGGGCTGACATTATCTGCCTGATAGTCAGGGACCCGAACCTTGGATTAACCACTAAGGAGGCTGTCCTATAGCATGCGCAAAGTACTGGGACTGCTGTATTGCCATTTGGTGAGTAGATCTGGACCATGCAAAGTCTCTGGTGGGGTCTCTCGATGCCATACTAGTGGGTAATTGTTACGGCTTTACCTTTTCGTGTGCTACACCTGTCTTTTTCTCTCTTACTTTCCCTCTCTGTACTGCTCTAACCAAACATGCCGACCTGCTCCACAAATCCCAAAACCTCAACATGAAATATCTCCAGAATAAAAAACTCGAATAAACCTAGAACCCCATCTTCCAACGTAGACCCCTACTACCAGGTCTCCTTCTCCAACATCAGGGGTTTTCGTTCCAACCTTCCAGAGGTTGAACCCCAATTACAGGAGACGAAACAGAACATATTATTTCTAAGCGAAACTGGAATAGGGCCGACCACTTCCCTAGATGAGTTCATAATTAACGGATACTCTAACTTAACAGCTAAATCTGACCCCCCAAGATCGCCATGGGCATGGAATATGTGCCTACATTAAAGGTGGCTTCCCGTGTGGCAGGGATATTTATAGAGAAGATCCTAATTTACCCTATATGTGCTTCAGGGTTGCACTTGCTAACACCACTGCATTTATATTTGCCCCACAACAGCGGAGTTACTATCTTTAAGAGCATATCTGAGAAAATAGACCACATACTGTCTGCACATCCCTTGGCTAACATCCACATCTGTGGTGACTTCATCGCCCATAACGTGGAATGGCTGACCCACTCAAATAAGACAGACGATGAGGGGAGGTTTTGTCATGATTTTGCCATTGCTTATGACCTCACTCAGATTGTTCGCAAACCCACCCGTGTGCCCGATACACCCGGTCAATATGCAAGCCTCCTAGAACTTTTTCTCTCAACTTCCTCTGAGCTATGTTCATGTTCCGTTCATTCTCCTTTAGGATCCTCCGACCACTCCGTCGTATCAGTTAAGATAAAAACGAAATGTAATGTCTCCAGAAGTACCCCTCCACCGTACTGTATACCGATACTCTATGGCTGACTGGGATAGCTTCCGTACATTCATATCTGATTTACCTCTGCATTCCATGTTTAAAAAGGAAGTGTCCTCTATAGTATCAGATCTGACCGAATGGTTAATTGTAGGCATAGACCAATTCCTACCATCTAAAAAATTCCAGAAAAAACCTAACAGCCAGCCATGGTTCTCCCCAGAATGTGCTGCTGCTATCGCGCACAGAAATCACTTTTTCCATAGCTACCAACGTAATAGATGCACTGAGACTAAAGCTGCTTTCAGGAACGCCAGCAACCACTGTAAAATAGTAATAAAAAATGCAAGAGAGCTATATGCCCAGTCTGTTAAATCCAAGGTAGTTGATCAGCGGCTTGGATCCCACCAGTTTTGGCAAATAACAAATAGGATCCTGAACAAAAGTGTGCGTTCTATCCCAACCATTATCAATGGACCAGAGGTCATCTCGTCAGCGTCAGACAAGGCCAAACTATTTGCAAATAACTTTTCAACTAATTCTACCCTATGCGACGAAGGCCGGCAACTCCCCATATTTCCTCCTATAACACAGAACACGCTAGGTAACATACAAATATCCGTGCATGAGGTCGCCAAGCTAATCAAGAACCTTGATTCCAGTAAAGCAACTGGCCCTGACGGTATCCCAATTATAGTGTTAAAAAAGCTTCAACCAGAACTTGCTCCCATACTTACGAAACTATTTAAGCGCTGCCTTAAGGAGAAGTGCTTTCCGACTCACTGGAAGACCTCATCAGTTTGTCCTGTATTTAAGAATTCAGGTGATAAGTCATCTCCCTCTCAGTACAGACCAATTAGTCTCATGTGTGTTATGAGTAAGTTGCTGGAATCCATATTAAATAGAGAAATAGTTAACCACCTCAGCAGAAACAACCTTCTTAGTGACACACAATATGGTTTCCGCTCTGCAAGATCTACCGCAGCTGTGCTGACGGTTATGTCTCACAGGATTAGTGAATCTTTGGACAAAGGCTTCCTTTCTAGGGCAATTGCTCTTGACATATCAAAGGCCTTCGACAAGGTATGGCATAAGGGTCTACTTCACAAGATTTCCAGCTACGGTATAACTGGAAATGTTTTATCAATAATGAAATCATTTCTCTCCGATAGGCTCATAAGAGTAGTGGTCGATGGACAAAAATCGGAGGCCTGCGGTATTAATGCTGGAGTCCCTCATTGGTCAATCCTGGGCCCAACTCTCTTTCTGATCTACATCAATCACCTCCCTAAACACATACTTAAATCATTCGTTGACATCTATGCTGATGACATGACCATCTACGGCAGCACATCAAAGGCTGTAAATGACAAAGTTCTCTCTGATTCTCTCTCCTCTGATCTCGAACGCGTGGTTCAGTTGGGGAAGATGTGGCTAGTTACCTGTAATGCATCTAAAACCAAACTCCTATCCTTACATCATCAACGCTCTGATCCCCATCTGGCATCAATTGGGATGGATGGCTCTCGTCTGGGAGAGGTCCCGTGCTTTTACATACTTCTGGGTTTGACCTTTACTCCTGATCTGAAATGGAACACGTACATCAAGTCTGTTGCCAAGGTCGCTGGAAAGATGGTGGGATCCTTCTACTGCTCCAGAAGATATCTCACTACTGATGCAATTCTCTATCTATATAAAAGCCAAGTACGTCCGAGGATGGAATACTGCTGACATATCTGGGCAGGAGCTGATAAAAACAGCTTATCCTGCCTTGACAGAGTACAAAATAGACTTCGTGGCTTAGTGGGGGATGCCCTTTTCTCTACCCTGCAACCTCTCTCCCACAGAAGAGACGTTGCGAGCCTATCCTTATTTTATCGTTATTTCCTTAGAACTGCACGCCTGAGGAACTCTGTTCCGTCTGCCTGCTTCCCACCTGACTACAACTTGGATGTGTTCAAGTCCAACGTTAATAAATTCCTAATGAACCGCCCCCCTTAAGTAAACACTTCATCAAATCTCCACACTAACATAATGTACTTGCAATAACCTTTATCCCTGAGTGGCTTCCGGGCCTTGATAAGTTGTGACCACTGTGTATATATATATATATATATATATATATATATATATATATATATATATACGTTGGGCGTGAGGTGTTTACGTGCTGACACTCGTTTCTAGCTTTCTTGCGTCGTTCGTGACAGGCTGTTGACCTCCAGTTTCGCCTGTTTAGCTGGACGAATACGACTAGTCGTGCATGTCAACACAATAGAGGTTTGCTGAGTTTTGCAGGATTTTATTCAGAGAGTTTATTATTTTGAGGAGAGACCACGTACATTAGTTCTTACTTAATTTTCTTAACTTAATTTTGAAACTTAGTGTTAATGATGCCAACGAACAGGCAGAGTCCTCATATAAATTTTTACATTGTTGGGCACATCTTGTCCGTCCCACTTTCTGACTCACTTTTAAGAAAATATTTTGTTTCTCTCCTTTCATCACCCCCTATATTTTGACACCTACATTTCGACCGCATTTGTCTATGGAAACGTTGAACGTCGCTACAATCTCGCAACCCGTATGTGGGTCGATTTCCGTTTGCTGCCAAGTCATCCAGACATGTACTAATGTAACCCTTGCCAAAATTCATACTAGTTAACACAATTGCTGCATACTGACTTAGGGTCACAATAAATAACATCTGTACATACAATAAACATATAAACATTCACGCTTATATAGATAGAAATATAAATCTTTCCCGTCGCACAAACGGTAACGAGTAAAAACTATTTCAAATGTTTAGAGAAAGGGGGGAGGTAAATAAGAATGACAACCCATGCTTTATGAAATTAATTCAGAAAGAAACTCTTCAATTTATTTCTATAATGAGGCGATCTATTCTTTTCTTATTTCTGTACGTTTTTTGTTTTGTTTTGCTGCTTTTTTTGTCTTTTTTTTTGTCTTTTTACTTTTAAAAACTTCTCAGTTTGAAACGTATTATTTTACTTTATCGATTCAGATTTTATATTAGTCCCAACATTAGCAAAACATAATGTTTTCTGTCATTTCTTACAGAGGTGGGGGTACACTTGTTGTTAATGGTTATTTGCATTCGATTGTCGGCTGTTCTGTACTTTTACGGCCAGGTGTTTCTATTACCGCAGTGTAATGCGATACTCGGCCTAGATCCTACCTCAAACGCCTTTTAAGTTTACCTACAAATCTACAACGGTACAGGCCTCCTCGATAAAAGGCTCGACATGTAATCAACTATACAGGATACAATTTAATGAGCTCCACAGGAAGAAGAATCACGGGAATATAACAAAAGGCGTTAAAGTAAAAAATTTACATCAGTTAACGGAAATATTAATACTAGTGCGATGTATATATATATATATATATATATATATATATATATATATAATGTATTAGCTGAAGTATTCGTCAACGCCAGGTTTCTCTAACCTTTCTCATCTCCATCTCAGTTCAAATTAAATAGTTTGTTCTTTACTCGAAATCGCAATAAATTGTAATAAATAAATAAACACGGTTTATAATGATGATGTATGCTTAATAATGTACCACTTTGAGTCCCAACAAAAGATTGGACAAGAAAATTCGTGTGTAAATCAAGATGTTGAGAGCTTCTCTTAACATCTGGGGACAGCGCATCATGAGAGGGGAAACTCTAGAGAAACCTTCCTTGAATTTCAGCCCATATCAAAGAGAGAATCAGAGTTGTTAGTTACTGCTGTGGGGCTAAAGATGAAATTATCTGCGATGTTCTTTTATGAATGTCAAAACAGGGATGTGGTTCAGTGGGAAAACCGGTAGAATTTACCTCAATCCA
This sequence comes from Euprymna scolopes, assembly GCF_053919585.1. Classification (NCBI taxonomy): domain Eukaryota; kingdom Metazoa; phylum Mollusca; class Cephalopoda; order Sepiida; family Sepiolidae; genus Euprymna; species Euprymna scolopes. The sequence continues at coordinate 20,168,139 of NC_136521.1, read as the reverse complement.
TTAAGAGAAGACTCACAATACACACATCAAAACGTACCAGGTGCGATGGTGTACAGAACAAGGTAGTGTGAGCCAGGAGTGGCTGTGTCATTACCACGATTAGATGCTGCTTGTATGTTTGTTGAGTGTTATTCATGATGATGATTTTCGTTTGCATTTGTTTTCAAAATACTTTCTTGAAGGATATCGGGTATTTACAGAACGAACCACATGAAAGTTGCCAACGTTCTTAAGTGAAAGTATTTCTGTGAAACAAACTAAATTTGAACATGGCACACCCAGTTTGTCAGCTCGCATCGTTAACCATTGAGCTACTAACACTTCCTTGCTCCAGTTGCTATTGATGATGATGGATAGTGTGACGTTCGAACCATGGCGACGAAAGAAGCGCACCTGTGGATTGCAGACCTCCCCACTAATGCTACAAAGGTACAAGTGTCTCTAACTCTAACTTGATTTTATATTTTAAGCAAATCACATTCATGTGTACTTTTCAATTTTGAACCATATTTTTACTTACCGAATCCCATCTATCTGCATACATATAGCAAGATAGTGTTGTGCAATCCCATTTGTTTTCTGTGATTTTATTTCCTTTACATTTTAAGTTATTTAAAACCAAGCGCAACATTACTCGAAATGATTTCTTGGATCAGATTTTTTTAACGTAAGTTGTGACTAGCAAAACTTGTATGAAAATTTCTCGATGTCATACTGAAGATTATATGCCAAGCACTCAAACAATATTAAGATGCAAGTGTATTATTAAAAAAAGGTTAGAGTGTTAAATTTTTACAGATGATTCAAATTAATTTAGAAGTCGGGAAAGTGTTACGTGTCCTTGCAGTGACGTCATAGAAGTAAAGAGGATAAATCTGAGGCGACAAAGGAGAAAGGAAGATATCCCCCTGAAAAAAGTGAGGAGGTGGTTTATAAGTATACATGCATATTTTAAAGGGGGAAAAAAACACAACAAAAGTGAAAGCGATTTTTGAAACCTAATTGCATTTGTTGGTTGGTTGTTTTTGTTTTACGGCATATCAACCCTTTTCAGGTTATTTAATGCCGAATCCAAAGATTTTGAAGAACAATCTTTTAATAGAATATATCTGTTGTTTTCAAGTCATAGTTGGGGCCCTAACAGGTACTACCACTCCGGGTCAGAGTGGACCTGGGACAATGGGAATTAAAGGGTGTCTCCACACTCTCCAAAGCCCGCAAGCAGGGGCCTCACCACTGGATATAGTTTAAGGTCATATCCAGGACCATAATTGCATTTGTGATGTTTCTGATATGATTTGTGATGTTTCTAATATGATTTGTGATGTTTCTAATATGATTTGTGATGTTTCTAATATGATTTGTGATGTTTCTAATATGTTTTGTGATGTTTCTAATATGTTTTGTGATGTTTCTAATATGTCTTGACAACAGCGGTTGTTGAGAAGACGATAAAGAAGAAGAGGAAAAAGTAGATAAAGTTAAAAAACAGATGCAAAGAAGTTGAAGAAGTAAAAAAGAAATCAAGGTAGTAGAAAAAGTAGTAGTAGCAGCAGCAGCAGCAGTAGTAGTAGTAGTAGTAGTAGTAGTAGTAGTAGAAGAAGAAGAAATAGAAAAAAGTAAAAGAAGAAGAAAGCAAATATGAAGTGTACTTGATTTCGGTCGCCGTGTCACCACTGTGACTACAGAAATACAACCAACCTTTTGCTTTAACGAAATAGACAAATTGTGAGGATAGAAGGACACACCCAGACTGCGTTACAGACGGAACAATATCAAACCCAATGCTATCACAGCACGTATAGTTACAAACGAACCAAGTAAAAAAAAAAAAAAAAATTCTCAACACAATCCAATGATTTTATGTTCTTTATCAAATGCGGTGTGTGTGTGTGTGTGTGTGTGTGTGTGTGTGTGTGTGTGTGTGTGTGTGTGTATGAAAAACAAAGAGAGACAAACATACAGACAGAAAGAGTGAGAGAGAGAGAGAGAGAGAGAGAGAAAGAAAGACAGATAGAAAGAAAGAGAGAGAGAGAGAGAGAGTAACCAAATATATAATAGAAGAAACACTCGGTGTTACCTATGAAATAATGAGAACACGTGTGTATTCTAGCTTATAAAGCTGGATTTTCTGTTACTGTGTTTGCTTTTTAGTATTTCTACAATGAAATAAAATAAATGTTCAATGCGGACGCAAATACAACTATATTTATCGTAAAAGAAAATATGCAAAAAATCTTTGCTTTCTGTTTAGTCTCGATATAAAGTGCCTGTGCAAGTAGTCTATTGTGAAGCAAGGTTGCGTAGTCACAAACCCACCTCTCTTGAACCGACATTGCCTAAGTCTAGTGAAAAGGTGAAGTCCAAGACGACTTGAATCAATGTCGAGATAAACAGGGAACCTCTCTTGCATACAACACCTAGTATTCCCAAATGGTCACTGCTGTTGTTACTCACCGAGTTCAACAAAGGTTCATTTCGCTGATTTGATGAAAACTGGTGTTTAAACATCAGGGTGTCGTCCACAATATAATACCGTTAATGGATTTATCGTAAATTTTACTTAAGAAAACTTGTAGGCTTTGTGTTTAATTCTACCATTTCTCGGGGAGAGATTGAGACAGTGCAGAGTTGGTAAATTTGCCCCCGCGCTGAACATGTCAACAGTCGTTGTGTAATTTAAAAAAGTGAGTTGTAGACCAATGTACTTTGACGAGTATCCCAGCAGGAGTACAATTTTTGTTGATCAAACCCTGACGAGTACTACCACTTCGTGTCAGACGTGGACATTGGAGTAATGAAAACTTTAAGCTTTTAAAATCGGTTCAAACATTTTCTCATCTGAAGCTTTTCTCTATCTTCATAATCCTACTAACAGAAACTATATGAAGTATTGTTACTATATGAAGCATTGCTATAATATGAAGCATTGTTATTATATTCACGACGTGCCTTCAATACTTTTTTGTACAGGCATTTAAAATTGTTTAGATTTTTGACAATTCACTATGTTATTGCTATACATCTTATGAGATGACTGATTAAGTTTTATGATTTCATGTTCAAATGAACAGCTACAATATATATTAGAATATATCCTACTAAAGTTTGATTATCACACCTGATGAATTTTAAACATTAATCGGGACGTGCGGACCCTTTAGAAGAACGCTATGCAGTAAAATTCTGTTTTAAACTTGGACAAATGTCAAACGTATGGAATGCTCCAGATTGGATTTGGACCATCTTATATGAATCAAGCATCAGTTTTTGAGTGGCATAAGAGATTCAAGGAAGGCAGGGAGTCTGTAAAGGATGATAGTAGGTGTAGGAAGAGTAACGAAGTCAGAACACCAAAGTTCATTAGCCAAATAAAGACTTTCATGGATAAGATTCGTTGTGTGCCTATAGAAATGCAGTTTGATGTCAGTGTGGGAACTGTCCACAATTATTTGCGAGGAACTGACGATGCGAAAGAGTTGCGCAAATGCACCAGTCCACAACTCCATCCTTTTCACAGACTATTTGAACAAGATGGGCGTCAACACAGTTCCTCACCCTCCCTATAGTCTGCCTTGCTCCTTGTGACTTTTGGTTACTTCCAAGGTAAAAAGTAGTGGCTGTCGTTATGAGACAATTAAGAAAATGAAAAAGGCTGTGACGAGAGTCATTGACACGCTTACACAAGAGGACTTCCAGGGGGCTTCCAGAAGTTGTTGGAATGGTACAACAAGTGTATTGCAGCCGGAGGAGATTACATCGAAGGAGACTAGAGTTTCTTGTGTATAGTATCAATAAAAGCGCCTATACGAAAAAAGTCTGGATACTTATTGAAGGCACCTAGTAGGTAGACGAATTACTGCCTCATTTGAGGGTTATTTATAATATTCAGAAATGCATCTGTAATCTGATTGGTCATGTCTTTTCTTCTCTTTGCCGCGTCTGAATTTGTTAGTCTCAGTCTTTTCTATAAGTACTATTATTGGATGTGTCCTCTAGAATTGTATCCTCAGTTGCTCCAGCTTGTTTGCCTCGTTTATTTGTCTTTATAAATTCCCTGTTTTGATAGTCGACCCCAAATCTTAGCAAGTAGGAAAGAAAAGCAAAATAGATGGCAACAAAAGAAATAGGAAATAAAATTTATCATTAAACATTAAGATGGTAAGGTAGATAAAAGAAACTTGACATGGGATGGTTGGCCAGACTGAGGATAACAATGAGCCTGGGATATATTTAGATTTGGTTTGCGGGGGTTGCCAATGAGTTTTATTACTTTCGTGAGTGCATATAGAGTGCAATAGTTAATGAGTTTCACAAATTAACTGCTTTGATACATTTATATAATACAGTTTCCTATTCCAAGAACTGAAGGCTTGTGGAACTCTTTTTCTGTTGACTCTTTTTCTTCTTACTAATAGTCTTGTAATGTCAATAGACACTCAGTGTCTTCGTGATAATCATACTTCGTTTGTTTTACTTGCTTACATCATATGGCTTAATGTCTTGCCTGGAGCGATCTTCATAAAAAAGAAACTAACTCCACACTTCTCAAAGCTTCCAATTTTGCGCCTCCCCACTGTCATACGAAAGACGAATTGGAGTGTGAGGAGCCATATTGTGTGAAAATAAGATAAGCAAAGAATATGCAGAAAGGGTTGGTAAAATAAATTGCGGAAGGGTGAAGTGGGATAAGGAAAAACACCTTGCCCAAGAGTACCCGAGACAGTGATGTATAATGCAAGCAACAAATTTCTGTTTTTATAAAGTTAGATATGTTTATATATATATATATATATATATATATATATATATATATATATATATATATATATATTTGTGTGTACAAGATTTATTCATAAACTAATTAACCGATCATTACAAATTGGAACACGGCTACTAGACATAAGAAGACGAAATTTATTTATTTTAATTAATTAATTAATTAATTTTTTTGCAAAGAAGAGAAATGGGAGTGTCGTTCCTTCGTGAAAATCAATACAACTCCAAATGCATGTGAAATTTCAACCATAGGCATGACACATCCATTTATACCTACCCTAACCCTAACCCTAACCCGCCAAATTTCATTTTGGGGAAAATTTCTAAGTTGTTTTTAGGAAACATAATACAGGCACACTCTCTTCTTTGAAAATACAAATATTTCAGATTCACGTGGACTTTGATGTTTGCTCCTAAGTTTAAACTCATGACTAAGGATCAAATTCAATGTAAATCTGAAATACTTACATTTACGACAATTAAACTTCTGCAACGAATCTAGACGTCTAGATTTGGAATTATAATCTCTTAATTTTAATCATCGTAAAGGGCATAAAAGTGATGACCGTCCGCAAACTATCAATTTCTGTCCTAAACAGTGGCAAAACTCCTAAAACTGCCCATAAAATATCTATTAATATATGAGCCTCTAATATTCAGTCTTTTTGTTCCAATCGCTGACACATCTTAATCAACAATCCTATTTTAGTTCAATTTTGGTGCCTTGGTGAACAACTTCCTATACTTTATTCTGCTGATAAATTTCCATTTTATTATTTTATCTTTGTTAATTTCCTAAAAATTATTCCTGGACGTCAAAAATATCACAATCCTACACCGAACCAAACAGATTTACCGACAATAGTTTTTAGGCAGTCACGATTAACTTGCTTTCTCTATGAGGTCAGTGGTATACACCAGGTCGATTTTTAAGCATAGACGTAATTGTCTTGGCTAAAAATAAAGTGGAGTATCTGTTTAATATTATTATATGTTCATTACACCTGTTAAAAGATGCACTACTGAAATACAAAGTCGCGTAGCTACAACTAAAGTAGCTTTCCAGAAATTGTCATCAATCATTAATAGGTCTGTCACAACAGAATATTCTTTTCATTGTTTTGACTCTCTGGTATATATCCGACACAGTTAGACACACTTAATCAACCGGAAACCACATCCGTCTATATAAACATATATAAGATATAAGAGATATATATTCAAGAGTCAAAACAATGAAAAAGAATATGCTGTTGTCACAGATGACCAATAGAAACATTAAAGTAGATACCAAATTCAGAATAATCCGAACATATACATAGTCTGTTCTTTTATACGGCTGTGAGTGCTCGACAATCACTAACAGTACGAGGAAGAGAAGAGACGCAACTGAAACTTGGTTCCTGGGGACATTTTTGAAGATATTTTGGACAGAAAAAAAACCCAAAAAAACAAGAAGTATTAGAAATGGTAAAGGCAAAAAAATTTCTAATAGAAAACGAAAAGATAAATAAGGTTCATACGCCATGTCTACAGAAAAAGCGGAATAGAGGCGATTAGTTTGACGGGAAAGATCGTGGGACGAAGAAGCAGGGGACAGCAGCGAGAAATACGTTGAAAGCCGGAACATCTGGGCAACATCAAAAATAATGAGCAACAATAAATTCATGAAGCCTAGAGAGATAGATGGAGAGCCATAGCCGTCAATGGCTGTGCTAGGCATGACACAACTTGAATGAATGCATATGTTCTTAGACACAGTGAGTCAGCATTTACAATCTGCTTTTAACGTTCAAGATTCTGATAAATATGTAGCTATTTACAAAAAAAAGTGCAGGGTCTTATTTTCGAAACATAAATCAAGTTCTCAGCAATCGAAGAAGCTCCTTCCATGGTCTAACACGGTGGTGTCCAAATGCCTAGGTGGGGCCATGCCCCACCTAGGCATTTGTGAAATCCTGATGCCTCCCCTTTGTGATATTTAATTTTTGTTATTAAAAATCCCTCTGTTATTCAGTGAAGTAAGCTTAAAAGGCCATTAAGATTCACTATGAAACAATTCACTGTTAATTTTTGTTATTAAAAATCCCTCTGTTATTAAGTGAAGTAAGCTTAAAAGGCCATTAAGATTCACTATGAAACAATTCACTGTTAATTTTTGTTATTAAAAATCCCTCTGTTATTAAGTGAAGTAAGCTTAAAAGGCCATTAAGATTCACTATGAAACAATTCACTGTTAATTTTTGTTATTAAAAATCCCTCTGTTATTAAGTGAAGTAAGCTTAAAAGGCCATTAAGATTCACTATGAAACAATTCACTGTTAATTTTTGTTATTAAAAATCCCTCTGTTATTAAGTGAAGTAAGCTTAAAAGGCCATTAAGATTCACTATGAAACAATTCACTGTTAATTTTTGTTATTAAAAATCCCTCTGTTATTAAGTGAAGTAAGCTTAAAAGGCCATTAAGATTCACTATGAAACAATTCACTGTTAATTTTTGTTATTAAAAATCCCTCTGTTATTAAGTGAAGTAAGCTTAAAAGGCCATTAAGATTCACTATGAAACAATTCACTGTTAATTTTTGTTATTAAAAATCCCTCTGTTATTAAGTGAAGTAAGCTTAAAAGGCCATTAAGATTCACTATGAAACAATTCACTGTTAATTTTTGTTATTAAAAATCCCTCTGTTATTAAGTAAAGTAAGCTTAAAAGGCCATTAAGATTCACTATGAAACAATTCACTGTTAATTTTTGTTATTAAAAATCCCTCTGTTATTAAGTGAAGTAAGCTTAAAAGGCCATTAAGATTCACTATGAAACAATTCACTGTTAATTTTTGTTATTAAAAATCCCTCTGTTATTAAGTGAAGTAAGCTTAAAAGGCCATTAAGATTCACTATGAAACAATTCACTGTTAATTTTTGTTATTAAAAATCCCTCTGTTATTCAGTGAAGTAAGCTTAAAAGGCCATTAAGATTCACTATGAAACAATTCACTGTTAATTTTTGTTATTAAAAATCCCTCTGTTATTAAGTGAAGTAAGCTTAAAAGGCCATTAAGATTCACTATGAAACAATTCACTGTTAATTTTTGTTATTAAAAATCCCTCTGTTATTAAGTGAAGTAAGCTTAAAAGGCCATTAAGATTCACTATGAAACAATTCACTGTTAATTTTTGTTATTAAAAATCCCTCTGTTATTAAGTGAAGTAAGCTTAAAAGGCCATTAAGATTCACTATGAAACAATTCACTGTTAATTTTTGTTATTAAAAATCCCTCTGTTATTAAGTGAAGTAAGCTTAAAAGGCCATTAAGATTCACTATGAAACAATTCACTGTTAATTTTTGTTATTAAAAATCCCTCTGTTATTAAGTGAAGTAAGCTTAAAAGGCCATTAAGATTCACTATGAAACAATTCACTGTTAATTTTTGTTATTAAAAATCCCTCTGTTATTAAGTGAAGTAAGCTTAAAAGGCCATTAAGATTCACTATGAAACAATTCACTGTTAATTTTTGTTATTAAAAATCCCTCTGTTATTAAGTGAAGTAAGCTTAAAAGGCCATTAAGATTCACTATGAAACAATTCACTGTTAATTTTTGTTATTAAAAATCCCTCTGTTATTAAGTGAAGTAAGCTTAAAAGGCCATTAAGATTCACTATGAAACAATTCACTGTTAATATTATAATAATAATAATAATAATAATAATAATAATAATAATAATAATAATAATAATAATAATGACAAAAATAACTCATTCTCTAATTGCCCTATAGTCTTTGGTATAGTAAGCCCAAGGGTGCACGTCCTGCCTATGCCCCACCAAAATATTGCCATGCTCCACCGGTGGGGCATGCGCCCCACGTTGGGAATGACTGGTCTAACACTTGATCTTGATACATAGATATCTGACCATTCCATTAAAGATTTCTTGTACTTTTCAAACAAGGGTTCAGTAAAGAAGTGACGAATATTAATTTTCCTCATTCCAATTGACCAGTTAACTATGTTATTATATATATATTTCTTGTGGTCTATTATTCTTACTTGATTTCAGCACAAGAATCTGGTAGAGCATTTAGCTTATTGCTATTACTAAACACATCACTTGCAGAAGATGCACCATTCTTCTTATAAGACAGTGTGAAGGAAATCATGTTGGGGGAGGGTCTTATTTAGGCTTTGAATTTTATGATTTTTGGAGTATTTGGTTAAGATTTACGTGCAGGGAGAAATATCCTCGTGCGAGGTCGTATTTACAGACTCCTGTGAAGAGATACCTAGGGTATATATATATATATATATAACATAAAAATTACAATTAAATTTACCAAAATGATCCAAGATGGTAAAACTAAAGTATATTATAATTATTAAAGAATTAATATTTATAAAGTAATCTCAACCAGATGTAAAAGCTCGATAAAACCAAATAGGAGATAGAGCGTATAATAAGAGCACATAGTTAATAAAACATGTTAAAAAACACTTTAAAGAAGAGTTAAAAACATATATGTTTTTAACTCTTTTTCAAAGTGTTTTTAACATGTTTTATTAACTATTTGCTCTTATATATATATATATATATATATATATATATATATATATATATATATATATATATATACACGTGCAAAGATATATTAAGAAAAACAATTTTCAGAATTACGGTTAGTGATTGCGAATTAATCGGAGAGAAACAGAGGAGTTAACTTTGAGATCGAGGTGAATGAACATTTCGCATTTTGCTCCCTTCAGCTTCATAGACCGCATTATTTATTCACGTGATGCATCTTTTAGACGCGATACTTTTCGCGCCAAACAAAATCTCATTAAGGACGTGGATGAATATTTTATTCATTTCTATTTTCTGTTGTGATAAATAAACGCAATTTTCACATCATTTCCGGATCCGATCTGGTGGGTTTTTCGGTGCTTATCTTAGAGATACGGGAAGTCAATCTACTTGCTTAACGATGAATTTTATATCAGAAATAAAATAGATTTTTCTAATATGACTCAATCATTAAACAGGGATATTTAACTACGAGCAAATGTGTCTGGTATTGCTTGAGAAACAATTTACTTTCTTCTCTTGTCACATACAAAGTAAATCTTTTAGTTAAAAACGAAACAACTGACCGGACTGTCATTCTCATCTTCATAGCTATTGTTTCACGTTTTGGTCGACTCATCCTCTGGTAGTATTACTGGGGATACAGATGCAATACTCACACTTTCTACCACGTCGCAGTTAATCACCTAAAGAAGGGCAGAAGATCGGTTGACCGAAACGTGGTGAAATAACCACTAAAAGTTGAGGATAAAAGTCCGAAAAAAAAACAAATAAATACACAAATTATGAAGCTTCATCTCAAAGACGTCCAGAAAAAAAATTAATAAAAAAGTAATTCATTGTTTGAAACACTCGATAATAACTTAAAATTTGACAGAAAGAACAAACGAGTGAATCAAATAATTATTATTGTTGGCATTCCTTTCCCCGATATCTTTCCCATTTAATTTTATAGAAAGACATGGGGTACTAACAGGGAGGCACGTGATGATTGCCAACATCCTAAGTGAAGTTTTGCTGTGGAACGAACTAGTTTCGAACCTGAAAACCCCCTGCTACTGTCCCCTTCTATGAGCCCATGGTCGCAATATTTTCTTAATGATATTTTAAGCCTCAGCTTGACAGTCGAACATCGCTCCCAGAGCAGCAATGTGAACCTAAAAGAAAAGCACCCCACCCCCATTAACCCTAACCCTAACCCTAACCCCCATTCCATATCTTAGTATTGCATCTGAAATATGGATTATAAAGCGCCCAACCTTGGGTTACCCGAGTTCTAGTGTTTTGTTCAAGAGTTATTCGCCTATAAATCTTCGAGAAATTCATAAAAGATTCACGCTGGCATTTTTATGACTTTAAATATCATGATGCCTTCTAATAAGTTTTGCAGAAAAAGGATAAACTAGAATGTTTCTTTTTTTTTTCATATTTCTGTATGTGCCTTGCAACCATCCGGCATCAGATAAGTTTTTTAAATATTAAGAATTGCTCTTCCTCCCACTGTTCTTCTATTTTGCTCTGTTATCTCTCTTTGATTTATAATATTGCATGGATTGTCTACTTACACGCATAATAAGAAGATTAAGAATAAACAACAGCAATAATAGCAGCTGCAACAATGATAACAATAATAACAACAACAATTATCATAATAATAGCAACAATCATAACAATATAATAGTAGCCGCAATAATAGCAATAACAATAACAACAACGACAATAATAATAATAATAATAATAATAATAATAATAATAACAGCAACACAAATGAAAGAATTTACCACTCCCTTAATAATCGTGGACAATATCTTGAGGATGAAATATAATACCGAAAAGGGAAAAGAGACACATCAAATAATCTTGATGGAAGTCAAAAGTACAAAAACGAAGATAGCGATGGTATGGATCAAATACAAGAAAGCATACGACAGGGTTCTTGAAAATGGATAATACAAAGCTTGAGAATGTACAAAATACCAGATAAGAGTATCAATCATTGAAAAAGAAATGAGAATATAGAGATTTGAACTGATAGCTGAAGGACAATACAAAGAGAGATTCTCAAGGAAATTCCCTATCTATGCTACTGTTTATCATAGCCATGATGCCTCTTAACGAAATGCTAAGGAAATGCCAAATCGGATACAAGTTTAATAATACAAACGAAAGAATGAACAACCTAATGTATATGGACGACCTGAAACTTTTCGCAAGAAAGAAAAACTATCTAGAGATGATAATAAACACAACCATAATTTTCATCCAGGATATTTGAATGGATTTCGGAATGCGAAAGTGAACACTGCTTATTATAAGAGGAGGAATACTCTAGGCAATGGAGGGCATGGAGCTTCCCAACAAAGGGAAGATGAGAATACTAGACGAACATAACAATTAAAAATATTTAGGAGTTCTCGAAGCAAACGACATCAAATCAACAGAAATGAAAAAGAAAAGTGGAAAAGAATACTTCGGAAAAACAAAATAAAAAAAATCATGGAAACTAAAGTATTTAGTAGAAACACAATAAAACTATAAACGCATGGGCAGTATCACTATTAAAATACTCTGAATCGTTCATAGGTTGAACAAATAAGAACTGAAGCATCTCGACCTGAAAACCAGGAAACGTATGACCATGCACAATGAATTACACCTAAAGGATGTTACTGACCTGCCCTACGTAAATAGGAAGGTGGAGACGGACTTTTGTGAATTACACAAAAAAGAATTAGAAAAATATATAATGCAAAACATAGAAAGGATAATTCTCACAATAGACACTGAAAAAATAAGACAAAACAGAAAACAAAGAGGCAAAGGGAAAGACGAGAAAATAAAAATGGACAGAGGTCAGCTACAGGACGTATCATAAGGATGACAAAAGATGAAGCTAACGAAAACACTTTGACGTGGCTATAAAAAGGACACCTAAACAGAAAAACTGAATCCCTAATAACAGCCACATAAGATAACGTGATTAGAACCAACATCACCAAAACAAAGAGCAACAAGACAAAAGAAAACAGTAAATGCACTCTTTATGTACAAAGAGACGAAACAATGAACCACATAATGAGCAAATGCAGCAAACTAGCTCAAAAAGAACATGAGGATAGGAAGTCGGGAAGTGTGAATTATGCTAAAAACTGCATTTTGAACATTCCGATAAATGGTACATCAAAAACTGGCAGCAGTAATTGAAGACGATGATCAGAAAATCCTACAGGACATGGGCGTACAGATAAACTCATTTAAGCAACAAGACTGGAAGTAATAATAAGGTAAAGTTTCTTCAAATCGTAGATTTCGCCGGTCCAGTAGGTCACAAAATTAATACCAAAGAGACTGAGAAGCAGAGCAAATACAAAGAGCTGGCCAGAGAGTTGAAAGAAATATAGAAGATGAATAAGGTCAATATAACACTAATACTCGTTAAAGCACTAGGAATAATTCAGAAAAACGTCGAAAAATTGGAATTAGAAGGGAGGCTGAGAAAATACATCGAATAGAAATGATGAAAACAGCTGACATTGCATAAATATTGTGAATTTTACTAACGATTCTATTAGGTATACCAATTTCTACTAATGAGACGATCATCAAAGTGTATCCTCTTCTATATTATTGAATGATAATAAAACAAATACATTCATGAGAGAAACTTATTGGACAAGGCATGTAGCGACTGAGTTTTATTTTGACCAGATGTAGAACAGATTATGTATTTGATTAATGATTCGATTCTGGATCACAATTTCTGCTGATGAGAAGGTCATAAAAGTGTCACCCTTTCTATTATAAATTTTATTAATGATTCTATGGGTTCTGGAAAGAAAGAAAAATATCATAATGCCAATTAATTTTAACTAAGAGATATATGGCCGCAGACATAATGACTCATAATCACACCCCAGCGTGTGTGTATATATATATATATATATATATATATATATATATATATATATATATATATATATATATATAAAACAACGACTGTTAAGAATTGTCCATCTATTTATTCTTTGCTTACCAGATCGTCACATAAACCCTTCTATCATTCGTCAAACACTTGCGCTACCTGATCGGGCTGTTTGAAGATACCGGCTTCCTGGCCTAATATGCACCAAACATTGAGATTTTTTTTCTTTTCCGCTTTAATCATGTTTTACAAAACCAAAACGAAAACAATTTTCCTCCACAAAATAACCAAACCAAACACTAAATAAATATTGGAAAATATTAAGAACTCAAAGCATAAAAACTTTTAACAAAATGACAAGATTCGGCATTAAATAACTCAACAAGGATTGATACGTCGTCTAACGAAACAACTAAACTAAGCATTCGTTGAACAATGATAGCCAATCATAATCCGGATATTATTGACGTATACATTTCACGTTCGTAGGCTTAGTAATATCTATGTAGTAAACGAACACACGTGCAGAAAACTGAGCACACGTGTCATTCATATATATATATATATATATATATATATATATATATATATATCGAATCTGTAGACTGTAAATTGACAGAGGTATTGTGCAGTGTAATGTACACAGACAGACAGACACACAGACAGACAAACAGACAGACAGATACATTCACTTTTATAGATATACTAGCATTTCAGTCCGGCGTTTCCCGGGTATTTGGATGTGCATGTTGAGCAAAAAAAATGTGGTTGTAGGAAGGTAGGCTCGAACCCGTAATTTGTAGGAGGAAAAGAACGGGGAAAAACGTGACGTCTTTGCTATTATGACCACCGTCAATTCGGGAGTGACGTAGGTTTTAATAAAGGCTGGACAATCGAAAGAGGGGATGACTTTCGAAAATATCGGCGACAAAAGCAACCCCTCCCTGTAGAAAAGTGCCCAGTTGAGGGTGAAGAAATTAATGTTTTTAGCCAATTTTTCGGTATTTTTCGTCTGAAGGGTCGAGCTTCAAACGATACTGATCTTGTGAAAATCCATCGTCTCTGTCGAAAGTTTTAGGCAGACATGCAAACATACATACATTTATATATTGATAGCTCAAATTTCGATCCAAACTGATTAAAAAACTGTCTCTATCTCTGAATACTCTTTATGCAAAATTTCAAATATTTAGACCAGAAATTGTTTGAGTAATTTGGTAGAGACCGCAGGGGTCAATTCTTTTTTAACTTTGGTCCCTATTATGGCCCCTTAACATTTATTGTTTTGGGCTCAAATCAAGTTATTAAGTTAGATCTATGTTTAAGGAACATATATCTAAAATTTCTAGTGTTTAGACCCAAAATTCTCGGAGGAGTTTGGTAGAGGTCTCAAAGATCAAATCATTGAACTTTGATCCCTAAACAGCCAAATTTCCGGCCGAAAACCGATCATAAAGATTTTCCCAAATCTCAGTACCCTGTACATCAAATTTCGAGTCTGTAGATTTAAAATTGACATAGTTATTGCGTAGGGAAATGTACACAGACACGCACACAGACACGTTCACTTTTATATATATATATATATATATATATATATATATATATATATATATATATATATACTAGCATGGCTGCTCGGCGTTGCCCGGGTGTGAGGTGTATGTTGAGCAAAAACAAAAAGAAGGTCAATTTATTTAACTTTCGCCCATATCCCTTAACATTTACAGTTTATGGCTCTAATCAAGTTATTAAGTTAGATCCATGTCCAAGGAACCTACATCTAAAATTTCAAATGTTTAGACCCAATATTGTCGGAGGAGTTTGGTAGGGTTCTCAAAAGTCAAATCGTGGAACTTTGACCCCTTAACAACCGATCACATAGAGTTTCCCAAACATCAGTACCCTGTATATCAAATTTCGAGTCTGTAGACTAAAAATTGACAGAGTTATTGCGTAGGGAAATGTACACAGACAGACACACAGACAGACACACAGATACGTTCACTTTTATATATATATATATATGTATATATATATATATATATATATAGATAGATAGATAGATAGATAGATAGATAAATAGGTAGATAGATAGATAGATTTGTTTAACAAAAATATATATGTATACATAAATATATATGGAAACAATTTTGTGGTTACTATAAACTTTGTTCGCAAATATTACGCTATTATAAATCATGTAGAATATCTGCATGAATATAATTACACGTAATAGTTAACTAAAGATGATTATCCCATTAAAACCCGAAACAACTAAAAGGGAATTAATTAAAATGAATGTTTAAAAGAATATGCAAATTAGCTAGATCGTTTGCTAATGAATGCAATTCCACAACCAAGATATAAGAAAATTGTATTTTCTTTTTAAATAAATAGAAAAGAGGGTTTTTAATATGAATATCGATACACACAAAAGAAAACCGAATTTATAGGAGTATAGATAGAATATATATATATATATATATGTGTGTGTGTGTTTGTTTACTACATTGATATATATGTATATATATTATCAGGGAGACCCGACATTGTCCGGGATTGAATGAGAATAAACGAATGTTTAACACTTTCAATACTTTTATTGTCATCGAAATCACCAATTTTTCAATTGATTGATTACCTGTTCTAGTCGGGGACCCATCACAGTACACCGGGAGAAAGCTTGGCATGCTTCGCGCAGTGACTTAGTCCACAATACATTGTAGTATACATTGCACTGTAGAGAACCTACTATTGATTTTATAAAATTATTTTTATATGATGTCTTATATTAAAGTTTATAATGCAAAAGTCAAGAATGTTGCTTTAATTGTGCTCTAAACAGAAAAAAAAATCATTTCCAATGCGACACTCACTTATCAAAGGACCTACCGTCAGTTTTATACGGCGAACACTTCTGCTTATGCGATGATAAAATTTCTCAAATTCACTTGTGATGTTAGGCTATATAAAGATGTCCAATCTAATCAAAATCTCACGGTTGCTTTTTTAATTGGACTTTTTTCGATTATCGCCGTTTGATACTTATCGGGGACATCCCGATACAACCCTTGTCTAAGAATACTCCCAGTCAAATGAAGTACATTCGTGTGAAATTGAATAGAAAATCGGTGCAGCCGATTCGCAGTCAACAAGGAATGAACTCTCCATCGCTCTTATACACACACACACACACAAAATGCCATTTATATATAATTATCTATATATTAATAGGATAGCGTGTGTGTTATTTATTTATTTTGTGTGTCACGCTTACATCTGAGTGACTGTCGTTATATTGTTATGAACTTCCATCAGTTGTAATAAATAATTTTACCAGGAATTCTTCATGAGTTTTGGTTTCGGTTTCGATTATAGCCGATGGCACTCCAGTAATCTATTTTTTTATAAGTAATTCTATCAAAAAATTCTTCGTAAATTTTAGTTTCGGTTTGGATTATAGCTGAAGAAACTCAAATTATATATATATATATATATATATATATATATATATATATATATATATATATATATATTCTCTTGAGATTATTATATGATGGACGAATAGTATCCACTGTTCATCAGTGCTTCAGGAGGAGATTGTCTGTTTGGGCAATTTGGATTTAGGGTAGCACTGTAGCTACTTAGAAATATTCCTATGATCTTCCTCTTTTTAAATTTAAGAGTGCTCTCAAACGTGTCGAATTTGGTTGTTGATAGAAAGGTGAATATCTGAGATGCTGAATAGTTTTTGTTTTCAGAAGTCAGAAAATTCTATTGAGGTAAATGCAGTACCATTATCAGAAACTAAGATTTCAGGAACGCTTAATCTGCTGAAAATGTCTTGTACTTTCTTTACAGATTCATTTAAGGTCAGATGGTTCATCTGAAAGACTTCTGGCAACTCACTTTAAGCATCAACCAATATTAAGTAATGTTGTCCATTAATTAGCCCTGAAAAGTCCATGTGTAGACGTGACCAAGGGGTTTCTGGGATAGACCATGCATGCAGTATTGTTTTCCGAGGAGACTTCGCAACCAGTTGACATTTCGCACAACTTTTTACAAGTTTCTCTAACTGCCTGCCCATGTTTAGCCAATACACATACCCATGTGCTGGTGTCCATATGGGAATTGCTTGCGAACAACAGCACGTTCTCAAAAAAGGAAGAGTTCCTTTGATCTCGGGTAAAGAAGTTGCTAGTAAGTGCATATTTTGGCCAGCTTGTGAGATGAAAATGTCGAACTTTCTGTAATAATGAATAGGCGCCAACGACTTTAATACGTGTGCAATGGCTTTTTTTTTTGTTTTAATCAGAAAAATATGTAATATTATTGCCCCGACATTTGTCACAACAATAATGTCTAATGATTGTAGTGTGTCAGCAAATGATCAAAACTTAGACATGTTCGATTTTCTCAAATAATTCTTTGCACGTGCTTCACCAGTTTCATTTTGTATCATTTTGTAAAAGAATATCCATCCTCGTAACTTATACAGTTCGGGTAAGAAGGAACCATAATGACTTACAACGTCTAGAAAAGATCGTTGTGTTGCAACGACTGCTATGTGTTTTATTGCCTGAATATTGCCCGGATTTGGTTTTCGACCGTTTTTGTGAAATATGAATCCAAGGTATTTCACAAAAGTTGAGAAGAATTTGCGCTTGTCTGGTCTTAAGTGAAATCCATATTTTTTTAATTCGATCCAGCATAAAAGTAAGACAACGCAGAAGTTTCTCTTGGGATGCGCCTGTTGCGATATCACCAATGTAAGCGGAAACTCCAGGCAATCCTGTGAGCATTGTATCCATTTTATCAAGAATTCTTCATAAGTTTAAGTTTCGGTTTTGCTTATGGCTGAAGGAACTCAACTTATATATAAGTTTTGATTTCAGTTTCGATTCAAGCTGATGCACCCAAGTCATATGGATATATGTTTTGATTTTTTAAATCACAACTTTATAATATATAAAAATAGATAGAAAATTAACTCTATAATGACATATACGAAATATGCAATAATTAAAATATCATATTTAAACGTATTTTACGACCGGGCTATGCCGGTTGTCCCTGCTAGCTTAGATAAATATTCTGCAATTTTAACAAAATATCAGCGCGTCTTCATTTACGCTGAACATCTACAGAATGGCAACATCAATATAATACATATAAATGAGTACCCTGTGAAGTTTCCACAGGTCCCGCTAGTTAGATAATAATACATGAATTATTATCCATATTCGTTTCGCCCTAATGGAATTATCAGTATAGAAGATAAATAGTCAGTCAGTGACCAGCTTGAAAACTCGAACACGAGTCACTTTTAATCCAAATTACAGCGCTCTTATTGGCCAACTTCAATAGCTATGCAACCGCTGAGAACTCATCTATATCGTGTAAAAGGGGTAATATAGTTAGCCATCTTAAGCACTTAGAGAGAAACTTCATCTTTATGTAAGACTAGCAGGTTGTCGGGTGTTGCCCGGTCGTAAAATACGCTTAAATATTATACTAAAAAAAAAATATTTCGTATTGTTGAAAAATAGCAATAAATTTATATTGATGTCACTTTTATTTTATTTGCGAATTTAGTTATTCATACAAAAATGAATTTTTACCTAAATGCCTGTTATGAATAACCAGTTTTCTGCCTCCAGATTATTTATAATTTAATTCAAACCTAATTTTAAAAATAATTTTATATTCAATGAGAAATAACGTTTTTTTTTTTTCACATGAAATAAAAAAAAAAATATGAACTCACAATATTTTGAAAATTGGCTGGTTGAAGCACAATCAGTTTTACTTAAAAAGAAAAACGAACGCCTGGGTCGTCGTGTGATATTAAAAAGAAGAAAGTAAGTAAAATGTAAGATAAAAGCACACAAATATTAATTACTTATTTGTTATTGAAATGCACCGACATTTTGAGGGTTAATGGCTATTGGAGAATCCACTCTCCCAGCCTAAAAAATGTCGTTATTAAAAAAAGAAAGATGGTGTTTTTTTTATGATGTTATTGTACTGAAGGACCTGAAAACACTGATGACTAGACGCCCCCTCCATCATTCTCTGTTTATCTCTCTGATTCCCTCCTCTCTCTCTCTCTCTTCTCTCTCTTTCTCTCTCTCTAATATAAATCACGCTAATTCATTCATTTGCTTGTATAAAGCTCCCACTCCCATTGGGTACCGAAAGAACACCACTTCAAAGAATAAATTTAATAACGATTTATGTCTTCCAATATATATAATATATAATATATAATTTATATATATGTGTGTGTGTGTGTGCATATATGTGTATGTATCTATACATACAAGTATCTATATATGCATATGTCTTTACACGTATATATAAGTATATGCATATATGTATGTATCTGTATCTTTCTCTCTTAATATATGCATATATATATATTCAGCATGTGAGAGATTATATATAATAAATTTCACAGCCAAACAACGTCGCAGCTCACAAAAGCCATGACAGTCAACGAACCGGTAGTCCAAGACTCGAGTTTAGCCCTCATTTGGGCTCATCAGGTAGACACATCCGAAATTCTTGTGCGTGGGGCGTTTGCTCAGTTGGTAGAGTGCTTGCCCTGCATGCAAGAGGCTCGGGTTTCAAATCCTGAGTTCGGATGTGTCTAACTAATGAGCCCAAATGAGGGCTAAACTCGAGTCTTGGACTTCCGGTTCGTTGACTGTCATGGCTTTTGTGAGCTGCGACGTTGTTTGGCTGTGGAATTTATATATATATATATATATATATATATATATATATATATATATATATATATACACACACAAGATGCTCCAAAAATAATGCCCCCTTTTTTATTATCTCGCCCAAAATGGATGAGAGTGGAGTGCAAATTGTTATGATTATTGAACATATGACTTGAAAGTTTCATCTCTCTGTTTCCGACTTTAACGATGTGAGACTTAGAAAGCATCCCCTGTCATGGACATCTTTCCGAAGCAGAGATGCATTATTGAATTCCTGTAAAAAGTACACTGAGAATGGTGGAGACTATGTAGAAAAATAAATTCAGGGGCACAAAAAATCGCTCGTTTTAATAGTAACTGACATTTTAAATACGGACTCTATAAAGACAGTCTTCAACTGTTTGGGTAAAAAAACCAGGAAGCTTTACGTTTGAAACGAGCCTCCTATGACAAAGCGCACTCCGGACTATTATGACACTTAAATCATTCTTTAACTTTTGAAATAACTACTGTATATTTGGTACAATATAATAATCAATAGAGAATTGGTGTTATGTAGTAGGTCGAACACAAGAAAGTGTCGATCTTTCTATTTATTTATCTATCTAACTGGAGAGATAGATAGGAGATGAATGTGAAGGATTTTGAAAGACTGTCGAAATATGGTAAATCATATTGTAGACAAGTTTACCGGAAGATCTGGTCAGCTGATCAGATCTACGTGTATGTTACGTAGATCAGGTTAGCTGGAGATCATTAAGAGTTGGAGTTTGTGACGTTGAGCAGAGCGAACGGTTTAACAGATCGTCCCTTTTCACTGGGAAGAAGGCTGACGTGGCTCAGAATGGCAACTTAGAATTAACCACTCAAGCAAATATATTCACTTTCCATTCTTCTGCGATCCTACCTGGGAAGTGAGTAAAAACTATATAAAACCAGCCAGCATTCTTGGAAGTGAATGAATATTTGTCCAAACAGGCTCCAGCCTCCCCTCCAAGAACAGGATGAATTCCAGGTAGCAAGATCAACAACGCATGAAGGTATGTCCAAAATGCATGTATCACACACGCAGGCGCCCGCATATGAGCAATTATATATAAATATAACATAAATAGACAGCAACAACACAATTCTAGGGTTCAAATAGTGAAGAATCACCAACAATAGACATTTAGCGACACGTATACACACCAGGATAAAAAGCGTCCCAAGTACGCATATCAACGTTTAGACGATTATACAACATACACTGTTTTGGTGCCTTTTTGGTACACCATAATATAACATTGGCACTATAATAATAAAAGCGAAATCCGAATACCAAGCAAGAATTTTCTTCTAAGTTAACGTTCGATATAATTAACATCAAATGACAAAATAGAAATCAATGAACAAAAAAATTACATGCGTGTATGCCATCTATGACAATCGAGCGATCTCAATTTTCTATACTGCAATTGATATCTAATATATTTCAAATCGATTCCGTCTCATTTAAATCCATCACCTACTCCATTACTTTAGATCATATCTTGTCAATAACAATTCTAACTTTTACCCTTTCCAGAACATATATTCTACAAGGTTCCTACTTACAATGTCTCCCCACGGGACAGAGTTAGACAACAGGGTCGTTTTTTAATGTGGAAAAAAGGAACAAAAATAAAAATTGTCTCAGTCGTGAAGGATTTCTCCTCCACTGACAGAGAACAAGAAATTGAAGTGCAGTATCTGAAGAACAGATACTACACTTTGATCCTGACCCGAGGGCCATATATTCTACAAGGGTGTTACGTTATATTAGCGTTCGACGGTATATGACTCCAAACAACACTATTGATGTCGAAATGAGTGAAACGCTAATCTGCGTTACTCGATACTTGACCTTTCATGGCATTTGGAATTTACAAGTACACCATCAGGATCCACTTTTCCACCCCTTCTGGTTTCGACATTTCTCAAAAGCCTCAGCTTATACACCATGTACAAGATCAGCCTTTGTTGTTTCCCTGTTTACACACTCACACACACACACACACACACACACACACACATATGTATATATGTATGTATGTATGCATGTGTATCTATCCCGCAAATATATAAGTGAATTTATATGTATATATATGCATATATATATATATATGCATGTTTATATATGCTCGTGCGTGTATGTATATTTATGTATATGCAAGCCTGTATATAATTGCCATATGTATAAATGAAATATATATGCATGTATATGTATATAAATATATATATATGTATCTATATATATATATATACTATATATATATATATATATATATTATATATATATATATATGTGTGTGTGTGTGTGTGTGTGTGTGTGTGTGTGTGTGTGTAAGCATCTCTCTCCAGGGATATATAATTTTACTTATAAAGTAGCGTCCAAAACTAAGGGACAACATTTTAAAACCTTATATTTGTTAGAAATAATAACTGTGAAAAGCTGAAATTTTGACAATTGATAGTCCTTATTATCCATAGTAACATACTAAAATTTGAATCATTTACAAAGGATAGAAAAAGCATTATTACAATTATTTATTTTCAAAATAGGAACGTCCAAAAGTAAGGGACACTATTGACAAAAACAATGTAAAGAGTATGTTATATACAAATTCTTTGATTTCCTCTAAGGAATAAGCCTTACTTAGACATTTGCATCAGCCGGCACCATGGCGAAACGCCAAAAACTTGATTACTCTGTGAGACAAGCAATTGTGAAGCTACATAAGGAAAAGCACACCATCAGAGAGATTTCAGAGAAAGTGAAACGTCCCAAGAGTGTTGTAGGCAGGGTCGTTAAATCATACAATGGTACTGGCAAAATAGTTTTTAAATCCAGCAGACTCGCAAAACTTCGGAAAGAGAAGATTGAATAATGTAGCGCATCCCATTAAAGGGTCGTTTTAAGTCTTGCACAGAAATTAAAAGGGTTATGGATATTACCTCATGTGTTAATGTGTCAAGACGGACTGTTTCTGGACAACTGTAATAAATATGGATGTTTAATCGAACCCCAGGGAAGAAACCACTTGTTAGTTCGTAGAATAAGAAAATGTTGGAGTTTTCAAACAGGTATGTAATTTGAACATATGAAACTTGGGAAAACATTTTTTTCAGTGATGACAGCAAGTTTAATTTATTTGGAAAAACAATGTAAATAGACGTGTTGGTGAAAGTGTACTAAAAAACTGTCAAGTTTGGGGCCGGAAATGTCGTGGTTTTTGGAATGTTTTCTAGCCAAGGTCAGCGCCTCTTGTCCGGTTACAAACTCGTGTAAACGCGCAGATTTATAAAAACATTGTTCAAGATCATGTTGTGCCAATCATACTGAATTCAGGTTTCGATAGAGCTACATGTATGCAAGATAATACTCAGTTCACAAGGCAAAGGTGGTAATGAGTTACCTTAGCGAGCAAGATTCTGAAATTATGGATTGGCCACCGTAAAGTCCGGACTTAAATCCAATAGAAACTCTTTGGAAGACCTTAGGAGTGAAAGTTATTGAAAGAAATCCCAATAACACGGAGGATTTGCGAGTAAAACGCCAAGAAGAATGGTCTAAAATTAGTATCGAGTATTGTCAAGAACTGATTCTTTCTTGTAGTCGAAGATGTGCAGCTGTCATTGAGAGCAAGGGCTCATTTACTAAATATTGATTGTACATGTATTTTTATTGTTTTTGCCTGTTTACGTTGTTTTTCTCAATTTTGACCCTTACTTCCGGACGTTTCTATTTTGAAAATAAATAAATAATTGTTATAATTCTTTTTCTATTCTTTACAGATAATTCAAACGTTAGTATGTTACTTATGGATGATAACGACTACCAGTTGTCAAAATTTTCAGCTTTTCACAGTAGTTATTTCTAACAATTAGGTTTTAAAATTTTGTCCCTTAGTTTTGGACGCAACTGTACATGCATATAAATATGCATAGAGAGCGTGTAATTTTAAAGTCAGCAAGGTTTACATTTTAATAAATCACAACTAAATATTTTTGCTATACAAAACGTGCTTTGTTCCAAAGATTAATGTTTGGAAATTATAATTTAAATATAATTCCGGGTATATAGAATTAGCGGCTCATGTGTCTATTATCGTGTGATCTATAGGCCCGATTTTCACTAACTCTAGGCATTAAGTTAAACTATATTTCGGCAATAACGCGTCGAATATTGTCTTTAAAGTGATCTATTGTGTCTGGTTTATCAGCGCAGAAATGGAGCTTTATATATACCTAAAGAAAATAATATAATCATGTTAAATCGTACGAACGAGATAGTCAGTTGATTGGTTCATTTCATGAAATTATTCGTTCATCAAATGTTCTTGCACTGTGTGTCATGTGGCACTGTCCTGCTGAAACCACATGTCTGCAACATTTATGCCATTCAGTTGAGGCACGAAGAAGTTGGTAATCATTTTTGTATAGCTCACCGTTGAATGTTACGTTCTGACCATCATCATCTTTAAAGGCATATAGACCAATGATTCCCCCAGCTCATAAAGCGCACCAAACAATGGCTTTTTTAATGTAACGCTGTTTCGACCATAGCTTGTGGATTATCATCGCTTCATATTCGGAAACTCTGTTTATTGACATAGTGAATATCACTGAAGAAAATTTTGAAAGAAAATGATGGATTAATGACATTATTTCCTTCATTCCATTCACCAAATGTGTAGCGTTAACAACGATCATTTGGCTTCAACTCCTGCACAAGTTGAATCTCGTAAGCGCAAAAACAAAGATCTTTATGCATGTTCTTTTATAAAGTTGGGGAGCACAAGTTTAATTGTTGAGCACGTTAACGAACTGACACATTTGCAGCAGCGTTCTAATTTAACGTTGTTAATCAAAAAGATAACTTGCAGAAATGGCGTTGCTTTTAAACCACCCACGAAGGTCGTTGTTAATGTAGGGGAAAAGCAGCTCCTCCTAAAAAGGGGGCACTCTGGCAGTATCTAAATAAATAGTAATTGTCTCAGTATGAAGGGCTTCCACTACATTGACCAATTACAGAACAGATACTACCCGGCCGAAAGGCTAGGCACCAACCGTTTTCGTTCGATTAGTTTCGCTTTATTTATGCGAAAAACAAAAACAAACAAGGGGATTTTTTATAACTCGATAAAAAAAAAAGAGAGAGACGATGTCCGTTTGCAAATCTTAGATATTACAATCTAGGACATATAAGAAAACTTCTCCCGGAATCTAACTGACGCGAGACCACCGACACAAAAAGCTTTTCGTGAACATACACAAACGCGTGCGCCTATTTTGCCTTTTATATATAAGATTATCCTGGGTGCCTGGCGTTGCTGGATGTTTGGGGTGGGGGTGAGCGAAAAAAATATTTTACCGGATTGATATAATAAAAAATTTGCCGGATATCCAATCAAACTAAAAAGAAAAACTGTGGAAATATGTAAATATTGGACTGTTACCAGCTTCCTTGGAGTTATTACAATACGCACTGGATCTGTTTACTGCCGAATACCAAAAGCCTTCATTACAGGATTTAGAATGCACTTTCGATTTGAAGTTCAATATCCTTTCTTTTTTTTTTTTCTTTTGCAACAGCATCAATATCTAATTTCCCTTATTCTATGTAGCTAAAATGATTTAAAAACTTAAAAAAAAAAAAAAACATTTAGCAAATTAGGTGCAAATCTTTTATAATATTTGCTAATATTTTTTCCTCCGAGGAGATGTATAAACATCGAAAACTCATAAGTTCAGGAAATATATTGTACTATACTGTATTCTTTGTCTTGCATACAATAAAATTTCTATATTTGAAATTTAACTTTTTCAAATCACGAATTTTAAATTCCTAAATTATGATATATATATATATATATATATATATATATATATATATATATATATATATATATATATATACTAGCTGTAGGCCAGACGCTGCTCGGTTGTACCATACGCTTAAACATGATATTTTAATCTATCTTGTTTGCGTACGTATTATGACTAATCCTCTATTTGATATTATATATTAACGAGTAATTATTTTTCCCTGTTGGATTAATCTGGAAACAAATTAATAAAATAATTAAATAATAATGATAATTAAATAATAATGATAATGTCATTCATCAAATTTAATAAATATTTAGTTAAAAAAGTTTTAATATTTAAAAAATAAAGTTATAACTACAACCACCACCAGCACCACCACTCCTGCTACTACTTCTACTAATACTACTACTACTGCTACTACTACTAATAATAATAACAACATAAAATACGTCTCAAAAAAGAGGCGACGTAAATAAACAAAGAGAAAGTAACTCTCTCAACACTTAGATAAGTGTAAAAATAAAAAAAAAATCGCTAATAATTTTTTTTTTTTAATGATTTTACATTATTATGATGAAAAACGTTTGACAGGGTATCGTAATTGAGTGGTAAAACATAAGCTTTGTGATTGGGCAGTTACTAGTTCGATCCTTGTTAAAAGTTTAGCCATGCTGACGAGGGGTGATACCCAGAAACATGTGTTTATGGATAACTTTCATACAGGTAAAAATATTTAATTGGTTTAAATGAAAATTGATAATAACAATTCTGATTTCGCTTATGAACGTCTCTCTGGAAAGGAATGGGATTCATTTCCAGAGGATTTCCCTTAATCTCGGCTTCAAACCAGGAGCTTCAAAGGTCAAGGGTTTTCCTAAGGATGTTGGTGGTGACTATAATTGCAAAGGTTTGAAGGCCGCCTAAAACATCGGGGATTTGTAGTTTCTTCAATTGCCCTTCCAGGCGACTTGATACTACTCCTAGTGTACCAACTACGACCGAGATTATTTGTGTTTTAACCCCGTGTATACGCCTTATCTCCAAGGCCAATGAAACATAATTGCTCGACTTCTCATTCTCCTTCTCTCTCACATTCCTGTCCCAGGGTACTGAGAAGTCTACAATTTGCCAGTTTTTTTTTTTTTTTTAGACTTTGTCAATGATGACAGAATCCGGACGATTATGTTCCAATTGCTTAGTGGTTATGACACTTTTATCACACCATACCTCTACCTTGCAATCCTCACGTTCTCACTTCATCAGACACCTCCTCAAACCATTTTCCAGCACACTTCACCCAAACCCTCTTACACACCTCCCAATATATCCGGAGTCCCATGCGATCGTGTCTTTTGTGGTACTCTCTCTCTCTCTCTCTCTCTGAGCCAGTTCACTACACCCTGCTGCAAGGTGCGCAATTGATTCTGAGGTCTTACCACAAATCCGGCATTCTGTAGCAATTTCCTCTCCTAGAACCACTTTTTTGAAAAATCGTGTTCCTAATGCCTGCTCTTGTGCTGCACAAACAAAAGCTTCAGTACTCTTAGCCAGATACCCAGCTCAAAGCCATAGCCATGATCTTTCATCAGCCACTTCTGCTATATCCTGGAAGAACCTTCTAGGGATTTTCTTCCTAGCCGGTTCCTCTGCCCTTTCTCTATCCATACGTTTCACATAATCAGCCTTGGTCTCACATACCTACACTTCATTGGCTACAACCTTAACCATCCACTCCTCACTTCTAACCACATGCTCCTTCAACGACATCTCTTCGGTTCTAACACAATCTTTTACACTTTTCAATCCTCTCCCACCATCTTTCCTCTTTTGATACAGCCTTGCTACGCTACTTCTAATGTGAAATATACCAAACATTGCTAAAACTTTTCTTGTATTGATATCCATGGCATGCAAATCCTTGTCAGACCGTTCTAAAATTCCCGCACTATATCTCAAAACACTGACTGTCCATGCATTTACTGCTTTCATTAGATTTCCTCCATACAGTTTCGACTTTGCAATTGGTTTCACTCTTCTAAGATACTCCTTCCTGACTTTTTCTTTCATTTCTCTGTTCATGATCCCTACACCGTCCAGCACTCCTAAATACTTATATCCTGTATCTTCTTTTTCTTTCATGATTTCTCCATTTGGCAGCACTATTCCATTCGAATGAATCTTTACTCCTCTTTTCATCACCAGCACCACACATTTACTAATCCCAAACTCCATCCCAATGTCTTCTGAGTATGTCCCCACAAGTTCTACCAGTCTCTTCATTTCCTTTTCATTTCTACCGAATATTTTCAAATCATCCATAAACAGTAGATGGTTGAGGCGTCTGTCACCAGATCTAAAGTTATACCCCAGTTTTTCTCTCTTCAAATAGATGCTCAGTGGCATCATTATCATTACAAAAAGAAGTGGCGATAACGAATCTC
Source organism: Euprymna scolopes (assembly GCF_053919585.1). Classification (NCBI taxonomy): domain Eukaryota; kingdom Metazoa; phylum Mollusca; class Cephalopoda; order Sepiida; family Sepiolidae; genus Euprymna; species Euprymna scolopes. Next base: position 20,139,822 of record NC_136521.1, on the reverse strand, counting down.
CTTGAAATATCCCACGTTTAATGCCAACCTGCTCCATCTCCTCTCTGTTTGCTGTTAGCACCGTTTTTCATTCAGCCATACTTGTCTCCAAAAGCCCTACCACATTCTCAGCCACCTTCATCATTAATAATATTTCACGTATCCATGAATGAGGAACCATGTCATCAACCTTTCTGTAATCGATCCATGCTACGCTCAGATTTCTCTTCTTCTTCTCCGCATCCTGCATTATTGCTTTATCAATTAGTAGTTGCTCTTTAGTACCTCTCGAGCCTTTCCGGCACCCCTTTTGTTCGTCAGGAAAACACCATTACTCTCTAGATGTTCATAAATTTTCTCCGCAAATATTCCAGTCAACAGTTTCCACATCAATGGCAGACATGTAATTGGTCTATAATTATTGGCATCTGTTCCTTTTGCAGGATCTTTCCTAATCAGTGTTGTTCTTCCCTTCACAAGCCAATCAGGGACATCTCCCTACTCTACAACCCTTTGCAGAGCAGCGGCTATAGGTGGATAAAGGCATGGGAACTGTTTAAACCAGAAGCCCATCATTCCATCTGGACCAGGTGACCTCCAGTTTGTCATCCTTCGTATGCCAGCTTTAACGTCATCGATGGTTATCTCAACGTTCTTCATCTGCTGCATTTCTGATAGCCTTTCTCTGACCTCTCCCAACCAGCTAGCTTTTTTATTATATCGCCCTTCGACAGACAAAATCCGACTCCAGAACTTCCTTGCATCTTTTGCATTTGGAGGGTTGTTATTTCCCGCCTGTTTACTACCATTTAATTCTTTATAAAGCTGAGACTGATTGTTCCGGAAAAGACGAAATGCAACACTTTTTTCCAACAAAGTTCCTAATTTTTATACCACCAGTGTGGACCTTCTCTTTCAACATTGTTAGAACGTTCATCGTTCCCTTTTCCAACAATCTATACCTCCTTTCAAGCTTTCTGTCTTAGTTTAACTCCTTTTCTTATTTCTTAGATTCTACCAATGTCTTTCCGCCACCGTTTAATACTTTCTTCAAGCCGTCTCTGCCAGTGTGGCCTTCTATCCTTCATTTTTCCCTTTTTCTTCTGTAATAAGCCAAGACGATTCGCAATAACGTATTACGCTGCATATAAAAGCCTGTTAATATCCGTAATCGATATGTTCTTTCTTATGATGTTGTGAATTACTCCTTGAATTATTTTTACCTCGTTTTTTACCTTCCGCCTATCACTACTCTTCATACTTGGAATCTCTATGATATCGTCTCTAAGAAGAACCTCTCTTAACTTCTGAAGTACTTCTTTTTCTACAGAAGTAAAAGTTTGAACTTTATCACCACTTCTCCATACATCTGCTCCTTTCACTGGCTCCATTGTTTCAGAGGCAATGATCTCATCTGCCTTAGATCCTTCAAACTCTTTCTCATTACTTCCCTTAACCATAGGATTCCATACCTCCTCAGATGTCCGCCTCCCATCATCGCTTACATTTCCCTTCTGCACTTCAACTCTTTCAGTTCTTTCATCAGAGCTAGTTTCATCAATTTTACTTTCGTTATTCATTTCATTCCTAACCATCCATTCAATCTCTTCTCTTGCAATCACTGAAAGTAGGTTGTTACTATTAATTTGTTTTAACTGGGATACCAAACTCGCGACACATCTAGCTCCTCCTCCTCTCAATTCCCATTCTTCTTTCACTTTTCGGATATATCCACCAGATTTGGTACTTCCACTTCTTACAAAGCATTCCCACAGTACTCTTCTTTCCTCATTCGTCCACGTTTTTTTTTGTTTTTTTACATTTCTTGTTCCGACTCCCTCCGTATCTTGGGACCCTCTCTGGCAATTCTTACTCCCCCTATATCCAGCCACATCCTCAGAATTTCGAACAGTTTTATGATGACGACAGGACCCACCCTGTTTACCAGTGGGACACATATCTGACGTGAGACCACCACAAGATGTTCTAGCCTCATTCACGTCGTTATTTTCAATATTTTGATTTGACATTCTCACATAAATAGGGTTAGTTAGACATTATCTCTAGAAGGGTTCCCCACCAAGGTCAAAGATCCCCTCCCGACCTTTTTCCTCCATCACCACCACTATTCCCATTACCACCACCAACAACAATATAGTATTACTTAACATTTTTATCCTTTGCTTCCTGAGGCCAAAAGGAAAACATCTTAGATTAGACTAATAGTTAGAATAATTCAACTATTTATTTTATTGTTAATTCCAACAAATCAGCGTTTAAAAATAATTTTGCAGCAAAGGTTAATCTTTTATAAACAAAATTTGAAAACAAAAAATGATTCTAAACAATTAAAAAGACGAAGTAAATTAAACAGTAAATTCATTAAGATATTGCGAAATTGTATTTTGCCTAAAATCAGATAAAAGTATGGCAATTTGAAGTTAAAAACCTTTGCTAAAATTTTCCAAAATTAATTTTTTTATAAATAATTAAAAAATATTTAAGCCCGTTGAAATGTATTGGGGTTAGAATCGTTATTATTTTATTAACATTTAACACTATTTTCTCTATTTTTATACTGCTCTAGGATTTTAAAGACAATATTCTCTTACAAGACGATCACATATAGGCTTACTTTTATATATTTTCTAAAAGTCATATTTAGCGCTAAATATTCCTCAACCTGTTGCAGTTAAGATATGAAAAGTCTTTTCTAAGAGATTGTTTTATATGCTTTTCAGATCACTGATGGTTTGGTCTGTGGATTAGGCCAAATACCCAAGCAATAAATTCACTAATGGCAATGAGTTCATTTATGGCTTCTTTAAAATCTTGAAAGTACTTCATGATCATGATATTTATGAATCCTAAAGCGTTTTATAAGACCAAATGAATCAATAGCTATGTTGTAAATCTAAACGAAGATATAACATTGTGTATAGCAACAGTACAATATATCGTTCAGAATTTGACGAAAATGATTTTTATTTTATGAGAGTAATCCTCATAATTTGATGTGAATATTTATCAGATAATTGAAATGAAAGGTTATAGCTGACACACGTTCTATGGCTGAGTTTTTAAAACTAATAATAATCACCTAAAGATGAGATTTATTCACTTTTGGGCGCAGCTTCTATCGTATTTATGCCTGAAACATATCGTAAATATAAGGGCTTTGGAGCGCAGATATTCATGAGACGACATTTGTGAATTGATCTCTCACTATAGATAATCATTAAATATACAATTGCACACGGTAACATCAAGTCTGGAATATAATTTTATGTAAAAATGATTGGTAGAATGAAAATAGAACCAGAGAATTAACAGTTTATACACCGATCAAGCAGGATATAGTCCAATCTGTAGATGATGAAAATATAATAAATTATTGATTATTTATCGATAAGTGTTAGATACGGACATTTTCGAAATTTCTTTGCAGAGAATTACTTTATAATTAGTTTCAATTGATTGGTCTTTCGGCTCTCATTTTTTATAGATAGGATTTCAACCTATTAGGTTCCTATGCTTGTTGGATTCCGGGTATTTGCCCCATCGCTCCCACATATTGAGATGGCCCGGAATACTCTATATACTATTTAAAAGCCATGGTATTTTATGGGTTTGTCTGTTCGTACGCAAATAGAATCATGTCAACGCTGTATACATAAAAATAAATAGAAATAGGCAGAGTACAGAGAAAGTAGGTATTACGATATCCAAATTTGAATCTCACGTAAGAGTAAAAAAAAATTAAAACTGATGACAAGTTTTATACATTTAAAAGTTACATTACCTAAGACATGTATAATCAATGAATCAGATCTTGCATAACTTTCTAGTCGACCTCATTGTCTCATCAATTCATAATGATCGGTCACTATGAAATAGAGAAAGTCTCACCAACCAAAGATGCAGACAATATTAATGGTTTTGAGACTTTCGCGTGGTGTCAGCTCTAACTCTTATCGATTAAAACACGATGTTTTGAATGAAATAAAAAGTACAATCATGTTAACATATTCGACGTTAAGATTTTACAAGGAGTGTGATTATTTAAAACTCATTTATTTACCATAAAAAGGACGGTGTTTTGAGATTGCTATTTTTAAAAAGGAAATAATAGGAACACATCAACAACAAACGATACTTGATAAGAATGGGATGCTATTGTTGCAAGTTCGCATTGTCTAACACATATATAATCCATTGCATACACCGCATCTAGCATAACTTTCTAGTTGTCACCATCATCTCATCAATTCACATGGATACACAAGGCTTCTTTTTAATGGAAGATTTAATAAATTTAAACAAAGTGAGAAATTAAATCAGACAGAATATGAGAAACGGGTCAGGGTGTTTGAGAGAGAAAATATTCATGGTTCTGTGTCTTGTATTCTGGAGTCACATCTGACCCTTCAAACGTCACACAAGTTTTCTATTGAAATATATGCCATATGTAACATACGAAATAAAAAAGGTAGACGACAGTCATATGAACACTTTACAATTTACAGTGAGAGAGAATAAATGTTATAACATATTGATCATTTAAACTCATATATGGATGGTGTTTTTCGTACACAAATAGAAACATAATAAGGAGAGTACCCACAAGTCTACACAATTTGTTGAAGCAAAAACATAAGAATTATATATATATATATATATATATATATATAGTTATCCACATACAGTATTGTTGCGTTGTATCACAACTCATCATTGCGGTTAGTCATACACATTTCCCCAGCTGTCGATCGAACCTAAAACCGTCTCATTGAGAGACGGCAGCTCTCACCATCGGAGCACGAATCAGGGCCGTAAATATTTCTCGTCAAGTGTGTATTAAATCCACACCGTCCGTCACAACAGTGCTCTAGCCATCAGCTTTTTTACAAACAAATTAATAGTGGGCTTCGCTTAATAGATTAAATACGCGTCGGGTGAAAATATATTTACAAAGTGCTCAACCCAAAGAGAGGAGGTTTAATTGTCATCCATATACAGTACTGATTCGTTGTATCACAACTCACCAGTGCGCCTAGACATAATCTGTTATTGTTTTTTATTAAAGATTCTGTTGAAATATTTCATTGAATTTGTTTCGCTTAACTAAGATATATATATATATATATATATATATATATATATATATATATATATATATATATATATATAAGCCTAGGATTGTAACCTAGAACCATCGCGTTGACAGTCGGCAGTTCTAGCGATCGACCCGCGGGAGCGGCGCCCGTAAACTATCCCGCCAAATATCTGTTTAAACAAACATTTGTCCACTACTTTTACAGTGCTCTAACCGCTTGTTCATAAACAAACAATGAGCGTCGCATTAAGCAGCGGGTGAGATAATTTACGACAGTGCTCTACCCAAAGAGGGGGGGGCTTTAATATACCGTTTTTAAATCCCCAAAACAGCCTTTCATGGTAAACAACTGATGATCCAAGACCATATATATATATATATATATATATATATATATATATATATATATACATATACATATATATATACATATATATATATATATATATATATATATATATATATATATATATATATATATATATATATATATACGTAGATTTTGTTGTTGTTTAAACGATATCGAGGTTAGCATCTCCACCTTGAAGATCAGATGGTTTTTTTTTTGGTTTTTGTTTTTTAGAAATTGCCCATGTTTTATTTTGTACATAAACCAATAATATTTTTTATTTATTTATTTGTTTTTAAAACAGTAATCTACGTACATGCTTGTTTCGGGGCACTACCCCTCTTCAGCGTATCTTGACTGTTATTAGGACTATAACCCTGGACCTTATGTATTCTAGTCCAGCGTCTTAATCCAGTACGCTATGTTGCTATAGACGATTTACTGTATAGTTTTTATGGTTTATATATTTACGTAAATTTTGTTGTTGATTTTTTAAACGATATTGAGGTTAGGTCTACACCTTGAAGATCGGATTTTTTTTTTTTAGAAATAGCCCATTTTTTTATTTTGGACGTAAACAAATAATATTTTTATTTATTTATTTATTTTAAAAACAGTAATCTACGTACATGTATGTTTCGGAGCACTATATATATATATCTGCGCAATGGAAACAACTTTCCATCGTAATTGCTGAATCCACGGTATTTTAGGTGTGTCAAATGATTAACAAGGCAGTTTGTTTCGCCAATAAAATAGGTCGGAAAGGTGGTTTGAGTCGTTCTGAAAAGAGTACTATTACAGAACAGCTAGCAAAAGGTAAAACTACCCACGAAATATCGAAAATGATAGGAAGGTACCATCAAACTGTGAAGAACTTTGACAAGGGCCCTACAAAGGTAGATAAGAGAGCTGATAAAGGTAAATCTAGAGTTGTTTCACCCCGTTCTCTACTCCAAATTAAACGTGAAGTTGTTAAGAACACTGGGCAGACAGACAAGTGAAGAAATCTTTGACCAAGCCGGATTGAAGAATGTCTCAAATAGTACTCGATGTCGCCTTCTGTAAGAAGTGGCAAAGTCTGTTAAACCGTGACAAAGCCTCCATTAAAAAAACATCACATAAAAAACGATTGAAAAGGGCAGAGGAGAACATGAAAACTGATTTTTCCAAATTTTGTTCATGTCACTTGATGGCCCAGATGGATGGAGCAAGGAATGAGTCCTAGATGGACGACATCGTCATCAGCGTTTAAAGCGCCTTTGGAGTATCATGGAGCGACGGCTCTATGCAAGTGAGCGCCAATTTAAGAGCAAAGATAAGTTGTGGGATGCTCTCCAAGAGGTATCGCGAGAAATAACTGTTGATGAAACCACAAATTTGACTAATTCCGTAGATCAACGTGTTTTACAAATCATTCACAAAAAGGATCGCATATCTCCTACTAATTATGTCAACGTAGAAATTGCTATGTAGTTATTGTGCTCTAAGGATTTTTCCTAGTTCATTTAATGTTTGAAAATTATTTCAATAAACAAGTTATGGGTATATTGTGTTTTTTCTCAACCTCGTTAATAACTTGACACACTGAAATCAACAGACATTCCTGTCATAGTTTCGCTAATACTGCTTCAAATACTTTTATTTTCTGACTGGAGTTGCTGAATAGTATTGTAAACACTTTCTTAAAGTTTCACGAATTTTTATTCACTCGTTCCTTAAATATTAAAAAATATGTAAACTCGTTAATAATTTGATACGCAGTATATATATATGTATATATATATGTGTGTGTGTGTGTGTATGTTTCAGTTCTAAACATGTATTAGCATCAATAAATTGTTAAAACAATTTGATTCGATTTTGTTTGTTTTTATTTATTATTTCATTCATTTGATTTGTAGTTAAGATTATTCAATTTAAAATGAAATATTTTAAACATTTTATTTTGCGTTTTCATTAAAAGTTCAATTTTTTTTTACTTTAATAAATCTATCTATCTATCTTCTATACTCCTATAAATTCGTTTTTCTTGTGTGTGTATTGATATTCATATTAAAACCCTCTTTTCTATTTATTTAAAAAGAAAATACAATTTTCTTATATATGGGTTGTGAAAATGTATTCACGTGCAAACGATCTAACTAATTTGCATATTCTTTTAAACATTCATTTTAATTAATTCCCTATTAGTTTTTTCGGGTTTCTTATGGGAGGATCATCTAGAGTTAACTATTACGTGTAATTATATTCATGCAGATATTCTACATGATTTATACTTAGATAATATTTGCGTAAAATCTTTACAGTAAACAAAAAATTGTTTCCATATATATTTATGTATACGTATATATTTTTGTTTAATCTATTAGTCTATCTATCTATCTATATATCTATAAATGTGAGCGTGTCTGTGTGTCTCTCTGTGCGTCTGTGTGTCTGCATATCTCTTTCTGTGTACATTTCCCTATGCAATAACTCTGTCAATTTTTAGTGGTACTGAGATTTGGGAAAGTTGATGTGATCGGTTTTCGGCCAGAAATTTGGCTGTTAAGGGATCAAAGTTCAACGATTTGACCTTTGAGAACTCTACCAAGCTGCTTCGCCAATTTGGGGTCTACACACTTGAAATTTTGGATATAGGTTCCTTGGACATAGATCTAACTTAATAACTTGATTTGAGCCCAAAACAATAAATGTTAAGGGGTCATAATAGGGTCAAATTTAAAAACATTAACCCTTTTTTGTTTGTTTTTACTCAGCATATACCTCCAAACGCCCAGGCAACGCCGGGCTGAAATGCTAGAATATCTGTAAAACTGAACGTGTCTGTGTGTCTGTCTGTGTCTCTGTCGGTGTACATTTCTCTACGCAGTAACTTTGTCAATTTGAAGTCTACAGACTCGAAATTTGATATACAGGATACTGAGATTTCGGAAAATCTTTGGGATCGGTTTTCGGCCAGAAATTTGGCTGTTAAGGGATCAAAGTTCAACAATTTGACTTTGGAGTACTCTACCAAACTCCTCCGACAATTTTAGATCTAAACACTTGAAATTTTAGATATAGGGCCCTAGGACATGGATCTAACTTATTAACTTAATTTGAGCCCAAAACAATAAATGTTAAGGGGCTATAATAGGGGTCAAAGTTTTAAAAAAATTGACATCTGCGGTCTCTACCAAATTATCAGACAATTTCTAGTGTAAACATTTGAAATTTTACATAAAGGGTATTCAGAGATAGGGCAAGCTTTTTCATCGGTTTGGGTCGAAAATTTTTAGTTACCAATATATAAATGTATGTACGTATGTATGTGTGTTTGCATGTCTGCCTAAAACTTTCGACAGAAACGACGGATTTTACTAAGATCAGTATCGTTTTAAAGTTCGACCTTTCATACGACAAATATTGAAAAGTTGTCTGAAAACATTAATATCTTCATCTTCAACTAGGCACTTTTCTACAGGGCGGAGTCTCTTTTTTCGCCGATATTTTTGAAAGATATCTTCTCCTTTCTATAGCCTTATTTTGGCGGTGGTCGTAACCGTAAAGAGGTCAGTTTTTCCCCCGTCCTTTTCCTCCTTCACGGTATGGGTTCGAGCCTGCCTTCTTACGACCACATTTTTTTTTGCTCAACATACACATCCAAACACCCGGGCAACGCCGGGCGGAAATGCTAGTATATCTATAAAATTGAACGTGTCTGTGTATCTGTCTGTCTGTTTATCTGTCTGTGTGTCTGTGTGTGTACATTTCCCTACTCAATAACTCTGTCAAGTTTTAGTCTACAGACTCGAAATGTGATATACAGGGTACTGAGATTTGTAAAAAAATCGATGTGATTAGTTTTCGGGCAGAAATTTGGCGAGTAAGGGGTCAAAATGTAACGATTTGCCCTTTGATGACTCTACCAAACTCCTCCGCCAATTTGGGGTCTACGCACATGAAATTTTAGATATAGGTTCCTTGAACATGGATCTAACTTAATAACTTGAGTTGAGCCCAAAACAATAAAATTTAAGGGGTTATAATAGGGGTCAAAGTTAAAAAATTGATCGCTTTTTTTTCTTTTTTTTTTGCTCAACATACACCTCCAAATACCCGGGCAACGCTGGCCACCCATGCTAATAATATATATTTTAAAGTTAGATGTTTTTATTTGAATTTGTGATTTTTTTTAATTTGAGGTTCAACGTTGATTATTTGAGAGTTTTTGTAACTGGTTGTTTGGAAACTTTTCTGCGTTTAATGCTTCATACATTTTTTTAACACTCTTTTTCTCTTATCAGAAAAAAAGTAATTCTAATTCCTTTGAATTATCTCTCTGTATAAAATGGAGAAATAATGTAATTGGTACTCGACTATTTAAAAGTACGTATTTACATGTTTATCTGTAAAGGAATGTTTCTTTTCTAACCTTAACCCTATCTCTAATCCAAAACCCAACCTGAAGAAACAGAACGTGATGCGAAGAGATAACAAAAACTCATGAAATTATTCATTTTCAACCCCTTCCCCACTAAACTAAGATTAAAACTGGTATTTTGTTTTCTTTCGTCTCTATAACATCATTTGTAACGATCGGTCGGTCAACCGCAAGCGTATCCTGCTCTATAACAATGTGTATTTATTTATAAATATATATTCATTCAGTCACACGGATTCCCGCCACCCACAATAAGGAAAGAAAAGAAGCAAATATTTTTCCATAATCAGACATTTACTTTTTTGAATGTTTCAGGAAAAGGGATATATTTGTTTGAAGAAACTGAATGGGTCTTACTACTGTTTCGACTAATAATCTTGGTCAATTATCTTACTAAACAAGTGTTCGTAGTCAAACCTAATAATATAATTAGCTTGTAAAGTTTTCGGCGTACCTTCAACAACTCTCTATAGACGGCTCTATCAGCCCATATTAATGGTTAAAGTAGCCAATCACAAAGACCCGGATGTACTCATATTCATTACATTACCTCCCCATGAGCACAATTTTTCCATGAAATTTAGCTTTAATATTTTTTCATTTTAGGATCTGGACATAATCTATCAACTTTCTTTCTGTATTTTCCTCATTACTAGCATTTGCTGCTACAATAATTTCCCTGAGAGTTGTAGTCAGGATGAAACCATAGCCGACGCGAGCATTTATACTACGAGCTTCTGATTTCTGCTCATCAATTATAAACCTATCAGAGAGAAATATGTTAATAATTGAGAAGACATTTAGCTATTCCGTAGCTAGATATCTTGTTAAGTAGATTTTTATACCATACTCTATCAAAATATGTTAATATGTCATGAGCAATTACCCTAGAAACAGAGACCCGTCAAGTGATCACTAATCCTTTGTGACATAATAGTTAGTTGTAGATCTAGCAGTGAAGACTCGCATGGTCTTTTAAACAATCATTTAATTCAGTAAAAAATCAGCACATATTTCTGATTTTTTTTTCGGTTTTTTCTTTTCATACATACGGTTGGAGACGCTCGATCTGAGTAATCGAACTTTGAAATTATACTAATTTTTAGCCTTTTTTAAATTTCTCAATAATTGTGTACTTTTCTTTCGGATTTGAAAAGCGGGTTAACATTTTCTTTTAATTCGAGGACAACTTCTGTTTTTGTGCATAGAACGAGTCCCTCTTAAAATCTTAAGGTAATATGCTTTCTTTATTTGCAATATATCTTTCTGTTTGCGTCGTCTTATTTCTCTTTAAAACATTAAAACTTTATTATATAATAATTAATTATTTTATTTATTTCAAAACAACGAATTTTATTGTCTAAATTATGTTTCATCATTAATTATTGTTAAATTATTACGGAAAGAATTAATCGGTAATTTCTATATGTTAAACAGTACGATTCAGTCTAAACCTATTTTCCATTTGTGTCGATTTATGTCGCTGCAATTTTTGATGAGGAATTCGTTTTATTGTTCGAATTTAATTACGGAAAAGGTCTTATAAATCATCTCTCTTTATTTATACCGCGACTATTTTCATAAATGCTAAATTTCCTTGATATTGAAATATATCAAATATCACTAAATAAAATCACCATCATCTATTTTGCTCTCTTAATTGCAAAAATGTGAAATGAAATAGTTTCATTGTTTAAAGGTGGCTTCATCTAGATCAACTGCTACGTTCGGCCGGTTGCTTGTATATATATATATATATATATATATATATATATATATATATATGTGTGTGTGTGTGTGTGTGTGTGTGTGTGTGTGTGTGTGTGTGTGTGTGTGTGTGTGTGTGTGTGTGCGTGCGTGTATGAAAAAAGTATGTTCTATTATATTTCACCTTTTATTCATACCAATTTTTATTTCTGAAGCTCCATGTATGTTAAATTTAACAAAAGACCAAATATCATGGATGGCAACAGCTAGATTCTAAATTCCAATAATTTATTAATCTTACCATTTATTTATTTCAACATGTAAAAATTTCCAAATTTTTTTTATCAGCACCTGTTTTGTAACGTATAAACAATCGGTTATTATTATGTCAATACTGAATTCGTTACGTGTTGACTCATCAGAAAAATTGGATTTTTTTACTTTAAACAGAAAAGAAAATTAAAATGGCAATGATTACATAAAGCCGAAAATTTTGGAACAATAGTTGCAACGTGTGATATGATATTGAAGCTGTATTTGATTAAATAAAAAAGATATTCAAGCCGTATTTTACCTATTTATATAACGTTTTCATATTGTTTTAATTGTTTATTTTTTATTTCGAAACAACTAATATTTGTTGTCCAAATTATGCTAACTGTGATAAATTTACAATGGGGGATTTGTTCTTTTATATACTAAACCCGCTGTTCCCGGCCACGCATTGCTATGTCTTAGTGGAAATGGAAAAATATGCTGACAGAAATGGAAATGCCCCCTTCTGAATAAACATAGGACAAGTTTTTTTTTTAATATTATTTTTATGATTTTTTTTTTTTTTGTAACGGAATACCTTGGCCCAATCACTGCAAAAAATACATCGCGCCCATCAAACTTAAACAGGACCGGAAACGTGAAATGAAATGAAACGTCAATTATTTATTTATTTATTTATTTGTTTAACTATTATTATTATTATTATTATTATTATTATTATTATTATTATTATTATTATTATTGGCTCACAAGGAGCTTTCAAACAGGTCTTCCGAGATCTTTCCATGAAAACATGGAAGCTAAGTGACAACAAGTCTCCCAGGTTTCAAGTACTCTCCACCTCTTTTAATAACATTTGCAAATAAATTTGCACTATCGCAACAGCTGCTTGCTATTGATTTCTTGTTGGCAGAAGCTATTGGTCCTTACTGAGATTTGAGTGGCACTAAGCCTCCCAAAGGTCCCAGATGTAAAATAGTGTGTTAGAACTGAGATGTCGTTGAAGGAGCATGTGGTTAGAAGTGAGGAGTGGATGCTCAAGGTTGTGGCCAATGAAGTGGAAGTGTGTGAAACCAAGGCTGATTATGTGAAACGTATGGACAGAGAAAGAGCAGAGGAACTGGCTAGGAAGAAAATGAAAAGTTCTTCCAGGATATTGCAAAAGTGCCCGATGAAAGCAAATGGCAATGGCTTAAAGCTGGGTATCTGACTAAGGGTACTGAAGCTTTTGTTTGTGCAGTACAAGAGCAGGCATTAGGAACACGACTGTTCAAAAAAGTGGTTCTAGGATTTGTGGTAAGGCGTCAGAGTCAATTGCACACCTTGCAGCAGGGTGTAGCGGATTGGCCCAGAGAGAGTATCGTAAAAGACACGATCGCATGGGACTCCTGATATATTGGGAGGTCCGTAAGAAGGTTCGAGTGATGTGTGCTGGAAAGTAGTTTGAGGAGGTGCCTTATGAAGTGAAAACAGAAGTGAGGATGGCAATGTAGAAGTAAGGTGGGAGAAAAGTGTCATAACGACCAAGCAATCGGAACATAATCGTCCGGATTTGGTCGACATTGACAAGATCTCAAAAAAAATCTGGCAAATTGTAGATTTCTCAGTCCCTAGGTGTGGGGTATATGGTTAGAAAAGAAAAAAAAACGTACCGGGAGTATCTGCATCGCTCTTTGGGAAAGAAGAAGGAAAGGATGGCTAGCTCATTTATATACACGAAGGGCATCTTGGGAAGGCAGAGCATGATGGGAGAATGTATTTTTTTCCTGTCTCTTCCTTTTTTCTAGATAGGAAGATATAAAATCTGGGAAAGATTCCGTGAAGCGCGAGAAAGAAACGAGTCGTGAGCATCTTCTCTTGAAAAGAATTTCGTATTGCTGACGTTCAGATTGTGCGGTGTGACATTGGTGGCGAGAGGCCATGTGTGGTGGATTGGAAAAGAAGAGGACAGAAACGTGCTGTTGTCGAGCGAGTGACTCACTCAAAGAAAAAAATGTAAATTTTATATTTACACATCTGAACGTAACGACTTTTATTCTATAAATAGATAGGCACACGTGCACAAGTTATCCGGAAATAGAAATCTTCTTACGATCTAGAAAGACATGACAATATGCCAGTTGGCAAACGACGCCGAACCATTATGGCAAACTGACGTTAAGTATTTTTAAAATTCATACTAACAAATGTTTTTCATGTTATCTTGTTCAAACTTGTTTTCTTGTTTTATTTATGTATATGTATTTACTTGTCTGTATTTTTCCTGTCTTATTCGTCACCCCCCCCCTTCGCGACTACAATTGAAACAGGCAAAATACTGCTCACCCATGCTACAAAGTAAACTAGCGATAAAAAAAACAAAATGCCGTTAATTATTTTCTCTATTACAATAGATAAAGTTAGGACTTTATTTAAGTAATATACTTAATATATAATATTACTGCAAGCTTGCTTATATTGAAAATGCTTGCTTCCTTGCTAGCCAATCAAACCATCTAATATAGTTAGTCTTATTTTCAATTATATTCGAAATATAATACAGTGACATTAGCAAAGTAAAAGTCGCCTATGAAAACGAACCTCCTAAATATAAACCTTGAATAATTATCTAAGCTCAAACGTAAATTAATATTAAGCCGACTTTACAAATTGATAAAAAAACTTCCACCCATTAATATGGGAGGGGATATTATCATGAAAAGTGTCCTGAATTGATAATTCAGCACCGGACTTTACTACTTAGATATTATTAATAAATCACTTGTACCCATTCTTCGCCCCCTTTTTTGATGGAGAGTAGATAATACAGTGGATGTGTTATCGGCAGCTCCAGTAACTCTTGCTTCTCCTTTTTTGTCCTTCAGTCCTCATTCAAATGAGTGATTTCTCTACAAAGGATGAAGAAATAGCTGCTTTAAAAGTCGGTAGTACTTGGTGAACAGTAGTCTGAACGTCGGAAATTTTCTATCTCTATGTCTATCCTTGTGGCCATGTCACTAGTAAGGGTGCTGGGGGTAAATGTTTGTCTGGGCTGACGTTATCCGCCTGATAGTCAGGGACCCGAACCTTGGATTAACCACTAAGGAGGTTGTGCTATTAGCAGGCGCAAAGTACTGGGACTGCTGTATTGCCATTTGGTGAATGGATTCTGGACCATGCAGTAGTCTCTGGTGGGGCCTCTCGATGCCATACTAGTTGGTAATTGTTACGGCTTTACTTTTTCATGTGCTACAAAAAAAAAATCCTGTCTTTTTTTCTTTTACTTTCCGTCTCTGTACTGCTCTAACAAAATATGCCGACCTGTTCCTCAAATCCCAAAACCTCAACATGAAATATCTCCAGAAAAAAAACTCGAATAAACCTAGAACCCCATCTTCCAACGTATACCCCTACTACCAGGTCTCCTTCTCCAACATCAGGGGTCTACGTTCTAACCTTCCAGAGGTTGAAACCCAATTACAGGAGACGAAACCGGACATATTCTTTCTAAGTGAAACTAGAATAGGGCCGACCACTTCCCTAGATGAGTTCATAATTAACGGATACTCTAACTTAACAGCTAAATCTGACCCGAAGATCGCCATGGGCATGGAATATGTGCCTACATTAAATATGGCTTCCCGTGTGGCAGGGATATCTTTAGAGAAGATCCTAATTTACCCTATATGTGCTTCCGGGTTGCACTAGCTCACACTACGGCATTTATATTTACTCTCTATCGCCCCCATAACAGCGGAGTTACTATCTTTAAAAGAATGTCTGAGAAAATTGACCAAGTTCTATCAGCATATCCTTCAGCTAACATTCACGTATGTGGAGACTTCAATGTTCACAATGTGGAATGGTTGACCAACTCAAACAAGACCGATGATGAGGTGAGATTCTGTCATGATTTTGCCATTGCTTATGACCTCACTCAGATTGTTCACGAACCCACCCGTGTGCCCGACAATGACGGCCAGTATGCAAGTCTCCTAGACCTATTTCTCACAACTTGCCCTGAACTATGTTCAGTTTCCGTTCTGCCTCCTCTTGGATCTTCCGACCACTCAGTTGTATCAATTAAGATAAAAATGAAATGTAATAAGTCCTCAGACGTACCTCTCCATCGTACAGTATATCGATACACTATGGCTGACTGGGATAGTTTCCGTACATTTATATTGGATCTTCCTCTGCGTTCCATGTTTAAAAAGGATGTGTCGTCTATAGTATCAGACCTGGCAGAATGGTTAATTGTAGGTATAGACAATTTCATACCCTCGAAAAAGTTCCAGCAAAAACCTAACAGCCAGCCATGGTTTTCTCCAGAATGTGCTGCTGCTATTGCGCACAGAAATCACCTTTTCCACTGCTTCCAACGTAATAGATGTATGGAAACTAAAGCCGCTTTCAGGACTGCCAGCAACCATTGTAAGAAAGTAATAAAGAACGCAAGAGAGTTGTATGCTCAATCCGTCAAGTCCAAAGTAACTGAGCAGCGGCTTGGTTCCCACCAGTTTTGGCAAATAACACACAGAATTCTGAACAGAAGCGTGTGCTCTATCCTAACTATCATCAATGGACCTGAGTTAATCTCGTCAGTATCAGACAAAACCAAACTCTTTGCCAAGAACTTTGCAGCCAATTCTACCCTTCGCGACCAAGACCACAACCCCCAATATTTCCTCCTGTATCAGAAAACACACTATGTAATATACAAATATCTGTATGTGATGTTGCCAAGCTAATCAAAAACCTTGATTCCAGTAAAGCAACCGGCCCTGACGGTATTCCAATTATAGTACTCAAAAAACTTCAATCAGAACTAGCACCCATACTTAAAAAACTGTTTAAACGTTGTCTTAAGGAAAATTCCTTCCCATCACCCTGGAAAATCTCATCAGTATGCCCTGTATTTAAGAATTCAGGTGATCGTTCATCCCCCTCTCAGTACAGGCCAATAAGTCTCCTGTGCGTCATGAGTAAGGGTCTGGAATATGTGTTAAATAGAGAAGTAATCAACCATCTCAGCAAAAATAACCTTCTTAGTGAAACACAATATGGTTTCCGTTCTGCTAGATCTACAGCAGATGTGCTTACAGTTATATCTCATAGGATTAACTAATCTCTCGACAGAGCCAACCTTTCTAGGGCAATTGCTCTTGACATATCAAAGGCCTTTGATAGGGTATGGCATAAAGGTTTACTTCACAAGATCTCCAGCTATGGTATAGCTGGAAATGTCTTCTCAATTATTAAATCATTTCTCTCTGATAGGCTCATAAGAGTAGTAGTTGATGGGCAAAAATCAGAAGCTCACAGTATAAATGCTGGAGTCCCTCAGGGGTCCATCCTGGGCCCAACTCTTTTCCTGATCTACATTAATGATCTTCCAAATCACATCCTTACATCATTCGTAGACATTTTTGCTGACGACACTACCATCTATGGTAGCACATCTAAGGCAGTAAACGACCGATTCTCTCTCCTCTTATCTTGATCACGTTGTACAATGGGGAAAGGAGTGGCTGGTTACTTTTAATGCATCTAAAACCAAGCTTCTATCTTTACATCATCAACGTTCTGATCCCCATCTGGCATCAATTAAAATGAATGGCTCTCGTTTTGGGGAGGCCTCAAGTTTTGACAGGCTTCTAGGCTTCACCTTTACTCCTGATCTTAAATGGAATACGTACATCAAATCTGTTGCCAAGGCCGCTGGAAAAATGGTCGGATCCTTCTATCGATCCAGTAGATATCTCACTGCTGATGCTATTCTCTATCTATATAAGAGCCAGATACGTTCAAGGATGGAATACTGTTGCCACATCTGGGCAGGAGCTGCTAGAAAAGACTTGTCCTGCCTTGATAGGGTTCAAAATAGACTTCGTGGCCTGATGGGAGATGTCCTTTTCTCTTCCTTGCAACCTCTATCTCACAGAAGAGATGTTGCGAGGTTGTCTCTGCTTTATCGTTATTTTCATGGAAAGTGTTCGACTGAGCTTCAATCTATGGTCCCCCCTCGCCAAACTTTCACAAGAAACACTAGAATAGCTGAAAACATTATCAATAATTTCCCCCACTCTTTATCTGTGCCTAAACCTAAACATAGATTCCATGATCAAAGCTTCTTTCTTAGAACTGCACGCCTGTAGAATTGTCTTCCGTTTTTCTGCTTTCCAGCTGTCTATAATGTGGTTGTCTTCAAGTCCAACGTGAACAAGTTTCTGATGAGCCGTTCCACTTAAGTTAACAAATTATCCGAACTTATCCTTGTGCAAATATGGCAGACCCATTTGAAGTTATTATCACTTTAATTTCGATAACTTGAAGTTGTCATTGTACTTATTTACTACGATTGCCAAAGTCGTGTAGTCATCTTTCTTGTAAGCTTCAAAATCTTCCATCTCTTTTGAGGGAAAGATATTCGGATTAAATGAGTTGGTTAATAAGTGTTATCGTTTCACTAAATTCTAGATTGCTGATATTTTGAAGTTTATAGCAATTTACATATCAAATGCTCCACATTGTCAAATTGCCTTAATAGAAAACGAACTGTTGGTTCTTATGCACTTATTGCCCCTTGCTGAAATAATAACGTCATTATTTAGAAAATCATTCTTAACATGGGGAGAGGGGGTGTTTTGTAAGTATTCTGTACGTTCACCTAACAATAAATAAATAAAATGATATAAAATTTTAATTTAACTATGAAATACTATTAACAAATAAAGTGGTTTAGTAAGTGCATAAACGCCGAACAATTTTAATAGTTTGTTTTACCGGTTTTTATTATATAAAATGCAAAATATTATATTTTATACAAAAATAGCGACGTAAAAAAACGACCCACCTTGTAAAAAAACTGCCGAGTTGAGGATGAAAGAATTAATGTTTCAATATTTGTCGTCCGAGGGGTCGGGTGTCAAAACGTAAAAATCCGTCACATCAGTCGAAAGTTTTAGGCAGACATACAAACATACATACATATATTTAAACAGACATATGGGATTTATATTAGACTAGCGGGGGTGTCCGGCGTTGCCCGGCGTTGCCCGTAGGTGTGTGTGTTGAGGGGTAAATTAAAACGGAACCTAAAGAATAAGCGAAGTAATAATCCTGTTTAAATATAAAAAAATAAATAAACCCTGTTTAACTTCTTTTAAAAATCGGAAAACAAAAACAAAAAACAGCGAACGTGATGGAAAAACGCTGTTTCAATATTAAAACTTTAAAAATCGAAAATATATTCTATTACAAAATAGACTTCGTGGCTTAGTGGGGGATGCCCTTTTCTCTACCCTGCAACCTCTCTCCCACAGAAGAGACGTTGCGAGCCTATCCTTGTTTTATCGTTATTTCCATGGCAGGTGCTCGTCTGAACTCCAATCTCTGGTACCCCTCGCCAATCTTTCACGAAAAACACACGTCTAGCTGAATCCACTGTGAAAAATTTCCCCCACTCTTTATCTGTGCCTAAATCAAAACATGGATTCCATGAAAAAAGCTTTTTTTCTTAGAACTGCACGCCTGTGGAACTCTGTTCCGTCTGCATGCTTCCCACCTGACTACAACTTGGATGTCTTCAAGTCCAACGTCCACAAATTCCTAATGAACCGCCCCCTTAAGTAAACACTTCATCAAATCTCCACACTAACGTACTGTACTTGCAATAACCCTTATCCCTGAGTGGCTTCCGGGCCTTGATAAGTGGTGACTACCGTGTAAAAAAAAGGACCAAATCCTGATTGTAACCCTAGAAGCTATTTCGGCGAGTCAAGCAGGTTAACATGGCTGACTGGAGACTCTCAACTCAGATGTTGAGACCCTTCACCGAGCAGTGTGGCCTAATTAAATGGCTGGCAAAATAAAAGACGGAGGCAATGTTGCAAATAATCTACTTAGAGGGGGAAGCCATCACTATTTACCAGCAGATGCGCGATGAAGATAAGGGAGACCTTGCCTCAGTGTAGCAAAGACTGAAATTGGCTTTCGCTGAGAGTCCATTTGAAGCACTCGGCAAGCTTGCCATTTGAGGTGGACCGGCGATTCTGTTCACGTCTCTGCTGCGGAGATCAGAAGACTGGCAGGATTGGCTGGTTACGTTGGGAGGAGCCAGGAAATGACGGTAAAGCTACACTTAGTGAATGGCTTTCCAGAAGAAATCTCCACAAACATGCAGAGAATCACTGAGATCAATACGGTGGAAGTGGACGATCTCTTGGTCCAGGCCAGAGTCCTAGTCAAGAACGACAAGGGCCCAATCGTGGCTGCAGCTGTGAGTGGAAATAAGTGCATGAGGCCCCACTTGAATGACGAGAGACAGGCAGCGAGGCGACGGGAGGGGAGACCTGCCATCAAGTGCTTCCAGTGCCAGGGTCCTCACCTGCTCATGGACTGCAAAGAGCCGAGACCGGGGGTAACCTGCTACCGATGTGGATGAGTGGGGCACATTAGCCTCTATTGCGTTGCTGCACAGGACCAGGGAAACGAGTGAAGGGGACCCATTGCGCGAGTGGTTCCTCCTTCTATGTGGAAATGGCGCACAACGAAACGTTGCCTCAGTTTACGGTAGTAGTCAATGGAAAGAGAGCCATGGCCCTTATTGACTCAGGCTGCACCACGACGTTAGTAACGAAGAATGTTGCTAGATCATGGAGCGGAGCCAGGAGTATTAAGACCGTGGATGGCAGGGAGGTAAAATGCCTAGGAGAGACAACAGCTGAAGCACTGGTGCAAGGTGTGCCTATTGGACTACGAGCTCTGGTGTTGGATCGTCTGGTTGGTGATGTTGATGTGGTTTTAGGTGTAAGTCCGATCAACCAACTGGAGGGGGGCGCTACGTTGAGAGGGGGCCAAGTAACTTTCGGACGCCTCGGCGCAGTAGGAATGGCAGGAGTGGAAGGTGATAGAAATATCAGAACACAAAAACCGCAGGCTTGCTGCATCGAGGACGAGGATTTCCTGGCGAGGTTCGATGGTGAGAGGTGGAAGGTGGAATGGAAATGGATCTCTGGGCCTCCGAAACTACGAAACAAAGTAAGCTGCTACGAGAAAACACTGCGAGGAGAAATAAGAAAAGGATTCGAGGAAGAAGTGGAGAGGTGGATAGAGGAGGGAATTCTGAAATCATGGCCAGGGGAAGAAAAAGGAGTTCTACCATTACTGACGGTTGTTCAACCCACAAAGAACAAAGTTAGACCGGTACTGGATTTCAGAGAATTGTCGACCTGAAGTTGGCTTATCTCCAGATCCATGTAGATGAAAAACTCTAGCAACATCAATTGGTCCGGTATAAGGGGAAGTTGTAGTACCTGACGAGATTAGGCTTTGGGCTGAGCTCAACCCCCAAAATTATGACTGCCGTGCTGAAGACGGTGCTGAGTAAAGACTGTATAGTGGACAAGGTCACTAGTTCATACATTGACGACATTCTCATGGAGGAAGCAGAGGTGACAGCAGAGAAAGTGAGAGGCCATGTCGCGAGGTATGGGTTGACTGCAAAACCGGCGGAGTCCCTGGATGGAGGAGCGGCGTTGGGGTTGAAATTATGCCGATATGGCAAAGGAAGCCTTGTCTTTAGACGAGAGAATGCAATAATCGAAATCGGAACCGACCTGACAAAACGAGAACTCTTATGGTCTGCGGGAGACTGGTGGGACACTATCCAATCGCTGGCTGGCTCAGGATAGCGTGCAGCTTTATTAAACGACAAACGGCCACTGATGGCTGGGAGAGCCGTGTGACGAATGAGGTCACGAACATGCTACAAGAAATCATCGCGAGAGTGACGAAAGAAGACCCAGTAAAGGGGGAATGGTACGTCAGCGGCGGAGACGCGGGGGTGATTTGGTGCGATGTCAGCAGTCTGACATTGGGCGTCGTATTAGAGATGGGAGGTGTAACTGTGGAAGATGCGGCGTGGCTAAGAAAGAAAAACTATTCCCATATCAACGTAGCCGAACTGGAGGCCGATATGAAAGGAATCAATCTGGCCCTGAAGTGGGGATTGAAAACGATTGAAATCAAATCCGATTCGGCAACGGTAGTTTCATGGATCAGGTTGGCAGTGACTTGCGATAAGAGAGTTAGGACCAGAGGTGCTGCAGAAATGCTGATCAAGCGCAGGCTTGGAGCACTCGCAGATTTGATAGTGGAATTCCAGTTGAAGGTATCTGTAATGCTGGTCCCATCAGAAAAGAACAAGGCGGATTCGATGACACAGGTAAAGAAGGCCTGGCTGCAGGAGAAAACGGAGGTTTCCTCAGTATGCTTTGTAGGAAAGGAAGTTAAAAAGTTACATGAAATGCACCACTTTGGTCGAGAACGGACGTTATTTCTGGCAAGAGAGGTTTACCCGGAAATCAGTGCCAATCGATAGACCCCGGACCATCCAGGGCCGGTTGAGGAACTGTTAATGGACAATGACCCCGCTTTCCGATCAGAAGCATTTAAAGAGGTGTGTGATAAGTGGGGAGTAAGGCCGAGTGGCAATGGGATAGTGGAGAGGAATCATCGCACCATCAAGGCTGCTGCGGAAAAAAAGCAAAATTTCACCCATGGAGGCGGTATTTTGGTACAACATCTCACCGAAAACCATACAAGATGAGACAACTGTGCCTCATAGAGCCATCTTCGCATATAAATGACGACACCCGTGCAACAAAACGGTAGGAATTGAGGGTGAAGAAGCTACCATTAAAGCAGGCGAGGAGGTGTGGGTGAAGCCCCCCAATGCAATATGTACCACTCGCTGGGGGGAGGGAGGTCGTAACGGGAACGCAGTCGAAGAACAACGTGATGGTGAATGGCGTTCCCCGGCATATCCTAGACCTGCGTCGTGTAACCTTGACGGTGCGCAGTGATGGCAGTGAAGAAGAGGAAGTCGAGATCCACCGAGAAGCGAACGATGCACCCCAATTCGACTTAGCCCCACATTGTGGTTCTTTACAACTGGACGAGAATGTCTGTAGTGAAACTGTAAACGTCAACCCCCAAGAAGTTGTCTCCCAGAGGCCTCAACGTGAGAGGAGGAGGCCTGCTTGGATAAAGGATTATGAAGTGTCTTATTGATCTCAAAGATCAGGGGGGGCGTGTGAGGTATATGGTTAGAAGAAAAAAACGTACCGGGCGTATCTGCATCGCTCTTTGGGAAAGAAGAAGGAAAGGATGGCTAGCTCATTTATATACACGAAGAGCATCTTGGGAAGGCAGAGCATGATGGGAAAAGCTATTTCTTTTTCCTGTCTCTTCCTTTTTTTCTATATAGGAGGATATAAAAGCTGGGAAAAATTCCTTGGAGGGCGAGAAAGAAACGAGTCGTGAGCATCTTCTCTTGAAAAAAAATTCGTATTGCTGACGTTCAGATTGTGCGGTGTGACATTGGTGGCGAGAGGCCAGGTGTGGTGGATTGGAAAAGAAGAGGACAGAAATGTGCTGCTGTCGAGAGAGTGATTCACTCCTTCCCAAACCCCAGAACCGAATCCTGATTGTAACCCTAGACTGGGACAGGAATGTGAGAGAGAAGGAGAACAAAAAGTGGAGCAATTATTCTCCATTGACCGTTTGAATCATTTTTTCAATTGCGTTTGTGCTGTATTTCTGCAATTTTGAATAATTTCATAATTATGAATACATTCATGTGTACTTTAAAAAATAGTATTTAGTCAGTTGCAGTTTTATTAATAATATTATTAATTAGTAATAACGTGAATATAATTTTAGCAGACGAAAAGTTGGGTGACAAAGGGACCAAGAGAACCTTACTTCGTTATAATTCTGTCTGAAATGAAATATAAGTATTAATTAGTTTATTTCTTCCATGCGTTCGTGAAGATAATGGAACAAAAAGGAAACTAAATAAAAAAAGAACACAACACCGATCTTCATGTTAACATAACGAATACATAAGTACAAAGAAAACACACACACACACGCACGCACACACATACTCAAGCCAAACACATACGCACGCAAGCAAAAGAGCAAACACACGAACATGTATGTGTATGAACACCAACACACGCGTGCCCAAGTTTACGCGGCTTAAATAGTTACATCACACACGCACACATACACACACACAAAGATGCACTCAATCAATGTATGTATGTATATGTGCACATGTATGTGTATAAGGACAAGCACGTGCGTGCAATGTTTTGCAAGCGATTAGTTTAATGCCACACACACACATGCACAAACACACGTACGAAAGTAAACAAAAACAAACACACACCCATAGTGTATAAATACAAACACACGCGTGCTGAAGTTTATGCGGCCTATTAGTTTAATTGCACACACACACACACACACACACACACACACACACACACACACACAACAACAACGCTGCGTTTTTTATGTATAAATACATGTATAATGCGTTTTCCGTGTGTTTAATGCCATAAGTAATAAGCCAGAAAATTTCTCTTTCGTATGCATGTCATCTAAAGAGGCCATATTGAAATATAAGTTTGCGGTTAATACCGTTAATCTCGAATATAGGAATGCTTACAGTAAAACCAATCATGCAGGGAATACGGCAAGGGAGACCTATTATTTGTGTAGATGAAAAGTGATAAGAGTATGCAATGTGTATGAATTCAGTAGCCAGTTTATAGCGGCGTATACACAATAAAGTAGGAAAAAGTATAAGTTCACGCGATGAAGAATGGGGTCGTAAGAGGAATTATGGAATGGGGAAAAATAGGAACTACTTCCTTTAAAGGTAATGTTGATAGTGATGATGTGGTTCCTACCATGTAATGTACGATTTTATTATGAAGTCTAAATATGTATGTAATGAAGTTTTAAAGTTACAGACTGTAGTGGCGAATAGTCTCGACATAATAGATTTGTATGTAGCATTTGTTGTTGCAAACCTACGATATTTTGGTGCAGAG
The DNA here is from genome assembly GCF_053919585.1 of Euprymna scolopes. NCBI lineage: Eukaryota > Metazoa > Mollusca > Cephalopoda > Sepiida > Sepiolidae > Euprymna > Euprymna scolopes. Next base: position 20,115,076 of record NC_136521.1, on the reverse strand, counting down.
GTGAAAACTGCGCCGCTTTTATTATGTATAGAATAATTCCTTTTCTTAAATCGTATTAAGATTTTTCTTAGTTATCTCTTCTAGTATGAAATTAAGATATGCTACGGTTTAATTATTACAATGAATAAATATGTATATTATAAATATGAATATGTTCAAACAAACATCTTTTGTTTGATATAATTTAGTAAGATTTAATTAACGTTTTTACTTTGTTTTTTTTATTTCTCAGCCACATATGTTGCAAATACAATGTAAGAAACGTAATTTATTGTTAGAAATAAACTCAATTACTTCCTTTAATTATTTCAAAAAGTTGATTAATTAATTATGGTCTATTAAGTTTTACTATGATAACTAAAGATTATGTTGCATCGATCACACTATTATATTACAGTTGGATAATTTAATTGAGTCTTTTTAACTTATTTTTTAAACTCTTTTCTTTAATATCAATATTTTTAATATCAAATAACGTTCTTTAGATAATTCTTTAATTTATGTCAAGAAAATTGATAAGGTTATCTCCGATATTTATCATACCTATTTATATTCGAACAGTCATATATCCATATATATACTTTTGTTGTTTTTTACGTTGATATTTCTTCAGTTTTAACCCAACTATTACTAGTGTAAATCAAAAGTACAATTATATTCAAATACATATTTTCTAATATAATGCAAATATTTTGAATATATTAAGTAAACTAGAAAACACACCACCCATAGATGAGTTTAAATGTTTAATATGTTATAACACCCATTTATACTTATATATGTGTGTTAGATACATTACTTATGCTCAAAAGTTTACTTGTTATATTTTATTTAATAAATATTTGCTGTGACTAATAAATATTCAGTACTAATCATAATATTGTAATATTTGTGTTACTTAATTTTGTTCTTCTAATATTATATATATAATAAATTCCACAGCCAAACAACGTCGCAGCCCACAAGCGCCATGACAGTCAAAGAACCGGAAGTCCAAGACTCGAGTTTCGCCCTCATTTGAGTTCATCAGTTAGACACATCCGAACTCAGGATTCGAAACCCGAGCCTCTTGCATGCAAGGCAAGCACTCTACCAACTGAGCAAACGCCCTGCACACAAGAATTTAATTAACCAACACAGATCAAGCAAACCGCGCCGAAATCCGACTGTGAAATGAACCTACTTCGTCTCAACAAGGGACGCGGTCATCCAACCAGCTAATAACCCCAAGCTGATGTCTCACAAGTAGGAGTTTTAACTCGAAAGGACGATGCCATCCAGCAATGCTAACCAAGCGAGCAACTTATGATAGGATTTTCAGAATGTGAGAGATTGTATATAATAAATTCCACAGCAAAAAAAAACGTCGCAGCCCACAAGAGCCATGACAGTCAAAGAACCGGAAGTCCAAGACTCGAGTTTCGCCCTCATTTGGGCTCATCAGTTAGACACATCCGAACTCGTGTATATATATATATATATATATATATATATATATATATATATACAAAATATTAATTTACATTAAAGCACCTAACCTTTTTTAAATTTCTTTATTTGTTTATTTATTTATTCCGAGATAGATTATACCTCTATCTAAATTATTTGAAGTGCAAATTAAAGATTTGTTAGATTCAACCTAATAATTACCTGGTATGAATACTTAAATAAAAAATACAAACATAATCAAATGAATATATATTGACTAATATAATGTGATGGCATTGAATATATTGTTTATATACCTATATATGCTTGTATATACACTATTTATGCGTTTCTTTTTTATATTTTTTATAAATTAATATATACAGATTCATTACCGATCATACTATTATTAGATTTGAGTGATCTAATTGGGTCCTTCTAATTTAATACTTCAACCCCCCTATCATTTCGACTAAATAAATCTCGTATAAATAAATCATAAATTTACCATAAGGTTCAGGTTTCAACGGAGACAGAGTATACTTAGTTTTATTCAAACAATTTGAGGCCAGTGTTTTTTATTTAGTAACTTTTTGACTTTATTTTATGATATGATTCAAGGGTAAAATGGCTGCAACGCTTAGATGTACTTGTTTGCATTTATTAGCACTTCCTAATATGAACAATTCTAATTTGTCTTGTATGGTATTTTGTCTCTTTACTCATATAGCTCAAGATGTGTTTCTATCAATTTTTTACATTAGGTATTTTAAATGATGCTATGTGGTTACGGAATCAGTTATTGAACCAGCAAGCCGTAGACTTTATTTATGTTCTAGTTCTATTATTATCAATGTTTTCACAATCATACACTTTGTCAGAAATTAGACATTTACTTGTTAATGTTCCTAAAGTTACAAAGTAATTCATCGTCGGTACTCTGGTTGATGTCTGACCCGATCTCGTTAATTTCCTTATCTATTTTTACACCGTTAGAAATTATTATCATTTTATAATAATAGAACCAGAACATAAGATGCATAAAATCCTGAAATTTGAAATGTAACAGTTTTGTTATATATATATATATATATATATATATATATATATATATATATATATATACATATATGTATGTATGTATGTATGTATGTGTGTGTATGTGTGTATGTATATGTGTGTGTATGTGTGTAATGGTTGAAGAAGACAGATATCAAATTATATATAAGTTTTTAAGAAGACATATATTAAATAATATATATGTATATATTATATATATCTGTCTTTAAGAAGATAGATATTAAATGATATATATATGTATGTATATATATATATATATACCTCGTCATTGTACCATCCTCACAGGCATTACTTCCCTCTTTCTTAGATGATAAGCTATGGTAACGTATCAGTTCTGATATGATACAAGAAATTATACTCTCCATTGGCGAGCAAGGTTAATATTTAGCTCCCCCTGTGAGGATTTTGAAAGCGATAATGTAGTGTACATTCGTTCATCAGATATGCAACTGGGGACATATTTTTGATGGTTTTAATAATTATATATAAATAGAGACATTTTAATAGAATTTAATGAGATTTATTTTTAAAGGGAAATTGTTTACATTGACCGGATGTGAGTCATTTGCTTCCGTTTAGATGATTAGATTCTTTTGTTGACGATTACATTGATTATTTTTTGAAGATTGTCTAATGGAGTAGGAACAAAGTCAACCAAGTATTGAAAAATTTTATCCTCTTGAGATGTGTATTATTCTAGTACACACACACACATACACACATACACACATATATATACATATATATATATGTATATATATACATATATATATCTGTATGTGTGTGTGCGTGTACTATATGTACACACACACACACACACACACACATATATATATAGATATATATATAGAGAGAGAGAGATATAATAAAAAGATGTCAGCATAAATGCATTATTTTTTTTTTCTACTGGCATCGATGTCTAAATTGTTTTATTCTGGAAAGATCTCTAAATATTAAGTAAGTTTTTATTTAATTTTTACTCTTATGACTTCAAAAGAATTCTATTTCCTTTTTTTCTTTGATCCTTTTCAATAAAAACTGTATTTTTCTCATGGATTTATATTTCTCTCTGATGCGTTGTTTGGTCGATCTCTACCATTCAACGAAACATAAGACGCACCATGCAAGAAAAGAAGAACACAAATGCGATATGAATATATTTGTTGCATTGGAATTGTTTATTAACGATATATATTCTACGAAAGTGCAAATCCATATTTATTGAGCATAAATGAGTATAGTAATTTTAAAAATAACTTTTTTTAATACATTTAAAGTTACGTACAGATACCAGTGTTTCCTGGTTATGGAATTTTCAATGTATGAGATAGTAAATACTGTCGGCCGAAGGATTCGAACCTCGTGGCGAAGTCAGCTTTACTCTGCGGCCTGATATTCAACCTATGGCATATCAGTAATTAACATGACAAAAAAAAAGAGAATTGAAACTCCATATAATAACGAATCAACAGGACATATAAAAGTCATATAATATTCAATAGCAGAGGCCGGAAAATCGCTTCATGTCTTGTTGACTGCGTATTATAAACTCTGCTCGACGTCCAATGTTTGTTTTTAAAGAAGCGATAAGAATATGTTTTACATAGTCTTTTATGTTTATGCAATCTTCAGTGTAAGTGTTGTTAATCTATAATATAAAACTAAATGTGTGTGTGTGTGTCTGGTCACCAATAGGCGCCTATATGGTTGACTATTTTAAAAAACTGATTACATATAATGATAGAAAATGTATCGAGACACATGAATGGGTATGTTTGGTCTGGCAGAACGGTGGTTCATTAAAATTGTGGGGTCGGCGTTCGCGCCTGGTCCACAAAGTATGGAAATAAAAAATTTAAAAATTAAAAAAAAAACGTTTACAAATGTTTTTGATATAGATGTACATAAGAATACTTTGATAAGTATATTTAACTTAAATAGGGATGGTATAATAAAATTGTGGGGTCTGCGTAGGCGCCTGACCTCCATATAATGGAAATAGGCACAAACTTTAATAAAGACTTTTCATATCTATCTGCGTAAGTATACTTTGATAATTATGTTTCAGTTTGAAGAAATATGGTATAATAAAATTATGGGGGTTTCGTTCGCATCTGACCTCCATAGAATGGAAATATGTCACAAAGTTTAACAGGGTTTTTTAATGTAGATTCACAGAATATTGTGATAAGTGTTTCAGTGTGAATAGGTATGGTATAATAAATTATGGGGTTTATCTATTTTATTTTTACTTTCATCATATTTTGCTTTGGTTTTGATACCCCCAAATTCGAAGTTATCTCTTTACAACCCTTCCTTTTGATAACCTATCATACTTTCATAAATCAGAGTCCATTTTCTGTAGGCTGTCTTTGAACCTAGTCAACGACGGGTACTTTTGCTAGTATATATATATATATATATATATATATATATATATATATATATATATATATAAGTGAAAGTGTCTATCTGTGTGTCTGTCTTTCTGCCTGTGTACATTTCCCTACACAATAACTCTGTCAATTTTCAATCTACAGACTCGAAATTTGATATACAGGGTACTGAGAGTTGGAAAAATCTTTGTAATCCATTTTCGGCCAGAAATTTGGCTGTTAATGAGTCAAAGTTTAACGATTTGATCTTTTATGACTCTACCAAACTTCTCCACCAATTTTCGGTCTAAACACTTGAACTTTCAGATATAGATTCCATGGACATGGATCTAACTTAATAACTTGATTTGAGCCCAAAACAATGAATGTTAAGGAGCATAATAGGGGTCAAAATGAAACAAATTTGACCGCTTCGGTCTCTCCCAAATTACTCAGACAATTTCTGGTATAAACATTTGAAATTTTACATAAATGGACTCTGATTTATGAATTTATGAATTACATAAAGTGTATTCAGAGGTAGGGCAAGCTTTTTAATCTGTTTGGGTCGAAAATTTGAGTTACCAATATATAAATGTATGTATGTGTGTATGTATGTATGTATGTATGTCTGCCTAAAATTTTCGGCAGAGGCGACGGATTTTTACAAGATCAGTATCGTTTTGAGGTTCGACCTCTACGACGACAAATATCGATAAATTGGCTAAAAACATTAATATCTCCACCTTCAACTGGGCACTTTTCTACAGGGGGTCGCTTTTTTCGCCGATATTTTCGAAAATCATCCTTTCTTTTCGATTGTCTAGCCATATAAAACATACGTCACTTCCGGTTTGACAGTGGTCGTAACAGCAAAGACGTCATATTTCTCAGGTCTTTTCCTTCTTTGCGGTACGGGTTCGAGCCTGTCTTCCTACTACCACTTTTTTTTTGCCCAACATATACCTCCAAATACCCAGGCAACGCCGGCCACCCATGCTGGTATATATATACATATATATATATATATATATATATATATATATATATATATATATAATTATTCTAATATATATATATATATATATATATATATATATAGTGCAACTATTATTAGTGCAACTATTATTTTTCCTCAACCTTATATTATTTACAAAATATTCATGTTTAAACTTGTAAATGCATAACGGTGTATAGCGCAAGGTTGTATCCATTTTAATTTATATAACGCATTTAAGTGCATAAAAATCAAAAACGTTTTTGTCTAAATGATTGAATGGCCGCCCAGTATTTTAGGGGAAAATAATTTATAAGTATCGCAAAACATTGTACAAAAAATCAATCGTGGCCGCCTCATTTGTTTATTGATTACTTGTCTAATTTCAATATTGATTTTAATTATTTTCTTTTCAGAAGAAATAGATGAAAGAAAAACTTATTTCCATACGCAAGTAAATATTCCCATGCTGCGTTTTTATATCATCAATTAAGAGTTATTTGGAGATATGCTAATTAAAATACTTTCAATCTTGCCAACTTTTTCTCTACAACTCACAAATAAGAAATGAAATAGTTCATTGTATAATAAATATCAACGTGTATATCTATACGCATATGAATTTCGTTGTAATTCATATAAAAACTTTTTTCTATTTATTTAAAAAGAAAATACAACAAAAAAATAACATATAGGCCGTGGAATGGCATTTATCTGCAAAAAAATCTAGCTAATTTGCATATTCTTTTAAACGTTCATTTTAATTAATTCCATATTAGTTTTTTCGGTTTTCTTATGGGATGATTATCTTTAGTTAACGACTAGCATGAGTGCCCGGCGTTGCCCGGGTCGACATAAAGTTCCGTTTCGAACACTCCTACTATACTAAGGATATTAATCATTTTCATCGTGGGTAACGTCGATACCCCCTCCACACACACATACACAATAATTTCAAAAATAAAAGAACAGATAAAAACATGTAAATGTAGTCGCCTCAAAAAAGAAGTACGTGATACCCTCTCCACCAGGTGAGATTCCAACAATAGTAAAAATCATTTATTTATGGACATCCGAAATGGCTACCCTTAAAAATATGCGAAGGGAATGCCGTATTATATCGGAGCACACTTGCACATTTCGTTTACCCTATATCCTCCCTCTTTGCCGTCGATGGCCGTTCAACAGTCCACCGAAGTAAAAGATTCATAAGGAAATATCCTTATCTCGAGAACGTCCTCCCACCGGTACTGAACAGCCGTAAAAAAAATAAAATAAAATAAGGAGCTTTATTGAAAAAATTGAAAAAAAAACTATTTTCATCTAACAATCTACGCTTTTCATAAAGATATTTTTACCTATTTTTTTTAATATATATACACGCGCGCACACACACACACACACACACACACACACACACACACACACACATATATATATATATATATATATATATATATATATATATATATATATATATATATATGTGTGTAAAATTTCTGTGCCTCCCAAAAAACTTGACGGAACAAAAAGTCTTAAAAAAAAATTGTACCTACACCTAAGAATTGACGGTGAAAAAAAGTAAAAGTGAAGTAGAAAAAAACTTTTTTTTGATAAATATTATTCAAAAGAATAAACAAAATATATATATATAACATTAAATAAATAAAAATATTAAAAGGTAGGTTTTTGCTATTTTTGATTATTTACATTTGTATGTTTCCGGTTTGTTTGTTTTTAAACCGATTATTGCCGATCTCGCCTGAGCCAGGCTTGACGGGAATTCCCCTGAATCCGGGTCAAATTATGCAAGAGTATCGAATATTTAAAAATAAAGCAAAACATCTTTCTGTCTACACGAAATTATTTTTCTACGCTAGAAACGTCTTGCGATTACCAAATTAATTTATTTGGGAAAAAATTGTTTTATTAACTTTCGAACTTCGGAATATATAAAAAAAAAAACTAATCAGAGGAAATAACTCTACTCGTTTCATAAAAAATCGATGTCGGAAGTAATAATTCCAAATAAATTCAATTAAATATATTATCAATATAATTGTTATTTAGCGTTGATACTTGGCGTTTGTATGCATGTGCGTTTGTGTGTGTGTGTGTGTGTGTTGTGTGTGCGTGTTGCCATAGCAACATGGCAGTTGCATGCATGTGCGTATATGTGCGTGCGGGTGTGTTGCTATAGAAACCAGATGTAAGAGTTGGATGTAAATGGCAATTTTCGTATATACGATATCTTTTGGAGGTAGTTTCGTATAATTTTATTTTTATAATTGTTCACTTAGAAAAAAATTACCCCCCAAGATTAACAATAAATTATCGTCTTTCATTTCATGCTGAATTTAAGACAATTGGAATCATCGTTTATGGAGAGTTTTAATTATTAGATTAGCCAATCAAAACTGTTCCTAGTGTCCACACACAGTTTTGCTTTTATAGATATATAGATTACGTGTAATTATATTAAAGTACATATTCTACATGATTTATACTTGCGTAATATTTGCATAAAAAGGTTATAGTAAACACAAACATCTTTCTTTATATACTTATGTATACGTATATATATTTATTTAAAAAGTTTTGTCTACTAAACTCCTTTGTGAGTTTTTGGTCTACAGACATGAAACTAAATATATAGAGTGTTCAAACCCATGCGAAACTTTATATTTGTGTTTTTAGCCGGGGAAAATCGGTGCAAAAGTCTGTAAATTAAAAAAAAAAGATGGAATTTGCCAGGTGAAGGTAGAATTACGGCATTACGAATATGCATACGTAACGTGGTTTATGTTTTCATTTTAGCCTTGCAGCAATCATGTTTTCATAGCTCGGGTATTAACATTTTTTATTATTCAATTTAAACCCCAAACAAGGCACAGTGCTACTAGGGGGCTACTATCGGGGACATAAGTTGCAGGGATATGAAGGGAGATGAGCAGCAAGATATCTGTTCACATTACACTTGAACTTCAGATGGGAAAGCAAAATCACGGAATGAAGTTCTAAAGTTTAGCAGTTCTGGGGAAGAAACTATTGGAGTCGAAGGCTTTCTTGCACCTAGGGATCTCTACTGTGAAGGGGTAGGATTTAGTTGCTTGTCGAGTTTGTAGAGGTATTCACGTCGAGGGGGTACAAGTGTTTGTAGTTCGTCAGAGCATTCACCATCAAAATACTTGTAGAACAGGCAGAGGGATGCAACATTTCGTCAATGGGACAAAGGCTGAAGTCTAGATGGCATTTATGACCTATCAGGTTGGCGACTCTCTTTTGAACCCTGTCAAGGAGTGAGAGACAAGTAGTAGATGCACCAGCCCAAATGTGGCAACGGTACTCCATACATGGGCGATGGTGGATTTATAGAGGTACAGGATTCTTTCAGGCGTAAGTCAAAGAAAAAAGTAAATCGTAAGGTAAACGATTTAGTTTCGATTCTCGGTGATAGCACACGAGTCATTTTTTCTTAACTTTTTAAATTATTACTATATATTGAGTCTAATATAATCTATATATTTATTTAAGTGAACGTGTCTTTGTGTGTGTGTGTGTGTGTCTGTGTACATTTCGTTACGCAATAACTCGGTCAATTTTCAGTCTACAGACCAGAAATTAGATATACAGTATCGCCTATACTTTTTGTTTTATCAATGCAAGTAATTCTCAAAGCAGCAGGAAACAATGTACACCCTACTAAATTAGGCGAAGAATGCGAAATGTCACCATTAACGGCTTACATGGACGATACCACGATCCTCACATCAAAAGAAGCTCACACTCGCAAGTTACTCAGCATTATGGATGAAATGATGGTTTGGTCCAGAATGAGTTTCAGGCCGAAAAAGTCCAGAAGCCTCTCTCTTAGAAAAGGAAAAGTCCATGAAGATATCTGTTTGTAAGTGGATGGTCAGAAAATTCCTACTGTCTCAGAAGAACCGATAAAAAGCCTAGGAAGATGGTACGATAACATCTTGAAAGACTCCAATCAAGCCTGGGAAGATGGTACGATAACACCTTGAAAGACTCCAATCAGGTTTAAGTGACAATAAACACCGTCGATGAGAGTCTAAAGACGATCGGGCGCTATCCATTTCAAGGTAAATACAAGGTATGGTGCCTTCAACACATGCTCATCCCAATTCTTTTATGGCCTCTTCTCATATATGAAGTAACTATGAGTACGGCTGAGGCAATCGAAGCGAAAATCAACAGATATACGAGGAAATGGCTGGGTTTGCCTCCAGGATTGTCAAATGTTGCTCTGTATAACAAACAATTAAAACTAAAATTACCGCTCAAGTTTATTGCAGAGGAGTTTAAAGCAGGGAAAGTAAGATCCCACATAATGTTAGACAATTCCAACGACATTGTTGTAAAGACAGTGCAACCCTCTCTTAAAAAAGGAAGGAAATGGAAAGTTCGAGATGCTATAAATGAGGAAAAAGAAAACCTAGCCTTCAAAGAAGTCAGTGGGCTCACTCAGACAGGGAAATCTAGACTGGGAATGACCAGCATTAAAAGATGGTCTACGGCTACAACCAAAGATCTGGCCAAAGATCTGGCCATTCAGAAAATAAGGAGCAAGGAGAAAAGCAAAAGGGGCAATGGGCAAACTGGGAAGAAGCTATGCAAAGATCCATTACGTGGAATGACATCCGGCAAATATCGCGGCTCAGGTTGAGTTTCATAATACGCTCAACTTACGACGTGCTTCCATCAATGACTGACCTTGCCAAATCGAAGAAGGGGGATGATCCAATCTGTCCTTTATGCAAAGAAAAACGTCAGACTATGGAACATGTTCTTAGTTCCTGCAGAGTGGTTCTTGCTAATGGGAGATATACGTGGCGGCACAACAGGGTATTGGAAGAACTGACCACAACAATAAGTAACCATATGAAGCCCGAAGCAGCTAACATAAGCCACAAGTGTTTTTTTGCTGAGGGAGGGAAAATGTGGATCGGATCAAAACGTATAACTAGCCCATTGCTACTACTGAGCCAAAATATACTTGGAATCAATGATGATTGGATAGTCTCCGCAGATCTCCCTGGCTTGCAAAGTAATTATCCAAAAATTATAAAAGTAAAGGGTCAACGACCAGAACAAGGAAAAAAATCGTCTTGATTGAATTTACAGTACCTTATGAGAGCCGGGTAGAGAAGCAACACCAATACAAGATGGAGAAATATGAAGACCTAAAAAGAGAGTTGACCCGTGAAGGTTACGTTACAGTTCTTCGTGCTGTTGAGATTGGAGCAATAGGTTTCATTTCAGGCTCTTTATATCAACTTTTAGGATAGCTTAAAATTAAAGGCCGAAAAAGAAGCGCAGCTTGTAAACGTCTCACAGAAATTACTGAACAATGTGCTATCTGGCTAAAAGAAATACCGAGTGGTAATATGTGTCCACAGTGTAGATTTATTTATTCATTTATTTAATGATTTTTATTTTCTTTGCTTTTGTTTAATTATTTTTACAACTTTTATTTATTTATTTATTTTCTTCCTTTTCTCCTTTTTATTTTCTTTCTTTCCTTTTTTTATCTCTATTTTTCTATTCTTTGAGTGCGTCTTAACTTAACGGACCGGATAGACGCAGCCCTTAAATGTAAACGTCACGCGCATAAAGCCGTTACTCGTTATATGAAACGCAAAATCATTAAACATTTTTACTGCATTGAATAGTTCATTCAAATGCCTCGCATCAACGAATGTAGCCGATGCGTAATAAGGAAAATACTCACCTAGACTGGATTTACAATAACTTATAACACCCGGGTAGAAACAACATTAATACGAGAAACATGAAATCAAAAAATAAAATAAAAAGAGAGCTGACGTTACAATCTAGACGAAAAGGAATACCGCATGATATGGTTGCAAGGGTCTACAATGTAGTATGTGTTTATGTATGTATATATGTATGTATATATATATATATATTATCATTATTATTATTATTATCATCATCATCATCATCATCATCATCATCATCATCATATTATCACGCTTATCGCTCCGTCCGTTATCATGCTGTGCATCCCTAAAAAAGGAAAGTGGAATTTTCCAAAAAGTCGAATATTCCAAATAAACCTTGTCATCCTTGAAATATTAAAAAAAAAAAATGGTGCGCTGTTGAGGCAAAGCTAATAAAAAATGATTTGTCTTTCTTGGCCTTTTGGCGAAGATCAAAGTGTAGTATCTGTCTTCAGGTGCTACATTTCAATTTCTTCCTTCTCAGTGGAAGAGAAATCCTTTACGACTAAGACAATGTTTTCTCCACGTTAAAAAAACGCCCCTGGTGTCTAAATCTGTCCCGTGGGGAGGCATTGTAAATAGGTACTATTTTTATTGTAACAATAATTTTAATATAAAAAAAAGTAACTGGAAAAAGTTATTTCTGATTTAATTACAAAATGCCCTGGAAATGTCAATTCTGATTAATGATAAAATGCCCTGGAAACTGTCCATCCTGATTATTTATTTATTTTTGTTTACTTACCTCCCCACAAGGGCGGAATTGAACATGAGGTCGGTTAAAAATTTAGGGGGAAACCAGCTGCCCAAAAGGGGCTCTCTGGTAATTAACAAAAATAAGAATTGTATCAGAAATGAAGGATTTCTCCTCCATTAACCAAGACCAAAAAATGGGGGGATTTAAGTCACTGGAATGCTGAAACTGATACTACACTCAGACATTCATGTTGAAGCAATCGACACCTAATCTCTAACCGTGTTAATGTTTTTATGTATTACTTTCGAAGAGCTGCTGAAACAGTTTACGATTTAAACATTACTTTATTTCAAGTATATTTTAAGCAGTAGGTTACGGGATATGAAGTCAGTCCCGGAAATTACTCAAACCATTTACGATTTAAACATTACTTTATTTCATGTATATTTTTAACAGTGGGGTGGGGGATATTAAATCAGTCCCGAAAATGTGTGAAACCGTTTACGCATTACACATTGCTTTATTTGATGTATATTTTTAACATTGGGGTGCGACGTATGAAGTCGGTTCCGGAATCGGTTGCAACCATTTACGTCTTAATGTATATTTTTAACAGTAGGATGGGAAATAAGAAGTCAGTCCCGGAAATGGCTGAAACATTTTACTATTTAGACATTACATAGTAGCTTTGGAATATAAAGTCAGTTCCAGAAATAGCTGAACAGTTTACTATTTAGACATTACATTATTTCATGTATATTTTTAGCAGTGGGTTTGGGATATAAAGTCGGTCCCGGAAATGGTTGGAACAGTTTACTATTTAGATATTACATTATTCCATGTATATTTTTAGTAATGGGTTGGGATATAAAGTCGGTCCCGGAAATGGTTGAAACAGTTTACAATTTAGACATTACATTATTCCATGTATATTTGTAGCAATGGGTTTGGGATATAACGTCGGTCCCGGAAATGGCTGAAACAGTTTACTATTTAGACATTACATTATTTCATGTATATTTTTAGCAGTAGGTTGGGGATATAAAGTCGGTCCCAGAAATGGCTGAAACAGTTTACGATTAAAACATTACTTTATTTAATTTATATTTCAACATTAGGGTGGCGGACATGAAGTTAGTCCAGGGATTGAATGAGATGTGCAAATATATACTATCAGAAAGCGTCGCCCAGTATTGAATGAGATAGGTGGAAAACATATAGTAGCAAAATACCCAGCGTCGCCCGGGATCAAATGAGATAGGTTAATGATATATATTAGCAGAATATGCGGCGTCACTGGGATTGGATAAGATAGGTGAAACATATATACTATGGGAATACCCAGAATTTATTTATTTGTTTGTAATGAAATCATAAGCCTAGGCAATATATCAAAGTTATTATATAAGTAAAGGGGAAGAAGATAAGGAGGGCTTAAATTATGAAAAATTATTTTCGAAATGAGTAACATATCCAAGAATTACGAAAAAATGGTGAAATATTAGTTAATTTATTGGTGTGTTTGTAAGGAAATAATCAGCCTAGATAATATATCAAAGTTATTATTTAGTAAAGAGGGAAGGGCGAAAATGTAGGTTAAAATTATGAAAAATGATTGTCGAAATAAGTAACATGTCCAAGAATTATGAAAAATGATTAAATGTGATTTAATGCATTAGTGTGTTTGTAATAAAATAATAAGCCCAGATAATATTTCAAAGTTATTCTTTTATTAAGGTGTGCAATATGGTGAGTTTAAATGATGAAATGTGAGTTAATTAATAGTTGCGTTTTTTATAAAATAATCAGCCGATACAATATATCACATTTACTATTTTAGTAAAGGGAGAGGCGATAATGTGGGTTGAAATTATGCAAAATTATTGTTGAGCATAGTAACATATTCAATAATTATGAAAAATGATAAAATGTGAGTTAATTGACCGGTGTGTTTGTAATGAAATAATCAGCCCAGGAAATATATTAAAGTTATTATTTTAGTAAGGGGGCAGTACAGTTTTAATAAAAAAAACTAGAATATGATTGTTCCTTCATTCATGCTGAATAGAACGCTCACAGCATGCCCAGCAACAATATATTACATATGGAAAAAGCTGCTGTGGCAAGTGTGGCGCAATAACCAACTACACACTTCACCTGAGTTGGCGTTGTTAAATACCAGTAGCAAGTTGAAATTTAAGATGACTGGAAACAATGCCCCAATAAGTCGAAAGCATATAGAGCGCCTAGAATTCCCAAGTGATCACCGATCTGGTATTAATCATGCTCGATGTTGCTTAACTTCGGTTTTCTGACAGGAACTGGTGTTTCAACGTAATTATGCCTTATACATATATATACGTAAACACACACACATACATATATATATATATATATATATATATATATATATATATATATATATATATATACTAGCTGTACCCGGGCACGCGTTGCTGTGATTCAGTTTGTTAAAATGGGACACATTCCTCAAGGAAAATTGCATTTTGTTCGTTTATTTACTTTTATTATTTTTTGCAATTTTTTTAATCAATAAAAGTTGTTATTTTTTCTCCCCCAAAAAGATTAATTTTTTACCATAAATTTTTAGGTGAAATTTTTATTTTCAGGAAAACTTGCACTTTTTTTTTAAAAGAAATTTGTCAGTAAACGTTCCTCTTTGAAAACGGAATTTTTATTATAAAAAGAACAGATGAATGCTTTACATGAACACTGTAAATAGTTATGTGAAAGTAGAGAAAAATTTCATTCTTTTTTCAAGAGAATGTACAAATTATTTTTTTTTAACGTACCAGAAAATAAACAGAAAAATACTTCCATCATTAATTATGCAAAAAAATAAATAAAATGTTGATTTAATGTTTCAACATAATGCTTATAAATTACGATAAAACTTACTGAGTATGTGCTGTTTTACGGTTGTTGTAAAAATGGAACGGAAACTTAAATTTCGCTTCGTTTTAATGTTTCTTAATTTTTTAATTGTGCCCCCCCCCTCAAACGAATATAATCAAAACAGTAACATTCAACAATTGTACTTTATGTATATAAAACACAAAATATTTATTTGTTTTTTCAGAGAGGGTATTTTTTTTTTTTTTTTTGCAGGAAACAAATCATAAACTCAAACTTTTTATAATAAAAGTTAAATTGAAATATACTGCAAATTAAACATCACAATAATGGTGTAACATATTTTGAAATTAGAAAAATAAAAAAACAAAAAACCTTTGTTTTAGCATGTTATAAGTATTTAGGTTGGTAGATGATTAAATTCTACTGTATTGATATAATTTTTTTTTTTTTGCTGTTGTTTCTTGCTTTTTACAATTTTCGACTAAATACTTCTAAATTTCGTATTTTAAACTAAAATTGGAAGGTTGGAATGCCCACCCCCCACCTAAAATGTACTTGGAAAAATCGATTTTATAGCGAGATTTAAGAATGGTTAGCCGAAAAAAAGGTGAAAAACAAAACAAATAATCAATAAATAATTGTTAGCAAAGGCAATAAATGCTACTTTTTTTTACTTACATGAATGAATTTATTTTATGTTTTAAAGTATTTTCAAGCGCTTGCGGGTGTGTGGGTGCGAAATATCTCCAGATTTTCTAGAATTTCCCGCTAGATTGCAAGCGAAATATCCAGATCTAGCAGGAAAACCGCTAAATTAGAAACACTGGCCACGTGACAGGAAGCGGTAATAAATAATTGTCCCTAAATAAAAAAATGGCCTATCTGTACAAAGAAACCCACCTATTTATCATAGAAAAATTAAGAATAATGTTATAATTAAAAAGAAATATATAAAAACACACATGGATATAGTAAACATATACCAAAACGTGGAAGCCATCCGTCCAGTGGTTTTTTAGACAATTAATTGCGAACGAACCAAGAGTTACATTATATATATATATATATATATATATATATATATATATATATATATATATATATATATATATATATTAGTGATGGGATGATTCCAATATTTTTCCCGGTTCCGATACAATTACTTATTCCGCACTAAATTCCAGATTCCGGTACAATTACTAATTCCGATTCTTTATAAATCTCTAAATATTTAACTATAAAGTTGCTATTTTTCCCCGATTACCGTGAAACACGTTAACAATGCACACATATTCTCAACGTAAAATAAACTTGTGAGAGGGGGGTGATCTATAGATTAAAGCCCTATTGATAATTTAAAATCAATAAATATTTATTATTCTATCATTACTCCCAGAAATGGAAGATTTTGTTTTAAACAGAATCAAATATAATTGAATCCATGTTTTTGTCTTTTTCTGATCCAAGTAAAGTTTAACATGGCTTTTTTTTTTAAATACAAGAGACGTTCCAATAGTAATGCCTCCTGTTTTTCATTCCGTTCGAATGGATGAGGTCAGATCGCAAATTGCATTGTTATGATGATTCATGACTTGAAAGTTTAATCTCCACGTTACAGATATTGACGGTGTGAGACTCTAAGAAAGCAACCTCTGACATTGACGTGTGTCAGAAGCAGAGAAACGTCACTGAATTCCCCCATACAGAAAAAATTGAATTGATCAACATTAACCGCAGACTAGTAAACGTTCACCAAGTCGATGAAGTTGATGTTAACAGGAGAGGGATTCACAGATTTCAGAGCTGTGGCAGAGATATGAGTGATAAGGCGCCCCAGAAGCACATGCACAATCTTCACTCTATCACGTACTGTAGAGTTGAATGCAATAATCAAAGAAGAAAGCGCCCGCGTGTGTGTGTATCGTGCGGCCATACAACTTACCTTCGGATGGGATCTGAGAGAAAGAGAACTTAAAGATGGCAGCCATGGATTTATAAGGTATAGTCTCGTGAAATCTCACGAGATCTTATCTTTCACTGCACACGTATGCAAAGGGAATGAGGTCAGTTTTCTAATAAAATGCCTGTTGGCAGAGGCAGTTGGTAGAACATGTGCTGGAAGTTGGGAGAGAAAGTTGACAGTGACGAATTCTAGCTGAACTTTTGCTTATTTATTTTATTTTGTTTTGCTGTTTACCAGCCCATTTAACTGCACTTACAAAAGGGCATTGAGAATGGTGGTGACTATGTAGAAAAATATAATTATGGAATATTTATTTTTCTACATTATTGTTGCTGTTGTTGTTAACGACGATAATGTTGATGATGATGAATTTGATTAGCTCAACATTTTTACTTCTAGTTAGGAGCAATGATGCGGACATACACGAAATGATTTGAAGAAGTAGAAGACATCTTCGGAATTGCAATCTCTTCATCGGAAAACAAGGATTTGAGTGACGGTTGAGTTATAAACTAATTTGTTCCAACTCGTTCCCCCATCAGAATGGCAATAGTAATCGGGGTGGAAACATCATCACCGCCGGTGCTAATATTTGCCTGGATAACAATGTTCCGATGATCTTCAGTAGATAACGTTAGATAATATGCATCATCCTATGCATGAATACCATGTACAGGTCTATTTCGGTCGGCTGTGGCGGTCAAGGTGAATCAAACCAAAAAAAATGTGGCTTAAGATGAATAGAAAACACGCAAAAATGTGTGCAAAGAGGAAAATGTACCTATAACTAAGTTCAAGAATGTTATAAATAGTGTTCTTTTAAGTGGAAAAACGTGTCTCCTAGTGCGGTGCTAGGATTCACATTAAAAGCAAATAGCTGTCCCATGTATAGGTATAGCTACCAGGGGAGATAACTCCCTGAATACTTCCTGTATCAAGGGAAATAACTAGTTTACCTATACAAACTCATAGCTATTTAGCTTGATAAAATTAATTATAGTTTTATTATAGTTTGGATCAATTAATATTTTAATGAGCAAATATTACCGAAATAATTAAATTCAGCTGTTAAATTCCTATTACAAATTATTTAGTTTAAAAAGGTAAGAAGTTTATTTTAAACGAAAGAACCAAAAATAAAAGTAAAATGACTCCCGACCAACGCCGAAAACTAGGGCTTTCTTCCCTTTCAATTCTAATCAAGCCTATTGCAACCGGTTATCGATCTGTGACACCAACCATGGTGTTACACATGATTATTTACTTAATGTTTCAGACCATTGTCTATTCTTAGCAAGAAACACGATGTTTCCTACTTCTAGCATACAACTGTCTAGAGAACAAGCAAATTATCGATTTACCTTTCTTATTACACACACACACACACACACACACACACACACACACACACATACACGTATATATATATATATATATATATATATATATATATATATATATATATATATATATATACGTGTATGTGCATTTTTGTGTGTAAGTATGTATGTGTGCATTTGTGTGTGTAAAAATATAAGTAAATCGATAAATACCCCCTTTTTGGGTAGAGCATTCTTGTTAAATTATATCGCCTGTCACTTACTAAGCGTAATGCAAAGCTATTTAATTGTAAACAAACAAATGGAACACTTTCAAAGTAGCGGCCAATATTTATATAAAGTCATTGATATATGATTTACGAGCGTCGATTTCATGACGTGATAGAAGAACTGCCGATTATCAACTAGATTATTGTATGTTCGAGTCTTGCTTTCGAATATGTACTCGTCTAACAGTACTGAAAGTCTGTAATACAGCGAAAAAGTCTATCTTTGGATGTCTCTCTCTCTCTCTCTCTCTCTCTATATATATATATATATATATATATATATATATATATATATATAGCCTCTTTAGCGGATGAACCAACATTACATCGAAATTTTAGTCGATCAGCTTGGACTATTTCTAGTGTTTAAATAATTTTATTTATAAAGGTTCTACTTTATATTGATCACTTTTGCAAAAATGTAGATTTTAAATTAACGGTATCAATATATTTCACCTTACTTAACTAACACACATACAAATACACATACATATATATATATATATATATATATATATATATATATATGTATATAGTCATACACATATAAATGTATATAGTCATTCGCATACAGACTGTTCTGCTGCATTACAGGTTAGATTAAAACCAATTATCGAACTTTAAACAATCCAGTTGAAAATTATTGACTCTAACCACTAAGTCACGGAGCAGGTGCTGATAATAAATTATATGTCCAATACAAGAAAGCGATGTGTCAAATTATATTGATGCATTGAACCGGCTTACGTCCACCTCATATATATATATATATATATATATATATATATATATATATATATATATATATATAGTAATAATTCTGAAAAAAAAACTGCCGACATCATTTCTTTTTAGTATACTTTAAAATAGTCATACTAAAAATCTGCTGTCTACCGTCGAATGTTAGCAAAAGATGTAAACAATTTCTATTCAAATCAAGTCGGGAATGACTCGAGAAATACAGCCGAGTAGCTTAAGAATTACAAACAACTTTGCAAATTGAATCCTTTACTTATTTCAGTTAATGAGAGGGGAACCTATCGACATACTTTCCTCTAAGTCGATCAATTGAACTTATATTCAGTAGAATACTTATTATCATTTTTTTAATAGAGAGTAGGCAATGCATTGTGGATGCGTTCGCATCAGCTCCCGTAACTCTCGCTTTTTCTAATTTATTCCTCATATCTCGTTTAGAATGAGTGATTTTCTGAGAAAAGGGAGAAGAAAAAGCTGCATTCTAGTTCGGCAGTACTTTTGCGTGAGCAATCGCCAGAGATGTTGGACATTTTCTGTTACTATTTCTATTCTTGCAGCCATGTCACTAATAAGAGTGCTGGAGATTAACGTTTTACTAGACTAACGTTATCCACCTGATAGTCAAGGACCCGAAGCTTGTCCTAACCAGTAAGGAGGCCGTCCTATCAGTAGGTGCGAAGTACTAGGTCTACTGTATTGATATTTTGTTAATGGATTCTGGACCATGCAGTAATTTCTCGATTCCATATTTGTGGGTAATTTTATAGCTTTACCTTATGGTATACAAAAAATGTCTTCGCTTCTTTTTCTCCCTTATCTCTTTTTCTCTCGGTCCTGCTCTAACCAAGTCTGTCGACTATTCATAAATCTCAAAACTCCATCATGAAATGTCTCCAACAGGTATACAAGATTAAACCCAGAACTCCAACTACCAACGTAGACCCCTATTACCATGTCTCTTTCTCTAACATCAAAGGTCTACGTTTCAACCTTTCAAAGGTTGAAACCCAATTACAGGAGACCAAACCAGACCTATTCTTCCCTAGAGAAACTAACATTGAACCGACTATTTCTTTAGATGCGTTCGTAATTAAGGGTTATTCTAATTTAATATTCAAATCTGACCTCCAAGATCGTGCTTACATTAGAGATGGCTTTTCTAGAGAAGATCCTCAATTGCCCTATATGTGCTTCCGGATTGCACTTGCTCACACCACTGTGTTTATATTTGCACTATTAGTTTATATTTGCACTTTAAGTAGTCTTAAAAAGAATTTCTTTCTAGCACCCTGGAAAACCTCACCAGAATGTCCAGTATTTAAAAATTGTGGTGATCGGTCATCTGCCTATCAATACAGAGCAATAAGTCTCCTGTGCGTCATGAGTAAGTTTTAAATAGATAAGTAGTCGAGTACCTCAGTAAACAACCCCTCCTCAGTGACATGCAATATAATTTCCGGCCTTCTAGATCTACAGCAGATTTGCTAACAGTTATATCCAAAAAATTAGCGAATCCTTCGACGGAGGCTTCCTTTCTATATTAATTGATCTTGACATATCAAAGCCCTTTCATAGGGTATGGCATAAATGTCTACTCCACAAAATCTCCAGCTACGGTATAGCTGTAAATGTTTTGTTTTGTTTTTTTTTCAATTATTAAACCATTTCTCTCTGATAAGGTTCATAAGAGTAGTGGTTGATGAGCAGAAATCAGAAACTCATTATAGTAATGCAGGAGTTCCTCAGGGTCCATTCTGGGTCCAACTCTCTTCCTGATCTATATTAATGATCTTCCAAATCACATCATTACATCATTCGTAGACATTTTATGCTCACGACACTACAATCTATGGCAACACTTCAAAGGTTGTAAACGGCTAAGTTCTCTCTGATTCTATCTTCTCTGATCTTGAGAACGTAGTGCAAAGGGAAAACAGGGGTCTGGTTAATTTTAATGCATCTAAAACCAAACTTCTATCTTTACATTAGCAACGCTATGATCCCCGTCTGGCATCAATTGCAATGAATGACTCGTTTTGGGGAAGCTCCATGTTTTGACAAACTTCCAGATCTGATCTTTCCTCATAATCTGAGATGGAATACGTACATCAAATCCATTGGCAAGGCTGTTGGTAAATGATGGGATCGTTCTACCGCCCTAGTAGATATCTCACTGCTGATGCAATTATCTACCTGTATAAGAGCCAAGGATGGATTACTATTGCCACATCTTAGTAGAAACTGCTCTTATCCTGCCTTGACAAAGTTCAAAAGAGAGTTCGTTGCCTATTGGGGGATGCTCTTTTTCCATCCATGCAACCTCTTTCTCACAGAAGAGACGTTACGAGTCTGTTTCTGTGTTATCTTTATTTTCATGGCAAGTGCTAGTCTGAGCTCCAATCTATGGTCCTCCTTGCTTGGCTTTCACGAAAAATACTCGTCTCTCTGAAACCACTATCAACAATTTCTCTCACTCCTTATTTTTGCCTAAACCTAAACGTAGATTCCATGAACAAAGTTTCTTTCTTAGAACTACAAGCCTGTGTAGCCCGGTTCCGTTTTTCTGCTTTCGAACTGACTACAATATATTTGTCTTCACGCCCAACGTGAGAAAACTTTGATGAGTCGTCCTCTTAAGTAATCTAATTTACCAAATTTCCACTCTTAACGATTACTATGATATTTTCCCATGGATTTCCGGAGACTCATCACATTTATTCTTGAGTTGGTCTCCGGGTCTAGATAAGTGGTGACTCCTATGGAAAAAAATTATCACGTATCAAGTTTTCTCAGTTGGTTATTTATTACTTTTCAAAAGGTATACGTTACAATATTGTTTCGTATAGCGACTAACATATCTACCTGGCGAATGGCTCCATCAGTACACACACAGACACACACACACATATATATATATATGTGTGTGTGTGTGTGTGTGTGTGTGTGTGTGTGTGTGTTCGCAAGGTAGGTCTTGAAATTATATTTTATGAGCTCTATAGCTCCTGTGAATTGTGGAACAATGGAGATTTCCTAAGATTCCAGTTTCGTTTCCTGCCGACTTTGCTTTTTATTTATCTGTTCCTTTTCAACTCTAAGCTAGCATCATTAGGGACGCTCATTTTAATTTTCTTCCTTTCTTCCCTATCATTATATTAATACTAATACCCCTGTTCTCTATGTAAATGTAGGGAGTGCAAAGTGGTTTATTTCGAAATGTTATTTCTGGTATATGTTCTCATCACTTTCTGCTCCACTCGATATTCAACTTTTTACAAAAGTTCTCGGAAAGATATTTAATGAAAGCAATTCATAGACCCAACCTCACACCAATGATTACAATTCAGAAACTTTCAGCTATTCTGTATTCCGAATGGCAAGCCCTACAAGGTTTGTACATTCTTAGAGTATTATCTAAATCCGTATATTGTCTGGTTACAAGTTTCTATCTACTTGCCTCCCCACGAAGGCAGAGGTAGACACAAGGTCGGTTTTTAATGTGAGAAAAATCCAGATCTCCAAAAAGGGTACTCTGAATAGGAACAAAAATAAAAATAGTCTCAGTTATTAAGGATTTCTCCTTCACTGACCGAGGGCAGAAAAGATGAAGTATACATGTATCAGAACAGATACTCTACTGTGATCTTAGCTCGAACGAGTGTTGTACATTATTGAATGGTTTATTTTCAGTAGCTCCGTTTTTAGACAAAGAGATTAAAAAGCAGCCAGTCTTGTTGAAAACACATACGACGGATAAAAATAATGTAGAGTTACAAGTGTCAAGTCATTTCATAATGTCTAATACTGAAACAAACACATACCACGCGCTCTCGTTTCCTTAATTAAATTAAATTAATAAATTATATTCAATTAATTAAATTAAATAAATAAATTATATTCAATTAAATTGTCTAAATTCCTTCATATTACATTACTGCAGATGCTAATGTCTCCCATTTTGATTTTCAAGAAAACTCGCTTCCATAAAGGAGGATCGTTCGCAGCAACACGTGTAAGATCTTTTCTTACGTGCTGCGTTAAGGTGCAGCACTAAAGTATGCATCTTTTAAGCACTAGTGAGAATGATATTCCTTTATGATATCGATTCCTCTAACCAATCAGAGTTAACAACATATTTTTGTCACTTGAAAATGATTCAACGAATAATCAAAAACTTTGTGATAAATAGGGAATTCTTTTGCCAGCTAAATATTGGTCCCCTTTGTTTGAGTTTGAAATCGACAATACCGATGTTGTTGTTTGTATAGTTGTTTGGTTGTATGTTTCTATATTTTTATGTGGCGATTTATTTTTCCAAATAAAAACTATTCTTCGAAGACGCCAAATCTGTCCAGATCGAGGAATACAGGATGCTCGTAAAGTCAATGAATTGTTCGTTTACATATATGTATTTTATATATATGTATTTTACATATATGTATTGTACATATATGTATATATTATTTCTCTTAGTCTGTCTATTTGTCTGTCTCTACATACCATTTTGTTTCGGAAACTACTGGGTCAATCTGTCTGAAATTTGGTATGGACTTTTATTATAAAGTGCAGCGTAGTAAGTATTATGGCATCCATCTAATGCACAGTTAGTAGGGATCATTATTTCATGCAAAAATAAGCACAATTTTTACTATATTCACCATCAGTTTGGCATAAAGAATTCATTCAACAGGCTATAACTTTTGCCTGTTTTTAACGAGCTGAACTACTATACTACATAATGCTTATTCATATATTTAAACAACCCTCTTGATAATTTCCTTTACTACTCTTGTCTGTCCTAGTCGTCTCTAGTGGCGAAGATGTCACTAAAATAAAATGTGAGATGCGTCTAAACGTTTCTATATTAAGTCCATCCGTTTATTCCACTGATTCGGAGAAAAAATAAATTATCACACACTCTTTTTGTTTGAAACGTTATAAACAGCTCCTAAGAAACAAGGAACGACGTCTCTACGTTCGTGTAAGTTTACGTACGTTCAGTCCTATATATTTCTTATGTGTTTCTCACTGTGCTTCTCCTTCATTCGCCATTCATGCCATAACCATTGGCAAGGTAACAGATCAATGGAATCGGTGCGATTAGAATGACGACAATTCGTTGACAACAAGACAACAAATGCGAGAACAATGGGCGAGAAGACAGGCTTCAACGTGTTCAACGGACTCGAGTAAGATGTTTTACGGGGCACTGTATTTTTAGTATTCTAAAACGACTAGCAATAATAAAAAGCAAACGGTCTAGAGTTTGACCTTGGTGGTCATGCTTGTCAGTACAAATATAAGAATATATTTGCCTAGATAGATTAGCGTTATGTCGTAAGCATGGCACGTTTCAGAAAAGGAGTTATGAAGCGGTTAAGGAATTGACCGGAAGAATCGTGGGCAGTGGAAGTTTATTGGGCCATTTGACATGATGTCATCCGGTCTGAGGCTGAAGAGATTTCTGGAAAAATATAAATGAAACTTTTATTAAAGATTAAGTTATAAAAGACATTAAGCCATACACTTAATAATAATTGAACTCTCTCTTTCTCTCTGCTTTTTTTTTCTTTAATCATTCTCATGGTTTTTGACCTTGTATTCTAATAAATGGCCATGTTAAATAATTAATTTATCTACTATAATCGTGTTATTGATTAGTTGAAAGATAATTAACGTAAGAAGCATGTCAGGTGGCATTTGATTACAGTTAAAGAAATGAACTCAATTTACGTAGTCGACAACACACATATGAATGTCCTCCCTGTAAACATTGTATGGTTTGAATTTCATAGACCTTCTTGGCGAAGATGTATGAGATGTTAAAAATAATCTCGTGATACGATAATAATTAAGATATCAGTTTAAAAACAATTGTAGTCACTTAATCTCTTTCATTCTCCTGCAGTTTTTAATGTACTTCTGTGTTTTTCCTTTACCTTTTTGTTTGATGACCACGTTGAATAATTGATTCATCTTTTAAGACGTTGGTGTTGATTAATTGAAAGATAAGTAATGTAAATATCATGTCAGGTGGCGTTTGATTGTAGTTAAGGAAATGAACAGACAACACACTCACGAATGACGACGACCACAAACATACTACAGGGAACGATAAACTTGTCACCCTATAAAAGACGTTCAATGAAAACGGATTTTCTTCTTTTTTTTTTTCTTTTTTGGTTCCAGACCATCTACTAATTGGCCAGTTGTGTACAAATCCCAAAAGCGATAGGAGCATTCTATAATGTCTGAATACGACACAATGTTCAACGATTAATATCCGAAATGCGCCGATACATGCTCTCTACCGATCCAAGTAATTATTGGGATTATTCGAACGAATGTCTTAAGTGTTATTTTCACACAGACCATACAAATTACAATTACAATTGTTTACAATTACAATTGCTTACAATTACAATTGTTTACAATTACAAATTACAATTGCTTAAAATAACTAATTACTTTATATAATACCCAACAATGGCTGATGGAACGAGAGCAAGTTATTCCAGTGGATTTTGTTCGAAATTCCGTGCAGATTCCTGACCTCGACAAAAAAGATTGTCGAGGAAGACAACATGCACTTGAAGAAAGTCGGAGGTTACATCGGTTGAAACATTGTGAAAATAACACCCAGGATGAGAGAAGTAGTCCGAAAAATAGACTTGATGCAAATTATCAATCGCCATTTTAAAAATGCCTTAAAAGAATTTTATTTTTCAAAATGAATATTCATAACAGATTGATGTAGATTTCTTTTTATAAAATTTCTACGGAGCCGCACTAGTTTATATATATATATATATATATATATATATATATAGTCATCCACATACAGTAGTTCGCTGTTTCACAGCTCATCAGTGCGGCTAGACAGGCAACTGCCTACAGCCAGGATCGAAACCCGACCGCCCAAATGACAGCTTTTCACCATTGCGCTATACGTCTGCTGCTGTGAGGGTCTGTTTTGACATCATCCAAATGCCTCCGCTCGATTTATTTACACAAAAGCGTCGTTTAATTAATAGCAGTTTGTATATCACTTCCCAGCATGCTCACATGGGGGTGAATTATTATTATTATTATTATTATTATTATTATTATTATCATTATTATATTATTATATTATTACGCTTATCGCTCCGTCCGTTATCATGCTGTGCATCCCTAAAAAAGGAAAGTGGAATATTCCAAAAAGTGGAATATTCCAAAAAGTCGAATATTCCAAATAAACCTTGAAAATATTTTTAAAAAATTGGTGTCGCTGTTGAGGCAAAGTTAATAAAAAATGATTTGTCTTTCTTGGCCTTTTAGCTAAGATCAAAGTGTAGTATCTGTTCTTCAGGTGCTACATTTCAATTTCTTCTCTCTCAGTGTAAGAGAAATCCTTTACGACTATGACAATTTTTCTCCACGTTAAAAAACGACCCCGGTGTCTAAATCTGTCCCGTGGGGAGGCATTGTGAATAGGTACTATGTTTATTGTAACAAAGTTTTAATATTAAAAAAGTAACTGGAAAAAGTTATTTCTGATTTAATTACAAAATATCCTGGAAATGTCACTTCTGATTAATTATATAATGCCCTGGAAAATTGCCATTCTGATTTTTGTTTACTTGCCTCCCCACAGGGCATGAGGGCGGTTATAAATTTAGGGGGAAACCAGCTCCCCAAAAGGGGTACTCTGGTCAATAACAAAAATAAAAATTATATCAGTAATTAAGGATTTCTCCTCCATTAACCAAGACCAAAAA
This sequence comes from Euprymna scolopes, assembly GCF_053919585.1. NCBI lineage: Eukaryota > Metazoa > Mollusca > Cephalopoda > Sepiida > Sepiolidae > Euprymna > Euprymna scolopes. The sequence goes on along the minus strand of NC_136521.1, from coordinate 20,087,766 downwards.
AGGAGGGATTTAAGTCACTGGAATGCTGAAACTGATAGTACACTCAGAAATTCATGTTGAAGCAATGGTTACCTAATCTCTAACCGTGTTAATGTTTTTATGTATTACTTTCGAAAAGCTGCTGAAACAGTTTATTATTAAAACATTACTTTATTTCAAGTATATTTTTAGCAGTGGGTTACGGGATATGAAGTCAGTCCCGGAAATTACTCAAACCGTTTACGATTTAAACATTACTTTATTTCATGTATAATTTTAATAGTGGGGTGGGGGATATTAAATCAGTCCCGAAAATGGGTGAAACCGTTTACGCATTACACATTACTTTATTTAATGTATATTTTTAACATTGGGGTGCGAAATATGAAGTCGGTTCCGGAAATGGCTGCAACCATTTACGTTTTGGATATTACATTATTTAATGTATATTTTTAACAGTAGGATGGAAGATAAAAAGTCGGTCCCGGAAATGGCTGAAAAAGTTTACGATTTATACATTACTTTATTTCATGTATATTTTCAACAGTTGTTTGGGGATTATAAGTCAGTTCCAGAAATGACTGAAACAGTTTACTATTTAGACATTACATTATTTCATGTATATTTTTACCAGTGGGTTTGGGATATAAAGTTGGTTTCGGAAATGGCTGAAACAGTTTACTATTTAGACATTACATTATTTCATGTACAGGCATTGGGTTGGGGATATAAAGTCAGTCCCGGAAATGACTGAAACAGTTTACGATTAAAACATTACTTTATTTAATGTATATTTTCAACAGTGAGGTGGCGAATATGAAGTCAGTCCCGGGATTGAATGAGATGTGCAAATATATACTATCAGAAAGCGTCGCCCAGTATTGAATGAGATAGGTGGAAAACATATAGTAGCAAAATACCCAGCGTCGACCGGGATCGAATGAGATAGGTGAATGATATATATTAGCAAAATGTGCGGCGTCACCCGGGATTGGATAAGATAGTTGAAACATATATACTGTGAGAATACCCAGAATTGATTGATTTGTTTGTAATGAAATAACCCACCTAGGCAATATATCAAAGTTATTATTTAAGTAAGAGGAAGCGACATAGTGGGTTAAAGTTATGAAAATTATTATCAAAATTAGTAATATATCCAAGAATTATGAAAAATGATGAAATGTGAGTGACTTGATTGGTGTGTTTGTAGTGACATATATATCAAATATATTATATAAGTAGGAGAGAGAGGCATAATGTGGGTTTTAATAATAAAATTATTGTCGAAATTAGTAACATATCCAGGATTATGAACAAAGATCAAATGTGAGTTAACTGATTGTGTGTTTATAATAAAATAATCAGCCAAGGAAATATATCACGTAATTATGTTAGTAAGAGAGGGCGATAAGGATGGTTTAAATTATGAAAAATGATTGTCGAAATTAGTAACATATCCAAGAATTATGATAAATGAAATATGTTATTGAATGCATTAGTGTGTTTGCAATGAAATAATCAGATCAGACAATATATCAAAGTTATTATTTTAGTAAGTGAGGCAATGATTTGGGTTAAAATGATGAAAAATGATTGTCGACATTAGTAACATATCCAAGAATTATGAAAAATGACAAAATGTGAGTTAATTGATTGATGTGTTTGAAATTAAATAATCATCCCAGATAATATATCAAAGTTATTATTTTAGTAAGTGAGGCGATGATGTGGGTTAAAATGATGAAAAATGATTGTCGACATTAGTAACATATCCAAGAATTATGAAAAATGACAAACTGTGAGTTAATTGATTGATGTGTTTGAAATTAAATAATCACCCCAGATAATATATCAAAGTTATTATTTTAGTAGTAGGGGGTTGATAATGTTGGTTAAAAATATTTAAAATGATTGTCGAAATGAATAACATATCCAAGAAATAAGAAAAATGAAGTGTGAGTTAATTGATAGCTGTGTTTTTTATGAAATAATCAGCCCAGACAATATATCAAAGTAATTTTTTAGTAAGAGAGGGTGACGAGGATGGTGTAAATTATAAAAAATTATTGTCGAGATTAGTAACATATCCAAGAATTACGAAAAATGACGAAATGTGATTTAATTGATTGGTGTGTGTATAATAAAATAATCAGCCTAGACAATATATCAAAGTTATTATATAAGTAAAAGGGAAGGAGATAAGGACGGCTTAGATTATAAAAAATTATTGTCGAAATTAGTAACATATCCAAGAATGACGAAAAATGATGAAATATTAGATAATTGATTCGTGTGTTTGGAAGGAAATAATCAGCCTAGATAATATATCAAAGTTATTATTTAGTAAAGAGGGAAGGGCGAAAAGGTGGGTTAAAATTATGAAAAATGATTGTCGAAATAAGTAACATATCCAAGAATTATGAAAAATGATTAAATGTGATTTCATGCATTAGTGTGTTTGTAATAAAATAATAAGCCCAGACAATATTTCAAAGTTATTATTTTATTAAGAAGGGGGCGATAATATGGGTACAGATTATGAAAAATGATTGTCGAAATTAGTAACATACCCAAGAATTATGAAAAATGATGAAATGGAGGTTAATTGATTAGTGTTTGTAATGGAAAAATCAGTCCAGCAAATGTATCAAAGTTATTATTTTAGTAAGGTTGGGCGACAACGTTGGTTTAAATTATAAAAAAATATTGTCGAAATTAGTAACATATCCGAGAATTACGATAAATGATGAAATGTGAGTTGATTGATGTGCGTGTTTGTAATGAAATAATCAGCCTAGACAATATATCAAAGTTATTATTTTAGTAAGGTGTGCAATATGGTGAGTTTAAATAATGAAAAATTGTCAAAATTAGTACCATATCCAAGAATTATTAAAAATGATGAAATGTGAGTTAATTGACAGATGTGTTTTTTTAATAAAATAATCAGCCAATACAATATATCAATTTTAATATGTTAGTAAAGGGAGGGGCGATAATGTGGGTTGCAATTATGAAAAATTATTGTCGAACATAGTAACATATTCAATAATTATGAAAAATGATAAAATGTGAGTTAATTGACCGGTGTGTTTGTAATGAAATAATCAGCCCAGGAAATATACCAAAGTTATTATTTTACTAAGGGGGCGATACAGTTTTAATAAAAAAGTAGAATAATATGATTGTGCCTTCATTCATGCTGAACAGAACGCTCACAGCATGCCCAGCAACAATATATTACATATGAAAAATGCTGCTGTGGAATTTTCACATGTCCCGCTAGTTATTATTATTATTATTATTATTATTATTATTATAAACTCAATCTGCTATCTACCATATAAAAGGAACTTCGCGCGCGCACGCGTGTGTGTGTGTTCGTTTACTATAGGCTCCTAAACAGTTGGGCCTATATTTGTTTAAATTTCACACAAATGTACATTATTCTTAGCAAGGTTGTTTTAACGCTAATCGATAATCGAAATTTTCGATTAAAGAAGAAACAAGCGATTTAGACTAAACTTAACATCTTATACAGTTTAATATCACAATTTTTTTTTTACATGGGGATCACCACTTATCAAGGTCCGTAAGCCACTCGGGGATAAGGGTTATTTTGTGTACAATAATCAATGGGATAATATCGTAGTAATATTTGGTATTGGAGATTTGATAAAGCAATAGTTGGTATTGGAGATTTGATAAGTGATAAGGGGCGATTAATTAGGAATTTGTTTATGTTGGACTTGAAGACGTCCAAGTTGTAGTCAAGTGGGAAACAGGCAAACGGAAGAGAATTCCACAGGCGTGCACTTCTTAGGAAAAAAGCTATGTTCATGGAATCTACGTTTTGATTTAGGCACATATAAAGAGTGGAGGAAATTACTGACAGTGGTTTTAGCTAGAAGGGTGTTTATCATGAAGGATTGGCGAGGGGGGGACCAGAGATTGGAGCTCAGACGAGCACTTGTCATGGAAATAACGATAAAACAAAGACAGGCTCGCAACGTCTCTTCTGTGGGAGAGAGGTTGCAGGGAAGAGAAAAGAGCATCCCCCACTAAGCCACGAATTCTATTTTGTATTTGTCAAGGCCGGATAAGCTGTTTTTTGAAGCTCCTGCCCAGATGTGGCAGCAGTACTCCATCTTTGGACGTACTTGGCTTTTATAGAGATAGAGAATTGCATGGAACGATCCTTGTACATGATAACGATACCTAGCACTATTACCTTAATCTTTTCTTAAACATTTTCTCATGTGAGTAATAAGGAAGTCAAATGTAAAAGAAGTGATTTGATGGATTAATTCCTCACATCAAACGAGATTTCACGAAGAAATAGTTTAAAAATAATCCATAAAATTATTATGAGGAAATAAAAAGTGAAGGAAACAACAGCAAAAGTACTGAAGTTTTTATTCAATTTACCAAATCGAGAATTCTAAAGAATTGAACAGAATCAATAAAAATATAAAGGATTAAATTGAAGGTAGACCAAAAAGTCATTAAAAATACAGTAACACGATTTGAAGTTAAAATCTTACACAAGAAAAGTTTTCCATTCATATCTTTTGGATTAATCGAACTACTGTTCTCATCTTGAATGTCATTTTCTTAACGTATCAGTCGACGTAACCGCTAACATTCTTCAGGTGTACTCGGGAATGTTTCTGTCGAACTCGTGAATTTGGACGGAATTTCAAACAGAACTCTTTACTTACTTTAGAGAGGGCTCATGTTCTCATTCTTTTTTTACATGGGGGTCACCACTTATCAAGGCCCGAAGGCCACTCAGGGATAAGGGCTATTGCGTGTACAGTAATCAATGAGATAGTATTGTAGTAATCATTAGTATTGGGGGTTTTGACAGAGTGTCTTACTTAAGAGAGCGGTTTGTCAAGAGTTTGTTTATGTTGGACTTGAAGACGTCCAAGTTGTAGTCAGGTGGGAAACAGGCAAGCGGCAGAGAGTTCCACTGGCGTGCAGTTCTAAGAAAGAAGCTTTGCTTATGGAATCTACGTTTGGATTTAGGCACAGATAAAGAGTGGGGAAAATTATTGACAGCAGTTTTAGCCAGACGGGTGTTTCTCGTGAAAGATTGGCGGGGGGACGAGGGATTGGAGCTCAGACGAGCACCTGCCATGGAAATAACGATAAAACAAAGACGGGCTCGCAACGTCTCTTCTGTGGGAGAGAGGTTGCAGGGAAGAGAAGAGAGAATTCCCCACTAAGCCACGAAGTCTATTTTGTACTTTGTCAAGGCCGGATAAGCTGTTTTTTGAAGCTCCTGCCCAGATGTGGCAGCAGTACTCCATCTTTGGACGTACTTGGCTTTTATAGAGATCGAGAATTGCATCAGTAGTGAGATATCTTCTGGAGTGGTAGAAGGATCCTACCATTTTTCCAGCGGCCCGGGCAACCGACTTTATATACGTGTTCCATTTCAGATCAGGAGTAACCGTCAAACCCAGGAGCTTGTCAAAACATGAAGCCTCCCCAAGACGAGAGCCATCCATTTCAATTGATGCTAGATGAGGAACAGAGCGTTGATGACGTAAAGTTAGGAGCTTGGTTTTAGATGCATTAAAAGTAACCAGCCATCTCTTCCCCCACTGAACCATGCGCTCAAGATCAGAGGAGATGGAATCAGAGAGAGCTTTGTTTTTTTTTTTTTGTTTTTTTTTCTTCCTTTGAAAATTGTAATGCTGGGTATGGGGCAGCCAAACCAGCTGCCAACATTGCCCCGCTTTTTTATTGAAACCAACCGAGAGCTCTTTTTAGTATCCTCGCTGTTCCCTTAAGTGCAATTGTCTGAATCTCTTTTGCACTTGGTTCACCAGGAATATTAGTTAGGTAGGACCTCAGGTTCTTCTTCATAAGCCCTGTGGCACCTATGATAACTGGTATGATTGATATCCTCTTTAGGTTCCAGTTTCTTTTCATATCATACATGAGACCTTGGTATTTGGTCTGTTTCTCTCTTTCAGCTCTGTTAAGACCGCCATCATTAGGAACACTCACTTCAATCAAGGTTGCAACTCTCTCTGACTTATTCCATATAACTATGTCAGGTTTCACAGCAGCATTTTCAAGGTAGGTGGCTGTAGGGATTACATGGTCGTAATGTATGGTATATAAGTCATTTCCAACTGTTCTTTCAGGTTGATGCTCCCAGGACTTGCTGCTACACTTAATTTTTTACAGATGGTCCAGTGGAGGTACTTGCATACTCCATCATGTCTCGCTGTATAGTAGCCGTCCCCTAGAAGAACTTTGCAACTTGATATCAAATGACCAACACTTTCCAATTCTGTATGGCAGAACCTGCATTTATTGTCATTACTGATCCCTGCCATCTTCTTGAATGCATTGATCATCAATCCCTGGTCTTGGGCAACCATTATGACCCTTTCCTGATCGTGGTGGAGGGATCCTCTTTTGAGCCAGTCCAAAGAACCTTCTTTATCTATGTATTCCTGAGAGAGTTCCCCCAGAAAATACTTTGCACGCTGATGTTGTTCCCATTCTTTAAAGTTCATCTGTTGAAAGGTCTCGGTATATTTCTGCCGGCTCTTTCTTGCTATTTCTATGGCACACTTGTTTAGTGTTTCGTCCTCATCTGAGAAACAGCTCTGACCAAAATGCTTGGCCAGCTGGGTGACTGATGTTGTTCTGCTGGCTCTTGTCTCTTGATGTTCATATACTATTGAGAGGGTGTCATTCTGGGAGCTTCTCAGATACTGACCAGTGCTCACAATAGTTCCCCTATGTTCATGATTAATCTCTGAGAGTCCCAGACCTCCTTTTCCCCTGGGCAAATACAGGCTTGGTAGACACTGATTTCTGTATATTATTTTATGAAGCGTTAGTAGCTTCCGTGTCTTTACATCTAGCCGGTTGATGTATTTTTGTGGCCAGTCAATGATACCAAAGCTGTATGTTATTACTGGCATAGCAAGCTGGTTTATGGCAGTAATTTTATTTTTATTGGTGAGCTGGGTTTTGCATATTTTCCTCACCCGGCGTACATATTCTTTACTAATCTTCTCCCTCATCTTGGCATGTTGTATGTTTTCGTTTTCCTCAATGCCAAGGTACTTATAAGGCTCATGCTCTTCTAGATCCCTGATGTCGATGTTTTCATTAAGCTGCATATTTTCTGTGTAGGTCTTCTTCCCAGCTCTGAGTGTACATTTAGCACATTTATCCAGGCCAAACTTCATTCCGATGTCACTGGAGAATGTGTGTACTACCTGCAGAAGGTGGTGCAGATCGGTGTCAGAGCTAGTATACAGCTTAAGATCATCCATGAAGAGCAGATGGTTTATTCTCTTGCTTGGATCTCGATGGCGTCACTGACTCAAATTGTAGGCGCTCGGATTTTTATTCAGGAGCTTGCTTAGTGGGTCTATTGCCATACAGAAGAGTAAGGGAGATAAGCTGTCACCTTGGAATATTCCCCTCTTGATTTTTACTTCAGGGATGATGGTTTTTCCTCCATTGTGATTTAATGATATTGTAGTTTTCCACATCTGAAGGTGAGCAGCCATTGTTTGTCTAATTACCGGGTGGATTTTGTATAACTCAAGGCACCGAAGTAGCCATGAGTGTGGCACGCTGTCAAATACCTTCTGGTAATCAATCCATGCCATTGTCAAATGTCTTCTGGTAATCAATCCATGCCATGTCATTTATGGCCTTTGATGTGTTGCCGTAGATGGTCGTGTCATCAGCATAGATGTCAACGAATGAATTAAGTATGTGTTTTGGGAGATCTGTGCGCAAATAGAAAGGCCAGACATATAAAATTAACAGTAGGCTCTTTGATGTAACAGGGGCGCGTTCACGATGATTGTTTCTGCTTAGAACACAATTGAAGCATGATATTTGACTTTTGTATTTGAAACTTTAATTCAAGCCGTTATATAAAAATAATCTATAAAATCAATAGTACGTTCTCTACAGTGCAGTGTTTACTACTATATATTGTGGACTAAGTCACTGCAGGAAGTTTCCTCCCGGTGCACCGAGCGGGGGCGGGGCTAACTACAGCCTACAATTAATTGATTTGATTGATGTCACCGATTTCGATGACAATAAAATATGGGAAAGTAGAAACATTCGTTGATCCTCATTCAATCCCAGGCAACGTCGGGCCAACCTGCTAGTATTATTAAATCTTATGTACATTTCGAAAGTAATATTATTATTAGTAAATAAATGAACTATCTAAAGTAGATACGTATTTAATTTGTTTTTTATTTAAAGGCTATTTAGATTAGAATGACAATTTTTTACGGAAGAAGAAATAGATTTTTTTTGCGTAAAATTCTTAAACCTTGCATACATTTATTATTTCAAGAGTGATTAATTTTTCTAAATAATTAATATCCCTAATAAATTAATCAGAATGTGGAAGGAAGCAACTGGAAAATTTTCCATAGGATTCTATTTTGTTTTTCCTTCGTTCCTACCGCAGGAAGATGTCGCATAAGACGGTGAGAATTAAGCCAGTGGCCATAAAGAAAAGGTACTCTAGCCTATTAAAAGTTGCCTTGATAGCCTCATTGACATTCTGCGGTCGAACGTCTCCAGGCAGTAAGAATTAAACATAGTCCTCTCTTAAGAGAGGACTATGTTTAATTCTTAAGAAAGGACCTCCGAGGACTATCCAGGGCCAATAACTCAGCACCACAGATAAAAGGCCACCGAAATAGCCCAGCGCTCGCCGGTCTGATTATTGAGAACGAATCGCCAACTGATATTTATGAGTCGAGTTGAGGCCGCTTCTTTCATGTACTTCTGTGTTTGTTTTAGCTGGGAATGGGACGTCCTACCGAAAGTTCACCGGGTATATTTGCCAGGTAGGTTTTAAAATTCTTTTTCATGAATCCGATGGCTGCTATAATTACTGGAATGATGGAAATCTTCCTAAGATTCCAGTTTCTTTTCATGTCATAAGACGTTGATATTTCGATATCTTTTTACTCTCTGCTCTGTTTAACCCAGCATCATTTGGGGCATGGACTTCTACTAAGGTTGTTTCTCCTTCCTGTGCCATATCACTAAGCTTTAGAAAATGTCGGTTGAAATCGACCATTTCAATTATCCTGACAACGTCTGAAAAACAAGCGTAAATCTTGCCCGTATTATTCGATCGCACCGTAAATAGAGATGAACGGACGGAGTGTGGTCAGTGGACGGGTCGAATCTGGTCATTCTGTCTGTTTGATCACGACTATTGCTGCCACTGCTAATCTCATCGCTACTGCTTTTGGTTTTTAATCATCTCTCTGCCTACGATTTTCATTTGGAAGCAATTGAACCGCAGAGAAGAGAAAAGGTGAATATACTAACCGTATAACGGCAGGCAAAATAGTTCAATTGTTACAGTTCTGTCTGGCTATGGTTAATAATAACCTCAGATGAGACGGTCTACACCGACACCCTCGCTGATCAACTAACCTATTTTCTTGGACATCTCACACAGACGATGGTGTGTACGATTATGGCTACGTGCAGATGTACTGAACGTATATTCCGCGACATTTGGCTTTTTTTTTTGTTTTTATCTTTCGCGTTATTTAGATTAAGATTTACTGGAGCATACGGGATAATGAGACGAGAATGAATAGAAACCGAAAGATGAGGAACATTAACAGAGTATCAACATTGATCAATAGTATGAACTGTGATTACTTTCGAGGTGGTCCATGAAAAGAATTTGTTGACATTGGATTTGAAGATGACTAAGTTGTAATCAGCATGAAAGCAGTCCAACAACAATGTGTTCCACAGTTGGGAAGTCTTGTCCATTGAAAATTGTCATGACGCTCGGTTTTACATAGGATTTGAACACGATTAAGTTTTAATGAGCAAGGAAGTAGTCCCGCGGCAATGAAAGTAAGCCTTTGAAAACAAGATTCTTCTATGGAAATTCCTCCTTGAAATGCCCATTGTGAATGAGACAACATGGTGATATATTTAAAGGACTGCGTATTTACAGAAGTACAGAATATTATGTTACAGAAAAATTTATCTTCCTTCACTGTATATTCCTTTGTACATAATATCTTGAAAAGTGCATATATTCACGAAATAGGGTAAGTCATCATCACACAGTAACAAAGTGAGGGCGTTATTAAAATGAGAACTAAGATTACGACAGATAACAAACAAAAAGACGTGATATATATTTAGGATTATTGTCAAGTGCTAATTCTCAGCATCTGTAATAGCTGAACGTTCACCCATCTTAATATCGAACACTGCTATTATTGATGAGACAGTAAATTTGTAATAATCAGCATAACACACCTCTCTTAGACCGGCATAATTATGTTGTTGATATTAGAATGGGCTACGGTAAGCTCTTTTTTATGCATAAGTTAAAGTGGTTCTAGTAAACTGATTACTGTTATCGAATTTTGGACATGCATGATGAGTCTGGGTCGTTGTCTACAGAACCATCGTCACCTCACTACCGTTGCTTTATATATATATATATATATATATATATATATATATATATATATATATATATATTAATTTATAAAAAATATATAGCGATTAAGCTACACTGAATATTCGGCGTTTCATACACTCTAGGACTCCTCAGGCTTATGCGCGAATTCTGTGGTTGTTTATCGTTTTTATATTCTCCTCTCCTATCGAGATTGGCTAGCTAAAATCTCAATAGGTAAACAATGTCAATGAGGCTATAAACAACCACAGAATTCGCACTTAAGCCTGAAGAGTCCTAGAGTGGATGAAACGCCGAATATTTAGTGTAGCTTAATCGCCATATATATTTTATAAATTACTAACTAGCTCTACCTACGTTTTTAGCACTTTTGAAGTAAATACTTAAAGTTTACACATAAATCTATACTTTCGTATATTAATTTTATGTCAGTAAATTAAGTAGTTATATATATATATATATATATATATATATATATATATATATATATATATATATATATGCCTGTGTGTGTCGGCGTTTGTATGCAAAATATATTCGTTGCTGACGCAAAATTGAACGCTTTATCAATATGACTGTATATTAATCTTTATCTAAGTTCGAACTGTTTGTAAACACACACACAAAAAACACACATATACACATACACACACACACACACACATATATATATATAGAGAGAGAGAGAGAGAAAGAAAGATAGATAGATAGATAGATAGATAGATAGATAGACATGTATTATGTATGTATATGCTGTGTTTTAAGTCACGACGGGTAGGAAGTTGCAGTTGCGACTTTGAAACAGAAGGCAGACATGGCTTTTACCAGGTTGGGCGAGCTTTGGGAAATGAATTGATCAACAAACAGCAAAGAAACATCAGGGCTGCTAAAATAAGGACATTAAGCTTAAAATGTAATTTCCCACGACGGTGTCACACACGCAACCAGGTCCCAACCACTATGTGCAGAAAATGTTGGAGTCTTCTGTGTTTTTTCTTTAAAGTTGTACTTTTATGTACACTCATGTGCACCCTCTCGGAAACCGCCAATGCATAAAAGACAACTACGCGGTCATAAGAAGGGAGCAGAAATCCACGACACACAAGTAAGTAAAGATTTGTGGTCGGTTTGCAGCGTGAACGGTTTTCCCAGAATACACCTATGGACTTTTGGCATTGAAAAAATTATATCCAACGCCTCTTTCTCAATTTGCGAAAACTGTCTTTCGGTGGGTAACAATGTAATTGAAGCACGTACGACTCATTTTGTGTAATATTCATGCTTTAATGCCGAATGTACTGGTCCAGCTCCAAGCTTTTTATTCTTTAATAAGTTATTTAGTGGAGCGCGTAAGTTGTGCATATTCTTGATAAACACCTGATAGTAATTTGCCAATACCAGAAAACATTGGAGAGCCAGTACCTCAGCGGGAGTCTGAATGTCTCTAATGTTTGTAGCTCTCTTAGGATCCGGTCATCTTCTATATTTATCAATGATTTGGCCCGCGTATCTGATTACATTCATGAAGAAATTGCACTTCGAACTCTTCACTTTAAATCCATATTCTTGGATTCTTTGAAAACCCTATTAATGTTTCTGTTGTTGTTCAGCGGATTTGCTGGTTATTATGATGTCGTCCAGATAGGCTGTTGCGAAGTCTTACCCGGCGAGCATGGTGTCCATAATTTGTTGGTGAATAGACGGCTCGACTTCGATTTCAAATGCAAGTCTTTCGAAGTAAAATATATTAAAACAAAAAACAGCTTATACAAAAAGCAATTATCATAGTAAGTACCGCCAAGATAGCGGACTACGAAAGTACATTGACCACCCAGCGAGACGGTATTTCTCAGTTTATTCATACAATTAGGAAGAGTTTATATAGTGTGCATGAGGGAGTTCCCACAACAGTTACGTTTGTGAATTGTTCAGATGAGGATTGATTATTGGGATTACTATTCTCATCGTGTGCGTTCTTTTTACAACGTTTCGGTCGTTGTACCATCCGACCTTTTTCAGATGTATCTTGTCGAACTCAAAAATTTGCAATCCTCAATGCAAATAAAATTTTAAATGCAATTGTGAATTACTTATGACTTCTACCAAGTCATGGCTGACAGAAAAAGAATATGCTATCCCCGCGGATTAAATGAAGATTTCCATTTGAAATTCCTTACGGATTCCCGAGTGCGGCAGAAAAGCTTCCGAGTTCCACAAGATACATTTGAAGAAGGTCGGAGGGTACATCGACTGCTATATCGTGAAAATAAAACTACAGAAGAGAACAACAGTCCGAAGAATCCAAATAATGCGAATGTTATTATACTTGTATTTTGTAATATTTGCTGCCTGTAGAAGCATCATTTTAATTAAATGAGAGTACTTGTTTATAAAGGTGACTTGGTGTCATTCAATCCCAAGGGAAGCCAAGGAATAATTGTTGGCCACGGCTAGAATGAGAAATTAAATGAATATACTACTACTACTACTACTACTACTACTACTAATAATAATAATACTAATACTAATACTACTACTACTACTACTACTACTACTACTACTAATAATAATAATAATAATAATAATACATTAAAAATAAGCTAAAGCCAATTGAGCAGACATGGTGGCAAAAATAAAAAATGAAAATTCCAGTCTATCAAGAGACGTGCCAGCACCTGCTGATTTCAATGTACCATTTAAAATATTTCAGAAAGTTGCCAAATATAAAGACCTTGAAATAGAAATAAACGAAATATATGGCGCTAAGGAAACCATTGAATGCGAATTGGTGCACTCGCTCTTATCAGTAAATGACCTGATAAATATCTGGAAAATATCAGGTAGACTTTAAGTAAACTCTATTTTCCGCATTTACGCTGATAACCCCAATCTCAAGAGTCTATCATTTTAGGCAAAACCCTTTCTCGTTATGGAGAGGGGGATGAGCGAAACAAAAATGAAATTAAAAATACGTCAGGTATGTACACAAGATATACAATAAAAAGGTCACACACAAAATGTTTTACGGCATATCAACCCTTTTTTAAGTTATATAATGCCAAATCTAGTCGTTATTAGGCGTTAGATGCGTGTTTATTTTTGACAGTGCTGTGACACTCGCGGCCCACTCTATTTTATCTTTAAGTCCTCACATTCCATGAGTGCTGACAGAATATGTGATAAGCATCGTTTAAAAGTAATGAGGAAATACAAATCGATATATTAATAAAACTCTAAAGCATTCCATGTTTATATTACGTCATCATTTTTAACACACATTATAAAATGAGATCGTCCTATCAGCAAAATATGGTGATTGGCGGTTAATCAGATTCCGCTAAGTTTTAAAAAAATCCGATTTTACACATTGTAAAATGAATTGTCCTAGAATAAAATCATATCATCTTGTCGACTGAAACAGTAACGTTTAAAATAAATAAATGTGAAAAAGTGATATTCGTGTTATTGATTTGATGAATATTTAGCTGATAATTATTTTTTTCGTTAAGAATAGAGACAATATTTTTTGGTTTAAAAATATATAGATAAATAAGGAACAAACATTCGTTTTATTTAAAATTGTAAAAATTTCGAATGCAAAAGGCAATAAACGCCATTGGGAAAATTATGAAATTATCATTACAAAAAGCGTTACAGTTTATCAGTCGACAATAGCCCCAAATTATCTTTTATGCAATACTAGTGGGGACCGCCTGGAATACGCTTCAATATATTTTAATACATGCAGATCTCGCATTTTTATTACAAAGCCAATTCTCTATCGAATACCAGATGAGTAACCATTTGGAAAAGCTAGTTGATGTATGCACCGCACTGAGTCGTAGAAATTTCCAATTTGGTATTTGGAGGCGCGCTTAATTCATTGGTGTGGGGGGGTATGCACACCGAATTAACTCGCCTGTGCGTAGGCGACAAGGGGTAATGGTGTATCGGCAGCCTGCTGCAAGATGTCCTCTGGACCTGCATGTCAAGCACATGTTTGCTGCAGCGAATGTTGACATCCGAAGTTGCGCCTCGTGGATCATCTAAAACACTTTGTAACTGAGGCTGGCTCAATCTTTATGAGCAAAATAGGTACTCGTATCCGAGCTCTGCCAGTGACCACGACAATATCTATCTATCTATCTATCTTTATATATATATATATATATATATATATTTCTAATTTAAAAAGTTTTTAAAAAAATGACTTGAGTGCCATTAGCTAGAACCAAAACTAAAATATTTAGCGCTCTAACCACGTTCCTTGCCGTTTAAAGAAGACATATTTGAAATTAAATCACTTCAATCTAAGAATGAATTTGCACATGCGCAAAAATAATAGAAATATATAAGCAGGTTGAAATGAACATTTTGTATTTCAACTTGCCGATATAATTCTGTTCGCATTATTCATCTATCCAAACAAAAAATGCATTTATTGTATAATTACTATTTCCTATTAATTTCGGTGCTATGTAACTAATAGTTTAAGAATTTATCGGTTAAATATTTTTAGACAGACACATATACATAGATCAATTGTTTTATTTATGGAGATGATACATGTATCATTTTCTTTGTTTTTAATTGAAATAATATTTTTGTTAAAGTTTCGATTTAATATTACTTCATCGTTTTAGTATTTGATATCTCAGTTTAAACAAATTGGATTTATCGCTTTTTCTATTCAAAACTCTTTATTTAAATAAGATAATTTTACAGAAGAAAAAAATAATGACTTTTTAATATTGATTCTGGCAGATATTTATTATTTCAGAAAGAATATTTTCAGTTACAGTAAATTACAGAGATTGATGCAAAAAGACCCGCGGATTTTACACCGGATTCTGCTACTTCTATTATTAATATCTCACCACTAAACTAGATTCGGATATTTATGGAATAATTCGGTTTATTTAGAAAATTTCGACCTTCCCTTTCCTCACCCATAAACGTTTGCTGATAAAAGAAAAACTGTCTTGAAAAAAAACTTATATGATAAGAAAATATCAGAACGTCACGGAAGTGTGATCTTTTTTCTTTCTTTCATTTTCGAGATTGCGTGTTAGCAAGAATAACTTCCGTTGCCCGGGAATGAATGAAGCCCTAAATTTTATAATGCCATATTTATTTTTTATTCATTAATTTTAAAATAAGGTGAAACGTATTTACTGTTTACAGATGTGATATGGACCCGGGGTTGGGACCATGGAAGGAAAACATGGAACACGGATTAGGTATAAGAAAGATGAATTAACTAAAAGTTTACAAGGATAGGATAAAGGGTGTTGATTCTACGGTATTATTATGCTGCCCATTGAGAGTGTAATATAGTACTGGAAGAGTCCATGATGCAGGTAAGTTTCAATCTCACAACACCCCTCTTCCAAAAGTTTTAGTTTTGGAAAAAAAGGAAAAAGGGGAAAAATAAGATTGTTAATACTTCTACGTCTTAGGATTTATGTTGAGTAGCTGTGTAAATTTTCCTTTTTTCTCGAGCGTTGCACTTCTGAAGAGACTTGGGGGGTATCGAGATTGAAGTGATTGAACATCACGTCGATCGGCTCTTTGCAGGCATTTTGTGGTGATTACTCTGATTCATTCAAACGGCATCTCCTGAGTTGGTTCATATGGCCTTTGTGGATGTTTTTCGGTCCATGCACGATAGAGACCAGTTTGCCAATTCTTTTGTTTGATAGTTGTCTATTTCCTATAATGCAATGTTGTTAAGTCTTCCAAAGGACTTTATCGTCAAGGCAGATATGAAGTGAAATGGTTTTCTTGAACTTTGCATGCCGTGGAATGAGTTTATCGAAGACGGACTGAAATTTCTTGCAAACTTTATTTCTGCGGGCAAGTATCCCGTAAGCGTGCTTGGATTAAAGGTCATCCTATAAACCTGCAGAAACTGTTGTAATACTCTGCAAGTGTACCTAGTGCCTTTTTAAAAATCCTTCTTTAAAGTGTCCACAAATCTCACAAAGTGACCATTCAACTAAGAGGGTTGCAATGTGGTCCACTTGATACGACTTGTTTCTGAATTTACATGATATGAATAGAGTGCTGTTATTTGTCACCACACAATCTACCACGTCAAAACGCTCGAATAGTTCGTATAAAAATCCGACCGTGCAGTTTGTTAAAAATTTCTTCAGGGCTTAGCAGAGGATAATGGTGACTGTGCAGGTCATCATTTAACCCTGTGAAAAAATCGGCGCATATTCGTATTTGGTTAGATTTCTTTTTTTACTTAGACCGTAGGTATTACCCATTCGCTAAAATCTGTTTTTGACAGAATACCTGCTAGTTCAAGACTATCTAATTATTTGTTGATCTTCTATAGAGAAGCAAAAAGGACCATTCTGTTTCATCTTAAATACAGGTTGTGCACAGTCCTTCACACAAAGCTTAGTTTTTAATTTAGAACGTCACCCAAAACCGTCAACATGAAACCTGGGGAGATCATTGTTTGAGTTCCTTCTTGAGATTTACCGAATTGGACGCGCTACTTTCTATGTTGCGACAAAAGGTACACATTGGACAATCCCATAGATTGAATATTTCTATCCAATCTATTCTGAACAGGTTATTCGAAGTTTTTAGTACGTACGTTATCAGTTTTTTGGTAACCATGTGCTAGTGTTACTGTTAGGGTTACCGTGCCTCCGGTTAATATTTTCGCCAGTTACCGATATTGCTGTTTCATCCGCTTTAATAGTCACTGTCAGATTTTCTTTGTTCAACAGCAGTATTTGTAGCAGTAAAACCGTGTGACTGAAATGCGTTCGTGGGGCAAGTTGTGTCTCTTACTGTTTAACGTGATGGCTTGTGACTTTTATCGTCAATACCATCAGGTGCTCGGCTCCCAGTGGCGATGCTTTCCGACTTGTTGAAGTTCAGTATAGGAAACCAATTGATATAAAGATTTTCAGTAAAATTGACCAATCACCATTAAGTATTTAAAGTAATACACATCGAATATCACACAAATATCATTTCTCTGCTGCTGTTGCCGCTGCCGTTGCTGTTGTTGTTTTTTGTTGTTGATGATGATGTTGATCATTTATTCATTTCATTACGAATATGATGATATTGCTCTCATGTGTTTTTCTGATATATTTTTAATTAGAAACCTTTCTAGAAAGACATCGAGTACTTACAGGAGACACCATGTGATAGTTGCCAACACCCCTAAATGTGTATCGGTAGAAGGAACTGGATTCTTACTTGATACATCCAGCTTCTGTGTTCGTGTCGCTAAACACTTAGCCACCGTCACGTCCTTGCTGCTGCCCGTGTTGTAGTCGCCATTGTTGTAGTTTTATGGAAGTCACTCAAGACAAAGCATGAAACCACTTGATGCTAAGAGCCAGACAAGAAAGAAAGACGATTAAGTAAAAAAAAAGAGATGAAAGTAGAATCATTTCAAAAAAATATATTGTATTTTTGAGCTTTATTTGACAAAGTCATCATTTTATAAGTTTATATTTTTGTAAAAAGAATATTAAAACTAGCTAATTTATATATTTAAGAATATATCTATATGAAATGAATAGGTATAATAAAGACCGATTAAATCTTCTAATTATCAGGTCTAAATATAATTCTGCTTATTAGAACGCAGATAAAGATACTAGTGTTTAATTTTAGATAAATTCGTCTTACAAAGGCACCTGAAGCAAGTCGGAGGTTAGATCAGTCAAAATGTAAGAATAATACAAAAAATAAAAACAGTATTTTAAAACAATCTAAATAATATAAATGATTAATCTGTACTTTTCAAGCATATAGAATCGTTTTGTTTTATTTAAGTTTTGAGACTCCGTTCCTGGTAGTTTAAATTACTTCTCCATTATATATATATATATATATATATATATATATATATAAGCAAAATCCGATCTCACATTTTGCTTAATCCTACCCTTTGATGAGAAGGAAAGTGTTATATATATTAGTATATAAATAGCCCCCATTACCGTGAGGTCCCGATTTCGAATCTCGCTAGATTCAGCCACTCTGATGAGTCGTAGGCGAGGAAACACGTATCAGTGGATAATTATATTTTGAAGACAATATATATACCGCTCCCGATGTGGGGGTACCAAATTGGTTAAAGGAAAATTATTCCCAGCTCGCATTTAGGTAAAAATGCACTTTCGTAAATAATTGAATTCATTCAAAAACATATTGCAAAAACAAAAACAAATAACATATATATATATATATATATATATATATATATATATATATATATATATATATATATATATATAGTGGGGGTCAAAAGTGTTTGCAAATTGTATAAATTGATAAATTTATGCTTCAATATTTTCCAGTATAATAACTATGTTACTCACTGTTTGATATGCAAATATATGAAGTAAATTCATAGAAACAGAAACCAAATAATCATATTCGGGGGGGGGGTATGGATCTTTAAATGATTTCAGGAAGGAATATGCGCTAAAAGAGTTTGCATGCACTCATTCATCCGCAATAAATACCATTTTTAAGTATGATATAATCCGAAAAATTGTGTCATCATGATTATAGTACCATATATTGATAACATATAACAAGACAACAACAGTTATTACTCAATTAACAATCAACAGAACAATACGAATTTATGAAACTATTTAACCCTTTATTCGCTTTCCTCAATTTTTAATCAAATCAATCAGCCTCCTATCAACAGAGCATGTTAATGTATGCACTTGCTGAGGTGTGATTTCAGAAGATACCTTCTTGATTTTCTCCCAAATGTCTTTTTTACTATGGAATTGATGCCCGTTTTCGTAAACCTTCCTCTTCAGAACCAACCAAAGGTTCTCTATCGGATTCAAATCCGGGCTCTGAGGTAGCCAGTCCATCAGACGTTCACCAGAGATCCCCTTGTCTGAAAGCCAAGCTTTTGTGAACTGAGAAGCATGGCTGTTAGACAATTAGATTCTGGTTGAGAGCATCATTTTGTGAATTCGAGGTTTGCTCTGGCCTCGTAAGTCCAGAGCCCATTTTGAAATTTGGTTTTCAAATATTTAGTGGCCCATGCTAGTCGCTTCTGACAGTTTATATTACTCAAAGGAGGACATTTTATCTGTGTTCTCTGGTCGGCTATATGTTTCAAAATCCGATTTCGGGTCCTTTTAGAGATGCCAGACACTCCTGCCTGGTCGAAAATAGCTTTGCTTGTGCTGTGTGGATTTGCTAGCAAACTTCTCTAATATCTCGTGGTGAAGTCACCTTTGGTCTGCCACTTCTATGCTTTTCTCTTCCATCTTTGCCGTCAATGACGAAACGTTTCATAGTTCAATGAGTTCGTTTCAAAATTTTCGAAATTTCCAATGTAGATTCTTTGCAGCAAGAAATGTAACAATTTCACCCTTCTCCCTATCTGTCAACATCTTTCCTTTAGCCATTATCAATAAATTAAGATTACCTGCATAAACTCACCTGAAAAGTGGAAAATGTTGAACTATTATTAAATTTTGGCTTCTATCGTAAAATGTAGTAATGGAACGAACCAGAAAGGCAACCGGCAAATGATGGAAGAGTCAAAAATGAAAAATAAAGCAAAATTAATAAAGAAATTGAGAAAAAATAGGTTTGCAAACTCTTTTGACCTCCACTGCATATATATACAGTGGGGGTAAAAAGAGTTTGCAGACCTATTACATATATATATATATATATATATATATATATATATATATATATATATATATATATATATATATATATATGCATGTGTGTGATTGCGTAAAACATAGAACTATCAGACTAGGAATACAGCTTTACTTTTATATATATATATATATATATATATATATATATATATATATATATATATGTATATATATACTAGCCGGATCTGTAAACCGGCGTCGCCCAGAGGTAGAATCCCCCCCCCTGCGTAAAAAATTAATGTACGGCTGTTGCTTTTGTAGTTGTCATAGCCCAATCACAAAACTCTTTATGTCAAGAACAGCTTTCGAAATGGACTCCCAATCTCCCTATGTTTAGAACGGCTTTCGAAATAGACATCCCATTTCGTGCGTGGGGTAGTGGTTGTCAAAAAATTTGGTCGAAATGTAACTTTGATAATCGCTGTCAGGATTCCCACGTTCAATTACTATGAACGAACATCAACATTTAGTGGTTGCAATGTGATCGGCACGTGCGTACTAATCTGGCGACAGTTTATGATTCAGGGTATGATATTTATGCTGGCAAGATTGGAGTTTAGGTGGCAAAATACTCTCGAACACTTTATCACTTAAAACGAACTAAATTACTGAAGTCACATGTACGTTATCATGTAAACATGTAAACGGATTGAAAAAGAAGCACTATAAATAGAACTTCTTTTACATGGTAATCACCATTTTTCAAGGCCCGGAAGCCACTCAGCGATAAGGGTTATTGCGTGTACAGTAATCAATGGGATAATATCGTAGTAATCGTTAGTAATGGAGAATATATAAAGTATCTTACTTAAGGGGGCCGTTTATCAGGAATTTGTTTATGTTAAACTTGAAGACATCCTTGCCATGGAAATAACGATAAAACAAAGACAGGCTCGCAACGTCTCTTCTGTGGGAGAGAGGTTATAGGGAAGAGAAAAGGGCATCCCCCACGAAGTCTATCTTGTACTCTCTCAAGGCAACAAAATATTATTTATTATTTATTTTAAACAATATGTACAGAATTTTGTTTGTTTAAATAATATAAATAAAACACTTTATAATTTGAAACAATGTAAATATTTTTAAATTTTAATTTTAAATAATAGAAACAGAAATTATTTATACTTTTGAAAGAAATATTGTTCACAGACATTTTTCAATATATATACCTATAAGAAAATAAATTGTGGGAAAAAGGCAAAAAAAAAGTTATTAAGTTTTGTGACCTAGTTGCATTAAAAATATAAACAAAACATTTAACGTTTATAAGTTTTAAAGTACACACAATTTTTTTTAAATATACATAGATAAAAGCAAAATACAATTGTATCTTCTTTGTGATTTATGTGCGTTTAAAAATTAAAGACAGACCATTTAATATTAATTATTACCCGTGCGAGACCTCAGAATTTTTTTTAATTCAGCTACCCTATATAAAAAATTAAAATAGTATCGAATATGTATTTGATAGCAAAAAAAATACCCGCATTAGCCAGGCTCGAACGTGTAACGCCTAGAAGAAAAGGAGTTGAAGGAAAAAATAGGAAACCCTTAAGTCGCCTGACCCACCATTAACCAATGACGCTACGGGTGTTCAAAATAGCGCATTTAAAACATACTGTGAGGCGTGAATGACTTTGTGAACCAAATAAAATGAGTACAAAAATTTAGCACGGCTACAATGATGACGACACTCCTCTCTCTCTCTCTCTCTCTCTCTCTCTCTCTCTCTCTCTCTCTCTCTCTCTCTCTCTTTTTCTTTCCTTGTCCTCTCTCTCTAAATTTCTCTTCCTCTCTTTCTCCACCTCCCTCTATGCGTACTTGTTTAACAACATAAAATGAGTTCAAAAGTTTAGCACGGCTACGACGATGAGGACGATGAGGACGCTCTTCTGTCCCCCTCCCTCTCTCTCTCCCTCTCTCTCTATCTCTCTATCTCCGTGTGTACTTGCTTAATCAAATAAAATGAGTTCAACAGCTTAGCCTGGCAAAGATAATGACGACGCTCCTCTCTCCCCCCTTCTCTCCCTTTCTATCTCTTACTCTGTCTCTCGTTCTCTTTCTGTATCTCAGTATATATTTGCTTTTATAGTCTCTCGCTCGCTGTTCTGTTAAGCCTGTAAGTAGGTGCTTACATATTTGTTTGTTTATGCAGAGCAGAGAAACAAGTGTAAGAAACAAAGTAAATATAGAGAATTAAATATATAATTCTATCGTTTTAAACCAGTTGAAGCTTAGATTCTGTGTGCGACCAGACGCATATAGCAGTTTTGCCGCATGCATGGGTCGACGAGTAAATATGCTCCTCCATTGGTACATGTAAAATACATTTTATATTTTTATGAAAATGCATGTGTTCGCTATTTTTGTACAAGCGTTAAATTTCAGCATGCGGTCCCTGCCATTTATTGCCGACAATGAAAGCGCTGCCTGCACGCAATAAAGACTCAAGAAGCGACCCATGCCAGCCGGTTATAGCCGACGACATATCAACCTGTTGATGTTTCCATTTGCCTATTTTTTGATATCGTGTCTAACACCGGGGAGCTGGTTTCTTCAACCAAGTAACACTCCCCGGCAAACGGCAGTGACATAAAGGGAGGGATTATTTTTGTAACGGGAAAAGGACGGTAATGGTTTGATTGGTATTAATTTATAAGTAAGTTACGAAGATAGACAGGGCGGTATGTTTATGATGTGTATATTAGTTCCCAGTGTTGACTGGTGGGGGTAGGAGGACTTTAAATTTAGAGGAAAAAGTAGTAGCTACTTTTTTAAAAGATGGGGAGATTATGATGATAGCACTCCATTGCAATGAAAGATTTTATTATAGCGACTAAATTTGTCTAAAATTTCGTTCTAAAGTTCCATAATACAGTGTCTAATAGTGTAGATATAATACATTTGTATTGTTTTGAACCTACGTTACTTTAGGCCAAAGGAAAATTTAGTTCTGCGATCAAAGTATTATACATATATGTATATATATATATATATATATATATACATATATATATATATAACTAGTTAATTTACTCACATAAAATTAATATACGAAAGTATATTTATGCGTAAACTTTAAGTATTTACTTCAAAAGTGCTCAATACGTAGGTAGAGCTAGGCGCATAAGGTCAATACGTAGGTAGAGCTAGGCGCATAAGCCTGAAGAGTTCTAGAGTGGATGAAACGCGGAATATTCAGTGTAGCTTAATCGCCATATATATTTTATAAATTACTATATATATATATATATATATATAGGTGGCAAAAAGAAAGTCCGCACTTTTATTCTTCTATAATTTTACCTGTTAATATTTAGCTTTAAAATGAAGTATTCTAGTGTTCACGCTAATTAAAAAAAATAACTTCAAATTGAGAAGGCAAACAGAAAGTCCGCACAATGGAAAATTGTCACTAAAATGTAACTTTAGATCATTAATGCAACACAAATACAACAGGGACACAATGAATAGTAAATATTTAGTAGCATAGACCTTCTACAATTTGACAGCCTGTAGTCTTTTGCGAATTCCTTGAATTAGACTGCAGCCATTCTTGGGAGAAAGGGCATTCCACTTTTCTTTAATTTTTGTCCAAAGTTCTTCCAAATTTGAAATTTTATCATTGCGTAGTTGTTGCTTGATTTAGTGCCATACATTTTCGATAGGATTGAGGTCTGGAGATTATGCAGGCCAATCTAAACATGGAATATCATGCTCTTCCAGGAACCTGTGTAAATGGAAGCAATATCCTGCATGAAGATGGGATTATCATCCAAATGGCATATTGACTACATGTTACGTTGTGTAATCTGGAACAACATCAATTACGATTAGAGATGCTTTGTTGCCTGTTGGTGAATATTTTAAACTACTTTAGGGGCGAAAATTTTAGCAGGTTTTAAGCGAATTTGTTGCTGCGGACTTTCTTTTTGCCCCCTGCATTTGAAGTAATTTTTTTTTAAATTTACGTTACACTTGAATATTTCAATTAAAAGTCAAATATAAACAGGTAAAATTATACAGGAATAAAAGGTGAATAAAATAAGGTATAGTTTGTTTACACAGTTGCATTAAATTTAGCTTAGAACGCAGTAATCGGAATAATCCTATGAAAGAAGAAACAGGCGATTTTCATCGACGTCAACACAATACATAGCCCAACATCACGAGTGCATTTATGAAATTTTATTACTACACAAGCCGACAGTAGTTTTTTATATTACAAGTATTTAATGATACTTGAATTTTCTATTTTAAATTTAAATTCAGATTATCATCACCGCAAAAGCAGTTAGATCAGGCATATAAAATGGAAAGTGGGGGTTTTATATGATAGGGCACGTTCGAAATAAATGTTTTTGTGTAGAGCAAAATCGGAGCATGATACTTGACTTTTGCATTTTAATTCAATACATTATACATAAAAAATAAATTTATAAAATCAACAGTAGGTTACCTACAGTGCAATGTAGAATACAATGTATCGTGGACTAAGTCACTATTGGAAGGCATATGAAGCTTCTACCCGGTATACTGCGATGGGTTACCAACTAAAGCAGACAATCGATTTGGCAGAAAAAAAATCGGTGATTTCACCGATTTCCAGACAATAAAAATATGGGAGTGTGAAACAATTGTTGATCATCATTAAATCCCGGGGAACGTCGCGTACCCCTGCTAGTATATATATATATATATATATATATATATATATATATATATATATGTATATATATATATAATGGTATTCTATTCTACTATTCATAATTAATTGTTCTCATATTGTATTGCGTTTTATTCTAAGTCGACTTAGGAGGCCATTGTCGCCCATTGGCTGATTCTTGTTTGAGCCGTCGTACTCTCAACCATTGTTTTCTGTCCATAATTTTTATTTTGTTCTATATGGTTACAGCATAAAATCCAAATCATGCAAATTCTTAATCCCCATCTCTTCTCCCTCTCCCCTCAAATATCAATCTACGGCATAACAGTTTGTAACTTTTATCAGAAAATATTTCTGCTAGCGTTTTCTATTGAATATTCACTTCTGAACAAAACCTTCTTTCAAAGAAAAACATATTTAATAAGTTTTGCATTTAATAAAAACAAACTTCGACGCCAGTGGACAACTCACGGATATTATCAGGATGAATTGCATGCAATAATTTGCTTTGAAGTAGCGATGGAATGACAGAGGATATTTATAAAAGAAAAACATTGAATTACATAATCGCATGAGAATAACCTTAGAAGCCAAGAAACTCTTTATTTTGCCATCTAATTTAATTGTTTTTTGTGTTCGAAATTATACAGTCATGAAAGATATAATGACATCATTATAATACGCGACAACAAACAAGACACAGCAGAGAGGTTTAATATTTTCACTGATTTTTTTAATACACGTACTGCGGGGATCAATGCATACAATAATCACACATGTACATACACATGTACAATGACATATAACACGCACACACACATATATATGCATGTATAAACTTACATGTGCGTGCGTACATATGCTTACATATTAATATGCACATGTATTAAATATAATTATATATATTACTATATATTAATATACACATGCATTAAATATAATTATATATGTTATGCATACATGTGTGCGTACATATTATTACATATTAATAAACACATGTATTAAATATAATTATGTATATAATTATATTTAATATACAAATGTATTGAATATAATTATATATATATTACCAAATATTAATCTACACATGTATTAAATATAATTATATATATGTTATTATATATTAATATACATATGTATTAAATATAACTATATATATGTTATATATTATTATTTATTTACTTATATCTGCATTAATTTATATACTTATACTTAGTATATAAAATATATACATATCTGCGTATGCATGTATATATATATATGTGTGTATATATGTATGTATATGTCTATATATGTCTGCATGTTTATTTTTTATTAATATATATATTTATGTAATTGTATATATGTGTATAGGGGGAGATGCGTGTGTATGTATGTATGTATGTATGTATGTATGTATGTATATGTACATCTGCTTCTTACTGGAGATCTATATCTCCACATATATTTATATATGTAGGTGTATATATATGTGTATATATATGTCTATATAGATTTGTGAGTGTATATATGTCTATAAGAATTATGTGTATGCCTGCATATGGATTCATGTATGTCTGCATATACATTGTTTATATATATATGCGTGTGTGCGTATGTGTCTGTATATTGATGTGTAGAATTGTAAATATATATGTATATGCATGTATGAGTATTTGCGCGTGCGTTAACGTATGTATTATATATAAAAAACAACCCATTGTAAACTGAAATGGACAAGTCGACGTATAGCGACTACGAAAATTTTCAATGAACCCTGTACTTGTCAAAACATGACATCTACACTAACCCTGTTCTCTCTATCTCTCTCCCTCTCTTTCCCTCTCGCTCTCTCTCTTTTCTTCTCGCTCTCCCTCTCTCTCTCACCTACTTAATATACCTTACTGAACAAGCAAAAGGCAGTTAAAATTTAAAACCTAAAAATTGAAATTTCCCCCCTCCTCGCCTTACCCCTCCCTTTTTCTTTTTCTTTTCTTTACCATCCTCTCTCAACCTCCCCTTCCCTATATTCATATATCTCCACCCACACCTACCTGGATTTGCTACCCCCACACACAATACAATCTAATGTATCTTAACCCTCAAAACTGAAATATTGTCAATACCCGTCTCCGTCCCCCTTATTATCCATTATCCTCAACACCCTCCTTTTTTTTCGTATTTCTCCTAAAACACTTCTTCCTAATACTAACAACCACTTCTGTAAAGTCTGACGAGGCTGTTGGATCGTAAACCTGGTCCAACATCTGAAACATATGTAACCAAACAGATAAAACGGTAATAAAAAATAAAACACATATTTTCTCTGCAATAGTATTGAGCACTCTCTTCAGCTTTTTACTAATTATCAGTTTTACCAAATATGTATATATATAGTATGTGCTAATGAAATGAAAACTGGTTTGTGTCTACATTTAGTTATTGGGAAGGACATTTTGATCACTTGAGAGCCATGAATTTATTAGTTGCACTGTTTTATAAATACTCGAAAAAGCTGCATAATAAACAGCTAACGATCTTTGTTTTCTATTTTACAATTTAATTTAAGTGACGGGTTCGATCTTTATCAAATAATTTAGCCATGCTGATGACAAGTGATACTTAGAAACATGCATGTCCACAAATAACTTTTATGCACGTAAAAAATATTTAACATATATTTGAATAAAAAACTTTCAAATGTTTAATAAATAAAAAATTGATAATTAAACATCATACGTCCAAAATGGGAGCGACTAGAATGTAAACAAAGGACAGGTAACTGCTCTCAAATGCGAACGAAAAGAAAATACCACAGAATTGCTAATAAAAAAAATCAACAATCTTGCATTTAAAACGATAAAAATCATGTAAATTGATAAGGTCCTGTGGTCTGGTGTTAAAACACTAGGTTACTTATCGAACGATGACGAGTTCGAGCTTTATCAAAAAGTTTAGCCATACTGATGACAAGCGATACTTAGAAACATGCGTGTCCATTGATAACTTTTATGCACGTAAAAAATATGTAATATATATTGTAATAAAAAAACATTTCAATGATTAATAAATAATATTATATATATATATATATATATATATATATATATAGAGAGAGAGAGAGAGAGAGAGGGAGATAGTTGCATTCTGTTTTTACTTGCACTGCATGGTCAGATTGAAGTTTCGTATTGTACGATATTTCAAGGAAATTCCCTTCGTCAGATACGTGTTTGAAGTTAGTTCAAAAGTACATCCTTGTACTATCTCCATCTGACCATGCTGACGCTTGCAAAAAGCACAAAGCAAATATAAAATATAAGAAAAGATGCATCAATAAAACCTTTATTTCACTGTTATGTCTTATTTTGTTTCAGCTTGTGTCTTTCCGTTACACCTCTGCATTATACACATAAAACAATGCATTAAGTAAACTTCACTAACTTTTTTACGCTTTTCGAAAATGTTTTGTTTTATAAACATAAAAGTTATTGCTTAACGAGTGTACAGCAAAAACATGCAATGTACGCACCTATGTAATTTGCGTGTGTGTTGTTCAGCGTAAAATTTGTTAAAACCGCGTCTACCTACGTAAAATCCACGCAGTAAACATTTCAGAATTACCTGGTGAAAGTAAGTTGATCCATGTAAGTTGTATTTAAAATATAAGAGTTACAAAGGTACGCTTACATTTTATAAACATACGAGAGTTATAAAGGTACACTTACATTTCATAAAAATACTAGTTACAAAGGTACGCTTACATTTCATAAACATACTAGAGTTACAAAGGTACGCTTACATTTCATAAACCCAGTAAATATAGCATTTAAATGTACTTTTGTGACGAATACATTTAATAATATTCTTAGAAAGTATAACACTAGATGTGGGTTATATCTGTCCTTAATGTGGATACCGCATTTCTTCACGAAGTTGTTTGTTAGAAATAAACATCAAAGCAGTTTAGTTTGTAATCTTTCAAAAAGAAAACATAAGTAAAAGGGAATAGTTTTTATCTTTTGTCTATTTTCTCTTTGCAATCTTTTATTTCATACGTGTCTTTGAAGCATGTGATCATACTTGTTGTAATTTCATTTGCATGTTAGTTACTTTCTCGTTTATTTTTATTTAAAATTTTTACTTAAATATTCCTGGTCAACTATGATCAATTGTTGAATAAAAACAATTCAAATAACACTCTGTCAACCTCCGATTAACGTTTGTAGATAAAAACAAGACACCATAAATCAATAATACCAATTAAGAGGCTAGCCACAATATGTTAATGTACCTAACTTTGTACTTGACTATAACTTCTTAAGCTATAAATAAAATACTTTCAAACTTTGTTATGCGTTTCATGGCGCATGCGTAAAAAAAAGCTATACCTTACCACACCGTTCGACGAACTCACTAAATATAAACACATAAAACTAATTTCGTCGCCTGAAGTCGATTAGACCGAAAGTAGTCGCGATTAATGGAACATACGACCTAAGAATCATGCATTTAACAACAATTTAACGATTGGACAAATTGAAGAGAAAAAAAACGAAAAAAAAAATTAAGTAGAAACATTTTCTATTTTTTTAATCACATTTGTCTTAATATATTGTTTAGTCAGCAAAATTAGGAAAAGACAGGAAAATGTGAATTTCGGAAATGTGATAAAAACGAACACCTTGCTCAAGGGTGTCGCCGATGCTATTTATAGTCGTGTTAGGCACAAATTTTATTGAATCAATAGATGAGACCCTGACTCGCTCTAACACTCCAAAATTTGAAAGGTGCGATAACAGCGAGGTGAGTCTATAGCCATCCGCTCCCACTCCCAAATTTTAGTCGCACTATCGGATGCAATTTAAGGTCATCTAAGGGGAAAGTATTTACTCAGACATTGTATAGATGATATGCAATAAATCTGCCAGCAAATACAAAAATAATAAACCAAAACAAAAAACAACTATCTGAGTTTTGCTTGGAGGAAATTAATATTCTGTTTGCTGAAAGGCCCATAGATCAGTGGAGCAACGGATAAAGTGGCCAGTATAATCATTTCTAAGGAGCAGTGTTCTGGAAATTTATGTGCTCAGTTAATAAGAAAAACTCCAAAATGTATTGTCGTGTGTTGCTCCACAGACCACAGACAAAAACGGAGGTTGAGAAGGATCTACAAAGGATCGTTATGTGCTGTCCCTCTTTGATTGAAAACCGATTGTATAGGATTGTTATGATCTTCTACAATACACATATAAACTCTCTCTCTCTCTCTCTCTCTCTCTCTATATATATATATATATATATATATATACATACATATATATACATACATATATATATAGAGAGAGAGAAAGAGAAAGAGAGAGATTAAATTTTCTCGATCACGTGATGTACACGCTGCAAACGAGCACATATGCAAATATTGCAAAAAGTCATCCTGGTACAAAAGACACTGATGGTCACATTGTGAAACGCCCTGAGCGACACGCACCACTGACTCGCCCCCCTACACTTCTCTTCCTCTCCCTCTTTTCTTTGTCTGTCTTTCTGTAATATCGGCCATTTTGTGTTAACGCGTTGCAGCCGCTGCTACTTCTATTGTTATTTCTTCTGTTCGAACGACAGGCGAATATCGATCAGTAAATTTGCTTTCCATTTTCTTTTGAGTTGAAGTGAAACAACAAAAAATCGAATTGGTCACTCGTGTTACAAAATCATTTTATGTTTGTTGTGACTGATCGATAAAAAGAAAGGGGGGGACTCTGAGTCTTTCTTTCTTTGCGTTTGGCATCTATGAATTTGTAACGGAGCAGAAATGGCGTCCGACTGCTGCAAACGAAATAATCATTTCCCACAAACAGCATTGAAATAGTTTTCTTCGAATTTTAATTTATTGCATATTTTTTTGCTAGTAGTTTTTTTTTATAATATACCGATTCACATTTCGTATTTATTATTACAGAGCCAATTCTCTATTGAATATTTTATTGTACCTAATATATATTACTAATTTCGAAAGAATAAAAAAAATCACTTGGATGGCGTCAGCTAGAACCGAAACCAAAACATTTAGCCTATTACTCTACAGTTTGAACTATTGCCAGATGGATTAAATAAATTGTAAATCAACCCATTTGAATTTGCGCATGCGGAAAATTATTAGACATATGTCGGCAAGGTGAAATAAATATTTTGCATTTCAACTTAGCGATTTATTTCTCTACGCGTTATTCATCGACCAAACAAAGATTTAGGCGTTGTAACACATCCTTGGTGTATGCTTATTATTTTCTGTTAATTTCAGTGTCATGTGACCAGTATTTTAAACGTTTATTTGTTAAATATTTTCACACAGACACACACACATATATGCATCTAATTTTTTTTATTCAATTTTCACCCCAAACAAGGCACAGTGCCACTTTGAAGCTGGGGGCTACTATCAGGGACTTTATTAGGAGGGTCATTATGAAGGGAGATGAGTAGAAAGATGTTTCTTAACATTACACTTGAACTTCTGTCTATCATTGCAGTTGGGAAAGCAGAATCCCGGAAGGGAGTTCCAAAGACCCGCAGTTCTGGGGAAGAAACTATTGGAGTAAAAGGCTTTCTTGCACCTAGGGATCTCTACTGTAAAGGGATGAGACTTAGTAGCTTTTCGGGTTTGTCGGGGGTAGTTACGTCAAGGAGGTACAAGTGTTTGCAGTTCATCAGAGCATTCACCATTAAAGTATTTGTAGAACAGGCAGAGGGATGCAACATCTCGTCGATGGGACAGAGGCTGAAGCCTAGATGACAGTTCAGGACCTATCAGGTTGGCGACTCTCTTTTGAACCCTGTCCAGGAGCGAGAGACAAGCAGCAGATGCACCAGCCCAGATGTGACAACAGTACTACATACATGGGCGAATGGTGGCCTTATAGAGGTATAGAATACTGTCAGACGTAAATAGTTTTCTAGCACGGTAGAGGGAGCCAACCTTCCTTGCAGCAGCCTTGGCAATGCTCTCAATGTATCTATTCCAGTTCATATTCCCTGTAAACGTTAAGCCGAGGAGTTTAAAAGAAGTACTTTCAGGCAATGAGTTCTTGGCCATCGTTAATGTTTTATTTATATAGATGATTTAAGGTAAGCAATGCGCTAAAGATATAGTAACATTTTTTTCTTTAAGGGAATTTCTATTTACTTATAAATATTTAGGATAACCGTGTAAAAATAGAGTGAAAACGTAGAAAAGAATAAACTAACCTAAAATATTCGGAGGTTAAGTATGTAATAGAGCGCATATGAGCGCGTTCGAAAATATCAGCAGCAGCTGTACGAAAAAAAAAAAGCACGATCGGCGTGTAGTGAAGCAGAAGCGAAAGACTAAAAAAATACGAAAAGAACAAAAATTGCAACAAACGACATGTGTTAAAAAGAAAAAAAAAAGCCAAGTCGGGTTTATTTATTTTTGTTTCTTTCTTTTCGACGGTGCCCGACAGCGTCGAACTCCGAGAGAGGTTTGAATTGTAACGAACACGGTTATAGTTATGCAACTTTATAGTTGAAATAATAACATTCTAAATACTGCACGTATTTCGAAAAGTTCAATGATTGAAGCTTCATGTAAAACAGCGCTCTTGTTAAAAAGCAAAAAATAATAAACGATATAACATTATTTACATCAGTTCTAAGAATTCAAGATCAAAGAAGGTCTGGCATACGATCGTTTCTAAGACGAAAAAAGATTCCAATAATCTCTCATATTTGCCTTTTCACGGAATCACAAATAAAAGTAGAGCAGAAATATTAACATTATTCATCCGTTTAAAACGTTATTATAGAAGTAAAATGTATATAAATTAATAATACTACTTAAACACAACCAGAATCATGAGCCAAAATATTAGAATTTAATTCGGTATGGAAAAGTGTACCCTCTAGTTATAAGAAAAGGATAACTGGAGACAGCCAAACGTGTGGAACTATTCAAACCAGTGGAGATGAGGGTACTAGGTTAGCATAGTACTTACAAATAATTGGGAGATCTGGGAGCAGACAGCATCAAAGCAAGAGTAATGAAAGAGAAGATTGGAATGGAATATCTAAGTAGAATAAGAAAACTCATAGAAACTATAAAGTAGAAACTTAATAAAGCATAGGCAATATCACTAGTAAGATATTCTGGACCGTTCATAGGTTGGACAAAAGAAGAACTGAAGCATCAGGAAATTTATGACCATGCACAATGACCTAAAAGAAGGATGCTGATCGACTCTACTTGAAAAGGAAAGACGGAGGAAGAGGAATTGTTTGTATAGAAGAGTATGTTAATGACACAAAAAAATTGAAAACACATAACGCAAAACAGAAAGAATAATTACTGCAAAAAGAGATATCGAAAAAAATGAGCAATACAGCAATAAAGGAAACGAGAACAGAAAATGGGAAGAGAAATAGTTACACTGACGATTCATTAGAAGGACAAAAGATGAGCATCAGGAAAACACTTGAACATGGCTACAAAAAGGGCACCTATACAGAGAAACTGAATCTCTAATAACAGCCGCATAAGATAACGCAATTGGAACTAACTACATCAAAGCAACGATCGACAAGACACAAAAACAGCAAATGCAGACTCTGTGGCCAAATATATGAAACGGCAAACCACATAATAAGTGAATGCAGTAAATTATCCAAAAAAGAACGTAAGAATATACACGCTCAAATAGAAAAGTCAGTAAACTGGAAATTATGCAAACAACTACACACTATTTAAGGTCCATATTCAACAAAATGAAGCCTTATCAGTGAGTCAAATTTTTTAAAAGGAGTTACCACTTATCAAGGCCCAAGGCTACTCGAGGATGAGGGTTAATAAGTGCACAGTAGTCAACAGTGCTGTAAATGGCAGTAGTGGAAATTTAATGTAGTTTGATTATTTAAGAAGACGCGTCAGCAAGAACTTGTTTGCATTTGACTTAAAGATGGCCATATAGTAGTCAGCTGGGAAGTAAACCAACGGAATAGAGTTCCACTGGTAGGCAGTTCTAGGAAAGAATCTTTGCTCGTGGAATCCACAATTAGATTTAGGCACAGATAGAGAGTGGAGGAAAGTATTGATGGAAATTTTAGCTAGACGAGTATTTTTGCGAACGTTTGACAAAAGGAGCTTAAATTATGTTATTTCCTTAGCAGATGCATTAATAAGGTGATGGGTTAATTGACACTTTTTATTTATTGGTGATAAAACCCGGCTGTGCTACTTACAATATTAACCAATCAAACCACATTACATCTCCCAGAATCTTATAAAATTTGAGCGTGGATCTATGGATTCGTCTTCATTCTATGCCCCTTTCTATTGTGTTATACATATTCTCTTCAGAAACCACCATTTGGTCTGTGCTTCAAAGCATTCGATTAAAATTTCTGCCATTCAGGTTCTTCCATATTCAGCAAAGTGCCTATCAGTGAAACAATTTTGTTATGATGTTCAAAGTGTTAGGGTCAAGTTGCAGACACGTTAATTGAATCATTGTAAACAATTTATCGGCAATAAAAACTGACTATGCTAATTACAGTATTTGCTAAACCTAGTACATTACAGTTGGATAAGACGAAAATCGTTGATTCTGAGGCTGTTCTTCAAACCAAAGACGTAAACCCGGTGAATTACACAAGGCGAGATCAGCTTCTCATAATTTAATGAGGTTCATCATCTTTACAACTTTAGTAGAAGCACCGGGAGTTGCTGAATATTGCAACACGTTTGATATACTAGTTGGTGTCTATTTATTCAAATGATGTCAAATCTATTCTGATAGAAAGTAAAGCTGATATCGTTGCAATGTCTCTAATTAATTATACCCTACGAATATTTTACTTATATTGTATATAGGTTGTTTTTTTCAATATAAATCCATTTGTATTAGAAAATTAAGGAACATTTCCCAGTTATCTGCAACTTTATGTCGAAAAAAGCTTATAAGGTAAATAAAAAGTTTATTCCTAGCAAGTGTAAAGGTTAAAGGACACGAGACACGAGTGACGGAGCATTTGGTTAGCGAAAGAGTGGAAGAACAGTAGATGAAGAAAGTTCAGGAAACTTCTTACATTAATAACTAGCAGAGCATTACCCCTGCCGACGGAAGGAAGAATCTACCAAACAGGTGTGAAGTTTGATGGTATATGAAAGTGAAACCTGTTCAGTGAATGTTGAGGACACGCGATGCATAGAAATGATAAGAGAATGATACGATAGATGTATAATATTGGTTTTAAAGACAGGCTTAAATATCTGATGACGTCAGAGGAAGAATAAATTTGAACAATATAGTATGATGTGTACAGAACAGTAGACTACGATGGTATGGTCACGTTGAAAGAATGGCTGAGAGCTATTAGGTTAGTAAATGTAGACCAGATATCAGGTTCATTTCACAAGAGAAGGCCAAAGAAACATATGAGAGGAAATGGGCGTGAATAAAGAGAATAAAAGACCTGGCCAGCGATATGTTAGTTTGGAAGTCAATCCATAAATCCATTCAACAGATACCACCATATGACTAATGTTAAACCGATGATGATGATGATGATGATGATGATGATGATGATGATGACGATGACGTATAGAGCGTTTGTTAATGAGCAGATAGACCGAATCCTTGTTGAAGTCATATCAAAACACACAAAATAGTATGTATTCCCTCTTTACTTAACATCCAGCATCATAAGATGAGAATCAGAGAAAAGTGAAGCAACTCAAGAGAAGAAGTGGCGACCCATTATTCATCCCGGTGAAGTACACAATCAATAGAAACCTTAATATTTTGCTCAACTACAGTTGATCGATTTATTGTTTTATCATATCAATCGGTTCCTATTTATTTTACACACAAAGTTAGTTTTGACTGCAGGGAAAATCCAGCCCCCCCCCCTAAAAGGCGAACTCTGGTTTAAAACAAAAATAAAAATTCCCCTTGTCTAGCAGGATTTCTTATCCAGTGATCCAAGACAAAATACGAAGTGTAGAATCAAAATAGATACGAGACCTTGCTTTTAGCCAAAAGGAAAAATTTATTGATTAAATAATCTTAAAATAGTTAATAATATTCCGTGAAAGTAACTAAACGAAAATTTCTGTTCTATTCTTCTTAAATGTAAAAGGCCAAAGAAGCTCTCTGCATAGAATAAGATTGAAAGTTTACATTAATCACAGTTTTTAAACATTTACATTATTAATTTTGTCACTACTGACCTCTGTCATTAACTGCATACATCATTAACTGATTTTCTTTTGTAATTTTTTATCGTTTTGTTTTTGCTTGGAGAATGCATCCTGGTATTCGCCAGCTGTTTTAGAGACTCCACCCGAGAAATCTTTTTGGGATTTTGTCTCTTCAAGTACAATCTCTCTTGCACCTGGTTCTTTGGGTATATTTGCCAGTTAGTTTAATCTTTTTTTTCATGAGTCCTGTTTCTACTATAATAACGGGAATGATGGAGATCTTCCTAAGATTCCAGTTTCTTTTCATGTCATACATAAGACCTTAGTATTTCGTTATCTTCTCAACTCTGTTTATCTCTCAGATCTGTTAAACTCATCATCACCACTGACGTCAATTATAGCTATTACCCACTCCTTCTTATCCCGTATCACTATGTCAGGTTATACATCTTTTTTCTAAGTACGATAGCTGTAGTAATTACATAGTCATGGCGAATGGTGTATGACTTTTTTCCACCTATTATTTTTGGTATATGGATTCAGAACTCGCTTCTGCATTCGATATTCAATTATTTAAACACTCCATTGTATTGCATATTAGCTGTAATCTAGCAGAACATTACAACTGACTCACCTTCTCTACTTCTGCGCGGCAGAAGCTGCACTTGTCGTTACTAAGACAACTCATTTCTCATGTAAATAAACACAGAACTACATTAACCCAATCATCTTTACAAATATGTCACTATTTAGCTGCATGGCATATACTATGAATTTTCATGAGTAAAGCTATTTGCAATGTTTTGTTTTCATGGTTATTGTTCATTAAAGCAAACAACAACACAAAGAAAATTGTAAAAAAGTACTCCCCCAGCCAAGGATTCATAGAGGCGCAAATGTTTACAATCGCAATAACCAAAATGGCCAAACTGACGTCAAAACTCAATTAACATTAATTAAAGTAACTATATCATTTTTACCCTGACTTATTAAGGTTAGAATGAATATTCTCCCTTCTGTACATGTTAATAATTTTATTCTAATCATTAAGTCAGTCTATTTGAATAGTGCAGGGTTTATAGAACCTGCCCTATGAAAACTGACTCAAGAAGCTTAAGCATGCTTTGAGCGCTGAAGATTAATCAATGATCCCATTTTTTCCCTTCAATCTCCTCAATATGATATCTCTCAAAAGCTATTATTCATTCCTAACCAGATATTGTTTAACCACCGACTTCAGTTCAGCCGAAGGAGGGCTGCTTTTTCAATCAGTATCCCTGAACTTTTTAATAGACTTCCTTCCTGGAACAACAACGGAGTAATTCAAGGTGAATTCAAGTGCTGGGATACAGCATCCTCTTCCATATATTTCTGCAACATTTCTGCCTACATTGAATCATGCTTTTTATATTTTTTGCAATATTTATTCAATTGAATTTAATTGAGAAAATCAAGTTTACTCATTTCATAGTTTTCATATTTTCATATTTTTCAATTTAATTAATGTTTTGCAGAAAACAAATCTTAAAACAACCCACCTTACTCATACTAGCCTCTGCAGAAAAACATATTTCTTTAGATTTAATTTGCCATTTAACTAAGATGAGTTATACGATTTATTTATAAAAAAAAGGCGCAGTTCTATTTTCATGAGATCGAGGTTTTTCTTTTTGTTAAAATGGGATAAGTTCTTTCATTTTAATTTGCAAAGTATGCAGTTGTGTCCTCTGCCTTTTACATTTTTGGGGGCTTTCAAACTGCAAAATCCTTCAGCAAATTTCAGTTTGCTTTGTGAGCGGAAATGAGAAACATTCAAGCCAATAGGGAACCCAACTGGAAAAGTAACAAAAATCAAAGTTAAAATATTTAATAGAACTAGTTTTACCTGTTTATTTTTATTTGTCTTTTTTTTTTATAATTTGAAATTTTATTTTGATTAACACAAATTTTTGTTCGAATCACAATTATAAAATTATTCGAAAATGTTCAACGTCTTAATATATGTGGGACGTGTATTCAGTGTGATGATATATGGAATTGAAACCTGACCAGTTGGGTTGAGAACATGAGTTACATGGGGAGTAATGATATGAGAATAATACGATGAATGCGTTAATCCTAAAAACAGACATAGATATGTGACGATAGATTAAGATTAAATCTAGACAGTATAAAATGTGTGAAAGACAAGAGACTTTGATGGTATGGTCACCTTGGAAGAATGCATGAGTGTTCTTGGATTAGTAAATGCAGGATAGTTGATGTAGCAGTTTCACTTCACAGGGTAAGATCAAGGAACACAATAGAGGAAGTAATAATAATGAACTTGAGAGAAAGAGGAATAAAGACCTGGCAACATAGAAGTTACTTTGAGAGTCAATGTTTAAAAGAAAGCTTTTAAGTGAGAAATGACAGTTAAATACTTGTAACGTCTTTTGGAATTGCAAAAAATCATGAAATAATTAATTTTTTTTTTTTTAATATTAAGATGGCTGATTTATGTACGAAAAAACAAAAATGCATTATGGTAAATTAAATCAAGCAATTAAATTATTATAAAAATGGGATTTTAAAAATTTTTTAAGTTTTATCCATTGTATTTTTTATTTTATAACTTATTCAATTTAACTACTAACTGAATGCAATATTAATTCAATATGTACATAATCACGCAGTGGCGAGAAGTACACATGCAATTATATGTGAAGTTGTTTTATAATTTTCTTTAATTTGAAGATTGGAAACTAGTAATTAACAATAAATACATTGTCTTTTCTAAGACAGAAACTGGCTAACCGTTGTCATCTGATTATCTGATCTGGGTATAGTAATCTTGGATACAGAATGACCAGTATTTTTAAAGAGAAACTGGCCTTTTATTGTCTGCTATTTTTTCTTATAAATAGTAGTCTTCTATTGTTTGTTGGTCTTCTAGAGAATCATGTAGTCTTCTGAGAATTATCCAAATAGTTTTCTTTCAGTCACGTGATCTATATGTCTATAAAAATGTTTTTTCTCCCAACTCGATGAGCTTTTTTAAATACTATTGTGTCACTATTTAGCCAAGCCAAAATCCACTCATGATGAAAGATTGATGAGCTTGTCAATCAAACGCCAACCGATAGACGGAAGGTGAGTACCTAAGAAGCTCAACAGGTATTTTTTATTTGAAGGCGACTATGTTGTAGTCTGCGAGGAAGCAGTATGAAAAGTCCACACAAAACCATGAATGCATATAAAATATCGCAGTGCATAATCCGTTGAATCCTTTCACTTTACTATTTTTTCTTTTCACCATTAACATTCCTTCCTTTATTTTTTCTTCATTTGTAAAATAAAGGGATATTTCAGATATGTGCAAGTATTGCGTCTTCACCAAACTAAAACGGGATATTTTTAGTTTAGCAATAAAGTCAGTTTTCATGACAGATATTTTACACTGTTCATTGTATACCCAGATCAGTTTGTTACTGTTTTGTTTTCCGCCGTGCGAGTTTTCTTTGTTTTCATTTTCTTAAACAAACTTCAAATTTCCTCTATCACAAGTTATATTAATATTTCTCTCCTTATGCTAAATAGACTTCTACGCCGACTGTCCAAATACTAAACTAGTTAGCATAACCTCTTGCTCAAACCTTACCACTTATTTGGCTTTAATTGCTTAACTTCATACTTCGAAACAACACTAGTTAATATAATCTTTTGTTTTTGTTTTATCAAGGTTATTAGAGACAATTACGGTCCATCTTGTATCTTAATTACCCAGCTCTTATTTTGGCGAGATTATACGAGACAATGAGGTTCACACCTAACTCAGAGGAATTATCTGTGCCTTAATCGAATATCAGCATATTATGCATCAATTATTGTAATTTTCCTTTTTTATCACAATATAGTTTGACCTTATTTGTAAGGTCAAACCGTAGTTTGCGTCCCTTCTATATAACAGGAGCACTTATTCACTAATTAGTTCTAATTTGTGCTATTTTCTAATTTTGTTCACAGCCCGAACCATCAAAAGTTCGATCATTAACTCCTGATGGCTAGTTACCTTCCATACACGGGAAATTTGATTCGTTATCCAAATTCTATCGGTAATTTTCAGATTGTCTACAGAAAAATTACTCGTAATATACATCCTCATTTTTGAATAAGTGTATTGGAAGTTCCGTAACACTTATCAGCGGCAATGCAACTGCTGTGTTTTTTTATAAAGAGCTCAAGTTTTAAAATCAACAGGTAATATCCCGTTAATGTCACTGTCTTACTTTGCAGTCAAACCAGTTTTGCTTACCATTAATTTTAAAATACCTTTAAATATAGCTATTCTGTGTCCGGTATTAAATTCATAAGAATCAAAGTAACAAAATATCGAAAAATGAAAGCATCTGACACAGTTTAAAAATTGAAAATAAAAAAAATATTTATAAGCCACTCAGCATAGTCCGTTGTAAGAATTCGACGTGGCTTTTTTAAACTTTAGTAACCATAAAATAAAAAGAAACTGAAGACATTTCGTATTCTTGAACAGCTTGAATACCAATTTCCAAGAGTAAAATATTTTCATTTCTACATGTTTAATTCTAACTTCTTACTTAAAACCTAATAAGCTATTCGTTTCATTAACTGAGCATGGAACTTTTTCCCTATAATATTAAATAACCGAGTCATACTGCTATTACTGTTGTCTAACATTAAAGATAATGTTGGCCTAAGGTTCCAAAAACGAGTCTTAGCAACTAAAAATATGATCAGGGGAAGAAATTCGACAGTGAAGGAAAATGAGAAAAACTAAAACAATATTACTTACAATTCTTTCTCTTTTTTGTTTGTCCAAGTTTTTTTCATTTTAGCTTGGTTCGTTCTTAAGTCCTTATATGCAAATATACTCCTTCGTAGTAACCAATTTTTTCTTCACTTTTACTATATTTGCTGATGACACCACGCTCTATAACAGGTATGAGGGGAAAACTAATGAACATATATCTAAGAAAATGGCAAAAACACTAGAGGAAGACCACCAATCTGTGGTGGGATGGGGACAAAAATGGACGGTCACTTTCAATGTTGCCAAGACTAAGCTTGTTTCCTTCAATAATTACCCGAAACTTTCTCAACCATTAATAGCTATGGCTAAAGACACATTACGTGAATATACTTCTTTCAAACTCCTCGGCTTAACGTTCACAGGGAGAATGAGTTGGAACAGATACATTGAGAGCATTGCCAGGGCCGCTGTGAGTAAGGTGGACTTTCTAAACAGTGCTAGAAAGTTACTTAGGCC
Source organism: Euprymna scolopes (assembly GCF_053919585.1). Lineage (NCBI taxonomy): Eukaryota > Metazoa > Mollusca > Cephalopoda > Sepiida > Sepiolidae > Euprymna > Euprymna scolopes. The sequence continues at coordinate 20,046,465 of NC_136521.1, read as the reverse complement.
TGAAAGTATCCTGCACCTCTACAATGTCAGCATTCGCCTATGTATGGAGTATTGTTGTAACATTTGGGTTGGGGCATCTTCTACTAGTCTCTCGCTTCTGAACAGAGTTCAAAAGAGAGTCGCCAACCTGATAGGTCCTAAAATGGCATCTTAGCTTCAGCCTCTGCCCCATCGACGAAATGTTGCATCCCTTTGCCTGTTCTACAAGTACTTTAATGATGGATGCTCCGAAGAACTACAAGTCCATATACCTCAACGTAAATATCCCCGACAAATCCGACACGCAGCAAAATCCCACCCCTGCACAGTAGGGCTTTCTAGATGTAAGAAGGCCCTCTACTCTAATATTTTCTTCCCCAGAACTGCTAGACTTTGGAACTCCCTTCCAGGTTCCTGCTTTCCTAGCTGTACTGACATGCAGAAAGTCATATGCAATGCAAACAGGCATCTTGCTGTTCAACTCCCTGCAACTTATGGCCCCAATAGTAGTTCAGACGCACTGTGCCTTGATTTCGGTAAAAATCGCAAAAAAGAGTTGCATAATGTTCTAGATATGTATAAAATGTCCAATAAAGTTTTCTATGTTTTACAGGATTCAGAAGTAAATATGGTTGATGGTGTTTAGAGTCACCATCATGCTTCATACATATATTGCAACTCTCAATAAATGACTTTTCCCAACACGCTGTGACGGGACCAGATCAAAGTGTAGTATCTGTTCTTCAGATGCTGCACTTCTATTTCTTGTTCTCTTTCGGTGGAGGAGAAATCCTTCACGACTGAGACAATTTTTATTTTTGTACCTTTTCTCCACGTTAAAAAACGACCCTGGTGTCTAACTCTGTCCCGTGGGGAGACATAGTAAATAGGTACAACTAACAGAAATATAGTCTTTCAGTTTAATCGCTCTCCACTAGCAAATTAACTGACATGCAGGATCAGTTTTATTTGGAAAAACAAAATCATTCCAGATGTGACTACGCGGTGCAATTCACCATATATGCTGAAAGGGAATTTAAAACAATGAAAATCTCTTGCAATGTATGCTGTGAATAATAAGATTTTTACAACTTTTACTAATGGAGACTTGTAAAAAAATTGTCCAGTTACTGAGTTCATTTGAATAAATCACCAAAAAAGCAAGTAACAGAACTTCAACGATATCAAAGATAATGTCTACAATTTTAGTTCCTAAGTAATTTTTGCCAAAAGCTGGTCAATTTAATTCTGATATGTCACTATTGAAAAACTCAATGAATCAATGGAAACAAGCTTTTCATGCGAACTAAATGATAAAACGTATGTGCATTTACTTTCCTAGATGCAAGATTCAAATTTAAATTTTAAAATAAATGACATGGAAAGCACCATTAAGAATTGAATTCTTCTACTATCTACTGATGATAATAAAGAAGAATCGGGATTCACTTACTGAAGGTCAAGAAGATCAACGTGAAAGTAAAACGGTATCTATTTCAAGTCTGTTTGATGAATTAGCTTCAAATAAGTCCACAGTAGCAAATCCAAACTTAGAGCAGGTAGAGGCTGAGTTAAACCTGGAGACTTGTAACTCTAAGTTCAACAGAAATGCTATAAACGCACTCTTAATTCAAAATGAGTAAACTCCTTCTTCCTGAGTGCACAAAAGAATTTGATCATTATGTAGACAAAGACATATGAAACCTTAGCATTGTTGAGTAAACTGGCTTCAAAACATTTAAGCGTGCCACCTTCATCGGTGGAAAGTGAGAGTCTCTTAGTACGGGTGGTAATGTGTATAAACATACGAGGAAAAGGCTTTCCTCAGAATGGAGAAACTCTAATGTTTCTACATTACAATTTTATAGTATTCGACTTTATATACTGTTGAGAATGTGAGAGCAGGGGAGGCAGGCAGCAAGACTAGAAAAAGTAGAGCAGCAGCAAAGGTAACCATCATACGATGCTCGAGATAAAGCAGAAGTTTAGCTTATATTGATTTACTTAAGAATTGGAATTTGTACTTTTTTTCATTCTTCTTTCTTATCTAGTTGTTTAATTATATTCATTTAAGAATTGGAAATTGTATTTTGTAATTTCATTTAATAAAACTAAAAAGAAGGCAAAAAGCCATAATAGTAGCCAGGCATTTAACAAATGTCAAGTTAAATAAGCAGTTATTATGTTAATGTGTCAAACCTACGTGATGAGTTACTTGGCATTAATGTAATGGTTTTAATTTAATACGGAAGAGAAAAATAAATAATCGGCTGTTTAATCGGCTAATTAACTGATTACCGATGAATCAGCAAAGTGTTGATAAAGTCAATTACCAATTACCTGCTGATTAACTGATGCACCCCTAGCAGATGGAGAAATTTTTAATGAATGATCTTCCGTACATCTTTTATCTTCATCCCTATGTTGTTGTCTATATAACTTAGATAATGTATCATTTGTGCTATAGTAATCAATAAACGATGTTCATCAGTAAGTGCTATTTAGATCATGTTTATCCTGGAGCTTAACCAAACACGAGACGAAATGAACTTCACTGTCGGTAATGACAAATTCCAAGCATTCACTACAAAAGTGAATAAATTAATTGAATGAATAATTCCTCATTACATTTATGATTAGCTAATTTTGCATATTATTTTGAACTAAAGAGAAAGATGATTTCAGATCAGTCAAATACTCGAATTCATTCAATTCATTTCAAGTAGTTTAGCAAAACAAATCATACAAGCTTCAATTTTCATGTAGGGAAAAAGTGGGAGACATTTATACAGAAGAGGATGTTGTAACAGAGCATCTGCCAGATTCACCTTGAAATGCTGCTTTGTTGGTGCATTTATTAATTCTCATAGAAGCCATTTCATGGTTTAGGGATATTGATTGAAAAAGCACCCCTCCACCAGTTCAATCGAAATTAGACGTGAAACAATGTCTTGTGGTGTCCTCGTAGACCACTTTCTAATGCAGGATGAATAATAGGTCCTCGGAGATATTGCAATGACTATGTCAAAGATTGTAGGTCGAAGTGATATCACTATGTAACCGTCGGCACTTAAGGGAGATATGTTAAGCCTTTTTTCAGCTTTCATAGTACAGATCCGATAGACTCTGCACTATTCCATTAACCTGTCTTTGAACTTTCTCCTACTTTGCGGCATATCACATATTAGATATGGAGCAGAGGCCTGGACACAAAACTTTAATAATGGTTAAACGAAACAAGAAATAAAGTTGAAGAAATATTTCAGTGAATTTTCACTTTAAAATGGTTTTCCTGTACATTTTATCTGTAAATCGCGGAAAGAATGGTGGAGGTAGAGGACAATCAAGTTTGATTAATTTTCCTCTGCTGGAAAAATACTAAAAATATTCGATCGTATTTGATGGTATTTTTGTGGGATGCTAAACGTGCTGAAAGTATGTTTGATCTATGAAAAAAATCGAATGAACGCTTGGAAATCATGTTTATTTGATTATTCTTTTTGACCTCGCGGTCTGCGTTCACGCTGGATAAATGAGAATTAAATTCCATTCATTCATTAAGAATAAAAATCCAGATATAGAAATCGAATTTATCCATTATGATTGTATAGGAAACAAAACTTATGAGCATCGTTTAATGAATAATAGCAGCAGTATCTGTTTAATTATGACGGAAAGATTTTATATTTAAAATGAAAGATTTGTTGTTTATTGCAAAATGTAGTCTTATTTAGATTCTACTGTTAAAAGTTAAACATAAGTCAGCCAATCTTCTCCGGTGATGTAGCAGATATAAATCTTGGTGTTTATGTTCTTTCGCAGAGAGAAGTCCCTGTGAGGTGATTAGGACACATGATAACAATTCAGCCTTCAAGGTACATTAATTTCAAACGTCCCTTAAATAGGATTATTTCAGCTCCTTTTTGAAAATTGCAGATATCAGTTTTCTGGAACCAACAACGATGGACGTTCTATTCCTCCCTCCTGCCTCAATTGGCAACAACCAATTATAGACTTTTCTTCTCTCTGAAATGTTACACAAGGCCGGAAGGTAGAAAAGATTTGGCCAGCACACAAGAAATGATGCACTCTGGCATCTTCAAAAATGCCGTCAGCATCCTTGGTGAAAGCACTTCAGATAGTTAGGTGTGCATATATGTAAACATATTTGTGTGTATAGGATTCTCTCCTAAACTAATAAACAAATATATATGGATTTTGGAACGCAATTCTACTAGGTTGAAGAGTTGGTATCGTACGCTCTAGTTAGCCTAATTTTGTGATATGATCTCTAGAAAGGGATATATATATATATATATATATATCATCTTTTGAAGTTGCTGAGCAGTCTTGCTTCAACTCGAGTAATAAATCTGATATGTTGCAGTACGGACGAGTATCGTAGTCGAAGCGGAATTCTAAGCATGATGCCTGTGTACCTTTCGGCGTCTCTCCCATAATATATTCACTAGCCAGTACTTATGGCTTAAATAGCCAATCACAAAATTGCAGAAGGAAACCCCCAGATGTACTTATATTCATTACATCACCCAAATCCTAAGGTAAATTTTCCCGTGACATTTAGCTTAATCTATTCTCTTCTTAAGATCTGTACATTTTCCATTTACTTTTTTTCCAAGTCTTTTGTTACTCAAGCTTTGCCCTGGTCACTTTTGACCCATTGGTAGTTATGGCCTTAGGGTAAAAGATCTAGCCATTGAAGAATTCTGATAGGAATTTCAGCGATTCATATAATATTTCCATTGGTATCTTTTCGGTATTTTCCATGATCTCAACTGATTCTAACTTTAAATAGAACTTTGTTTCCTTTTCTATCCGATTGTTGTGTTATTCATAAGACTGTTGGATCGCTATTCGTGGGTTTATTTTAATTTGTACAATATGCGTGCCTCCACAATCAGACGTAAACAAAAAAAGTCTCTTGTCTATATAAATAAAACATTAGACGTATGTGTGTGTAAATATCTAACAGGTAAACTCTTAAACTACTGGACATATAACACTGAAATTCTCAGGAAATAATAGTCATGCACCAAGGATGGTTTATAGCGCGTAATATCTTTGTTTTCATACATGAATAACGCGTACAAACATCGGCAAATCTACATGTAAAATACATTAACCACTAGCCGACATTTGTGCTCATGCGTACACTTAAAACAGCATCAGGCTAGGATGCTACATGTTTTGATTGTCTTTTTATTAATATAAAAAATGTAAACAATACGTAAGTTTTCCTCGCATGTTTTGAATTTGTTAATACAAAGAAAACCCTATATATCTTTTTATTATTCACTTATCGAAGACATCCCTGCATATCTTTTATTATTATGTGACCGATTAGATAAACAATTATTAATTACTAAGAAATATTCAGTGTTTTTACAGTGTACGCATCGTGTTACATGTCAGATAGGATTTCAAAATTAAATTAAATTTTTATGGTATCTTTGTTTTTTATTAAACGTCCAGCCAATGAATTACAAATATATAAATGAATAATCAGAACAACCCCCTTATTATCACCGCAAAAAATACTAAAAAATATTACATAAAAATAAAAAATAAAAAGTCAATTTAGCGTTTCAACATTTGAACAACGCTCGGCTGAAATCAATGATTGCCGGTCTCGCCTGAACTATGCTTTACGAGAATTCTCGAGAATCCGGGTCAAATTATGCAAGAATACCAAAAATTCTTATGCTTCGAAAGCATGCGTTTTTTTTTTGTTTTTTTTTTTCAGACATTACATGGCATTTACGAAACATACCTATATATATATCTTATTCATTTATCGATTAGATGAACAACTATTGATACCAAACAGAAACTGCCAAATTTTTCCGAGTGCGTTGTTACTATTTTTAATCTTTCTGATAGAGCTTTCTTACACATCATGCCAACAGAAAATACAGGTTTATTTCTTAAAAAATAAATGTCTCATATATTTTATTCGGACTATTATTCTCATCTTCTCGAAAAATTTAGTCATAGAAAAACCTTTAACAAATATCTTAGTGACCCCTGCTTTTTTTTTTTAATTTTTAAATGTTATTTAAAACATTTTAAATAACATGAGATATTTTCCATTTATCATAAAAATACATGCACTCGGTTATCTCCGACGCTAACTTCGTTTATAGTAGAATAAGTAATTTCTATTAATATGATTTTCATAACCAAAACAAAACATGTATTCACGTTCGAATCCTCGAATCCACCAAAATAGTCAAAATAGTCTGCCACTTATTTCAATCAAAACACCGCGACGAGGCTATATCAACACATGAAATATTGAGACGAAAGCAATCAGAAGTTTTCTGTGCTTCTATACTTTATCGCCGAAACTGGAGACGCCATTTTATTTTGAGCACCTGTCGATTAGAATAAGAGGGAGAAATCAGTATTTTAAACTGTGGCCGAAGTTAGAAATAAATAACAAAAAAATTAAACTAGATAAACTTCCGGAAAGAACTATGAAAGAGCAAAGAAAGTGAAAGAGAACATATATCCATAATTGTTTAATTGGAAATGTTTCGATTCAATTAATTGAAAACGGGAAAGTTTTTCATTTAATTTTAGGTTAATTTATTCTTCCGGAAGCAATCGTTCTCCAGTTTATTTATTTATTTATTTATTTGTTATTTATTTCATGCTTCGCACATAGTTTAAAATACTGATTTCTCCCTTGAATTTTAACAGCAGGTGCGCGAAATAAAATGGCGTCTCCAGTTTCGGCGATAAAGTGTAGAAGTACCAGGTCTCCTTCCCATTACTTTTTAAACTAAATTAAATACAACTTGATGTTGCTCTAAAAATGAAATTTTATTTATAATGTTTCGTTCATCCCCGTCCCCTGCATCGATACAAGTGCCAATCGACATTACGTTCTCTTTAAATTAATACACCTGTTTCCTTGAGATAAGTTTCTGTTCTCCAAATAATATCCTTATTTTATATCGCTTCTTCCTTTTTATTGAAATAATGTTTCTTTTTTCATTAAACTGTTAGGTAAAAGTGCAAAATAGTTAACAAGACCCTCCCCATGTTAATAATGGCTTTCTAAATAATAACGTTATTATTTCAGCATGGTTCGTACACTGAACAAGTACCAAAAATTCTGTCAAGACGGGCGTTTAGGTGGCAAAATAATCTCGAACCCTCTGTCAAATAAAAGAAACCAAACTCCCTACTATGCCAACAATATATAAACAATGACATCGGTATTTCAGAAGCTGAGTTTTAAGCAAGCAAAACCTCTTAAAAAATAATCAATATGAAAACAACTTTTTAAAAGAATAAATACTTTTTTATTTTAAACAATATAAATCTTTTTCTTTTTATTTTAATCAATATAAATCTTCTTTTTATTTTAAACAATTTTTTTATCTTTTATTTTTATTTTAACCAATTTAACAAGAAGTTTATTTTTGGTACTGCGCTATTTTGAAATAATTTTTCAGGTTAAATTTAAGTTTCACAATATCTTTGTTTTTAATAAATTGTTAGGTGGAAGCATAGAATACTTACAAAACACTCCCCAATCCATATGTTAAGAATGGCTTTCGAAACAATAACATCATTTCAGAATGGTTAATAAAATACATAACGACCGAATTTTTATAATTTCTAACGGTAAATTTTTATTTGTTTTCCATTTTAACATTTTCTTTTGACATTTCACTGGTTTTCTGGTATGCTGAAAACGAATATTTTATATATTAAATATTTTATTTTTCCGCAAATAAGTAGTTTTTCGAATATTAAACAGCATAATTTTATGTTAAAAGTGGTGGCCATAGTTGTGAAAGAGAATGCACGTGAAAATTAATAAATTTCAAAATAATTGAAAAAAATAGACGATAAAAATATTAAAAGTCGCAATAGAATACGTGTGCTTAATATTAATTTGTATCGTTTATAATTGATTTAATAATAATAACGTGATTCAATTTTGGATTAAAAATAAAGTTTTTATATTGTGTAAAATTATAAAAGTTCTATTTATATTTTTTAAACTTAAAGGTGCTAAAGAGTTTTATTTTTATATTGCTTTAAAAACGTTTTTCATAGTTTATAACTATGAAAAGTTCTATTTATATTGTTTAATTTTTTATATATTCTGACAATTTAATATTTTTATTTATATTAATATTGTTTATCATTAAAAAATTATTCATTGTTTAAAATTATTTTAAAAAATGTTTACATTGTTTTCATGGTAACATAACTAATCAATTGTAATCTTTTCGCAAGAGTTGCCTAGGTTAAAGCATTCTTATCAATACTTTGATTGCGTTACTTACGAAGACCATGCAGTAGAATTTCCTGTAGAATTCTAAATTCACTACAGCCGCCTGGAATGCTACATCATAACCTCATATTGAAGGAAGGAGTCTCAGCTATATTATTAAGAAATATTGATCCACTTAAATTGTGCAATGGTACAGGGTTATAAATAAAATCTTTGAAAACTAATGTTCTGGAAGACATTATAATAACTGGACATTTTAAAGGTGAAACTGTTAATTCCTCGGATTCCTCGGATTCCTTCTGACATGCCATTTTAGTTCAAGCGTTTACAATTCCCAATAAAAATTAGTTTTGCTATGGTTATAAATAAAGCTTAAGGACAAAGCCTCAAAGTTGTTGGACTTAATCTTCAGACACCTTGCTTTTCTCCTGGCCTGTTGTATGTTGGTTGCTCACGCGTTGGAAGTCCTGAAAATCTCTACATTTACACACCTGTTAGAGGTCAAGGTTCTTCAAAATTAATGCTACAGGTTCATTTACCAGTTTTCAGATATGGACTGGTGGAAACTGAATTTTAATTATTTCATTAACAGAATAGATTACTAATGCCATCTTTTTAAAACAAAGATTTAACAGTTTTCAGGGATGCACTAAAATATAAAATAATTGCAATTCTGACATCATATTTTGAAAGAAGGGCTAGAAGATAAAAGATTAAACTATAAAAAAACAATTAGGTCTACTAGAGTGTGCGAAAAAAGAAGCCATTATGGATTTATGTTTTGTTCAATCTATATTTATTATAATGTATGGGGACAAAATATTCAAATATATCATATACAACATGGCAACGCCGGGTATTTCAGCTAGTATTTTTAATAAAAGGTAACGAGAATGCTTTAAAAATGTTTACTCTCCAGTGACAATACTAATAGCAAGGAGAGGTCACAGAGTGGCGATGGTGGGTATGCAACATGGCAGAGATATAATGTGCCCGTTTTCCTTCCGCGGTAAATCTTCCTCTGGTTTCTGGTTGTCTTTTTTATTGGAGTGATTGACGTCAGAACATTCTCCCCGCGCTTTTTTTGCTTATTACACCAGGCAAAACTCATTTTGTTGCATTAAAAACCATCCTTCTAGTTAATTTGAGTGTGTAGATTTCAAACCTGAAGTCAGTTTTTGCCTGCAAGCTAGAGATTTTATGCTGATTTACATTTTTATTTACATTTTCTATTTTTCGTTAGTATAGGGAATTGCAATATTAGCCACAGTTCTTTTGTTCAATTGAATCTTAAAACGGCAAGAAAGTCATGCATATTTATGTAGTGAAATTGAGTGGTACTGCAGTCACGGAGGTGGGCTGCATGTGCGAACTCGAAACCCGAGCGATGGGACACGAGAAGGCGATGAATCAGCAGGTTCGATTGCGCATTAATTTGCATAGCTCCACTTTTGTTAAGTAGTATCTGTCTTTGCCGGAGAGTGTCTAGGTGTGTCTAGCGGAGTGTTGAGCGCTAGCTGTGTCTAGCGGAGTGTTGAGCGCTAGCTGTGTCTAGCAAAGACGGATACTACTTCCCTACCCAGTTTATGATCATGAGATCAGGGGGGCGTGTAGTGAAAATTGAGTGTGACTGCAGTCATGGGGGTGGGCTGAATGTGCGAACTCGAAACCCGAACGATGGGAGACGAGAAGGCGATGAATCAGCAGGTTCAATTGCGCATTAATTTGCATAAAATGAGATAATATAAGGCCGGGAGTTAAGATGTTTGAGTGAGTCGAGCCGTTGAGTTCTCGAGAACCGGATGGAACCTGGTTAGAGCGGAGAGTGTCGCTGAGAATCGAGTCCAGGTTTTTTTTTTGATTAGAATTTATTAAGGCAAAAGAAAGATAACAGTAAAATGTGATTATAGAGTTTATTACACTATTGTTGGTTGTACCATAATTTCTGATAGCATTTCTTAGAAAACATCAGTTTCTATCTAAATTAATATTTTATTCAGGAAGGAATTTGCGTTTGTAACTTCTGCGTTTGAACACTTCATCCTGGCAATCTCGTTAAATGATCCAGCAGTAGTTAGCCATCATACCTTTGTTTTAACGCCCTTGGTAGCCTTCTTCTATGATCTTTAGGTCTCAGTCGAATCATTCCTCTTGTTTGTCACTCATAACCTCAGGTTGGCATTGAACTTATCAAGTTGGTTGCTCAAAAAATGAAGCTTGATGCTCATGTTGCACCCGAGATCACGAAAACCGAGGAGGATTTTGTTCACAATTTCATTGTAGTTCTCCATCTTATTGTTTCCAAAAGAGTTTTTAACGACTGCCACAAAGGAAAACCACGCTGCCTTTTCTAAATCGGTCATCTCAGCAACAAACTGATCATCACGGATTAGGGTTCGAATCTGTAGGCCATCAAACACACCTGCTTTGATCTTCTCAATTGATAACCTTGGTAAAGCTGTGATAACGTGTTGGAAACATTCACCTTCGTCTTCAAGTGCCTTGACAAATTGCTTCATCAAATCTAATTGGATGTAAAGAGGAGGAAAGATTATCTTATCTCTGTTTACAGTTGGGTTTTTTTTATGATATTTGGCATGCCTGCTTCAAGAGTATCACGAATAAGCCAGTTCTTCTGGACCCAATGTCTATCTCGTGATCGACTGTACCACATAGAGAGAGAAAAATTTCAGTTGTCCAAGAATAAAGTATACCATCTTTAGGTCAACACAAATGATCCAGTTGTGCTCATGATACTTTAATCATTTCATGACCATTCTCATATCATCATAGTCTTCCCGTGAATACACTGAGTGATCGACAGGTACTGCTCCATAAACATTGCAATTATGTAAAAGAACAGATTATAGACTGCGTTTGGAACTGTCTAAAAAGAGGCTCCATCCAGCAGGACTATAGTAAGATACACCCAGTTCTTTGAGAAGCCGTGGGATATCATTGCAGTAAACAAATTTTCTTCTGAAACGAAGGTCACGATTTCTGAAATACTTTAATAGAGTGATTAACAAGATTTCTGTCTTGTAATCTTGATGCCAAAACCTCTGCCGCTTTCTTTGAAAGACCCAAATCCCGCACTAAATCATTCAGTTCAGCCTGGGGAAGAGACTTGGGGACGGTGAAAGGTTCAGTGTCTGAAGAATAGTCCTCCAACAATGAACACTTTTCTGTTTCTTCGACTTGTACCGAATATTTATGTATTAATCTTCATAACTCATCGTTGTGATCTATCTTTCTTGACGGTACATATTGTATTTTAAAATTATAATTCAATAAAATTACGCCTCAACGTTGAAGTCGATTTGCCGTGTGCGTTGATATACCATTTGTGACCTAAAATTGTTATCACCAGTTTGTGGTCTGCTTGCAGAATTAATTCATCTTCCGTGAAATTTGTATACAGTGTAAATTATAGCTAAACCGTTTTTTTCAATTTGAGTGTAATTTCATTCAGTGGGCAGCAACATTCTCCAGGCATGTGCTATTAGCTTTGTAGAACCATTCCCGAATTCGTGCAGCAGTATGACACCTAGACCCTCATTGCTAGTATTCACCGCTACAATGATGTTCTCTTCGAAAGGTGTCAATGATAGGTCTGCTACCAAACGGTATTTTATTTTTTAAACGCCTATTCGCATTCTTTTGAACATATCCACTTTATGCCATTTTTATCAAATTATTTAGCAGGGATCTCACATCATATATTTTTAGACATATATACTATAGTAACTTGTAATTCTAAGAAACCCTGGAGTTTGGCAGCATTTTCAGGTAAAAGCATATTCTTAATATCTCCAGTTCTTTTACTGTGAATAATCTGACCTAACCATTTTATATAAAGAAGAACTCGCATTTTTCAGAATTCAACTTGAATCAGTATTCTTCAATTCTCCGAAATACTTGTTAAATGTGAGCTTTGTGTTGCGTCTCATTTTCGCTTTTAATCAAAGTATCATCCAAATATTCGATTGCATATTCCATACCCGCCAACATTGTGTCCATTATTTGTTGGAATAGGCTTGAAGCCCTTTTCCATTCCAAAAGAAGATCATTAAGTTTTAAAACTCCTTTATGTGTTTTTATTGCCAAGTACTTTGAACATTCTTCACTGATTTTCGCCCGTGCATAAGCTTCCGACGTATCGAATGTTGAGAACATTCTACTAACGTTTAAATTTGTGGATATCTTCTCTGGAGATAGTAGTAGATATATATGGTCTTTCAAACAACCATTAACACTCGTGAAAAAGTCAGCGCATACTCTGGTTTTTCGGGTTTTCTTTTTTATACATTCGGTTGGTAACGCTTAATTCGAGTAATCGACTTTGGAAATTACATCAATTTTTCCAACTTTTTACCTTTCTCATTTATTGCATCTAGTTTCAAAACTGGTACTTTTATTTTAGGTATAAAAATGGGTTTATTATTTTCTTTTAATTCGAAGTAAATTTCTGTTTTTTTTTTTGTGCACAAATCAAGTCCTTCAGAAAAAACGCGAAGGAAATCGCTTTTCAAATCCATAATCACTTTTTTCTGTTTGCTTCTCTTTAGTTTCATCAACGACGCTAACTTTGTTACAGAAAAACCCATGAATTTAAAAGTGCAAGTTAATCTAATCCGATTTTGTTGACAAAGAAGTACATTTACATTCGATGTTCGAGTTTTTTCCATGAATGAAATATTTCATTTTATTTCTGCTTTGAACTTTATTTTTGCATCTAATACCCCTCTGTGGCAGTTTTTCTGTGTTCATAAACCGTAGACAGCCTATTTTCCCCACGTTAGTTCGTTTATTACCGATATATTACTTCTTGAATCGCATAACAATACTACAGTCTGACCATTTATTTTATACCAGCCGGCGTGCCCAGCGTTGCCCGAGTATTTGTAGGTGTGTGTTGGGTAAAAAAGTTTTAGTAGGCAGGCAGGCTCGAACCCGTACCGCGAAGGAGGAAAAAAAAACATAAAACAAATGTGCGTCTTTGCTGTTGCGCCGATCGCCAAACCGAAAGTGACGTAGGCTAAACAATCGGCAAAAGGATATGAGTTTCCAAAATATCAGCAAAAAAGAGACCTCGCCCTGTAGAAAAGTGTCCAGTTGAGGATGAGAGAATTAAGGTTTTTGGCCAGTTGTTCGATATTTGTCGTCCGAAGGGTCGAGCTTCAAAATGATACTGATATCGTGAAAATCCGTCGCCTCTGTCGAATTTTTTAGGCAGACATACATACATACATACATTTAAACAGACAGATGATATTAACCTGGTTTTTAATTTTATGCTCTCGTTTATTTTGTTATTAGACAAAACTGTTTTCACTTTCGGTTGCGGCTTTTCTGATTACTCAGATAATGTGAACTTTTATGATCCACACACCTATATTTGGATGATTATCATTAAAGAAAGAGTCATTTTATGTGCTTTCCATCACCTACATTGTATATAACATTTCTTGATTTGGATTCCACCTTTGTCTTACACACTGTATCCGTGATATGCTTTTCTCTTCAATCGAATTATTATTTTTTATGTTTATCAGCAACTGGCATTCTTCTGTTACCTTTCTCAGCGTAATATTTGGGCCCTGTTCCATACTTCTCAGAATTCTTGTTCGAATTTCCTTATCCTTTGGTGTTGTTTAACCTGCGACAAAAAATTCAACATTTTGACATGTCGCCTGATGATTCATTCAAATTAAATGCTTCCCATGCTGCATTTACCAGTTATAAAAACGTCGTCCTCATTTTTTTTCGATATTTAAGCATTTATATTGCGTATGAAAAAAATCTCTTTTTTATCGAAAATCTTTGACAAAATTTCTACTTTGTCGCTAAACGACATGTCATCCATTTTTTTTAAATAATTAAAATTGCGTATTTCGTAATCTCTTCCGTTCCCAAATTTTATACCAATAGTGTGATTTTTTTTCGTCCGACTAATATTCACTTTTTTTGTAAATGTGATTCTAAATCTACGAAAATACACTGGAAACGTCGAATCAATATTTGATTCGTATTTAAATTCCGATAGAAAATTTGAGGCTCGTTCAGCGTGTTGATTTTGTGCTTTAAGACAATACATTTCCACAAAGTGATTTATTTTCCTTGTTGTTTGAATAACTTGCAAAAACTCTATGCTTGTTTGTATTGGACTTGTTTTTTGTTGTTCGAATTGCTGTTGTTGAAATTGTCTTTGTTGTTCCAAATGTTGTTGAAATTGTCTTTGTTGTTCCAAATGTTGTTGACATTATCTTTGTTGTTCCAAATGTTGTTGAAATTGTCTTTGTTGTTCCAAATGTTGTGAAGTGGATTCATGTATTGTTTTGAACTCTGTTCCATTTTTAAAAATATGTATTACTCCAATTTGTGCAGACAATAAACTCTTTTACTACAACACGAGAAAAAAACAAGTTCTTGATTTCTGTTAGAATTGAACAAAAGTATCTTATATGTCACACGTTAAGTAAGGAAATTGGAGAGAAAAAATTACTCACGTCTTGTAAGTATCTATAGGTTTTTTTCTAACGTTATTCATTAGCTTTTTTTTTTTCAAATTAGATGGTCGTTTCGATTAATTCGTTTATAGACTTTTTTTCTAACTTGTGAATCCATTTCAAATTCAATTTTATCACTTATATAACTCAAGCTACTAATATGATCCCTAGAAAGGGATATATACCATTTGAAATTGCTGAACGGTATTGCTTTATTTTGATTTGTAAATCTGATATGTTGCAGTATGGACGAGTATGGTAGACGTCGGTAAATTCATAACGAGGCTTTTGTACCTTTCGACAAGTCTTCCACAACACGTCTATCAGCTGGTACTTATGGCTTAACCAGCTAATCACAATATTATAGGATGAAAGACCCGGATGTACTTATATCAATTACATCATTCAGTTTATGTGAAAAGGGGAAAAACAAAATATGGAAGGTGTGCGGGAAAATTTCAATACTTCTGCTTTTGTGATATATTAAAAATAGAAAAAAGATCAATAAATTTTAAAAATAGAAACCAGACATCAATTAATAAATATTCCCCAAACTCCAGGAGTTTTCCCAAAATATTTTCAGTACAAGTGTTTTTACTTGACTAATAAACGCTTACAGACTAAGTGGTGATTCCGGGCATCACCAGCCTTCTGCGTGTCACTAGTGAGAAGGTATATAGAACTCTCCTGTCTTTGTGATAATCATCTTTTGTTCTTGTTAGTTGCTTTTATCAAGTGGCTTTATATCGTGACTGGGGCGGTTTCCATAAAAAGTTTAAAATTGTATTTTCATTGTTAAATATTCACTGGACGCATCTTAGACGCATCTTAAGATCTCTTCTTGTTAAAGGCCCTTTCCTCTTGTATTCGAGACTTTTCTCCAGAAAAAAAATTCATATTGATTTAAAGTTTTTTAAGGCTTATTCATTCGGATTTACCGTCTATTTACTCAAACGCAAGCGTCATTTTTTATCTTAGTTTCTTTCACGATCTAGCCAATTGCATCAATTGGCAGCAAATTATCCAGCAATGTTTTTTATTCAAAAGAGTAACGCAAAACAGAACGAAAACGGCTGAGCTTTTGGTCCGTCCGCTAGCATTACAATAAACGATGAGTCGCAATAGAAAAAAAGCGGAAAATCTCCATAATTGGACAAGTATTTTTCTATCATTTTGAATTATTGCAGTCTATTCGACCTCTGCCGAGAGATGTTCGAGTTTAAACTTGTCAGAAATTGAATCGGAATAGAAGACGCTATTGAATAGGCAATCCATTCACGGAGGTGGAAATAATAACAGAAAATTATGTTCTCTGAGGTTTGATTACTGTATAAAATGGGGTTACGAAACCATGGCCCGCAGGCTCAATCTGGCCCGTCAATGTACTTTTCAGATAATCATGTTTGAAGGTTGGAGTTGTCATTCGTTAACTAGCTCGATATCTTAATTTACTGATGATTTAAAAATCTATTTTCCTTATTATACCACGTTATATTTCCTGTCCATTTTTTTAATATTTGTTTTTCCAAGTAAAATTGAAATCAAATAAGGTTATAAAATATTTTATATAATAATTACAATATTTTTTCTCTGAAACTTTTTGTGTAAAACACATTTTTTTAAAGAAGACTGTTGGTTTTTAGCTTTTTATCTCTTCATTTTTCTGGTGGTATAAACCCCAGGGGGGCAGTCTACTTAGAGAGAGAAAAATGATAGACTAACAACAACTATCAATCATACCGGACATACCTTTTGTTCACTCTCCACAAGAATTTTATAACATTATTTGGCTTTAATAAATTTTAAATCAACCTTACGAAATAATGTTTTCAAAAATATAAATAAACTCCTGTGTTTCTACTATTTTCAGAGTAATGCAGTAACCATGATAATGACTTTTTGATTTGTGTCCTGATGTTGTTTGTTACATTACAGGCCGGATTTCGCTTGAGTACCATGGTTTAGCGACTGCTGGTCTTGTACGCACCCATAAGCTTTTAATCAGAAAGATAATATCTTAACCATCTCCAAACTAATTTTGAATTGAAAAATAAATGTGTACTAAATATTTTAAGTAAGAAGTAACTTTCAATTCGAGAGTCTTTTAAATTTCTTTTAAATTTATAAGCTAATTAGAAAAGAAAAATAACTGACAGCATGCGAACGGCTTTTTACATTCGACTTATTCGCTGCCAACAACATTGGAGAATCATACGTGGCAATTACATACATGCATAAACGCATTAACCACTCCCTACCTCACACTTAATTAACACTTAGACGCTTAGACACTTAGACACTTTAATGTATAAGTTTTGACACAATACAGTCAAGCACAACTTAGATTAACATACACAAAGTTTCGTTGACTAGACATGAAACTTCCAACCGAATACATATCGCCGTGTATTAAATACTTGCATCCACAGAAACATACAGAACTACACTCATTCACTACGTTAGCAATTCTTCTAATTTCAGTCTTTTATAACGTCTTTTCTCACACAAATGCAAATTAATGCAACTCAAATTACAGCCTACGAAAGATTAAAATGGCTGACTTGCTTATGAAGAAACTGAAATCTATTTAGGTGGAGTTGTTGTTGTTGTTTTTTTATTATTATTATTATTATTATTATTATTATTATTATTGTTGTTGTTGTTGTTGTTGTTGTTGTTGTTGTTGAAGAAGAAGAAGAAGAAGAAGAAGAAGAAGAAGAAAAAAAACATCATATAATATAACAGTCTCATGGAGATTGGGGGTTCAATCTTTGTTGTAAGCGATACAAAGACTACAATCACTGATAACATAATATTTCTGCCCAATCATGATTAACGGACGAGATCAATCTATTCTATTTGCTTAAAGATCCTGTTTCAAATCCCACATAGATTCCCAAGTTCGGTATAAGATTTACATTTGTCGGAATTTACACAGACCAGAACGCCCCGAGAGAAAAACATCGGAAGTTAGAACAGTAGTCCAAATAATCTAAATAATCCAAATAATCTAAATAATCCAAATAATCCAAATGATCCAAATGATCCAAATTATCAATGTGCATATGAAAATTCTAAACATGTCAAATGGGAAATGCTATTCTTTACGCAATACATGTCAACATTTATTTTCAAGTCAATAAAATCATTAGAAATTTAAAACATAAAATTGCAGAGAAAACGATTAGATACAGCGTTAAATGTATAAATACACGATTAAACCCGGTTCTCCAACTTCCAACGAATACCCCCACTACCATGTCTCCTTCTCCAACATCAGGGGTCTACGTTCTAACCTTCCAGAGGTTGAAACCCAATTACAGGAGACTAAACCAGACCTTTTATTTTTAAGTGAAACTGGCATTGGACAAGCTATTTCCCAAGAAGAGTTCACAATTAAAGAATACTTTAACTTAACTTCTAAATCTGACCCCCAAGATCGCCATGGGCATGGAATATGTGCCTATAAAAAAGATGGCTTTCCATGTGGTAGGGACATCTCCAGAGAAGATCCTAACTTACCCTATATGTGCTTCCGGGTTGCATTAGCTCACACTACTGCATTTATATTTACTCTCTATCGCCCCCACAACAGCGGAGTTACTATCTTTAAAAGCATATCTGAGAAAATTGACCAAGTCTTATCTGCTTTAACTTCAGCTAACATTCATGTATGTGGAGACTTCAATGTTCACAACGTGGAATTGTAGACCAACTCAAACAAGACCAATGATGAGGGGAAGTTCTGTCATGATTTCTCCATTGCTTATGAACTCACTCAGATTGTTCACGAACCCACCCGTGTGCCAGACAATGACGGCCAGTATGCGAGTCTACTAGACCTTTTTCTCACAACTTGCCCTGAACTATGTTCAGTTTCTGTTCTGTCTCCTCTTGGATCTTCCGACCACTCTGTTGTATCAATTATGATAAAAATGAAATGTAATAAGTCCCCAGACGTACCTCTCCATCGTACAGTATATCGATACACTAAGACTGACTGGGATAGCTTCCGTACATTTATATCGGACCTACCTCTGCATTCCATGTTAAAAAAGGATGTGTCCTCTATAGTATCAGACCTGACCGAATGGTTAATTGTAGGTATAGACCGTTTCATACCTTCGAAAAAGTTCCAGCAAAAACCAACAGTCAGCCATGGTTCTCTCCAGAATGTACTGCTGCCATTGCTCACAGAAATCACCTTTTCCAGTGCTTCCAACGTAATAGATGTATGGAAACTAAAGCCGCTTTCAGGACTGCCAGCAATCATTGTAAGAAAGTAATAAAGAACGCAAGAGAGTTGTATGCTCAGTCCGTCAGGTCCAAAGTAGCTAAGCAGCAGCTTGGTTCCCACCAGTTTTGGCAAATAGCAAACAGAATCCTGAACATAAGCGTGTGCTCTATCCCAACTATCATCAATGGACCTGAGGTAATCTCGTCAGCATCAGACAAAGCCAAACTCTTTGCCAAGAACTTTGCAGCTAATTCTACCCTTTGCGACCAAGGCCGCCAACCCCCAATATTTCCTCCTGTATCAGAAAACACGCTATACATATATCTGTACGTGATGTTGCCAAACTAATACAAAAACCTTGATTCCAGTAACGCAACAGGCCCTGACGGTATTCTAATTATAGTACTCAAAAAACTTCAACCAAAACTAGCGTCCATACTTACAAAACTGTTTAAACGTTGTCTTAAGGAGAATAGCTTCCCATCACCCTGGAAAATCTTATCAGTATGCCCTGTATTTAAGAATTCAGGTAATCGCTCATCCCCCTCTCAGTACAGGCCAATACGTCTCCTATGCGTCATGAGTAAGTTGCGTGAATCTGTGTTAAATAGAGAAGTAATCAACCATATCAACAAAAATAACATTCTTAGTGACACTCAATATTGTGACACTAGATCTACAGCAGATGTGCTTACAGTTATATCTCATAGGATTAGCAAATCTCTCGACGGAGGCAACCTTTCTTGGGCAATTGCTCTTGACATATCAAAGGCCTTTGCTAGGGTATGGCATAAAGTTTTATGTTTAAACTTATATTTTGCATATTGCCACGTTTTTAGGAGCGGTTGCGTGATTAGACATCTAAGAATGTATATTCTATATAGATAGATAAAGAAATAGATAGATAGATAGAGAGAGAGAGAGAGAAAGAGAGAGAAAGAAAGAGAGATAAATGAAGAGATAAGAAATTAGGGAAGATGATTATGGTTGATTGCTGGATGACTGTACTACGAGATCCTGAATTTGGAACTTCTCAGAAAATTATAATATTTCTAATACGGATTTCGTTCTCAGAGCACATGCTTGAGAGTTGTGGAAAGTTTTCTTCCATCCACGAAGAACCTTGGTGCGAATATGGAATTTTTCTCATCCAAACATGAAGAATACGAGTGTCATCAGTTCCAAAAGGGTTACGGTAACAAAATGGTCATTCATTTGTTCCTGACAAATTCGAAAACTACTTGGATGTGTGCGTGTTTCTGTGTGTGTGTGTGCGCGCGCGTGCGTGCGAACTCGGTGCTTAAATGTAACCCTGAATATAAAGTTCGCCAGATATTTGTTCTTATATGCACGCAAAATACGCGGCAAACACCAGTTTTATAAAATAAAAAAAACTGTAGGTTTATTTAGTGGCAACTGATTTAAAGTTACATCATATTTTGTTCATTACACCAAGCAGTGATCCTCGTATATTCCTAGTTTTCATCGACAGAGAGAGATAGGGAGAGAGAGCAAATAATATAAGTAATGTAAATGTTTTTGAACATGTAATGTCATCTTATCTAGTCGCCAATATATGTACCAGTCAATATACTCACGTGTCAGCTCGCTTACTCGAATGCCTTATATAAACATGAAACAACGCATTGATATTCGGTAAGACAAAATTATGAATTACATATAATTGGCAATCACAGAACATCCTTCAACATTACATCTTTTAAGATTTCAACTTTTTAAAAAACATCAGACTGTTTATTAAGATCAAAGTATAGCCCCTGTTTCGTTTGTCTAACCCATAATTAGTGAAGAAGTTCGTGTAAATTGAGATCTTTTAATGTTTTATCTCAACTCAGTTCCTATTCTGTGGTAGCTGGATTTTGTCCATATAAAAAACCGAGAAAACTATTTAATATGTTTTTTTAATCTTTTAAACTTTTATTAATCAATAAATGTCTTGTTTTATTTTATAATCTCATCAAACATAAATCTTGCGATGTCACTCTTCTTTACTGACGAATAACCACCTCTCTTTGATTAATAATGCCAGATAAACTAACCACGAGAGATCCCGCTTTCTTAAAAAATATATGGCTTCATACCGACGATTATCTGGCCATAGTAATAAAATTGTTAACGCTGACCCGTATCGAATTCCAGACACTTCAGTAATCGATAATCTCGGTAGCAGCCATCGAGAATGGATCAATAATACAGTTCTGAAACTTATAACAAATCAGAGTCATTTGATCTTTCATGTTCATTTCGCCTGCCATGCTTTTTTTTCTTTTTTCTTTTTTTGTTTTTCATAGCCATGCTTTTTTTCTTTTCTTTTTTTTTTTTGTTTTTCATAGCCGTTGTCATCAAAAGCGTTTTCCTTTATTCTTAGTCGACCATTGCGAAAAGATTGTTCCGTGCTTTTTAGGATTAGATATCCATAGATTTATAGTCATAACGTAAACAGTTCAGGCTACTAACGGAGAAAACCGAATCAAGTTCCGACTTTGACCGAAATGAAAAAAAAGCTGTTATTTGTCAGACGAATATTTGTCTATTAATTAGAAAGACCAAATCTCAATTTTTACATAATTGTTGATACCCTTGTTTAGCAACTTTTCATTCCGAATTTTGTTTGATACCGTTCTATTTATCTTTGCTTAAATGATTAGTTTAAGTTTCGTTTAGGGTGAGGTTGGAGTAAAGGTAAAAATGTCAATTCGTTTCATATTGCGTAGAAGCATAAAAACACCATTAGAGAACGCATCTAAATGCAATATAAAACCAATATGTTAACACCATCGCAAGAAACAATAGACAAGGAAAGAATTCAATTCCTTATTTTTCAGTTGAAACAAAACATTTATTTACAGGTACTTTCCAAAATAACGCCTTATCACTTTGTTTAAACTTGTCGATCTTGAACTATGTGTGTAACACGCTTATCGCTGTTCTTTTCTAACGTGATCATTGGTCTGTGTACACGTTCTTATTCATATAATCTTTTTCTTTTCTTCCTTGCCGTGACGACACCTCGCACATGGCTCGGTCATTTGCACGCAGCTGCAATATGCGCATCCACGCTCTCTTACAAAATCAACAATTTCTTTAGCTAAATATTTTTTCGGTGAAAAAGTCTAACAATACATTCAATTTCTTCGTTGACGTTTGTTAACATTCGCCAGTCTCGGAAGTCTTCAATGCAACTCAAAATTTATAACGTAAGTTCTAATTGTTTTTATTACCTAGTTTCTAAAAAGTACTGAATGTTCATTCTCCTTTACTGGTAGGAATTTTACCCCCTTTAATCGATGTTTGGAGCTGAAGACTTGTGTAGCTAGATTGAATTCGGGTATGTTAGATTAGTGCTAAAAAAAAGTTTCCACACAAAGTTAGTCGATGTAAAACAATCGGAAAAATTCTATTAGAAGTTTAAGATTAGAATTAAAGCTTACGTGTTAAAGATTTTGAGTCACATAGAGGAAGTGTCTCGTTACATGCAGCGTATAAACAGCGAATTCTTTCTATATAGATTGGGAAAAGATCATATATATCTATGCTGTAAAATAAAAAGAAAATCCTGAAAGATGTGTAAAACCGCAACTGATTGTGTTTTGTCATTATTAATAGTTTTTACAACCAATATTATTAAAAGCGATTACATTCATTGCTTCTAGCTGTCTTATGACTCCAGCTGTTTATTTGATAAGCAACAGTCCGGATAATCTTCTGGTATCGAAGAATTCCTTAACCCTTACAACACAGTAGAACATTCAGTGCACATATTTTGCAATAGATGGTGTTAATGCGTATAAGTGAATAAAATATGTATCTTGTTTTTGAACGAGGGATTTGCTGGGATTGAAGAATTGGCCACATAAAATTAAATATTAGAATGCTTAGTACACATATTTAGCAACAGATGGCACTAATACATTAAATTTCGAATATAATAAGCTGGCTTTCAGTGTTAATTCCATTCGTAGTTAAAGATTGGTATTCGGAAGATCAACATCTGTTTTCTCCGTTTGGATCTGCTCAGATTTAAAGAGTTGAGAAAATTACATAGGATTTCATCCAAGTTTAATCTTAGAAATTATCATTTAAGGGCCTTAGCATGATTTTTTATCGTCAAAAAAAGGATTTTCTCAATGTTAAAGTTACAATGTTAAATATACGTGAATATTACGACAAAGAGTTTAATTTCTTACGTTCAGGTTGACACAAGGTAAAAATTATAAATTAGATGTTATTACACGGATATAGTTTGCTTTTATTAATAATCTACATGAATTAAAATGTTAAAGTTACAATGTTAAATATACGTGAATATTACGACAAAGAGTTTAATTTCTTACGTTCAGGTTGACACAAGGTAAAAATTATAAATTAGATGTTATTACACGGATATAGTTTGCTTTTATTAATAATTTACATGAATTAAAATGTTAAAGTTACAATGTTAAATATACGTGAATATTACGATAAAGAGTTTAATTTCTTACGTTCAGGTTGACACAAGGTAAAAATTATAAATTAGATGTTATTACACGGATATAGTTTGCTTTTATTAATAATTTACATGAATTAAAATGTTAAAGTTACAATGTTAAATATACGTGAATATTACGACAAAGAGTTTAATTTCTTACGTTCAGGTTGACACAAGGTAAAAATTATAAATTAGATGTTATTACACGGATATAGTTTGCTTCTATTAATAATTTACATGAATTAAAATGTTAAAGTTACAATGTTAAATATACGTGAATATTACGATAAAGAGTTTAATTTCTTACGTTCAGGTTGACACAAGGTAAAAATTATAAATTAGATGTTATTACACGGATATAGTTTGCTTTTATTAATAATTTACATGAATTAAAATGTTAAAGTTACAATGTTAAATATACGTGAATATTACGATAAAGAGTTTAATTTCTTACGTTCAGGTTGACACAAGGTAAAAATTATAAATTAGATGTTATTACACGGATATAGTTTGCTTTTATTAATAATTTACATGAATTAAAATGTTAAAGTTACAATGTTAAATATACGTGAATATTACGACAAAGAGTTTAATTTCTTACGTTCAGGTTGACACAAGGTAAAAATTATAAATTAGATGTTATTACACGGATATAGTTTGCTTCTATTAATAATTTACATGAATTAAAATGTTAAAGTTACAATGTTAAATATACGTGAATATTACGATAAAGAGTTTAATTTCTTACGTTCAGGTTGACACAAGGTAAAAATTATAAATTAGATGTTATTACACGGATATAGTTTGCTTTTATTAATAATTTACATGAATTAAAATGTTAAAGTTACAATGTTAAATATACGTGAATATTACGATAAAGAGTTTAATTTCTTACGTTCAGGTTGACACAAGGTAAAAATTATAAATTAGATGTTATTACACGGATATAGTTTGCTTTTATTAATAATTTACATGAATTAAAATGTTAAAGTTACAATGTTAAATATACGTGAATATTACGACAAAGAGTTTAATTTCTTACGTTCAGGTTGACACAAGGTAAAAATTATAAATTAGATGTTATTACACGGATATAGTTTGCTTCTATTAATAATTTACATGAATTAAAATGTTAAAGTTACAATGTTAAATATACGTGAATATTACGACAAAGAGTTTAATTTCTTACGTTCAGGTTGACACAAGGTAAAAATTATAAATTAGATGTTATTACACGGATATAGTTTGCTTTTATTAATAATTTACATGAATTAAAATGTTAAAGTTTCAATGTTAAATATACGTGAATATTACGATAAAGAGTTTAATTTCTTACGTTCAGGTTGACACAAGGTAAAAATTATAAATTAGATGTTATTACACGGATATAGTTTGCTTTTATTAATAATTTACATGAATTAAAATGTTAAAGTTACAATGTTAAATATACGTGAATATTACGACAAAGAGTTTAATTTCTTACGTTCAGGTTGACACAAGGTAAAAATTATAAATTAGATGTTATTACACGGATATAGTTTGCTTCTATTAATAATTTACATGAATTAAAATGTTAAAGTTACAATGTTAAATATACGTGAATATTACGACAAAGAGTTTAATTTCTTACATTCAGGTTGACACAAGGTAAAAATTATAAATTAGATGTTATTACACGGATATAGTTTGCTTTTATTAATAATTTACATGAATTAAAATGTTAAAGTTACAATGTTAAATATACGTGAATATTACGACAAAGAGTTTAATTTCTTACGTTCAGGTTGACACAAGGTAAAAATTATAAATTAGATGTTACTACACGGATATAGTTTGCTTTTATTAATAATTTACATGAATTAAAATGGGTGACTATCTCCTTCATACACTCTCTTACTTTGATTCTAGATTTGATTTCACCCCATATTTGAAATAAAGTTTACACCAAATCTGATTCTAATGTCGCTGTACAAATAGTTGGGCCATTCTATATTTCCCAAAAGTACCTGCACCCCCGTTGGAATACTTCACCGGTATAAGTGTCAAATGCATTCTAAAAGTAAGTGTTTTCAATCGTTTGTCCCATTCTTGTAAAAGATTCACAGCCAGAACTCGTCTTCTACCACTGCTGCAGATAACTCGCCTTTCCTCCTCTGTGCCTATAATGCCAAACAGAATTTTCGTGACCAAAGTTTTTTTTTCAAGGACTTCCCATCCGTGATCACATTACCACATACTTGTTTCCCGGCAAACTACAACGTGCCATCCTAAGCATTCAACGCAGCTTTCTTATTTTAACCTTTCTTACTTTATTTCTTATTTCTTTGTGTTTAATTATCGGGCTTTATTTATAGTTTATAATTTATTTTTTTCATAACTTTATTGTAAGTTTGTTTGATTTTTTAAAAATATTTTTGAAATTTAAACTTTTTTATTTTTTAATATTTTGTAAAAAAAAATATAAAGATTAAAAAACTTTTTAATGATTTTATGAAGTGAATTTTTTTCTTAGTGTTTCATATTTTATATATTGTTTTGTATATTTTTAGCATTTATTGTTCTTTTTTATTTTTTTCTTAGTGTTTCATATTTTATATATTGTTTTGTATATCTTTAGCTTTTATTGTTCTTTTTTATTTTTTTTCTCTTATCCCCATTATATTGCCTCCTATAAAATATTTTTCCAATTTTAATCGAAATTCTTTTTATTTCTAATCTGAATGTTTTCGTTTTTATTCGTGTTGGAACAGTTAATGGGAACTGGCATCAGGAATCGGAAAAATCGGAACTTTTGGGGTATCGAATCGGTATCGGAATCGGAAAAATGCGAGCCTAATTTCTGATTCTTTTAAGTTTTTTCTTAATTAAACAAACACACATTTATTAGCAGTTGTGCATTTGCAACATAATAAGTCACAAATCTTCACAAGTTCTTTTTGCGTGTACAGAGAATTTGTACTTCACACTGCAATTCAAATACATCTCGAATTCACTCAATACATTGCAATAATTCTCAAATCTCGTGATAAGACCCTATAAATATGCAAAAATCGTACACATCGATACATCTATTTCTATTATAAACGGCCATATGCCAAATATACTACGAATTCAAACAGTACAAACTACATGACAAACCATACAACAAACAACAAAACATTTTTCTTAAAACACCATGACTAATGTGCATGTATATGCTATCGTATGTAATAATTGATAGCTATACATGGTGAAACTCAACGTGAACAAAAGAAAAGCCTTAGCATATATATATAGATACTAGTTAGCCAGTTGTATACAAATCCCAAGAACGATAGGAGCCTTCTATCAGGTCTAAAAATGACACAATGTTCAACGAGCGAGATCGGAGATGCGCCGCTGTACAACTCATGGTCTCTATCGATCCATTTTATGATAACATAACCATTGCCAACACTCTCAAAATGCATCGCTGGATTGCCACGAATAACAGGGACGTAACCAGGATAATGAAAACACACTCTTCAGCACATCCAGTGTACCTGAATGTGCTAAAGAGTGTGGTGTTCCCTTTGTGTAATCAGGTGGCCGCTGGCAGGACTCGGTGCGGGCCCACAAGTTCAAAGAGACTCAGAAGGAGAGCTACGACTTTGTATCCTCCTCTCATCATCTCCCTTCTTCCCCCGACTTGAACCCGTTGGACTACTTCATTTGAGCAGACGTCGAGAACATCACCAACATGACCCCCCCCCCACGTAACTAAAGCCAGCCTGATCATTGCATCCACCAAGTATTGGCCTAGCTCCCGCCGGCGCTTGTGAAAAAAGCATGCTCCCGATTAGGGACCCGTATCGAGGCGGTGATTGAGGCTGAAGGCGGCTACATTTAGTAGTTGTCAGCTCTACTACATAATCTAGTTACATGAATTGTTTTTTCAAGAAATGTTTTATAATAAGCCTGACGTGTTGTTTTCTTTAAGGTGACACTTTTATTGTTTTACTCTGTATATTACATTTTAGAATCTCAAAGCAAAATACACGGGAAAATGTCAGTTAATTCAAGATATGGTAAATTCTGCACATAAGATACAATAACCACAATAGGAACGTAAAACAATTTCCATTTACATCTAAGCGTTGACATGAAAATAAATATTCACTAAGTTACTTTAAACATGAACTATTTAAAAAAAACTGCAATAAATTTAAAATATAACTGTTCCAAAATATTAAATAAATAAATAAATCATCGATAAAAGATGTATTATCAAACAAATCATTGCCATCGATCGCTTTCTTCCAACCGAATCAATATTTTATTCTGATTGTGAATTTTTAAATGATTGATTATTTTTAATCTGGTTGGCTATTTTTATTGAAACATTGGTTGATGTTTTTTATAAAAAAACAAATTCGATGAAATTTCTTAAAAATGAATTTCCTGTCCCGAAATTTTAATATATGGTTTAGTCAAGAGCAGGGGCAAACTTTGTGAAAATAAGAGGGAGGGAGTATTTCTATGTTTTTTTCCTTTCGACTTTTTCTTTGTTTACTTTAGCAATAAAATGAGAGAGAGAGAGAAGATATTTCTAGATATTCCATAGCAAGAATATCTTTCAAGCAGGCTTTAGTATCAAAACCCGTTGATAATTCTAGACCTATCGCAATAGAAACGATAGAGTCAATGATTCTGTGCGATGTTACAGTCAGCACGTCAGCTATTGATCTTGCAGGACAAACTTTGTATGGTTTGTTATACAGTAGACCGTTTTTGCTGAGTTGATTTGACTTGAGTTGACATCAGTTTTCAAAAAACTTTTCAATGACATACGCGTGTGATGAGGAAAATTGATCTAGATATTTTTAAATGCTTGTCTGATCGACGAAGCCTTCGATCTGATGAAAAACATTTTTTTTCCTTTAAGCAACGATTGAACAGCTTTGTAAGAATAGAAATTTTATACGTTGAATAATAGCGTCATCAGATCCTACACATGTTATGCGGCGTTCCTAGAGATGGAGTCTGTGAACTGAAACATGAATTATTTTTCTTCGAATTTTAGCTCAAGATGAACTTTTATATTGCAACTGATACCAGTAGACTGTTTATTTTTATGTTTTTTTTTTGTTGCTGTTGTTGTTGTTGTTGTTATTTCGGCAATTAGCATAATTTATGCAAATTAGAACCCCGGACAACGCTGAGTACTCTTGCTGGTAATGAATAACAGAAGCAAGTCAGTGAGAACTAATAAGCAAGAAAATAAACAAAAATTCATCAAATAAATACATTTTGAAAAGTACATTTTAAATTGTTTGATTTTGATTTGAATTAAACAGAAGAGCATGTAAAAGTTAATAGAATTGACATCATTCGAACACGGAATGCCGGCAGTAAAAAACAACTAATTTCCAGTATCTCAAGGTTTTATTGACTCGAAAAATACTAAATATATATTTTTCTCTATATCGAATGCGAAATTTAAAGGTCATATTGGTCGAACATTAATTACTTGTTTTGACATTTCATGACCCTTTAATGGGACCTTTCACCCCTTTTCAGACCCGTCACCTACCCGGGAGACGAGTCTGTATATACGTAGTTAGTATCAAATGTCGCAATGAACGGGTAGGGCAGAGAGCGAATTATTTTTTGTTTTTTTATCATTTGCCATCTATAAGAACGTTGTTTCGGCACAGATTTCAACAGCCTCGATGTGGATTCGCAAATGTCATAGGTGGAAGATTTATTTAATGTCAGATATCTCCTCTGCCTTCATATAAGTGAAAGCGCTATCACTCGATAATCTCCTTCAATCGTGACCTTATCACTCGGAAGCGGCAAGACTTGAAGAAAATCATTGCGCGCGCCTCAGAATACTTGAACGCTGCGCGCCGCCATTGTTACCCAATGTCGTCCATTTTAACTTTCTATCAATTTATTACGCTGTCCGCTTCACTGCGTCCGTTTTAGGCTAAAACGATTCGCTGTTATCAAACAAAGCATCACCGAGGAGATGGTTGCTTAGCAAAATAGATTGCTTTCATTTTTACCATGAACTTGAAAATATTGTTTGCATATTTAAAATCTATCATTGCCACTGGAAACTCTTATTATATAGATTGCCGCAAAAATACCGTTCACATTTTAAGCTATCACTTTTGTGTTGTTGATGAACTAGTGCAATTGCTAATGTTTTCCTTGGCTTGTATTCATGCATATTACCGTAGAAACGTTTTTGGAAGAATGGTAAATCTGTAAATGTAACACAGAGTTTTATAAGTCACTAGACTACACGTGACCCGTTGGGTCAGTATGTTATATTAGCTATGGAATTCATGTATGAGCGTGACACTTGTGACGTAAAGAAAATAGTTTTTTTTTTACATAACAAAAACATTTCTATGAAAGTATATTAAAATGAAAAATTACGGACGGATCACTCAAATATGAAAAAAATCCTCCCTATTCGTGTAAAGTTACCCATTTTTCCGAATAATCGCTCAAAAATCGAAATTAAACATGATTTTCCTACGAATCGAAAGCCGACGAAAGTCATTTAGGAGCAAAAACGCACATGAAGTTACCGATGAGAAATATAAGAATGAAAAACGCATATTACAATACTTCAACCAAGTTATAGAAACTTACAATCTAAAAAATAATAATAATTAATAAAACCTGAAGCAGAAAAATAAGACCTAAATAAATAAAATAAAATAAACTAATATTGAAACAGATTAGTAAATGTGTCAACAAATTCACCGTAATTATACTAGTAATTATACTAGCTGTACCCTGCCACGCGTTGCTGTGGCTCAAATTGGCGAAATGGAAAAAGTTCCAAAATGAGAAAAAGCATGTTTCTTATAGATTTAATTTTCTATTTCGTATGGGTACACAGTTTTTTTTTTCATTTTCTTAGCTGATATACAGATTTTCTGGTTTGGTGACTCTTGAATACGTAACATAAATTCTCCATGTGAAAAAACAGTCAGTGTGTAACTGTAAGCCACACAATTGTAAAGATTGTTCCCTGTGCTTTGTTGATGGTTATTGCAAACGACAATAAAATTGGAAAGTGCAATTCCCTAAAGTGTAATGATGTATCCGGTGGAATCATGGAATGAAGATATATTCATCTGTAAAAAGCCCTGTCATGATTGTTGTTTCTATGATATTGTTTGTTATTTTTTTACTGCAAGCCATGTGCCTTTGCAAAGCTTGGATTGGTTTATATTTCACATGATAATTAGTACGCCAAAATTTCAGTTGCAATACATGCGGTGGCATCTCTGGCAAATATAACTGTTGGATAATTAACCACTTTATCTGCTTTCACAACAGTGTCGATGGATTTGTATTTGACTCCCTCACTTGGAATTTTACATTGAATAATAGCATGGACGTCTTTGTATTGACCTGCAAGAATAGCTCGTTCACTCAGTCAAGTGGAATTCTTATAATTTGAATATCTGCAAAAACCTTTTAAACTAACTCTTCTTTTAATGTAATAAAATTACAGAAGTTAAAAGTCAAAGAATTTTGTCCTTATCTCTGATCAGCTGGCCATTTCCGTACCCAATTTCCGACAAGTGATGCAAAAATTTATGTGCTAATGGAACAGTCTGCAACTGGACATGCATATTTGGAGTTAAGTTTAATGTCTTTACATGGCATAAAAAGTAGAGTATTTGAGGCAAGCACTTATTTCATCTGCTGGTGTTGATTGAAGTATAACAGGTAACATTTGTTTGAAATCTCCTGCAAGCAATATTACTGCATTCCCAAATAGTCTGCCATTACCACGCAAATTTTGCAAGGATTGACCAAGAGCCTCAAGTGATTTTTTGCGTACCATTGTGCATTCATCTTAATCAATAAGTTTGCATTTCCGCAATATTTTTTCCATAATTGATGTTTTGGAGATGTCGAACATGAGATTTTTGAAAAATTTAATTTTTCAAAGTAGAATAAATAATTCTTCTACTTGGCACCAAGGTCGCAGGTATTCCTCATGCAGCAAGGGCTAAGGCTATCTTATTTTGTTACCGAATGGCTGCCAAAATCAATTTAATTTGAAAGGTTTTACCAGTTACTTCTGGTGCTGTTCAAGGTAGCAGTAATTTCCAAATAACTTCTATTTCTCACAGTCAGTAAATTAGGTGACTAAAATAGGATTTATCCATCTTTTGACAATGCCTTATTCACTTTAATTAATTTAGGAGACTAAAATAGGATGAGGGATTTGAGATGGATGGATAGAGAGGAAGACATATAGATAGAAAAGAGAAAGTGAGAGGAAAATAGAGAAAGAGAAGGAGATAGAGAGATAAAGGGATTAATAGATAGACAGAGAGAGGGGGAGAGTAAGAAACAGAGAGGGCGAGACAGAGGAAAGGACAGAGAGTTAGAGAGAGAAAGGGGCTCAAAGAGAGATGGAGAGGGTGATATAGAGAGAAAGATAGATTGAGAGATGGAAAGAGAGAGAGATGGATAGAGAGAGATATTAAGAGGGGAAGAGAGAGGGGGAGAGAAACAGAAGGTGAACTACAATTCACCGTTTTTTTCCTTGTTCAGTAGAGAAGAAATCTTTCGAGACTGAAGCAATTTTAATTTTTTTGTAACTATCCAGAGTACCCTTTTTTTTCGGGAGATAGATTTTCCACACATTCGAAACCGACCGGGTTATCTGTACTTTACCCTAACAAAGTAATAAAAGAAAAAGATATTGTAAAATTTGAATTTAATGTGAAAATACTATTTAAAAAAAAATAGCACAATAACATAAGTGCATAAGTGTCACTTTCGGTACTCCTTGGGCGTTGAGTTCCATAGCGACCAGCATAATTATTTAGTGGTCGCTCCCTTAATCCCCCCTAGTCAAGGCTAATGCATGCGCACGTAACATTTTTTTTATTTACTGACGTTTAATGTATTTTTATTTGTATTTTTTTTTTTAGATTAGGTCTACCTTATAATCATCCCGAAACTCCTCATCTTAAGAACAGCTTCCGGAATAAACACCATTTTTGAGGGGGGTGGGTGAAAAAATATTTGCAAAATTTAACTGATATTTGTTGTAAGCATACCCACCCGAAAATACTAGTTAAAAAAGGAGAGGTTCGGTGCCCGTTGCAGAGAAGTAGATTTATTTATCAATAAAAGTTGCAGAGAAGTAGATTTATTTATCAATAAAAGTTGCAGAGAAGTAGATTTATTTATCAATAAAAGTTGCAGAGAAGTAGATTTATTTATCAATAAAAATCGTCATTTAAAAAAGCAAATTGTGGAGGTGGACCTAAACGTAAATATTTCCCCAAACATTATCCACTCATATAAATTAAAAATGGCTGTAAAAGTGAGAAATTATCAATACATGGTTTAGTTATTTTTTTTTATATTCATGAAAAGAGTTAAGCCAACGTAAGTAAATATATGAATTACAAATAAAAGTGAAAAATTATCAATAAATGTTTAGTAACTTTTTTCTTTTAATATTCATAAACAGTAAAACTTTTTTCCAATATTCAAAAAAAGAGTTAAGCCAACGTAAATAAATAAATGTTTGTAAAAGTGACAAATTCAGGTTTAGTTACTTTTTTTATTCATGAAAAAAGTAAAGCCAACGTAAATAAATAATGTTTGTAAAAGTGCGAAAGGCAACGTAAGTAAATAAATGATAAGTGTTACGTGCACATGCGTTAGACTTGACTAAGGGGGGGCTAAGGGAGCGACCATTAAATAATTCTGCTGGTCGCTATGGAACTCAACGCCCAAGGAGTACCCCACTTTATTTTAAATATTTATTTTCCAAAGAACTGTTTGAATAAATCAACAATGAATAAAATGGTGCTTCTACCCTTTATTGCCGAAATTGGAGACGCCATTTTTTTTCACGCACTTGCTATGCAAATCTAGGGGAGACATCATTATATGGCCGAACGATTGCTTCCAGAAAGAGAACGAATAAATTTACCAAAATTAACATTTATTACTTCCGTAAACATTAAATTAAACTAAAATTATCATTTATTACTTCCAGAAACTTGGTAAACCGATATTACTGGAGAAAATGAATCTTGACAATTCAAAAGAATGTTTAAAATTATTTATTTGTTTGAAAAAAAAATTAAACTTCCGGATGGAACTATGAAAAAAAGTAAACAAAGAAAGTGAAAAAGAACATATACCCATAATTGTTTAATTGGAAATGTTTCGATTTAATTAATGAGAACGAGAAAGTTTTTCATGGAACTTTTTTTTTTCACAGAAAATTGAAATGACATATTCATAATAGTTTAAACTGGGCGAGCCCCATATGAAAACCAAAACAAAATCAAAACATTTATGAGTTTTTTTTTTGTTTGTTTATTTTTTCGTTTGTGTGTGTGTATTTTTTTTCGAACAAATAAATAATTTTATACATTGTTTTTAATTAAAGCAACTTTGAAAGGCCAACAGCAAATTAATTTAAATGATTGTTTGTTTATTTTTTTAAGGGAGAAGTGGGTTGGGTTTTTTTGTTTTTTTTTTACTGGAAATCGAAATATAATTGTAAAAACATTGATTGGAAAGTTTGCGTAAAAAAATGTAATTTTAAGAAAACAATTTTGAAATGAAGCAACATTGGACTTTTATAAATTAGTTTTTTTTGGGGGGGGTCGAACAAATAAATAATTTTAAACATTCTTTTGAATTGTCAAGAAGATTTTTGTCAAATAAATAAATTTCAAGCAATTTTTGCAATAAATAATAAATAGCAACTTCGTTAATTTTACGACTCGCCCCACCATATTATAAACACCCTAACCTCTCCATGTTAAAACGGCTTTCGGAATGAACACCCCCAACCTCCCCATGTTAAGAACGGCTTTCGGGGTTTGTGGAAGGGCGTGTTTTATTTGAAAGCCATTTTTAACATGGGGAGATTAAGGCGTTTATAATACGCTCAGGCATGTCGTAAAAATGAAACAGTTTAGAAAAAGTTAAAACACTTTTTTATGTAAACAATGCCGTGAAAAGAAACTAAACAATTAAAACGTAATGTTTCATGAGTGAAAAGCCTTAACAAAGGAATTTAAAATTAAAAATTGATAAAATACGTAAATGTATTTAAATTTTAAAAATTAGGGGATTTTTTGGTGCTAATTGAGAGAGTGATCCGCGCTATTTTTTTATCATATTTCCAAGTTGAATTAAAGTTTTATGATATGTTTTTTATTCAATTGTAAGGTTAAAGTACAGAATAGATACAAAACACCCTCCCCTTCCCATGTTAAGAATGTCTTTTTAAATAATAACGTTATTATTTCAGCACGGATCACTCTCTGCATGAGTACCTTTTTTTTTTTACTTATCTTGTAATTCGAGAGTAGTTGAAACGGAAGTTACAGGAAATAAAACCGGACAGCCTCGCAGAAACGACTTACGAAAAATATTTTTATTTTAATTAATATTTTTATAATTCGCAATGTTAAATTATTTTAATAACATGCAAACATTCCTTGATTTTACAGATAGATTTTCTGAAAATTTCAATTAAATTGGTAATGTAGAAATATGGTTTTATCGATTTAGAACGAACCAAGAATTACATTTTTATATATGTGAATAAAAAGGAAAAACCTAAAAGAGTAAAAACAAAAATAAAATCAACGTTTCGTCCCTATTTCAGGGGACATCATCAGGATTTCTAGGCAAGGATGTACAGGAAGACGGTCATATATCACATACGAAAGAGGAGAAGTTCAGTTCTTTTTCTGTTATGGAGAGAAAAAATTTCATGATGAAAAGAGAATTTATATCTAGTGTGTGTGGAGGGGGGTCGGGTTATATACATATATGCATTTTTTTTATCAACCAGGATCTAAATTAATGTTTTGTTCATTTATTATTATATTACCTATGATTGGGGCTACATTATAAAATCCTTTTCTTTGTTTGATGGTGTTAATGTTTGAAATTAAAGCAGATTCAATAAGTCTCCGTTTTGTTCTATCTGGGATGGATTTTAAGATTTTTGCACGTCCAAAGCCGAAAGAGTGGCAATGTTCGACACAGTGGGAAAAGAGTGCATTTAAGGGGTTGGCATTTCTTATGTCCTTTTTATGTTCGCTTAGTCTGATTTCCAAATTTCGCTGTGTCTCACCTATGTATGATTTTTTGCAGTCATTACATGGGATGGAGTAAATACCGGCTTTGGATGTGGAGATTTCAGCGGAATGCTTGCTAGTTTTTAAAGTTCGCTTTATTGTTAAGGAAGTGGTTTGTACTTATGCCTAGATTATTAAGAGTATTGCAAATTGTGTCGTTGTTAGTGTTGGTAGGTATAAGAAGATGTCTATTTAGTAATAGTGTATCTGTATTTATATATATATATATATATATATATATATATATAGATAGATAGATAGATATCCAGAAACAAACACCATATATATATATATATATATATATATATATATATATATATATATAAGGAAATTATTTTTGTATTATATATATATATATCAAGGAAATTATTTTTATATTAAATATATATTTTAATATCATGATTATATTTTTTAAAGATATAAAATATGTATGTTTAATCTATTAACTATGTATTTTAATTAAAACACTGACCAACAAAAAATTATCATGGTACGTAACAGTTTCAACAGTTTTTGCTTAATTTGAGGGCGCTGATTCCAAAAATGCTGTCACTTTTTTCTATCAGGTGTAGTCTTTCTGTTATATCATATATTCCCTCTGTAGCAAGTCTAAAGCTATATAAAAACAGACAAATCGAAGAAAATATTTTTGTAACTTTAAGACATTCATGACACAAAACTATTCACAACTAAAGCTTGAAGTTGTAAAAAATATTTACCATAAAAATCCCCATCTATAAATATAAATATAAATAGAGGTTTTATTGTTTTTTTTTAGAATGCGGGGCTCCGTCATCATCGCCCTTGACATGCCAGCAGTAGTCTGCAAACATAGTAGCATTCTAAGGCCCTTGATACTGAATTTCCATTCGCTGATGCCTTTACGGAAATGCTCCTCTTGCTTGTTGCTCACATCATCTAGATTTTCTTGAAAACGGGCATGTGCAAAAACCGTAACTTGATGCTCATATTTGCACCCAATTGATAGAGACTTATGTTCAAAAAGCTTTTTTGCAGTTGAGCGTCTCTATTTTTCCCCAAGAAAGATTTTATGACATTCGTAAACGTCGTCCAGAAACCCAATTCTCCATGATTCATAAAATTACAGAAATTTGCGCCATTCATAAAATTTCCAACCTGGGGTCCACCGAAGATTCCAGCTTTTAATTTCTCTATGGTTAGGCCTGAAAATCTCATTCAAATACATTTGAAACAGTCGCCATTTTTCTCAAGAGCCTTCACAAACTGTTTTATGATGCCAAGCTTTATGGGAAGAGGAAAAAACACAATTTTGGAATGCTCAACCAAAGGAGAAGCTAGAACATTGATAGAGGCAGGAATCTGTTCACTGCGCACAGGCCAACCATTTTTATCCATTGCTATTTTCTTACCTTGCTATTCCACAAACACAAAAAGCAAGGACATATTGCAAGCAAAAATAAAGCAAGGAGTAAGGACCTTGTAGCCCAAGGAGAACCCCAACAATTTTCAAATCCACACATGATTCATTTGTTTGAAATCTTCTCCAAATCAACATGACACCGACACATGATTCATTTGTATAAAATTGTTCCCACAACAAATTTGAATTCATCATATTCTCTTTTGAGCGTAGTTGATCCATTGCTTATGAACTCACTCAGATTGTTCAGGAACCGACCCGTGTGCCCGACAATGACGGCCAGTATGCGAGTCTACTAGACCTTTTCTCACAACTTGCCCTGAACTATGTTCAGTATCTATTCTGTCTCCTCTTGGATCTTCCGACCACTCTGTTGTATCAATTAAGATAAAAATGAAATGTAATAAGTCCCCATACGTACCTCTCCATCGTACAGTATATCGATACACTAAGGCTGACTGGGATAGCTTCCGTACATTTATATCGGACCTACCTCTGCGTTCCATGTTAAAAAAGGGTGTGTCCTCTATAGTATCAGACCTGACGGAATGGTTAATTGTAGGTATAGACTGTTTCATACCCTCGAAAGAGTTTCAGCAAAAACCTAACAGTCAGCCGTGGTTCTCTCCAGAATGTGCTGCTGCCATTTTCCAGTGCTTCCAACGTAATAGATGTATGGAAACTAAAGCCGCTTTCAGGACTGCCAGCAACTATTGTAACAATGTAATAAAGAACGCAAGAGAGTTGTATGCTCAGTCCGTCAAGTCCAAAGTAGCTGAGCAGCGGCTTTGTTCCCACCAGTTTTGGCAAATAGCAAACAGAATCCTGAACATAGGCGCGTGCTCTATCCCAACTATCATCAATGGACCTGAGGTAATCTCGTCAGCATCAGACAAAGCCAAACTCTTTGCCAAGAACTTTGCAGCTAATTCTACCCTTTGCGACCAAGGCCGCCAACCCCCAATATTTCCTCCTGTATCAGAAAACACGCTATGTGATATACATATATCTGTACGTGATGTTGCCAAGCTAATCAAAAACCTTGATTCCAGTAAAGCAACTGGCCTGGACGGTATTCTAATTATAGTACTCAAAAAACTTCCACCAGAACTAGCGCCCCTACTAACAAAACTGTTTAAACGTTGTCTTAAGGAGAATTGCTTCCCGTCACCCTGGAAAATCTCATCAGTATACCCTGTATTCAAGAATTCAGGTGATCGCTCATCCCCCTCTCAGTACAGGCCAATAAGTCTCCTGTGCGTTATGAGTAAGTTGCGTGAATCTGTGTTAAATAGAGAAGTAATCAACCATATCAACAAAAATAACCTTCTTAGTGACACTCAATATGGTTTCCGTTCTGCTAGATCTACAGCAGATGTGCTTACAGTTATATCTCATAGGATTAGCAAATCTCTCGACGGAGGCAACCTTTCTAGGGCAATTGTTTTTGACATATCTAAGGCCTTTGATAGGGTATGGCATAAAGGTTTACTTCACAAGATCTTTAGCTATGGTATAGCTGGAAATGTTTTCTCAATTATTTAATCATTTTTTTCTGATAGGTTAGTAAGAGTAGTAGTTGAGGGGCAAAAATCAGAAGCTCACAGTATTAATGCTGGATTCCCTCAGAGGTCCATCCTGGGCCCAACTCTCTTCCTTATCTACATTAATGATCTTCCAAATCACATTCTTACATTATTTGTAGACATTTATGCTGATGACACTACTATCTATGGTAGCACATCTAAGACAGTAAACGACCAAGTTCTCTCCGATTCTCTCTCCTCTGATCTTGAGCACGTGGTACAATGGGGAAAGGAGTGGCTGGTTACTTTTAATGCATCTAAAACCAAGCTCCTCTCTTTACGTCATCAACACTCTGATCCACATCTGGCATCAATTGAAATGAATGGCTCTCGTCTTCAGGAGGCCTCAAGTTTTGACAAGCTTCTGGGCTAGACCGTTTCTCCTGATCTTAAATGGAACACGTACATCAAATCTGTTGCCAAGGCCGCTGGAAAAATGGTGTGATCCTTCTATCGATCCAGTAGATATCTTACTGTTGATGCAATTCTCTATCTATATAAGAGCCAGATACGTCCAAGGATGGAGTATTGTTGCCACATCTGGGCAGAAGCTGCTAGAAAAAACTTATCCTGCATTGATAGAGTTCAAAATAGACTTCGTAGCCTCGTAGGGCATGTCCTTTTCTCTTCCCTGCAACTTCTTTCTCACAGAAGAGATATTGCTAGTTTCTCTCTACTTTATCGTTATTTTCATGACAAGTGCTCGACTGAGCTCCAATCTTTGGTCACCCCTCGTCAAACTTTTACAAGAAACACCCGTCTAGCAGACAACACTATCAATAATGTCCCCCACTCTTTATTTGTGCCTAAACCCAAATGTAGATTCCATGAACAAAGCTTCTTTCTTAGAACTGCACGCCTATGGAATTGTCTTCCGTTTTCCTGCTTTCCAGCTGACTACAATATGGTTATCTTCAAGTCTACCGTAAACAAGTTATGTTAACAAATTTACCGAATTTCCATTACTTACGATTACTTTATTGTCTAATTGTCTATTGTACACTCTTTAACCCTTATCCTCTAGTGGCCTCTTGGTCTTGATAAGTGGTGATGCCTTTGCAAAAAGAAGTTGCATTTGAGTCACTTTATGAGGCAGTTTAAAAAATGTAAACACTTAAAGCTATTAATGTTCTTACAACATCCACTCACTGCAAAGTTGTCCGCGTCTTTTCTGATTGTGATAATAACTTCCAGTTCGACTTTTGAATTTTATGCACCGAATGACCCAAGTAATGAATTAATTTCATTTGGAAAATATTATTTCCAATATTTTTTTTAGCTGATTGTTAATATGGGAAAGCGGGATGTGTTTACTAATCTGTACTTTCATCTAAACAGTTTTATAAATAGAGCTATCGCATAAAATTGAATTTAACTTGAAAATCCTATTTAGTGCGGTTCGTAAACTGCAGAAGTGTCGAAATTCTTTTCAAATTTCGAAAAATCACGAAGTATTTCTTAACTATTAAAAATAGATTAAAATTACTGATAATTTTTTTCCAGAAACCAAAATGCACCCTAATGTATTTTTAATAAGATTTTTTTAAAAGTATTTGAAAGATGTTTTATTATACGTTGTTACATGTTTTTGATTTTCATAAAAAAGGGATTATTGATAAATGAAAAATTCTCATATGTAGGATTATTTTAAGTTTCGTTGATGCAAAAAACACACATACATGCGTGAATTCGTCTCCTAATTCTATTAATATTAATGAGTCTTTGTAAGCGTATCGTCCAATGTTTATTCAAGGTCATTTGAGGTCAACCTGTGTTACACGCGTTGTTCTGTGATTGTTTTCGTTTTCCCAACCCCCCCATCATTCTCGCACATCATGGCGAACGCCATCTTGTAGACTCTGCCGATGCGTAATTACAAGACATCAACGGATGCTCTGTATTTTAACCAAAGTAAAGAATCCATATCTCTGCTTGCAGACTTCAGAACAGTATCACATTAGACAAAGGTTCCAATGTCTTTCAGTAAATGT
The DNA here is from genome assembly GCF_053919585.1 of Euprymna scolopes. Lineage (NCBI taxonomy): Eukaryota > Metazoa > Mollusca > Cephalopoda > Sepiida > Sepiolidae > Euprymna > Euprymna scolopes. The sequence continues at coordinate 20,005,866 of NC_136521.1, read as the reverse complement.
CATGATAGGATAATATCAAGCAGGGAACCCACAGTGTGCATCAAGTTTTAATTGCGTCGCCATCATTTTAGCTTTCTTTGCGTTGATTTTTACGAACTTGGAAATCCGCCGTTGTCCGGGATCAATGACTTCTAACAATATATATATATATATATATATATATATATATATATATATATATATATATATACGAGGAAGAGGATCTGATGTTGCTCGGGATTGAATGATGATGAATTTTTCACACTTCCACATTTTTATTGTCATCGAAATCGATGAAATCGCCCATTTTTCAATCAAATCGATTGATCACCTGCTTTAGTTGGATATCTATCGCGGTGCACCGGGAGGAAGCTTCACACGCCTCCCCACAGTTCAGAATACATTGTGGTCTACGTTGCACTGTAGATAACCTACTGTTGATTTTATGAAATTATTTTTACATATACTGACTTGTATTAACGTTTCAAATGCAAAAATCAAGTATCATGCTTCAGTTGTGGTCTAAACAGACATATTAATTTCGAACGCAACTCTGTCATATCAAAGAACCTACTGTTAATTTTATATGTCCAGCCTTATGGCTTCTGTAAAAAAAAATTCTCAAATGCACTAGTGATGTTAGGCTGTGTAAGGTGTTAACTTTGATCTAAAGCGTCTATTCCTTCTTTCAACATTGCTGTCTTCTTTATGCACGCTCTATAATAAAAACTAATGGTAGCTTTCTTTTGTCTTGACAGATATGTAAAGGTTCCTGCGCGTTGAATTTTTGTGGCAACAGTTGCGCAATCCCCAACCACACCTCTCTTGGGTCGGTATTGTAAAATACTAGTAGAGTGGAGGTTCAGGACGCACGGAAACAATGTCAAGATAAGCGGAAAACACATACAGCGCCTAGAATTCTCAAATGGTCACCGATCTGGCACTAACCAGGCTCAACGTTGCTTAATTTTGGTGATCTGAGATGAACCGGTGTGTCAACGTGATTATGTTGTATACATTAAATAATACAGAATAAAAACTTATACACACACACACGTGCACACACACACGCACACACACGCACACATATATATATAAACACACACACACATATATATAAACACACACACACACACACATATATATATATATATATATATATATATATATATATATATATGTATATAAACACACAAACACAGGGAGGGAGCAAATGGAATATACGTAAATTTAATGAATGAGTATAGGTTCATTTAAAGAAATCAATACCAAAAGCAGGGATAGTATATGATGGTTTTTTTCTGGTGCAACATCGTGTTTTTTTGTTTTTTTTGGTGGGAGGGGCGGTTTAGATATAATCTTCTCATCAGGACAATGGGGAGGAGAAGGGATGACAAATACACACACACACAAAACAATAATATACAGCAATAACGTCAATTATATTAAGCATTGAATCCATAAGTAACTTTTTTTTATCCAGGTCTTAACAATATAATAAACATTTGGAAAGAATGTGGTCCAAATATTCCCAGAACATTGCTTCGGGGCGTTTAGAATATTGGGTTGATAATACGACGCGTGTACAAAAGTAATGCAACCTGTTTTTTATTTCGCGCAATGGATTGCAAATGGCATTGTTATTATGCTTGAACTAATGCATCCAAACCTAAAAGTTTCATCCGTCTGTTGCAAATATTAACAGTGTGAGACTCTAAGAAAGCAACTCCTCTCATGAACGTGCGTCAGAAGCAGAGATGTATCATTGAATTACTCCATGCAAAAATAAATTCAATCGATACACATTCGCCGGCACCTGTTGAATGTTTCGGCGGTGATGGTGCCAGTACAATTCAGAGATAAATTTGTTGATTTCAGCAGGAGATGTGAATAACAAAGCGCTCTTCTGGTGCTCATGCACATTCATTAACGCGGGCAAACGTGAATTGAGAATGTTAGTGACTATGTGGAATGTTGGTGACTATGTAGAATATTAATTTATTTTTATTTCGGACTACTAGTCTCATCTTTATTAGTTGATAATAATGATAAGATGAGACTAGTAGTCCGAAATAAAAATGAATTAATATATATAATGCTCATCTCAAAAAATGAATTCCAATTAAGGAATAATATATATATACCAATCAGTACGGACCCGACTATGGCAGATCAGATAATAAATAAATGTGGATTCATAAGATGAAAAGAATCCAACCTTGATCGCCCTTCGGGGCCCATGGCGCAGTTGATAGAGAGGTTGAATCTCTACAGTTCCAGATGAACATTGTCTGAAAATAGCGGTTTCAATCCCACCCAAAGCGTGCCAGAGGTTAATTGAACAAAAATGTGGTGAGACGACAACAACTACGGATGGCAGTGATGGCTGAGAATGCAGTTAGGAGATTCGAAGTTCCTATCCGTCGCGGTTACCACCTGACGAAGGCCAGAGGAATTAGTTGGCCAAAACGTTGTGAATAAACAATCCGATAAAAGATGAAAAAAGAAACAACTAATAAAGATGAGACTAGCAGTCCGAAATAAAAATAAATTAATATATATAATGCCCATCTCAAAAAATGAATTCCAATTAAGGAATAATATATATATACCATGTAGAATGTTGGTGACTATGTAGAATGTTGGTGACTATGTACAATGTTGGTAACTATGTAGAATGTTGGTGACTATGTGGAATGTTGGTGCCTATGTAGAATGTTGGTAACTATGTAGAATGTTGGTGACTATGTGGAATGTTGGTGCCTATGTAGAATGTTGGTAACTATGTAGAATGTTGGTGACTATGTAGAATTTTGGTAACTATGTAGAATGTTGGTGACTATGTAGAATGTTGGTAACTATGTACAATGTTGGTGACTATGTGGAATGTTGGTGACTATGTAGAATGTTGGTGACTATGTACAATGTTGGTAACTATGTACAATGTTGGTGACTATGTGGAATGTTGGTGACTATGTAGAAACAAATTCTGAAGCACAAAATCGCGTTTTTATGATACAGCTTCCGTAGTTGTCCAACTTTTTGTAGTGAGAAAATAGGATACAATACATTTTGAATAACGCTCGCATATATATATATATATATATATATATATATATATATATATATATAATATTTGTACATTTTGGCAGCAAGTCATTATTTAGACACATCTGATTTAACACGACAAAGTTTTGCCTTTTTCCGATCTTTCTGGATATCTTTTCGATTTACTGAGCGGTATTTTTAATTTCGACAAGCATATTATATAGATCAACGCCCAAAAGTTGTTTTTCGGCGATTTTTTCCTCAAGTGCATTTCATCGGTGCATACGATTATTGTCAGGAGCAATTGTTGTTGTTTTCTTTTCCTTTGGAGCTTGGTGTATTTATAATTTTTTTAATACCATTTATGGACGTATTAGTCGATTCAAGCAAATACACAACTTCAACATACAAAAAGCTTCCAACAATAGCGCAATACTTTTAAATTACCATAGTGAATGCCCAGAAAAATATAAAATTGCCCTTATAAAAAAAAATGGATCCATACAATAATAGCATCAACCCAACAGATATTTTAGAAAGATAAAACAAACCCTAATAAACAATAACTTTCACAATAAAATCGTCGATAATCACATATAACTCTATTTAAACTTACTCTACAATAAAAAACATAAACCTTAACCCCTAACAAAAACGACACCATCAACGTATACAATAAAAAACCATTACACAATAATCACAAAACCGATAAAAAAATAATAACAAACCTAATTATAAGATACACCAGACCTACCGACTAAAACAAAAAGACCAAACTACCAAATTTAAAACTTCCAATTTAATTCTCAAAAACAATAACAATACTAACATCACACTAAACCAAACTAATGTAATGTATGAATTTATTTGCCCCTTTGAAGAATGTCTCCAAATCCACTCTAAAAACTCATACAACACATAAAATAGGCCACACAGCAACAACACTCTCGCGACGACTAACCTATCATTTAGCTGACAATAGTGCCATAAAACAACACCTAACATCCCACGATAAAACCCTACAATCGTCCCACATTAGAAGAATCTTAACTAAAATTATTAAAATTCGATATCTTTACAGCTGCACACGACGACTAAAATTACTAGAAGCTATACTTATAAAAAAACTACAGCCTTTTTTAAACCGGATCTCATTTAACACCGAGACAAATATATTAACAGTATTTAATAATAAAGATGAAACTAAATTAATAAAATATAAAATAGGAAAATCGAAACTAAACTGAAATAAAATAAAAATAATTCGCCCAACGCTTTTGCACCCACCTTTATAACCAATTAAAAAAATATGAATACCATAAGCCTCAAAGAAAAGGAAAAGAAAACAACAACAATTGCTTCTGATGATAATCGGATGCACTGATAGAAAGCTCTTTAGCAAAATAGGGTCGAACAACAACTGTATGTATGTATGTATGTATGTATGTATGTATGTATGTATGTATGTATGTAGCTGGTCTGCAGTTTGAATTGTTGCTGGCTATCTTGCTCTTACTTGTTGCTGGATGTCAACATTTTGAACCGAGAGAGAGATTTAGCTGTCGTACAAAGCTAAAACTCTGTAACATCATCTTTGTATAGATACTCCCTCAGGTATTTGTCTATTATAAAAAAAAAAGAAAAAAAAGTCCTGTGGCGATAAAAAAAAGCTGTGACGTGTGTACGCCTGTAATGCTGGATGCATGTAACAATTATTCTGCCATCATTATTTGTATCTATGTATGTGCATGTATATTTATATATGTATGTGTGTGTATATTTATATATGTACATGTGAGTTTATATGTATTTATATCTATGTGTATATGTATGTATATGTGTCTATGTGTATATATGTTTGTGTGTGTACATATATACATTTATAAATGTTTGTATGCATGTATGTGTGTATATGCATGTATGTGTATGTATGCAGGTGTGTATCTATATGTATTTGTATGTGTGCATGTATGTGTGTATGTGTATTAATGCATATATATGGATGTGTATGTATATGTAGGTAAGTGTATGTATATATATGTGTATATGTGTACGTATATGTATAAATATATGTGCGTATGTATTTGTATATGTGGATGTATATGTATGTATATGTGTATGTATGAATGTGGCTATGTACATGTATGTTTGTGTATTATGCATTGTGTATGTATATGGGTATATATGAGCGTATGCTTATAGACATGTATGTATGTATGTATGTATGTATGTATGTATCTATCTATGTATGTATGTATGCATGTATACATCTATATGTATGTATACCAATGACCGTCTTGTTTATATTTGCATATGTGTGTATGTATATGTATGTGTGCGTATTGTGTATTGTGTATGTACGCATGTATATGTGTGTGTGAGTGTATATATATGTATGCATAACAATGACCGTCTTTAGTGTTATGTCTGCTTGAGCATGTGAATTCGCTGGCAGCACTATATGTCATTTTTCGGGCTCATGAACTTTCAGTGTCTGAGGGAGTGACACTCGTCTGACAAGACGTTGCAACCATCATGTATGTATGTATGTATGTGTGTATGTAAAAAGGAACGAACTGAGTTATCTGTTCATCAATGTTTCGTCTTTATTTCGAAACTTCCTTTGAATAAATGAGATTAATAAAACAAAAACTCTAGTACAAATATTTGAAACTTTTTCATTTGCAAAGTGTGGCGCTGTTCTATTTCAGAAACGGAAAAAGGTTGATTTACACTTATTTAAAACCAGTAAATAGAAGAAGACTTTCAACAAATCTTTTTAAAAACTTATAAAAAACTCCAATAAAACTTGGACTTCATACATTAAATACCACCCCAATATTCCGTCATTATATGGCCTCCCCAAAACTCACAAAGCGGATATTCCTATGCGCCCCATAATATCTGGCATCGGCAGTGCAACACACAAAATATCACGTGCCGTATCCAACATCTTGACTACTGGGCACTATCAGAACCTCCCACAAAAAGAACTCCACAGATTTACTCCACAAGATCAAAAACTATACACAGCTTAGATATAACATCATTATATAATAATGTCCCCATTAAAAATGTTTAAATTTACCCTATAAACATCTAAAAAAATCAATCATTAACTTACCTTTTCCTCCTGACACTTTTCTAAAAATTATTAGACTCATAACTAACATGACTTATTTTTAATTCAATAACAATTTCTACAAGCAAAATGTCGGTCTTCCTATGGGTAACCCTCTCAGTGGAGTATTAGGCTGCTTTTTCTTAGAATTCCTAGAATCTGGTCCTTTCAAATTTAGATTATCTCCAAACACAGAATATTTTAGATACATTGACGACATTTTAATTTTTCTTTCTGAAAACACGCACATAGATAATATTAAAAACCAATTAAACTCAGTCGAACCTTCCATAAAGTTTACCTATGAAACAAAAAACAATCACTAATTAACTTTTCTAATAATAAACTATCCTTCAAAGTTCACAACAAACTACACACAAAAATGATTACATACATTTCTACTCACACCATAATAACAAAATAAAAAGAGGTATGATAATTGGTTTCTTCTTACGCGAATTCAGAATTTGCAGTTTAGAATATCTAAAAAGAGAATCCAAATATCTCTATACCACTTTGAAAACCTTGCAATGTCCCACATATTTCATATTAAATTCTAAACGAAAAGTCACACAAATATTTTTCAGGAAAGATAATCAAAAATCATATACACCAGACCTTTCTCTTATAAACAGACACCTTCTTTTATCTATACACACCAATAATACAATAATTGGCAACACACTAAACAAACTAGGAATTCTAATCGTACACACCACATTACAAACTATAAGACAAATATTAAAAACAATAAAACATCTCCAAAACAAACCAGTTTCCAATGCAGGCATACACACTGTTCCTTGCCAGAATTGCCACCATTGTGAAACCCAGCGTAATTAGAAAAAAGGTTCAAAGAACATAAAAGAGATATAAGAAATAATAATTCTTTAAGTGCATTATTCTCTCATTCATTAAAGCATAATAAAACCTTTGACTTCAAACAAGCAAAAAAAGTTAAATATATTTCAAATAAACTGCGCCGGAGACTTCTTGAATCAGCGCCTATCGCGAATTCGAGCACAATTAAACAACGTGGAGGTTTCTATTATGTAGCACCATTAATAAGTAAACTTTTATTAAAAGAACATAATTTAATTGTAGACACAGGTTAACCTTCTCACACCATAGAAACACCCCCTGTAATAATTAATACATATAATCTCAATCAATAAATTACGTAACAAAAACACACTCATTTCATTTCTGTTACACACCGATATTTGAATTTTAACATACATATTCTTTCCAGAAAGAATATAAACTGCGTTCATATCTTTTAAAAACATATCAACGACTATATGACGTCATTAAAAATCTCTCTTTCTTTAACAACGCTGAATCCTCTTCTGTTTTGGAATTTTCAACGTCTTTTTCCGTTTCTGAAATAGAACAGCACCACACTTTGCAAAGCAAAAAGTTTCAAATATTTGTACTGGAGTTTTTGTTTTCTTAATTTCATTTATCCAGAGGAAGTCTCGAAATAAAGACGAAACGTTGATGAACACATAAATGGGTTTATTCCTTTTTATTTCTCTATTTTGTCGGAATACTATTTCCAGTATTCTTATCATATGTGTGTGTTCGTGTTTATATACTAATTATTGCTTTCACAGCAGTTTTGCTTCCAATAAAACTTTCTCAGATAATGACTCTGGATTCAGACATTGTTCAGGGTCGAAGCATCATAACCACTAGGCCTGACCAGCCCAGCAATATAACAATACTATCAGATTTTCTTGGGTTCTCATCACTCTGCGGAATTTCCATATGCATACTAATGCAGATAAAGCCTTGTCTTTTCTTTCTGTATCTTATTTTTATTATTTATTTGCTGAATTTTATTTATTTATGGATTTAAGTAAGTTGTTTGACTCTCTGAAAATGGCTGATAAAAAAGTGGTGTGGCCGAGTCCCATTTTGTCATAATTATGTATGTATAATTAATATATATATATATATATATATATATATATATATATATATATATATAAGAGCAAATAGTTAATAAAACATATTAAAACACTTTGAAAAAGCATATTAATATATATATATATTAATATATATATACATATATATATCAATATATATATATAATTATATATATATATTAGTATATATATTAGTATATATACAGGGTGTTTCAAAAGTCTTGGGAACATAAAGATTTTTAATAGCTCAAAAACTATTAGGAGTTAAAAAATGAAATTGGTACCGTTGGAAAGGTTAAAGTTTCAAGTTTTGTGGGGAATCTTCAAACTTGCTCAATATGAGCACCATTCGTCACACGGCAGACATCTAGTCGATAGTCCATTTCCTGCCAAACGCGTTCCAGCATCTTGACGTCAATGGTTCCCACAACTGCCGTTATTCGAGCCTTTAGTTCGTCAATATCTCTTGGAAGGGGCAGCACATAGACTTGTTGCTTGACAAAGCCCCAAAGGAAAAAGTCACACGGGGTAAGATCTGGAGACCTAGGAGGCCAGGGCATGAGAACGTCATCACCTCGCCCAGATCTCGCAATCCATCTACCAGGCAGCCTTGTGTTAAGAAACTGCCTTACTCTAAGTCTCCAGTGTGGTGGTGCACCATCTTGTTGAAAAATGAAGTCATCAGATTCTGCTTCTTCCAACTGAGCCATTAACCAGTCTTCCATCATGTTGAGATAGGATTCACCAGTGATAGTTGCCTCTTCAAAAAAGAACGGTCCATAGACACCTTTCTTGGAAATTGCACAAAACACGTTCACTTTTGGTGAATCTCGCTCGTGCTCAAGAATTTCATGAGGATTCTCAGTACCCCATATGCGAGTGCTATGCTTGTTAACTTTGCCATTCAGATGGAAGGTCGCCTCATCGCTAAAAACAAGCCGGTCATCAAAGCCGTTATCTTCCAACTTCTCTTGCATTGCAATGCAAAAGTCACGGCGAAGTGGCTTATCAGTGTCCTTCAACTTTTGGACCAACTTGAGCTTGTAAGGTACCATTTGCAGTCGTTTCCTTAAGACACGCCAGACAGTTGCTGGAGCAAGCTGAAGTTCCCTGCTGGCTCTTCTCACTGATTTACGGGGGCTCTGCTGAAAGGCTGTCCGGACTTGCTCAACTGCATCTTCTGAAGTTGAAGGGCGACCTGTTCGCTTACTTGGGCACAAACACCCATCTTTCACAAATTTAGCATGCCATCTGACAATGGGTTTCCTTTCAGGGACTTCTTTTTTAAATTTCCTGCGAAATGCACGCTGAACACATGTCCACGATTCAGTCTTTGCAAATTGGAGGACGCAAAACGCCTTGTCTTGTTTAGAGAACGCCATTACTGCACATGGAAAGATAAGACGAAAATCATTAGTTGACCAAAAACTTGATTAAGCAAGCTTTAAAATGACACCAGTTTCATTTTTCTACCTGGAATAGTTCATGAGATATACGCATTTGTAATGTTCCCAAGACTTTTGAAACACCCTGTATATTAATATATTGATATATATATTAATATATATATATATATTAATATATGTATATTAATATATATATATATATATATATATATTAATTGTCAAATATATATGCATGCATATGCATATATACTTTGGATAATATGATTAGCATATAACATACAATATTTAAAAAGTACAAATAAAAACGAAAACAATTTGAAATAACCTTTAGTTTCTTAGCCTGGTGCGTTTTTATGCACTTAGGAAGTTTTATCATAAAATTGTTCATATTTCATATATTATGAAAACGAATGTTATTAAGGAAAGCAGCAACAATTGTATGTTAAATAAAAGGGTGTTGAAGTTTTACATGGCATTAAATTTAATTCAAAATTATACTACAATACATTCGAGTCACACACACACATACATACATACATGTGGGTATGTGTGTGTGTGTGTGTGTGTGTGTGTGTGTGTGTGTGTGTGTGTGTGTGTGTGTGTGTGTGTATGTACATTGCAATGGTAACGCGTGACCCAGTTTCTAGTCTGCTTTTTTCTTTTCATTACCTTGCCACAAACCATATATTCTCCAGTCAATATGGAAGGATAATTTTGGCTGTATTCAATATTTTAAACTCCTATTTCTGCGACAGATTTTCGACTTGGTTTATTCAGACGCACACCTGCATTTTTTACCTACAACTAATAACCTCAATAACAGCGAACATTTCTTTGCATACGGATGGTTGCTTTTTGTCTTAATGATGAACTCCGAATCAAAAATATATAACTATGGATCTATATATGTACATACGTGCTTTATATATATATATATATATATATATATATATATATATATATATATATATATGTGTGTGTGTGTGTGTGTGTGTGTGTGTGTGTGTGTGTGTGTGTGTGTGTGTGTGTATGTGTGTGTACTAGTTGACTGTTTGCCTATATTCATCTAATAGACTTTTCCTCAAAATATTTCTGAAAGAACTCTTAGCATGAATTGTTTCCCTATTTATTTTTATATTCTTACATATTTTATATTTTATGACTAAAACTCATAAAATTATTAGTTTCATCTTATGCTGTAACCAATGCATATGCATAGTGCAGTCAATCAACAGGCAAAAATCACTGCTCACACTAATTCTTCCAACTGATATTGCCGCTTCTCAAACGTCAAATGATTTCTCCTTCCTTTCCCACCCACAAGTGACCTATTTTTGTAAGGCACGCGCACGTGACCCCGCGAGATTTCGTCCACTACGAAACGTCACGGCCGCCATGATGGACTCTTTCTTTCTTTCTCGACGCGTGCGACTCACAGGACAGACAGACACGAGGACGTTTGTACGGTAAGCTATTTTCCCCACACTCCCTTCTGATCTCATGATCACAGAAATGGCAAGGGGGTGGTGATCGTCTTCACCGGGTGGTTCTTCGAGGGGGGATGACACACGCCTTATCTTCACTTGTGCTTTCGTCTGCTGTCTGAGGGTCGAGCATCTCTGTCTCTTCTGGGAGGCTACTACTCTCTATCTCTTCTGGGAGGTTACTAATCTCAGAGTCACTGTCTGATGGTGGTGCTGCAATCCAGAGCGATGCCTCGATATATTCTGACTCTGATTCGCTCATGTTGTGTAGTGATGGTTGCGTTACTAACCGTATGTCTTTAACATGACGGGGCACGCCGTCGACCCGCACCGCTTGTGGGCTGATTATTTCAGTGACTCGACCGACTCCATACCTTGTCGTGCACTTGTCTCGCGGGTTTTTGATCCACACAACATCCCCTTTCCTCACTCTCTCTCCGACTACTTCCAGTTCAGGCAGCGGGTTCGTCTCTATGCCCTTCACCCTGACGTGATACCTATGCAATGTATCAGCCGGCGCCGTTGAGAGTGAAACATCATCTTTCGGGGTTACATTGTACACATAAACTCCTCAAACACTGTGCAGCCTGATCTAGCCGCGATTGCTTTGACGGTTTGATAATTCCGTTCAATGATCCCATTTCCACTAGATATATGGGCGCATCAAAACCTCAGATGTATTCCCCAGCTGTCAGTAAAATTCCTAAAATTCTCACAGGTAAATGCAGCACCATTGTCAAGCAATATCTCTTTTGGAGGTCCACCTTCAAGGAAAATATTGTTTAGTTGACGGACAATAGTGACTGTGTCTTGTCGACGCAGCATACGCCATATGGCAAACCTTGACGGACAGCAATCAATGAGAGTCATGAAATCCTCGCCATTGTGGTGAGTAATATCTATCGCTAGCCGGCTCCAGTGGCTCCTAACTTCCAACTTCCCCTTTTCCTAGCGAACGGGTGCCGGGTCAATGGACTGGCATTCCAAGCAGTTTTTGACAACTTCCATGACGTCTGCCCTTTGCACTCCTGGTTCAACCAACTTAACGAAATATAGGGTCCGCTTGACTCCAGGATGCCCGCTTTATTGGTGGATTTTCTTAATCCGATTAGATTGACCAGGGATCATAGATGCGGCACAGGGAGGTTGCGTAGGTTCAACAGTTCTTTTTATGGCATCAAGGAATCTTTGAGGTATCCTTGTTAAACAACCTGCCTTATTTATGCTGGATCTGACAAGGGACACCTCCATTGATAGTTCATATTCGTTCACCAGGCTCATGATCGTGTTGAGCCACCGACGGATGATCATCTCGCTCGTTGCTTTGGTTCGCACTCTAGCCCGTCTGGTAAGAGTGTCTGAAATCCACTTATGGGCGCAAGCAGAATATATATATATATATATATATATATATATATATATATATATATATATATATATATATATATATATATGCAAGCAGGGAGACTCGACATTGCCCAGGATTAAATGAGGATAAACGAATATTTCACACTTCTAATACTTTAATTTTCGTTGAATCGGTGAAACTACCCATTTTTCAATAAGATAGTGCACCGCGGTGCATGGAAGGAACTTTATATGTTTCGCGGCGATGAGAGTTGTACTTACATGCCTCCCTACAGTAACTTAGTTCGCAATACATTCCAATCTTGTATTGTAGAGAACTTAACGTTGGTTTTATAAAAGTATCTTTATATAATAGCTTAAATTAAATTGACGAAGATCTTGACGATGACGGTGCTGTCTATATTCGCTGTCGCCTCAACAGCAGTCTGTTCAACCTCAAAAGACCTTCGAGCAATTGATCCGAGACCTCCTTTTTGCCGACGACGCTGCCCTTGTTGCCCACACCGAAACAGCCTTGCAGCGCCTCACATCCTGCTTTGCAGAGGCTGTCCAGCTCTTCGGACTCTAGGTCAGCTTGAAAAAGACGGAAGTTCCCCACCAACCAGCTCCCCGGGTAGAGTACCGACCTCCCCTCATCACCATTGGTGAGACTAAGCTGAAGACCGTTCACCAGTTTACCATCACATCAGATGCGAAACTCGACAGAGAAATGGACAACAGACTGGCCAAAGGAAACAATGCTTTTTGCAGATTGTACAACAGTCTGAAAAAACAGACACTTAAAAAATTGCACAAAAATCAGTGTGTAGGGAGCCGTAGTACTCTTCACCTTCCTGTACGGATCTGAGTCCTGGACAATTTACTGCCACCAATTACGACTCCTCGAGTGTTTCCATCAGCGCTGTCTCCGCACCATTCTCAACGTCCACTGGAGTGACTATATCACCAATATTGTAATGTAGATATATAATAAGCTCGATAGGCATATATATCCTAGAGCTGTTTTAATATTGAGTAAGATGATTGACAATTTGTAATTAAAATTAAAAATTAAAAATCGGTTTCATAAGGAAGAACAAAACAAAATCAATAAATTGTACGATCGTTTCGGAAATGATGTTTTTATTGAGATAGCCTGGGACAATAATTTTAACATATAGTTTTCTGAAACAAAGTCTTCCCATCAGCAAAAATATTGGGTGGGTTTTTAGAGACACCAAAAATAAACCTAGCATTTATTAAGTAAGACAGGTGTATCTTTTAATGGATCGTCTCCTAAAAGTTGTATGTATCATCGCCGATGCATTCATTTGGTAAATTACCAAAGGAATCATTTGATTTTGTTTTGTTTTTGTTTATGAAACAGATTTTAAATTTTTAATTTTAATTATAAATTATCAATCATCTTACTCAATATATATATAGTTTAAAATTTTGTTGAAATTCAAAGGCTTATATTTTTTTCTTTTATAGAACTCTTGTTTATTTCATCTTGGGTACAGTAAATTGTCATCCCATTAACGAAACGGCTGTAATGAAGAGATCCAATATGAAATAAACAAGAGTTATATAAAAGAAAAACTGGAAGTCTGTGAATTTCAACAAAATGTTGTACCATATATGCTCTGCACCTATAAAATAGATATATTGAGCTTTATTCGAAATTAACAGTGATTCGGGTTTTATCATAACAGTCTCAACCCGTTAAATAAAAACGGTATACATTGAAATTAAGAATATTTTTAAAATGAGTATATATATATATATATATATATATATATATATATATATATTTAAATTTCATTCAGATAAATTTCATTCAGATAAATTTTATTTTTTCAAAACTAAAACTTATTATTTGAACAAAGAATACAATTCAAACTTCTTTTCTTTATCTATAGATTTTCGATGCAGGTTTATTTCCTCAGAGGAAAGTCATTAGCAAAATATTAAATCTGGTTTGATATAATGTTGCTATTCAACACACACATAGGTAATATATAAAAGATTAAATCCCTTTAAGGGACATGGAGAAAGAAAACAAGGGTTGAAACAAAAAAAGGATATGAGGTTTTGGTATTAGAATGGAATAGTAATCCTTGCATAGAATGGGATGATGTTATTAGATTCTAAATTTGTTGCAGGAGTCCACATTGAAGGTGAATTCCAATTCTTTTCGATATAGCATCCAGAGTAATTGGTAATGATCCTTTGGGAATGGAGGATTATAGATTTATTCTGCCTAATATTTTAGTGGTGCAATAACGGTAAAAATATCCTTAGAAAGATGTTCATTTTTATAAGGTAAAATCCAATTATTTAAAATGAATATTTCAATTAGCGAAATATTCTTGATAAAATCAACTCAAAATTCGATATTTTCAGGAATAAAAAGAAAATTAAATTAAGAAGATATAAAAAATAAAATAAAAAAATTAGAGACTTTAAAAATAAACCCTATGTTTTTCTTAAAAACAGTTTAGGCATATTTTTCTGTGTCTCTAATTAAACGAGGAGAAAAAAAAACGAGTAAAAAATTAAAATCTTATTCATATCATTAAGTGTTCAAATAAGAAGGAGGGGAGATAGAAAAAAAGCAAGAAAGAAAATCATAACGGAAGTTATTTTTAGCATAGCACGCGAATATTATAGAATTAAGTTCAGCGCCAGAGACAACTAGCAGCAAAAATAAATCGGTTAAAGCTGAGAGTGGGAGGGAAGTTTATATGAGAGTGGGAGGGAAGTTTATATGAGAGTGGATAATAGAAAGCGTAAGGTAAAAAGTGGGGGTTTGATAGATGTGAATAAATCAGAGTTAAAAATTAAATTGTTCAAAATTATCGGCTAGACCAACACTAAGAAAAAAACTTTTAAAATTCAATATATCAAAATATAAGAACGTTTATAGGAATAAAAAAAATTATAATAAAATTACCTAATTAAATACTATAAATATTTTATAAAAACTTCAATGAATAAATTACTGCTGAAGTAATAACTTCAGCAGTAATTTATTCATTTGAGATTAAGGGCAGAGAAAAAATGTTACATGAGTAAACTATATATTATGAAGCTAAAAAAACAAAATCAAAGATCCAAAATAATAATAAGATTGGTTAAAATCACTGGAGTAATCATGACGTTCCTCTGAGGAGATGAGCATAAATCGAAAATTCATGCATTAAAGAAATTATTTTGAATTGTATTTTTTGTTTAAATAATAAATTTTTGTTTCGAAAAATTATATTTTTCTGAATGAAATTTAAATATAAAAACTATAAATTTTATTTTGCTCTATCTTGTATATTGAACAATTCTTATTTGGCTGGGATTTTCGTATATAAATTATTGCCTCCCAAGAATATATTGAAAGACTTAATACCACAAGATTCAATAATCTATGATGCAATGCATCTGCTTATTCTGATACTTATATATACACACACACACACACACACACATATATATATATATATATACTTGTTTTTAATACCTACAGACACTAGTGTTCCATTCTTTTCGGAAATCATCAGTGGAGGAAGTCACGATTACCGCCGGTCGGAAGATTCAGACCCGGCCACAAAGTCATCTCTGACTCCATTAGCAAGGAACAAATCGCTCGACCACCATTAACCGCGATGAATATAGTTGAAATTATAATTTATATAAATTGTAAATGTCATTCAAGAAGGCCGAGAATTCTGTTGTGATTTTAATATTACGATTAGCGCACGTAAGCTAAGGTAACCGACTTATTTCATTTCAACGTAAAGTGCACAAAAATAAGAACTGAGTTCTTAAAAATGCAGACACAATTATTATAATAATTTTTAATGTCTACAGACAATACAGACACTATAGTGTTTTATCCCTTTCAGGAATCATCAGTGCAGGTTACCGACGGTTGGGAAATTCGAACTCGACCACGAATTAAAAAAGACATTCAAATTAAGGGAGCATTTATAGATTATATTATAGAGGTTTAGCACAGAATGCTACCGTCGGTTTCGAATTTACAAGCGATCTACAATTGATCAACATATGAGTACCTCTCGTCAAACATTGTTGCGATTTTTGGTTGAAAAATAGCGAGTCACGCGTTGCGATCTCTCTGTAGAACTGGCGTGGTGAATGCTTTTTTGTTTTTTGTTTTTTGTTTTTTTTTGATCTTTGCTAATGTGTGTTTTTTTTTTCTTTTTGTGACGAAACCTGAACTGTGTTTTTATTAAAAAGAAAACTTTTTTCAACTAACTGCTTCAAAACACTATGTGAAGTATATCGAATTAAACTCTAGAAAATAAACGACCCTGTCTAGATATCGCGACGCTTAACTCTCCATTTTTCAACTAGAACAGACAACAATGAATAATGGGGGTCAACAAAACGTGATCACGTGTTGATTTGAAACTGGTGGTACCATGTTGCTTAAAACACGCGCGTGCACACACACATACATGCATATATATATATATATATATATATATATATATATAAGAATGTTGATTTATTTATTTTTTTATATAAGCGATTCTTTCGTATTTTTTTACTCGCTGAATGCTTTAAAGGGAGAGGTTATTTGCTTTTTATTTATATTCTAGTCGCCCCACATTTTCCGGACGTATTATTTGTAACTTATTTATTATTTAAATTTGTTATTAAATATTTTTTATATATTCTCTACGTGCATAAAATTAAGTTATCTATAGACATGACATATTCTCGAAGTTTCATTTCTAGGTAAATTTATTGAGACTCGAACTCACCACTGCTCGATAATAGCCTGATGTTTTACCATCGGAGCACGTGTGTATAAAATTGTAAAGAACCCGTGGTCTGGTAGTAAAATGTGAAACTTCGAAACATGTCATGTCATGTATAGATAACTTAATTTTATGCACGTACAAAATATTTAAATAGATATTTAAATAAAAAAAAAATAATAATGAGGGGGTATTTTTTGTTTCCAAAGGTTTTCTGTTGATATTTGTTTTTGCTAAATCTTTTGTAGGGTCTTTTTTACAACTTTCTGTAATTCGTTTTCGATAAAAGAAACTTTTATTGTTGTTTGGCTTATCGCGTCGGTATCTTCCGAATGATTGCGGTAATCTGCTGGAACATTCCGACACGAAGTTAGGTCATGTTCTGAATGACTTTTCAATAGAAATTTTAAAGATAGATTTAATAGCCATCAGATCAAGGAGAAATATTTAAATATGTCGATAATATGTAAATATGTCGTCAATATTTAAAAATGTCGACAATATTTAGAAATATCGACAACATTTAACATATCGACGTTCTTAAATATTGTCGACAATATTTAAAGATGTCGACAATATTTAAAAATGTCAACAATATTTAGAAATATCGACAACATTTAACATATCGACGTTCTTAAATATTGTCGACAATATTTAAAAATGTCGACAATATTTAAAAATGTCGACAATATTTAAGAATGTCGACAATATTTAAAAATGTCGACAATATTTAAAAATGTCGACAATATTTAAAAATGTCGACAATATTTAAAAATGTCGAAAATATTTAGAAATGTCGATAATATTCAAGAATTTTAACAATATATTAAGAATAATTTATATTATTTGGGTTATTCAAACTAATTTTCTCATCGCTTTAGCCGATGTAACCTCCAACCTTTTCGAGAATTTTTCATGTAAAACTTGGAAATTTGTACAGAGTCTCTAATGAGACCCCTTCTTCAATCCACGAAGATAACTTGGTTTTATTTCGCAAGCTATGGCTAGTACAAATCTTAAATATTCAGCAATTGAATTTTTACTTGAACTTTTAACATCCAGAACATTGCCACTCAGACTTGATCATTAATTAACATTTATAGCCGTTATGAGACAAGTTATTGTGGAACGAAATGAGAGAAAGCTTCCTCCGTTGAATAAATAAAGCGCCCTATTCAAAATTCCGTGTAAATTTCCCAGTGCGACAGAAAATTTTCCAAGATCGACAAGATGCAGCTGAAGAAGGCGCGAAGTTACATCAGCCGAAACGTTGCGATTATTTTAAAAAGCTTTACTTCCAGCTAGTAAAGTCGTCATATTTTCCAACCTCGATAACTGCTGTTTTATTCGACTTGTGACTCTTCTTTTTTATGCCTTTTAATCTCATTCGCTTACGACACTTTGATCTAAAGAACAATAAAGTTAATGGTTCTTTTCGTGTTGTGTAAGTGATTGGCAATCAATTTGTTTTTCATCTCACATGACACGAGAATCACGACAAAATAGATTAAAGGAACGCAGATCACGTTCCTAGGTTTCTTAGCTGTTTTTTTATGTTCGGCATCATTACGCGCGGTAAACTTTGGGAATTATTGTAACTAGTAACGTGGTAATTGCACTTATATACGGTGATTTCCGAAATGAATTTTAATCACTGCTGCTAAACTTGAAACAAACAGATATGACTATTACAAAAAACTTTATCTGATATTCGGTTCTTGCAGAAAGTTTCTAATTTTATCATTTTGTTCTAGCCGGGATGGGACATCCTACCAGATGACAAACACTCATCCGCTATCTCATATATTCCAAACAGATATTTTAAAATATTCTAACCGTCACTTTATGTGCAATTGTTTATATCTCTATTGCACTTAGTTCCCCGGGTATATTTGCCAGGTGGTTTAAAACATATTTAATGGGTTCGGTTGCTCCTATAATTACTGGAATTATTGGAGATCTCCATAAGATTCCAGTTTCTTTTCATGTTGCCCACATGACCTTCGTATTTCGTTATCTTTTCGTCTACTGGAATGATAGAAATCTTTTTAAGATTCCAGTTGGAATGTGTAAGATTACGTGTGTACCTTTTCTCAAATTAGTCATTTTTGTTTGTTTGTTTTGTTAAGATCATTGTGTAATAACTATGTTGCGAGTGATTGACAATGTCGATTCGCCTCAGCCTGGGAAAAACGATTGGTATTCCTCGCAGTTTCAGGCTCTAACTAGAATGGTTATGTCGACGACGCGCCTCAATAGATTGTCTGATGTTGAAATTAATTTCTAATCAAGAACTAATTTTATTTGTCAAGCATTAAGCTTAAGTTTCAATTAGATGCGATATAAAGCGTTTACGTGACACAGAATTCAACAAGAAATACTTGTTTTAAGTTTGTACACTTACGAAACATACTTAAGCATGCATATGTATTCTGTTTGTACACTTACGAAACATACTTAAGCATGCATTTGTATTCTGTTTGTACACTTACGAAACATACTTAAGCATGCATATGTATTCTGTTTTCGTATGGCGCATGCGCTCCATAACCTTGTTGGACTCCAAACCACCGTTCCAAAATTAGAAACAAAAATGCGGCGATTACTGCAAACTCACATTTATGCGCATCTCTTGCAGTAGGTTTTAATTGCACCGCTGCTTGCCTTCCCAGACGACTCAAGAATTAAAATATTTTGTTCAGCAAAGATTAACATGTAATATTTGTTTCGTACGTGTTTGATAATGTCTACCCGCCGTGTTTTAAGAAGAAACCAATGGTGTTTCTAACGATGTTAATAATGGCTAGAATTGTGGTATATATGGCGCACACGAAAGGATCCTCTTGGGTTGAATCTTTTTCTTACCAAAAATTCAGTTTTTTTTTACTCAAACACCAGTTTACAGTTAAAATTAGTTTTGATAGAGAGAAATTCCATCATCTCAATAAAAAAATTTGAAAGTTTGTTTGAAAACAAGTAAAGTATGAGAAATTGTTCTCTGCCTGAGAAATTCATTCATTTTATTTTTCAACTGTTAACAAAATATTAAATGGCCGGTTTTTATACGAAGAAACTGAAATGCATACTGGTGGACCTAATTTCTCTCATTGTTATTTTATTTTAATGCATTATCATATTTGTTAGCTTACGTTGTTGCATTGTTTGCTTAAATAAGTAGATAAAATGGTAAGTAAAAAAGGCATTTACAAAAGAAAATTATTTTCGACAATTTATTTAAAAAAGTAGATAAAATGGTAAGTAAAAAAAAATTCGAATTTACAAAAAAAAACAATTTATAAAATAAACAATTTGGTTCACATCTGTGCAAGTGTGTGTTGAATAATCGCCTAATTATTTCACGGGCAGAGAACGCTGAAAATTCATGAGAAAATTGATTAATAAAAATAATAAATCGTAGAATAATTATTTTATTTAACATTTATTTAATAATTTTGTAGAATATTTCATAATCTTTATTTAATAACAGCATTACAATCTAAGTAGTTACAAGTCTCAGCCAAAAATAATCCTTATGCATAACAAAATCATAAAAACGCTTTTAGCCATTCTATTAGATAAAAATTTTAGTAATTCTAATAGATAAAAATTTTAGCAATTCTAATAGATAAAAATTTTAGTAATTCTAATAGATAAAAATTTTAGTAATTCTAATAGATAAAAATGTTAGCAATTCTAATAGATAAAAATTTTAGCCATTCTATTAGATAAAAATTTTAGCAATTCTAATAGATAAAAATGTTAGTAATTCTAATAGAAAAAATTTCAGCAATTCTAATAGATAAAAATTTTAGTAATTCTAATAGATAACATTTTTTAGCAATTCTAATGATAAAAATTTTAGCAATTCTAATAGATAAAAATGTTAGCAATTCTAATAGATAAAAATTTTAGCAATTCTAATAGATAAAAATGTTAGTAATTCTAATAGATAAAAATTTTAGCAATTCTAGTAGATGAAACTTTTAGCAATTCTAATAGATAAAAATGTTAGTAATTTTAATAGATAAAAATGTTAGTAATTTTAATAGATAAAGATTTTAATAATTCTAATAGATAAAAATGTTAGCAATTCTAATAGATAAAAATGTTAGCAATTCTAATAGATAAAAATGTTAGCAATTCTAATAGATAAAAATTTTAGCAATTCTAATAGATAAAAATTTTAGCAATTCTAATAGATAAAAAGTTTAGTAATTCTAATAGATAAAAATTTTAGCAATTCTAATAGATAAAAATTTTAGTAATTCTAATAGATAAAAATTTTAGCAATTCTAGTAGATGAAAATGTTAGCAATTCTAGGAGATGAAAATGTTAGCAATTCTAATAGATAAAAATGTTAGCAATTCTAATAGATAAAAATTTTAGTAATTCTAATAGATAAAAATTTTAGCAATTCTAATAGATAAAAATGTTAGCAATTCTAATAGATAAAAATGTTAGCAATTCTAATAGATAAAAATTTTAGTAATTCTAATAGATAAAAATTTTAGCAATTCTAATAGATAAAAATGTTAGCAATTCTAATAGATAAAAATGTTAGCAATTCAAATAGATAAAAATGTTAGCAATTCAAATAGATAAAAATTTTAGCAATTCTAATAGATAAAAATGTTAGTAATTCTAATAGATAACATTTTTTAGCAATTCTAATGATAAAAAGTTTAGCAATTCTAATAGATAACATTTTTTAGCAATTCTAATGATAAAAATTTTAGTAATTCTAATAGATAACATTTTTTAGCAATTCTAATGATAAAAATTTTAGCAATTCTAATAGATAAAAATGTTAGCTATTCTAATAGATAAAAATTTTAGCAATTCTAATAGATAAAAATGTTAGTAATTCTAATAGATAAAAATTTTAGCAATTCTAGTAGATGAAAATGTTAGCAATTCTAATACATAAAAATTTTAGCAATTCTAATAGATAAAAATTTTAGTAATTCTAATAGATAAAAATTTTAGCAATTCTAATAGATAAAAATGTTAGTAATTTTAATCGATAAAAATTTTAATAATTCTAATAGATAAAAATTTTAGCAATTCTAATAGATAAAAATTTTAGTAGTTCTAATAGATAAAAATTTGAGCAATTCTAATAGATAAAAATGTTAGCAATTCTAATAGATAAAAATTTTAGCAATTCTATTAGATAAAAATTTTAGCCATTCTAATAGATAAAATTTTTAGTAATTCTAATAGATAAAAATTTTAGCAATTCTAATGATAAAAATTTTAGTAATTCTAATAGATAAAAATTTTAGCAATTCTAATGATAAAAATTTTAGTAATTCTAATAGATAAAAATGTTAGCAATTCTAATAGATAAAAATGTTAGCAATTCTAATAGATAAAAATGTTAGTAATTCTAATAGATAAAAATGTTAGCAATTCTAGTAGATGAAAATGTTAGCAATTCTAGTAGATGAAAATGTTAGCAATTCTAATAGATAAAAATTTTAGCAATTCTAATGATAAAAATTTTAGTAATTCTAATAGATAAAAATGTTAGCAATTCTAATAGATAAAAATGTTAGCAATTCTAATAGATAAAAATGTTAGCAATTCTAATAGATAAAAATTTTAGTAATTCTTATAGATAAAAAATGTTAGCAATTTTAATAGATAAAAATTCGATGCTTAAATATAACTAATATAATAAATGACACAGATAAAAAAAATTCACCGTATAAACAGTACAGGCAAAAGTGGAGCAGATAAAAATAGACGGGGAAAAATTAGACGATAAAATGGCACAGTAAAAGTGCTCAGATTAAATGGCAAAATTAGACAAGTAAAATTGAACTGAAAAGGAGAACGTGTAAAAATGGCACGATAAAAATGGTGCTATCAGTAAAAATTTCAGGTAAAAAATAGCATGATAAAAATGAGACAAGTAAAATGCAAGTTAATAAATAGTGAAAATGACACAAATCAAGAAAACAGAGCAACGTTTTCAATCACGCACCTCATGAGATGAACGCATGTTAGTTGTACGTATTATTATGCACGTCTGATTGTGAGCCGTTTTAAGGAAAAGAATGATTAAGAAATCTAATTTAGAACAAAAAAGAATGATTAAGAAATCTAATTTAGAACAAAAAATAAAACTAAAGGAAAAGAAGATCGAATTCAGAAAAAAAAGATTAAGGTAAACTTTTTTAAACTTCTAAATGGAGATATAATTTTCATGCGGGCTTAAGGCAAACGGAGTTTTTTACGGGGGGGTATTTTTCGGATTATTAATAGAATGAAAAGAATTTTAACCCTTTTCCCTCGCCATAAAGAAAACACTATTTATCTCTAAAAAAAGTATTTTATATGCTACAATATCACAGAAGTGGGTGATTATTTTACATAAAATGCATAAACGAAACCGTTTTCACATCCTAAATTCTAAATAATTGTTTCTGTCTAGATTTTCAGAGTGATACACAGAAAAAATGTCAAAAATTATTTAGGTGAACAAGGGTAACTAAAGTTCTTCAAAATTTAGCTTGAAGTCAAGATATACTTTTCCTTTTAACTAAATTAAGATTTTAATGTTTTACATTATGTACTGTATCCTAGATTTTAATTGTGGGATTTTCATCTATACATTGTCTTAGTTACCGACTCGTACCAATGTTACGTAAATACTTTACAAAAAATCTTTTGTGGAATAGATCTCTTATATTTCCAGGATTGCATCTCAATCTTTTTTGTGATTATTTAATAACATTATTGGTAACGATTCATCAATGAGTTTAATTGTGTTGTTATTTGTTTTGTGTGTGCCATAGTAACTTAACCATTGTTTTTTGTTTGTTTGTTTTTTGCGTATTCACGTGTGAAACAGGATATTTGAATTATTTGGATTATTTGGATTATTTGGATGTGTTGCACAACTAGTCTCATAGTGGATGCTATTTTCACAACAGTTCAACCAAGGTAACCTCCGAATTTTTATAGGTACATGTTGTCGGCTTTCTTATTGTTGTTAAATCGAAACTTTTCTGCATCATTGACTCTTCTGGTACTATATTACGATGTGCTATAACATTCTCACGGAGCAGTATCGTAATACCGTAGAATCAGCAGACATACTAGTAGTGCGCAGTGCGTACGACTACTCATATTGGACACCAACGGATAGTAAGCTCCGCTTATTCTTTATCTTATCCTTATAACCTTTCGGTTAATATATATTTCCCACACCTAACCCGATCCGTGTTCCGTGGTTACAAACTTAGGTTCGCATTACTTATTATAAATCAGAGAAATTTTCGGGTCTTCCAGGAGATTAATGTATTTATCCACAGGGCCAGCAGGAAAAAAGTGATCCTTTAAAAGCCAACAATTCCTCATTGTGATAGGAGTAGTGACAACGGTTAAGAGCTCAACTGGGGAGGGTCCCGAAGTTAACATCAGGATCTGTTGCATTTTGTTGTTATCACGTGGAGAACCGCAACTCGATGGTGATTGGATAACAACTCTGGGTCTGTGTATGTTCAACCGTCATTTATGTGTGTGTGTGTGTGTGTGTGTGTGTGTGTGTGTGTGTGTGTGTGTGTGTGTGTGTGTGTGTGTGTGTGCTCTTGACCAAATCTTCCCTCGTTTCGAATATAACCTCTGGCTACTTGCTGCCCTGGGTATCATTGGTATTTAAGAATAGATAAGAATAAGATATTTTAATGAAGAATTGCGGATTTTAGACATACCAAACAAATTTGAGGCCTGGCCTTCTGGGGCTCAGTGCAAAATCTATCATCATCATCATCATCATCATCATCATCATCATCACGACACCACCTACTTCTAAGACTGCTACTTCTGCGCTGTTGATTTGACTGGGATCAACAGAAAGAACCGGGACAGCCCGTAGTATCCTAATCGTCAACATGCATGTCGTCCTATAGTTAATTGCGATGAAATTCCAGTGCCTATCTTCAGAGAACTTTTGGACATTAGTGACGAAGATACCTCCAGTTTTAAAGGACAGGAAGAAGAAGAAGAAGAAGAAGAAGAAGAAGAAGAAGAAGAAGTGGTTTTTGAAGATGATGCTCCACATCCATTCTCCCAAAACGATTTGAATGATCTAGTTCGCGACCTCAGCTTGTCAAAGAAGTCTGCCGAACTGTTGGCATCCAGATTGAAAGAAAAAAAATATCCTCTCTTACAATGCCAGCATCACCTTCTTCGGCAACAGACATAAAAAATCCATCTGTTTTTGCTTATTTTTCTGAAGAAAAGGACTTCGTGTACTGTGTAGATATTGCGCAGCTTCTGCTCAAGCTTGGGGTGAGACAGTACGAGCCCAAAGGTTGCAGAACTCTTCATTATCAGCAACAAACGATCACTGAAATGTGTTCTATTACACAACAGCAACAAGTTTGCCTCTGTAATCATCGTTCACTCGACTACACAGAAAGAGACGTATGAAGCGGTGAAGTATGTGCTGGAGAAAATTGGTTATGATAAACATAGGTGATTTATTAGTTTTGACCTGAAGATGGTGAACTTTTTCTTGGGACAAGAGTCTGGCTTCACCAAGTATTCAACAACACGCTGACTGTTTTCAGAAACCTGGTCTGCAACATGAACGTCAAGATACATTACCTGTTTTCACATATGGACTGGTTTTCTAAGAACCTGGATCTAATGAGTGATGAGCAGGGGAAGAGATTCCATAAAAACATGAAAGAAATGGATAATAGGTATTAGGGTCGCTGAGACGCAGTCATTATGGCTGACTACTGTTGAACTCTGAAGAGAGATCTCCCTGCTATTCCAGGAGTTCGAAGAAACGAAAGTTCAAGCCCTGAAATTTGAACAATGGTGACGTAACTTGCAATGTACTTTTACTTACCTTTATCAATGTTCACCATTCAGTTTACAGCAATCGATGTTTCCATCAGGTAACCGATATATATTGTTAAGCAAACATTTATTTTTCTAAAAGAAACTTTACTTAAGATGATGTAGGATCATGTGTATTGAAAAAAATGAGCTGATAATGCCACAAAAATATAATCAGTTTTCTCACACGGTCTGACATTTTTCAAATCAACTTAGCACACAAACCTGACCTGATGGGGACAAATGGATGCTATTTTCTGATTCAGCAGTGCTAAAATACCCATAAATCACTTGTAGAAATCTAGACAAAGTAAAAATTGTTGACCAGTGTTATATATCTTTGTATGTTACGTATGTTTATATATTTCTATGTAGAGGATTTTCTTCTAAACTAATTATCCGATCATCATGAACTTTTAAATAGTTCGTAGGCGTGAGAAAACGTAATGTAAACTCTATTTTGTTTAATTTAGTGTCATACAACGAAGGTGAAAAGATGTCAGAATTTCTTTCATGAAAATTTAGATCATTATAGTTTTTTTGTGAAACTTTAATATGTATTTGACGACAATTAGTAAACAATTCCGAAATTTCAGTTTTCATATTTTTAAATGTATTTTAAAGGTATTTTTCAATATATTTTTCAAGGTATTTTTCAAGGTATTTTTAAATGTATTTTAAATGTATTTTAAACGTATTTTAAACGTATTTTTAAAATTATTTTTAAATGTATTTTAAAAGTATTTTAAAGGTAGTTTAAGGGTATTTTAAATGTATTTTAACGTATTTTTAAAGGTATTTCAAAGGTATTTTAAGCACATAATCTCGACATCAACTCCAATTTGAAATTTTTAATATTTCAGATACGTATTAGACATTAATTTAACAAGATTCCCTGAATTTCAATTTCTTCATAACTTCACTTAAGCTTAAACTTTAAATTTTATACATTATCTAGAATAAAAACATTGTAATGGAATTAATCAAAATCGAAATAACAATTCTAGATATAAGGTTAAGTATTGTTACATATTGATTTTAATATTCGTAATGGCCAAAAAGGTTATGGATAACTCTTCTTTTCGAGGAATTAATTTTACCGTATTTTTCTAGTAAATTATAAAAGATTGGATTATTTTGCTTAGAAAAGATTTCTAAAGACTAGGATGTAATCGTCAAGATGATAGCTATAATCTCTGATGCAACATTGATGGCCACTTCACCGAATTACATGAAAAAGATTTATTGGACTCGATTTATTACGATTTTGCAAACGAATCCAGTAAGTTTTTGTTCACGCTACAAATACGTTCATATCGAAGGGAAATGGCTAATCAGACGAAAAAAATTCAGATTATTGAATGAAAAACGAAGCAAATCATCGGAAAAAACAGAAATCATTATTTCGTAATCAAGCTCAAATTATAGGCGGATTGCGCAATACAGGAAATGAGTTCATAATCGTATGCTGTATCATGTCGATGTGACCGGAAGTTATTGTTTGCTGGCTTTTTTCTGTATAGAGAGACAACGAACATCTTCTAAAATAAAGTTTAGACATTGAAAAGCTGATAATAAAACAAGGGTTGCGTAATCGCTAACGCAGCGGTTCTTAACACATGGCGTATGCCCTACAAGGGAGCAATTTAATTTTAGCATGAGATACAGCGCGACTGATGAGATTTGGGTTTTGAACATGGATTTTGACAAGGAATTCTGTTCATTAACTGATACTGTTCACAGCAATTTGAGGGAGGGGGTTTCCTGTGGTTACTTGTTGCAAAGAGAATTTGAAACCATTGGGGTATAAATATTGCATTATTTAGATTATTTGGATTACTGTCCTCATCTTAGGTTTTATTTCCACAACGTTTCCGTCAACTCTGTACCTCTGACATCCTTCAGATATCTTTTATTCGAACTCAGGAATCTTTCCGTCGAACTCCGAAATTTGCATTGAATTTCAAACAGAACTTTATATTTAATCAACAAGTGTACCTTGCTCTCGTTTCTTTAACCATGACCGGGTAGCAGGTTTAAGTAATTTACAAATGTATTCTCGGTATCACCCGTATGAAGGTTACATCAGGGCAAACATTGTGAAAATAACATTAAACGGGAAAACAGTAGTTCGGATAATAAAAATTATACAAATGTCAAATCCTGATCTCTAAAATTCAGAAATATTTACATGTTTAAATGATTTTTCGTCAAACACATGGAAATTCTGGTTTTATAATTAATCGTATAACCTGAAATAGCCCTAGCCATATCATATTTGTGTATGTTATTTATTTTTGACTTGATATATATATATATATATATATATATATATATAGAGAGAGAGAGAGAGAGAGAGAGAGAGAGACAGACAGACAGACAGACAGACAGACCGAATGAAAGAGAGATGGATATTAAGCTCTATTTTACTTAGTAATGAACTGCTGATATTTTCAAATTGTTGACAGACTTGAGGATAATCCATATAATCTAAATTTAATACACACACACACAAATATATATGTATGTGTGTGTGTGTGTGTGTGTGTGTGTGTGTGTGTGTGTGTGTGGTGTGTGTGTGTGTGTGTGTGTGTGTGTGTGTGTGTGTGTGTGTGTGTGTATATCTTGGCTAATCTTAGTCGAGGTTATCTTTATGAAAAATATAAATATTTTATTAACTGTGTTAATGTGGAATATGGCGCCGATGTGTGAAAATCAACCATGAAATAAATCTGCATTTATAAATGATTTAATAATGATGAAATTTGTTGATTTTATTTTTCTTTAACTTTTAGACTGTGTTCTTTACTGCTGATCCAGATTTATTGAAAATACAAAATGTATAATTTTGTGTTTTGTTTGATTCATGATTAAATAGATAATAAAAAGCTGCTTCTCTCAAGAATAAAGATATATATATATATATAACTATGAAGATATAAAAATCTAATAAATAAATATATTTTTCTAAAAGTATCAATTACCAGTGAGTTTACTTTAAGAAGAGTTGTCAATAGATTAAATGTGGTATTTTGGCGACTGATTGAAAGTACTGGGCAAATGTTGAAAGAATGACAGAGACAATGCCTGGACGAATTGATTCGTCTACTTATGTGTATGATAGATAAAGATAACCACCCACAATTTTGATGACATTTCAGCTTTATTTTAATTATTTTCTTGCTAATAACTCATGTGAGTAAAAATGTAGAATAATTAACAAAGACTCCGATTTCCTCCTATTAATTGAATAAGCATTATGAATATAATTTTTATACGCGTTTCTAAATAATGTTATTATTTAGAAATCCATTCTTAAGATGAGGAGGAGGCTTTGTTAACAATTCTATACCTTCACTTTCAAAATATTTATCCTCAGTGATTAAAGAATGTTTTTTTTTAGATTAAGACTATTTTTTTCTTATTTCTCAATCTCAATTGTTTTCTTTTCTTTTCTTACTGTAAACTAAACTTCCACATAAAAGTATCTCTGGTTATTTTCGGCACTGACACACCAGAAAATAGTAGGAGCTCTCCAATTAACAAGAGTTCAGAGAGAGGCTTAGTAATCTACCCTTAATCTGATTTTGTTTTTTTGTGAGGGGGCAGTTTTAGTTGTTCTATCTCCCATCTATATTCTTCTGGTAAATAAAATTACCTTATTACAACCGAAATTTATTAGCTTTGTGTCTAATTTGTTATGAGGATTTGTCAGGTAAATTTTAGAGCAAATTAATATTTCTCGATTTAAAGAAATCCATAATTTGATATGAGAATTTGTTATGTAAATTTTATTACAAATAAATATTTCCCCGATTTAAAGTAGTGCATAAATTTATATGAGAATTTGTTATGTAAATTTTAAAGCAAATAAATATTTCCTCGATTTAATACAGTCAATTTAAGGCAGATTGATTTTTGTCTCATAAAAATCCGACCTTCAGCATAACATTTCCATTGGGAGGAAACAGATAACCAAGGACTTTATTTACATTTTAAACGATTTTTTCTTCAGGTTTAAAATTACTTAAATGTTGTTTTAAGTGCTCAATGTAACGTTTTTCAAGCAACCCAGCCCTAACAAAATATTATTTATCTATAATGGAATAGATTTAAACTGGTGCAACATTTTTATTGTCTTATTCAATTTTCTTTTTATCTTAAATGAATCTAAAGTTTCATTATTGGCACAAAATTCTTCCAGTGATCAATAACCCAAAAAAGGACATAAAATATATACAAAAATAATGGATTTAATGTGTTGTTAAATATAGTCAAACCATTTTACAAAGAAATCTTGGTCTCTGACGTAATTACTCGGTTTTAAGGTAGCAGTTACTTCCCCTTTTCCCCACGAAATAAAACATGGCGAACTGTTGTGTGCGTCTTTACATCGCCCCTTTCTACCACTGCAGGCTTTTTCGATCCATACTTCAGTCACGCTAACCTGTTGACTAACAGACTTAACGCTAGTCACGGTCGACAGCTTCCACTCTATTTTTTTTCTAAACTGAAAAGCTAAACTGTCTCTTATTTCGTTACCGGAAGTACGTCGCCCGCCATTACGTATAGGAACTATTTTTTTCTCATCTGACACGTTCACTAAATCGACTGTTGTTTTAAAACTGCGTCTGCAGGAACCTATATGGAATTGTTATTCTTCTGAATGTTAACAAAAAAATCGTATAAAATGCACCCTCATTTTACGAACAAAAAAGCTTTTTAAACATAAAAATCTTATGTTAATACAATATGTCTATTTATATGAAGTTAAGTATGCTTATATATTTATTATCCAAACTATTTAACAGATCATTATAAATCTTGGAAAATAGTAGTTAAGCATAAGGGTGGGTAATATGGACTATAGTTAATAACATTTAGTTTTAGACAAAGAAGGACAACAGGTAGTGGAAGCTCTTCGTGAAAATTCAGATATTATGAAATTTGAACAATAGGTATTAGACATAACAGAGCTGTTAAGCATACGAGTGAGAAATGTGGACTATAGTTAGACAAAGGGGAAAACAGGTTGTGGAAGCCCTTCGTGAAATTTGCAAAATAGTCATCAATTGATAAATAGAATTTAATATTATTTGTTATATTCTAAAGCGTTAATATGAGCACCAACTCCTATTTAAGAATTCAAATATTTCAACACTTAATTTGATGCATCGTCATAATATGACAATGTGTCGGGCCTTAGGATGGGTTAAGGGCGATTAAAGACACTAGTATACAATTGGAAGAGTGCAGTGTGAAAAGTAAGAATTATTATTTCACAGGAGTTGAAAAAAATCGATTAAAGTAAAAGGTGTTGTCTTGACTACAGCGAAGTAGAAACGTCAATAGCGGAAACCGTAATTATAAACCGAGAAAAGTAAGCTAGGATACCGTACTATCATGAGTGACAAAAATGTCGGCCGAGTAGAAATGAGGCTGCAGAAAAGTTCTGGGTAAATAAAACCGAGGCTAAATGATTAAAGCTGCTAATCACTCCTCGATGGGTAAGCTAAAGTAGACAGCGACTATTCGAAAGACGTACTGGCCGTAACAAAAAGTGCGTCTAGACAATGCCAAGTGACTAATTAAACTTTATGAATTGTTGCGCGAAGGGAATGTAAAAAGTTCGATTGATTTAGAGTCTTTGATTCCTTTTCCAATCTAGTTGGTTCGCTTTTCCTGAAAACGAAATCTTCCTCCGTCACTAAGTTGTGGAGTGGAAAACTGAAATTAGAAGCAAATACTCTGCCACTCTGTCTACGAAGAAGACTCAAGTACATGAATATAAGAAGAATATATCGTAATCAACCAAGAGTTTGTTATGTTTTTCAAATCGTTTCCATTGATTTGAGTTGTCCCTGTGTCTCCTCTGAAGACAGAGTCACACTAAGAAACCAATTCAGCAAGATTTTCTGATTTCCAATTTATTCTTAACTTTTATACATTTTCGAGGATTAAATCATTAACTTGTTTCGATTTAAAAATCGAATAAGCATTATAAAAATAATGTTTACAAGCGTAAACGTAACTTTGCGTAAAATAACACGAACACAAAGGATGTTCGAAGAATTAATATTAGATCTTTGATACGCTGATATATACATATATACATATATGCATATATATGTATATATATGTATGTATGTATGTATGTATGTATGTGTGTGTGAATATCTGTTTATTTTTTATATAATATATTAACTTTTTATTTATACTAATAATTTACTTTCGAAGTTCGATGTAATTATAGAGCAAACCAGGAATAAATTAAAACACAGCATAATAAAATAAAAGAAAAGAAAAAAAAAGAATTGCAACTTCTCTTCTAATTTTCGGATTTTGTAATCATGCCCATTTGCATTTAATGGGTTGGTTGGTGCTTTTTCTTCTTATGAGTTAAGGCCAGAGTAAATTCATTGATCAATATAATAATTAAATGTATGATTTTGCGCTGCGAAACAGGTGCTGTTAGAATTGTGGATGTCAACGTACTTAAAGAAATGATTTGTAAGATGGTTGACATCTTCGTATATATATATATATATATATATATATATATATATATATATATATATATATATATATATATATATAAAGCTGAACGTCTGTGTGTGTCTCTGGTCACGAATAGGCCACTTTCGTGGCCTACGGGCCAAGGTCAAAGTGTAGTATCTGTTCTGGCGGATACTGCAAGCAAAGACCATATGTGGGGGCGACCCTACATATAAGACCTTGGTAAATGTAGGGGCAACCCTTCATCCCAATTGTCATTATCCAGCTCCCCTAATCCCCGGAGAGTTGGCCTCCATTTCCCCTTCATCCCTCACTTTAAAAATCGGCCTTGTGCCTAATTTGCTCGGTGGGGGAGCATAACCTATCATTTCATAACCTATCATACTTTCATAAATCAGAGTTTATTTTCTGTAGGCTGTTTTTGAAGCCAGTCTACGACGGGTAATTTTGTTAGTGTATATATATATATATATATATATATATATATATATATATATATATATATACTTCATTTACTCACGTAAAATTAATATACGAAAGTATAAATTTATGCGTAAACTTTAAGTATTTACTTCAAAAGTGCTCAATACGTAGGTAGAGCTGAAGAGTCCTAGAGTGGATGAAACGCGGAATATTCGGGGTAGCTTAATCGCCATATATATTTTATAAATTACTACATATATATATATATATATATATATATATATATATATATATATATATATATATATATATAGAGAGAGAGAGAGAGAGAGAGTTAGCTAGATAGATAGCTAGATATCTAGATAGATAGATATAGATAAATATATATATACATATAAATATATATATATATATATATATAGTAAGTTATAAAATTAATTAATTAAACTACACAGAGTATTTCGCGTTTCATCCACGCTAGGAGTCATCAGACTTATGCGAGTAATTGTGGTAGTCTCGCGTTTTTATAAACGCACATTCTGTTGAGTTTTTTTTAGCCAATCAGCTTTCTAGTTTCCACCGCACCCTTCTTAATCAGCCAATGAGCAGGCACTTACAGGCCAAAGGCCCAGTTGACCTCTGTTCACCCTTTTGTGTTTGCTATTTTAGAGGGGAGCGTAGATATCAAGCTTCTGACCTATTTTAACTAGGTTAAATGTGTTTTTTTGTTTTTTATGTTAGTTTATAAATAATTAAATATATATATATGATAATTTATGTGTATGTATGTTTATTTTATTTATTTATTTTCTACTGTTATTGTTAATTTTAAAGTTATTTTGTATCGCTATTCTAGAGTGAAGTTTATTCTGTGAACACAGTTGTTCGCTATTTCTCTCCTACAATTTAATAGATCTTGTGGTTATTAAAAGTATAGGATAGCAAATTTTTCATGAAGGCATAATCTACATCGATCATCTAGGTCTCTACATGTGTTCGCTTGTCTTACTATTTTCTATTCGACTACCAGCGAACCTGGGCTTTCTTTTAGTTCACAGTATTTGTTTGCTAGAGTTGTTTTCATTCAGTTTTTTTTTTAAATTATTGTTGTAGTCCTAATACTGGGTTTTGAAATCTAAGGAAGTCATACCTATGTAATATTTCTTGTTATTCGGGTTTTCTTTCGCAAATATTGTGGGCTGGTAAACTATGCTTTAGTTGGAGATTTATTTTGTAAGTGGGCAAAGTGTGCGGGATCTGTAGTTGTATTTATCTTGTTGGTTATTTTTTTTGTTTTTATTTCTAGTATTGTTGTTGTTGTTGTTGTTGTTGTCCGAAGTTGGTTTATTATTATTATTATTATTATTATTATTATTATTTCTACTAGTTACATATGTGTCCATTATGTTAGTTTTATTTTTGTTATGGTATCCACTTTTATTGTTTATTTTGTTGTTGTTTTCGTTGCTTTTATTTAATATTTTGTTATTATATGCTTTAATTACTATCTCTAAATTTTCGCAGCAGCTGTATGATAACTTTAGGTTATTTTTATTAAAAATTTTGTGTAAGGGATTTGTTACGGGGAAGTTGTGGCTTATATTTGATATCAATATTTTTGTATCCACTATTTTTAGGGCTGTTTCGTAGATATTGATTGACCTGTTAAATACATTTTCATCACTTGAGTTATTGCTGAGTCTACTTACGGTCGAGTTATGAATCTGTTTTATAATTGATGGTGGGTGATTGGACTTAGGGTTTACGTATATTGGATTAGCGTCATCTTTTAAGTAGGATGAATATGTGTTTTATATAAATTTAACGTGACGTCCAGGAAGTTTGTTATTTTTATGTTAGCTAGTATGTCTACTTTTAGGCCTAATTTTTTCATTTCCTTGTGTATGATTTTCTTAAAGTTATCTCCCTTGACTTTGTTGTAGTCTTTTGTAATAGCTAGTCCGTCATCTCTATATAGGCCGATATCCTTAGTATTAAACATGCTTGTCAGGGTATACAGAATGAATAATTCCACAAGATCTGATGCCTCTGCAGAATCCAGGGCACCCATCGCCAAATCAAACGAATTTGTCATTTTAGTTTTTATCCATTGGTTATTGTTATTTACTTGAACTGATTTTCTACATTTTTTAATAATGTGGATTTCTTGCAAGGATATATAAGTGCACGCCTCGGCAAATTCTAGAGTGATGTTGAAAAGTTCTTCGGATATCTATGATGTCGAACTGTATAAACGTACATAATTTTTTTTTATATATTTTTAAACCCTTTCCATATCAATTTTTTGGTGTGGTGCAATAAACTCTTTTGAGAGTGCTCAACTGTTTAAGAAGCTATGTATATATACATGTATGTATGTATGTATGTATGTATGTATGTATGTATGTATGTATGTATGTATATATATATATACATACATACTAATTTTTGACATCACGTTTTACGCACGTGGGCTTTATATACATATATACACACATATATATATATATATATATATATATATATATATATATATATATATATAGCCCACATGCGCAAATCGTGATGTTAAAATTACATGATCACTTGAATGACATTTACACTTTATACAAATGTTAATTTCAACTATATTTTCGCCGCGGTTCACATTGATCGAGCGGTTTTTTCCTTACTAATGAAGCCGTGACCGGGTTCAAATTATCCCGACCGGAGGTAATCGTGATTCTCTGCACTGATGATTCGCGAAAGGATGAAACATTAATGTCTGTAGTTATTAAAAAAATAATCATATATATATATATATATATATATATATATATATATATATATATATATATGAGTAGGTAGCAGTTTTCTTGAAGCATTGTTGGTAAAGGAATATATGGAAGTTTTAAAAGCCAAAAACAATGCGAAAGAAGGCCGGAATCATGAAAGTAAAGAGAAGAAAAACAAACAAAAATAGACGGGTATGTTTTAGTAGAGAAATGTCTAACTGTTTATTCGTCTGTCATTCCTCACCTCAATGTATGATTATTTTATAACCAAGTTGCTGGTATGTCCGGTGTATATAAAGTCCGTTGGTGGTATGGAACTTTGATTAATTTCGGGGGAGATGGGACCAACCCTTTTCAAAATAGAAAACAAAAGTATATTCAAGATAACGGAAGAGAATGGGATAGGACTGCAGAAACACGTCAGGATCGTAGAAAGGTGTGATTAGTTTAGCCGGTAATTTTATTTTACTTATTATATTATTATTTTTTTTACATTCCTGGGCCCAACTCTCTTCCGTATCTACATCAATGGTCTCCTAAAACACATACTTAAATCATTTGTTGGCATCTATGCTGATTACACGAACATCTATGGCAACACATCAAAGGCCGTAAATTACAAAGTTCTCTCTAATTCTCTCTCCTCTGATCTTGAGCGCGTGGTACATGGGGGAAGAGGTTGCTGGTCACTTTTAATGCATCCAAAACCAAGCTTCTATCTTTACATCATCAACGCTCTGATCCCTATCTGGCATAAATTGAAATGGATGGCTCTCGTCTTGGGGAGGGTCCATGTTTTGACAAGGTTCTGGGTTTGACCTTTACTCCTGATCTGAAATGGAACACATACATCAAATCTGTTGCCAGGGACGCTGGGAAAATGGTGGGATCCTTCTATCGCTCCAGAAGATATCTCACTACTAATGCAATTCTCTATCTGTATAAAAGCCAAGTACGTCCAAGGATGGAGTACTGTTGCCACATCTGGGCAGGAGCTGCTAAAAGCAGCCTATCCTGCCTTGACAGAGTACAAAATAGACTTCGTGGTTTAGTGGGGGATGCCCTTTTCTCCTCCCTGCAACCTCTCTCCCACAGAAGAGACGTTGCGAGCCCATCTTTGTTTTATCGTTATTTCCATGGCAGGTGCTCGTCTGAGCTCCAATCCCTGGTCCCCCCTCGCCAATCTTTCACGAGAAACACCCGTCTGGCTGAAACTACTGTCAATAATTTTCCCCACTCTTTATCTGTGCCTAAATCCAAACGTAGATTCCATGAACAAAGCTTCTTTCTCAGAACTGCACGCCAGTGGAACTCTCTGCCGCTTGCCTGTTTCCCACCTGACTACAACTTGGACGTTTTCAAGTCCAACATAAACAAACTCTTGACAAACCGCCCTCTTAAGTAAGACACTCTATCAAAACCCCCAATACTAATGATTACTACAATACTATCTCATTGATTACTGTACACGCAATAGCCCTTATCCCTGAGTGGCCTTCGGGCCTTGATAAGTGGTGACCCCCATGTAAAAAAAAGAATGAGAGCATGAGCCCTTTCTAAAGTAAGTCAAGAGTTCTGTTTGAAATTCCGTCCAAATTCACGAGTTCGACAGAAACATTCCCGAGTACACCTGAAGAATGTTAGCGGTTACGTCGACTGATACGTTGAGAAAATGACATTCAAGATGAGAACAGTCGTTCGATTAATCCAAAAGATATGAATGGAAAACTTTTCTTGTGTAAGATTTTAACTTCAAATTGTGTTACTGTATTTTTAATGACTTTTTGGTCTACCTTCAATTTAATCCTTTATATTTTTATTTATTCGGTTCAATTCTTTAGAATTCTCGATTTGGTAAATTGAATAAAAACTTCAGTACTTTTGCTGTTGTTTCCTTCACTTTTTTATTTCCTCATAATAATTTTGTGGATTATCTGTAAACTATTTCTTCGTGAAATCTCGTTTGATCTGAGGAATTAATTCATCAAATCACTTCTTTTACACTTGACTTCCTTATTACTCACATGAGAAAATGTTTAAGAAAAGATTAAGGTAATAGTGCTAGGTATCGTTATCATGTACAAGGATCGTTCCATGAGTAAAACTCCTTTTTTTAACTAAAAAAATCTTAAAGGCTACGAAAACAGAATCAAGACACGCGACCATTTGTGCTTCAGTATTCATTTTTCTATACACTCATCACGATTCTCGATGCACTTTTGCCAAGAAATTCAATAACGCATATCTGCTTCTGACGTACGTCCACGACAGGGATTGCCTTAGTTGAATCTCACACCGTTAATCTCTGCAACAGGTCTTTCAGGTCATTAATGCATGAATTTAGTCATCATACCAATTCAATTTGAAATATTTCCTGATCCATTCGGGTGGAATGAAAGAGGAACATTACTTTTTAAACGCCCGTGGAATGCTGTTTCAACACAGTAGACTTTCTTGCTGAGAAAAATAAACAACTTAATGTTCATTATAGATTTTTCTTCCGCAATCTTTATATATATATAATATCTATATAATTATAAAAGTCAAATGACCTTGTAACGAGTGATGTAACTCACTTTCCGGTTTACGACATCCGGTTGCGCATGCGCGCATAAACATTAACCCATAACAACCTAAAAAAATAAACACAAATCGCTTCTTTTGCATATTTTTACCTGCGCACTGAAATATTAACGCTATTATTTCGAAATTATTATTTAACATGGAAAGTGTTTTGCAACTATTCTTTATTACAACTATACTGTCGCTATTTTCTTACAACTAAACAACTTTAACCCGTTGACAAATATAAGAACCATTGTAGTAAAGCCAAGACTACTATTACTTTTACTACTCTCTATCCGTAATTTTTCCTTCCTTCCTTCCTTCCTTCTTTTTTATTTTTTGTTTACATTTCTAGATACAAAATAGTTGCGTGAGAACGGTGATTTTATTGACGCATTTACTAATCTGTTTCAATATTAGTTTTATTTTATTTTATTTATTTAGGTTTTATTTTTTTGCTTCAGGTTTTATTAAAAAAAATTTTTAATTTAAGTTTCTATAACTTGGTTGAAGGATTCCAATATGGATTTTTCATTCTTATATTTCTTATCGGTAGATTCATGTGCGTTTTTGCTGCTAAATGACTTTCGTCGGCGTTCGATTCGTAGGAAAATAATGTTTAATTTTCGATTTTTGTGCGATTATTCGGAAAAATAGGTAACTTTACACGAATAGGGAGGATTTTTTCATGTTTGAGTGATCCGTCCGTGATTTTTCATTTTAATATACTTTCATAGAAATGTTTTTGTTATGTCAAAAAAACCTATTTTCTTTACGTCACAAGTGTCACGCTCATACATTAATTCAATAGCTAATATAACATACTGACCCAATGGGTCACGGGTAGTCTAGTATATATATATATATATATATATATATATATATATATATATATATATATATATATATGTTTAAAGAAAAAATAGAAAAAACCGAATGAAATTATTAAAAAAAATCAACGTTTCGTCCTTGTCTCAGAGGACATCTTCAGGACACGCACACATATTCGTCCTTTCCCGACATGGGTTGGATTTTAAAAAACTGTCTTTTTTCGCACGATCTATGACTTTTTCTTTTATCACATTTTTATTTCAATTATCCTGAAGATGTCCTCTGAGACAAGGACGAAACGTTTGATTTTTTTTAATAATTTCATTCGGTTTTTTCTATTTTTTCTTTAAACATAACGTCAACCACCGCTGGTACATTTTTTCATTCCTTATACACATATATATATATATATATATATATATATATATATATATATATATATATATATATATATATATATATATAATCAGGTTTACGTCTCCACCTCGCAGAACCGGTGTTTTTCTTAGAAAGTCGCCAATTTTTTATTTGGACGTATTTTAATTTATTTATTTATTTATTATTTTTTAAAGACAGTAATCTATGGACACGCGTGTTTCGGATCCCTACTCCTCTTCAGCGTAGCTTGACTGTTGTTAGGATTCGAACCTTGGACCTTATGTATTTCATTCCAGCGCCCTAATCCATTACGCTATGATGAGGTCCAAGATTCGAAACAATAAATAAATAAATAAATAAACACGTCCAAATAAAAAAATGGGCGACTTTCTAAGGAAAACACCGGTTCTCCGAGGCGGAGACGTTTACAAGATCAATAACAAAACCATGTAAACAGATGAACGATTAAAACGAAGCAGTAAGTCGTCTATGGCATCATAGCGTAATGGATTAGGGCGCTGGATTGAAATGCATAAGTTCCACGGTTCGAATCCTAACAACAGTCAAGTTACGCTGAAGGGGAGTAGGACCCCGAAACACGCGTGTTCATAGATTACTGTTTTTAAAAAATAATATATATATATATATATATATATATATATATATATATATATTATGAATTATTATAAAATAATTATTTTATAATAATTCCTAATGCGATAAAAAAAAATATGTCCAATATTTAGGTTATAATAGGGAAATGCCAATAAAATATACTTCACACATTGAATAAATTCTAAAGGTACAACAAAGAATAGTTTGTAGAAATATCTTTAAAACGTAGGTTTTTCACAGAAACAAGTCTTTCCTACAGAAAGGTAAAGAAAAACAATTATTTAACAAACTTTGCTTTTAAATTATTTATTTGAAAAAATGTTCTAAAAAAAATTGCCAATCATTTATGAAATCTGAAAAAATATAGATTGTATGTGGGAAAAAGTAAAAAGTTTTGTAATAAAAAGTCTACAGTAATTTCATAAAAAAGTGTCTATTGGAAGATTATATCATAGATTTCTGACAAGAATGTATTAAAGTCTAGCAAATGAGTGAGAATAATCCAAATTCATGAAATCTAGAATTTACATAATCAATTCACTGCTTCCAAACGTCTCTGTTAGTTTTGTTGTATGATGTAAAATATGTAAAGTTAGGAAAATAATTTTTGAAAAATAAAAGAAAAACGGGCACTTTGAAATGTAACTTTCTGAAAATTGATGTAAATTTTAAAAGTGAACAGAAAAATCAGTTAAGAGAGTTTGCGTATTAAATTTACAATTAAAATAAAAATTCATTTTATTTCATTATTTGAACTATTATCCTCCTAATCTTCTAGTTGTTTTTCCACGACGTTTCGACCAATTATTCTTCCGTCTTAGTCAGAATCCAAAAATAAATTATAAAAAATTACTCATCTCAAAATAATTCCGAATTAATTCAATAAAATAAAAATTGTTTCAATAAAAAACAAATTTTAATATTCTTTATATAAGAATATATGAGGTTATGAGTATTCATCATTTAAATTTGTTAGGTAGATAATAATATTGGGAATTATCATAATTATAATGGATGTAATATTCCTGCAAAATATTTTAGAGTATACTAATCTCGGAAGATTGAGAAAATAAAAAATATAATATATATAATATATATATATATATATATATATATATATAATAAGAAAAAATCATGCTAAAAATTATAATTAAAAAAAAACTTAGTGAGACAAGTAAATAGGAACGCACACAAACACACACATGTGAAAAAAGAATACACATATACCCGCAAGCGGCGCACAACTATTCACCATTATGTACACGCACACACGCACATCATTAGAATATTCATCGAATAGACTTAACACTTCCCACCCACTAAAATGACTTAACACTGACCGAATGAACTCTTACACAATCTCATTGGAGACATCCAGTCTCACATCCACATATCTTTCAAAGGCATAATCGTCTTAGCCGAAACAAAATGATCTCCAAAAAAGGAATTCCATAAACTTATCACAAAAAAATTCTAACTATAAAACTTTAACTAAAAAAATATATGAAGAGCGAAATATTAAAAAAATGATAATGTCTTAAAAATCAATAATTGTTTTTTTAAACATAATATACTTTTTTGTCATTGAAATCACACAACTATTACTTTACAAACACACATAAACACACACACACATTATATATATATATATATATATATATATATATATATATATATATATATATATATATATATATATATACTAGAAGGGGGCGCCCGGTTTAGCCTCGGCGTAAAATACGCCTAAATGTGATATTTTAATTTGTCCAGATTTCGTATATATTATTAGAGTCGTGATTTCAAAAGTGAAAGAAATAGTATTTCCGTGCCATCAGCTAAAATCTAAACTGAACGCTTAACTATAGCATAAACATCTTGTGACGTTATCACTGTACCAACGTGACACGCACATGAACTGATTAAAAATTAAAAATAAACTAAGATTAATGTACAAAATATATAAGGATTATTTCAATTTTGACCCATTTTTTCACCCTTTAAAATTCCAATCATTTAAAACACTTAGCGCCGTTTTGCGACTGTTAGTTTTAAATATAAATAGATTATGAATGAATACGATTGTAAATATATGCAAACATATTAATAAAAAAAAGAGGTAATAAGTAATGTAATGAATTTATCCGAACTAAATAAATAAGGCAGATTCATACAAACTATATAAATAAAGCAGACTTATACGAACTATATAAATAAGGCAGATTTATACGAAATATATAAATAAGACAGATTCATACGAACTACATAAATAAGGCAGACTTATACGAACTATATAAATAAGGCAGACTTATACGAACTATATAAATGAAGCAGATTCATATGAACTATATAAATAATGCAGATTCATACGAACTATATAAATAAGGCAGACTTATACGAACTATATAAATAAGGCAGATTAATACGAACTATATAAAAAAGGCAGATTAATACGCACTATAAATAATGCAGATTCATAGAAACTATATAAATAAGGCAGATTCATACGCACTATATAAATAAGGCAGATTCATACGAACTATATAAATAAGGCAGATTCATACGAACTATATAAATAAGGCAGATTCATACGAACTATATAAATAACGCAGATTCATACGAACTATATAAATAACGCAGATTCATACGAACTATATAAATAAGGCAGACCTATACGAACTATATAAATCAGACAGATTCATACGAACTATATAAATAAGGCAGATTCATACGAACTATATAAATAAGGCAGATTCATACGAACTATATAAATAAGGCAGATTCATACGAACTATATAAATAACGCAGATTCATACGAACTATATAAATAAGGCTGACTTATACGAACTATATAAATAAAGCAGATTCATACGCACTATATAAAAAAGGCAGATTAATACGAACTATATAAATAAGGCAGACTTATACGAAATATATAAAAAAGGCAGACTTATACGAACTATATAAATAAGGCAGATACATACG
This sequence comes from Euprymna scolopes, assembly GCF_053919585.1. Lineage (NCBI taxonomy): Eukaryota > Metazoa > Mollusca > Cephalopoda > Sepiida > Sepiolidae > Euprymna > Euprymna scolopes. The sequence goes on along the minus strand of NC_136521.1, from coordinate 19,962,825 downwards.
AACTATATAAATAAAGAAGATTTATACGAACTATATAAATAAGGGAGACTTATACGAACTATATAAATAAGGCAGATTCATACGGATTATATAAATAAGGCAGATTCATACGAACTCTATAAATAAGGCAGATTCATAGGCACTATATAAATAAGGCAGATTTATACAAACTATATAAATAAGGCAGATTTATACGAACTATATAAATAAGGCCGATACATACGAACTATATAAATAAGGCAGATTCATACGAACTATATTAATAAGGCAGACTTAAAAGAACTATGTAAATAAGAATGATTTATACGAACTATATAAATAAGGCAGATTTATAGTCACTATATAAATAAGGCAGATTCATACGAACTATATAAATAAGGCAGACTTATACCAACTATATAAATAAGGCTGACTTATACGAACTATATAAATAAAGCAGATTCATACGAACTATATAAATAAAGCAGATTCATACGGACTATATAAATAAGGCAGATTCATACGAACTATATAAATAAGGCAGACTTAAAGGAACTATATAAATAAGAATGATTTATACGAACTATATAAATAAGGCAGATTAATAGTCACTATATAAATAAGGCAGATTCATACGAACTATATAAATAAGACAGATTCATACGGATTATATAAATAAGACAGATTTATACGAACTATATAAATAAGGCAGATTCATACGAACTATATAAATGAGGCAGATTCATACGAACTATATAAATAAGGCAGACTTATACGAACTATATAAATAAGGCAGATTAATACGAACTATATAAATAAAGCAGATTCATACGAACTATATAAATAAGGCAGATTAATACAAACTATATAAATAAGGCAGATTCATACAAACTATATAAATGAAGCAGACTTATACGAACTATATAAATAAGGCCGATTTATACGAACTATATACATTAGGCAGATTCATACGAACTATATTAATAAGGCAGATTCATACGCACTATATAAATAAGAATGATTTATACGAACTATATAAATACGGCAGATTAATAGTCACTATATAAATAAGACAGTTTATACGAACTATATAAATAAGGCAGATTCATACGAACTATATAAATAAGGAAGATTCATACGAACTATACAAATAAGGCAGACTTATACCAACTATATAAATAGGACTGACTTATACGAACTTTATAATTAAAGCAGATTCATGCGAACTATATAAATAAGGCAGATACATACGAACTATATAAATAATGCAGATTCATACGAACTATATAAATAAGGCAGACTTATACGAACTATATACATAAGGCAGATTCATACGGATTAAATAAATAAGGCAGATGCATACGAACTATATAAATAAGGCAGATTAATATGTACTATATAAATAAGACAATTTTATACGAACTATATAAATAAGGCAGATTAATACGCACTATATAAATAAGACAGTTTATACGAACTATATAAATAAGGCAGATTCATACGAACTATATAAATAAGGCAGATTCATACGAACTATATAAATAAGGCAGATTCATACGAACTATATAAATAAGGCAGATTCATACGAACTATATAAATAAGACAGATGGATACGGATTATATAAATAAGACAGATTTATACGAACTATATAAATAAGGCAGATTCATACGAACTATATAAATAAGGCAGATTCATACGAACTATATAAATAAGGCAGACTTATACGAACTATATAAATAAGGCAGATTCATACGAACTATATACATAAGGCAGATTCATACGAAGTATATAAATAAGGCAGATTCATACGCACTATATAAATAAGAATGATTTATACGAACTATAATAATAAGGCAGATTAATAGTCACTATATAAATAAGGCAGATTCATACGAACTATATAAATAAGACAGATTCATACGAACTATATTAATAAGGCAGATTCATACGAACTATATACATAAGGCAGATACATACGAACTATATAAATAAGGCAGATTCATACGAACTATATAAATAAGGCAGACTTATACCAACTATATAAATAAGGCTGACTTATACGAACTATATAAATAAAGCAGATTCATACGAACTATATAAATAAAGCAGATTCATACGAACTATATAAATAATGCAGATTCATACGAACTATATAAATAATGCAGATTCATACGAACTATATAAATAAGGCAGACTTATACGAACTATATAAATATGGCAGATTCATACGGATTATATAAATAAGGCAGATTCATACGAACTATATAAATAAGGCAGATTAATACGCACTATATAAATAAGACAGATTTATACGAACTATATAAATAAGGCAGATTAATACGCACTATATAAATAAGACAGTTTATACGAACTATATAAATAAGGTAGATTCATACGAACTATATAAATAAGGCAGATTCATACGAACTATATAAATAAGGCAGATTCATACAGAACTATATAAATAAGGCAGACTTATAAGAACTATATAAATAAGGCAGATTCATACGATTATATAAATAAGACAGATTTATGCGAACTATATAAATAAGGCAGATTCATACGAACTATATAAATAAGACAGATTCATACGAACTATATTAATAAGGCAGATTCATACGAACTATATAAATAAGGCAGATACATACGAACTATATAAATAAGGCAGATTCATACGAACTATATAAATAACGCAGATTCATACGAACTATATAAATAAGACAGACTTATACCAACTATATAAATAAGGCTGACTTATACGAACTATATAAAGAAAGCAGATGCATACGAACTATATAAATAAAGAAGATTTATACGAACTATATAAATAAGGGAGACTTATACGAACTATATAAATAAGGCAGATTCATACGGATTATATAAATAAGGCAGATTCATACGAACTCTATAAATAAGGCAGATTCATAGGCACTATATAAATAAGGCAGATTTATACAAACTATATAAATAAGGCAGATTAATACGCACTATATAAATAAGACAGATTTATACGAACTATATAAATAAGGCAGATTAATACGCACTATATAAATAAGACAGTTTATACGAACTATATAAATAAGGCAGATTCATACGAACTATATAAATAAGGCAGATTCATACGAACTATATAAATAAGGCAGATTCATACGAACTATATAAATAAGGCAGATTCATACAGAACTATATAAATAATGCAGATTCATACGAACTATATAAATAAGGCAGACTTATACGAACTATATAAATATGGCAGATTCATACGGATTATATAAATAAGGCAGATTCATACGAACTATATTAATAAGGCAGATTAATACGCACTATATAAATAAGACAGATTTATACGAACTATATAAATAAGGCAGATTAATACGCACTATATAAATAAGACAGTTTATACGAACTATATAAATAAGGTAGATTCATACGAACTATATAAATAAGGCAGATTCATACGAACTATATAAATAAGGCAGATTCATACAGAACTATATAAATAAGGCAGACTTATAAGAACTATATAAATGAGGCAGATTCATACGATTATATAAATAAGACAGATTTATGCGAACTATATAAATAAGGCAGATTCATACGAACTATATAAATAAGACAGATTCATACGAACTATATTAATAAGGCAGATTCATACGAACTATATAAATAAGGCAGATACATACGAACTATATAAATAAGGCAGATTCATACGAACTATATAAATAACGCAGATTCATACGAACTATATAAATAAGACAGACTTATACCAACTATATAAATAAGGCTGACTTATACGAACTATATAAATAAAGCAGATGCATACGAACTATATAAATAAAGCAGATTCATACGAACTATATAAATAATGCAGATTCATACGAACTATATAAATAATGCAGATTCATACGAACTATATAAATAAGGCAGACTTATACGAACTATATAAATATGGCAGATTCATACGGATTATATAAATAAGGCAGATTCATACGAACTATATAAATAAGGCAGATTAATACGCACTATATAAATAAGACAGATTTATACGAACTATATAAATAAGGCAGATTAATACGCACTATATAAATAAGACAGTTTATACGAACTATATAAATAAGGCAGATTCATACGAACTATATAAATAAGGCAGATTCATACGAACTATATAAATAAGGCAGATTCATACGAACTATATAAATAAGGCAGATTCATACAGAACTATATAAATAAGGCAGACTTATAAGAACTATATAAATAAGGCAGATTCATACGATTATATAAATAAGACAGATTTATGCGAACTATATAAATAAGGCAGATTTATCCGAACTATATAAATAAAGTAGATTTGTATATAAAAAATAGTTTCCTTTTAGAAACATGGACGAATGACACAGGTAAGCATCTTAAAAACATTTTTGGATAACATGAATAGGTTAGTCTAATTAATCTAGAGCAAAAAGCAAAATCCATCATCCGGAACAAGTTGATTCAGTAATTCTCGGAGATTTAATGACTTACTGACAAAATAAGTTTCCAATGAAGTATTGAATATGTTTTAAAATCTTATCCTTGTATAATTTGAAAGGTTATACAACTTGATTCGTTAGGAATCTCTAGATTTTTACTATAAAATTATTTTGTCCCGATTACTATAAAATGCATCTTAAATGTGCATGTATTTCTCAAACGTAAAAAATACACTTGTGACAGGGTGATCTCGAGATTTTAGTCTTACTGGAAACTTAAATCAATAAATATTTATTATTTTACTATTACTACAAGCAGTGGAAGGTGTTTTATAAAAACAAAATCAAATACAAAAGATAATTAAAGGAATCGGTTTTGGCATCGGAAAATAGGCTCAAATTTTCCCGATTCCGTCTCAGTACTAATATATATGTATATAAATTAACGTGCGTTAATATATATATATATATATATATATATATATATATGTATATATATATATATATATATATATATATATATATATATATATATATATATATATATAGATAGATAGATAGATAGATAGATAGATATATAAAGAGATAGGGGCTAGGGGGTTTAGGTAGATATAATTGTATATATACGCTGTCTTCTATCTGTTTTCGCTTGTTTTCATTTCCCGACCCCCTCCGCGTTGGCACGATGCCAATCTTTGATGTGACTAATGAAATGGAATTCGGGTTGTCGAAGTTTGACACAAAGATGGAAAGGTTGATTGGCATGGATCGCAGCAACTACCAAAGGATTTTACTCTGGTAGCTCGAAATACTCACCAGCCACCACCTCGTCCACGCAGGAAATATTCAAAGGAACCTTTCTTCATCGATCAGTTGATCGACTGATGCTGGTATAGCTCCTCCTGATTGTTTTATCGGAAATTACAACTCTTTTTCACTTTTTGCTCGGACACAGAATTAGAATAAATAGTGAAAGGCAGCTGGAGGTTGGGGTTGGGGTTGGGGTTCGGAATATATTCATCCACGTCATCGGCATTGGCACAACAATGTGTTTCCTTTATTTAGAACTGAAATATAGATCACGAGACATACGTATCTTTTAGAAGATGGGTGGATTACGGCATGGATGGCGATGGTTGGCCAAATTATTGGAACTGATGGAAACTACTGAATACAAATGGGAAACTATAACGATAGAAACTATACGAAACTAGCAGGGCTAACTGGCAGTTTCCGGGATCCTACTTTTTTGTTACTTTTATTCACTCCAAACTTGGATCGTGTCTAACAGGGGGCTGTGCAAAGTTGACCAGTGTTCGCGTTAAATTTTAACTTCTGCTTCTTAGTACATTCAGAAGCAGGAATCAGGGAGGGAATTCCAATGTCTAGCGTCCCAAGTAAAGAAGCCATTAGAGTAGACGGTTTTTCTGGAATCTGCGGAGTGAATTAAAAGACTGGATTTTGCTTCTTGGCGGGTTACTTCTGTAAATAACGTGTATTACAGAAATAAATTGATAAAATATTAACTTGTGTTTGACAAATCGTTTACAACAAAATTCTTCAAATCGGTATTGTTATGGGGCCTGAAATAAAATAGAAAATTGTCGATATGTCATAAAATAGATTTATTTAATGAGTTGGAATCAGAAAAATTCACCGCTTTTAAAAAGTGAATAGAAGATATTTTGGTGTTCTTAGGTCATCACAGATTATGATTATTTATATATGAAGAGTGAAAATCTAATACGATGTGTGATGGGAGTTTAAAAGACGAACTTAGATCTGCTGACTAATCTGGACGATTACATCTGGACGGTATAAGAAAATGTATACATAACCGAATACTTTGTTGGTTGGATCACATGGAAAAATGAATGTGAGTCTTTGAATTAGTAGATGGAAAACAGTTGGGTGCAAGGGTCAGTTGACAGGGAAAGCACGGTAGGAGGTGATAAAGATAGATTAGAGAGGTAGAGAGATAAATGAAATCCCGGTAAAAATAGGTCAGTATAGAAGTTAATTTCTAAAAGGCGCAGTTGACAAGGAAAGCATGGGAGGAAGTGATAAGTATACAAGGTGAAAGAAAGATACATAAATACTCGGCAAGACATAGTTTCGCAATAAATTTCTAAAAGTTGCCCAATACATGCCAGCATGTAAAGCGTGCGTTAAATTTATAATGTTGAAATCTTTCAAAGTATTCTATTTTTCTATTTTTGTTTAATTTGCTTTTCTTTCTACATGAGAACAAAACTCTATAAAAACATAAAACAAATGTTTGAGTCAAATCTTACGACGAATCTAAATAATAATTCTATAATCACATGCACATGAGCAGCCCCCCTCCAAGTATATCAACACTTCAACGTAAGGAGTTAATGTGGGAAGTTTCGAGTTACAAGGCTGCAAAACTGAGTGAAGATTGGCCATCAAAATATTTGATCTCATTACAGTTAAATTTCTTTATGTTGCCAAGCAGTCTAAGGAAATAAATTATTCGAGTATCAAATCTCACTATATCCAGGGAACTATGAAGTAAAGGGGTAGTTAATGGGTCAGGAGTATTTTCCTTTAGTTTTGTGCAGGAAGTTTATCAATGAATACTCTGTGGAAGAGCTATCAAAACAACATTGCGACTATACGACCAATACTCGAGCTGGACAAAGAGTGTTCGATCTGATCGATTGATAAAACTAATTGCTGATTAGAACAGCTTATTAAAAGCTTACCACACTTCGTTCCCGGATAAAACACTTTGAGAGCAAGTCCAATTTTACGATTCAATTCGATGCTGGTTGTTTGCATGGAGTCAGAAGTTCTTATTTTATTTACTCTCCAAGAGGTTAGACAAAATCACGGGTGAGTAGTATAGGGGAAGTATTTTTGTGGCAAGAACTGGATTCGAACTTGGAAACTACAAGGTTTTAGTACGTATTCCTAATCACTTAGTGACTGTTTACGTAGCACCTTTACCGAAGAGTAATGAAGCTAATTTACTCCGTTTTCGAATCTCGCCACAACCACGTTTAAGAACCGTAACTCACGTGCGCCTGTGGAAAGGCTAATAAACAAAGAAGTCCAAGACGCGATGACATCGTCTTAGCTAGTGTAAACATCCTACTTGTGAGACATTGGCTTCGATTCTCGTTGGTTAGATAACCACACTCCTTGTTAGAGATGAAGTGCATTCCATAGTTGTATTTCGCCGCGGTTTGCTTGATCTGTGTTAGTTAAATGACTTTCTTGTGTGTGGCACGGTTGATCAAGTGACAAAGTACTTTCCTTGCATGCAAGAGACTCGGGTTTCGAGTTCCGAGTTCGAATCTGTTCAACTTATGAACTCCAATGAAGGCGAAATTTGGATCTTGGACTTCCGGTTCCTTGGCCTTCATGGCTCTTGTGAGTTTATAGTAAGTTATAAAATATATATGGCGATTAAGCTACACTGAATATTTCGCCTGAAGAGTCTTAGAGTGGATGAAACGTGGAATATTCAGTGTAGCTTAATCGCCATATATATTTTATAACTTACTAACTAGCTCTACCTATGTATTGAGCACTTTTGAAGTAAATACTTAAAGTTTCGCATAAATTTATACTTTCGTATATTAATTTTATGTGAGTAAAGTAAATTAAGTATATATATATATATATATATATATATATATATATACATATATATATATATATATACATATATATACTAGCTGTACCCTGCATCGCGTTGCTGTGGCTCAATTTGGTGTAATGGAAAAATTTAATAAAAAGAGAAAATGGATTTTTCTTATATTCTTAGTACAGCAATCCACTCCAAAAAGTAAAAAAAAAAAAAAAAGGCAAAAATGAAAAAAAAAATGGTACTCTTGCAGAATTGGATCCGGATCCTCGGGAGTTACCGTTAATCATTGCTTGGGCTCGACCAACAATCAGTGGATTAAGCCGAACGTTGCGAAAATGTTGAAACGCTAAATCGAGTTGGTTTTTTTTGTATTAAAAAATGAGTTTTGAATTAATATTTGGGTGAGGGGGGTTACTATACACAGATTCAAAAAAGTTGTCCAAAAACAAATAAATGAAAGCAAAGGTAAGGTAAATTGCGTTTCTCCCTAACTGGATAATTTTTTAGTGTTTTTATTTAATGTAGAATGTGTAATCGGCTTGAAAAACACAGTGTTTATCGCTGTATTTGAAAAGACAAATGGTCGCGGACTCTGTTGAATACGTTAAGTTTGGGAAAATCAGTTAAAAACTAAAAATTATACAAAACATATGTTATCGTGACGTACGCTGACATATTCGGTGGTTTCCTGATAGTATTTGTATAGCTTTTTAGTTTTAACTAATTTTCCCAAACTTAACGTAATCAACACTGTCGGTCACCATTTGTATTTTTTTCAAATACACCGATAAACACTGTTTTTCGAGCCGACTAAACGTTACATTAAATAAAACGGGTTTGTATTACTAAACACTGATACGAAAAAGTTGTCGAAGAATAAGTATAACAAATAAATGTTATCAAAGGCCTTTTATACCAAACTGGATAAGATTTTAGTGTTTTTATTTAGTGTAAAATGTTTAATCGGTTCGAAAACATGCAGTGTTTATCGGTATATTTAAAAAATACAAATGGCGGCAGACTGTGTTGAAAACGTTAAGTTTGGGAAAATGAGTTAAAACTAAAAGCTATACAAAATACTGTCAGGAACTCACTCAATATATGTAACCGTGACATAGGCTGACATATATTCGATGTTTTTAACAGTATTTTGTATAGTTATTTTTTAGTTTTACCTAATTTTCCCAATGAAAATTATTTTTGACTCCTGATGGGGGCATTTATTTAAATGCTGCCCACATCAGATTTATTTGTCACAAGGCCTGGAAAGTGGGATACCCGCAGGCTCCCCTAAAGGAGGGGCACTCCTGCAATTTTAAAAATTGCCTGAGTAACCCCGTCGGCATTCCCCGGCCGGGGCGCCTCAGGCAGCAAGCAATAAACTTGCCCCACCGGAAAGCCCGGTGGCAAGGCCTGGGAGGGTGGACCTCCTAGGTATTACCCAGGCGGTGTACCTCAGTCCAACAGGTGCTGGTCCGGTTCCCGGCTCCTCACCTGTTGGGCTGAGTGTCAAGTGACGAATCCTTGACTTGTACTACCCTGTCTACATGCAGCCGAAGCCGCTAGGAGACCTTCCTCATCAGACGAACTAATGGGGGTATATATTTTATTGCCGCCCACATCGGCAATATTTGGCACAAGGCCTGGAAAGTGGGATACCCGCAGGCTCCCCTAAAGGGGGGGCACTCCTGCAATTTTAAAAATTGCCTGAGTAACCCCGTCGGCATTCCCCGGTCGGGGCGCCTCAGGCAGCAAGCAATAAACTTGCCATACCGGAAAGCCCGGTGGCAAGGCCTGGGAGGGTGGACCTCCTAGGTATTACCCAGGCGGTGTACCTCAGTCCAACAGGTGCTGGTCCGGTTCCCGGCCCCTCACCTGTTGGGCTGAGTGTCAAGTGACGAATCCTTGACGTGTACTACCCTGTCTCCATGCAGCCGAAGCCGCTAGAAGACCTTCCTCATCTGACGAACTAATGGGGGTAGTTATTTAAATGCTGCCCACATCAGCATTATGTGGCACAAGGCCGGAAAGTGGGAACCCCGCAGGCTTCCCTAAAGGAGGGGCACTCCTGCAATTTTAAAAATTGCCTGAGTAACCCCGTCGGCATTCCCCGGTCGGGGCGCCTCAGGCAGCAAGCAATAAACTTGCCCCACCGGAAAGCCCGGTGGCAAGGCCTGGGAGGGTGGACCTCCTAGGTATTACCCAGTCGGTGTACCTCAAACCAACAGGTGCTGGGCCGGTTCCCGGCCCCTCACCTGTTGGGCTGAGTGTCAAGTGACGAATCCTTGACTTGTTCTACCCTGTCTCCATGCAGCCGAAGCCGCTAGGAGACCTTCCTCTTCAGACGAACTAATCGGGGTTTTTATTTAAATGCTGCCCACATCAGCATTATTTGGCACAAGGCCTGGAAAGTTGGATACCCGCAGGCTCCCCTAAAGGAGGGGCACTCCTGCAATTTTAAAAATTGCCTGAGTAACCCCGTCGGCATTCCCCGGTCGGGGCGCCTCAGGCAGCAAGCAATAAACTTGCCCCACCGGAAAGCCTGGTGGCAAGGCCTGAGAGGGTGGACCTCCTAGGTATTACCCAGGCGGTGTACCTCAGTCCAACAGGTGCTGGTCCGGTTTCCGGCCCCTCACTTGTTGGGCTGAGTGTCAAGTGACGAATCCTTGACTTGTTCTACCCTGTCTCCATGCAGCCGAAGCCGCTAGGAGACCTTCCTCTTCAGACGAACTAATCGGGGTTTTTATTTAAATGCTGCCCACATCAGCATTATTTGGCACAAGGCCTGGAAAGTTGGATACCCGCAGGCTCCCCTAAAGGAGGGGCACTCCTGCAATTTTAAAAATTGCCTGAGTAACCCCGTCGGCATTCCCCGGTCGGGGCGCCTCAGGCAGCAAGCAATAAACTTGCCCCACCGGAAAGCCCGGTGGCAAGGCCTGGGAGGTTGGACCTCCTAGGTATTACCCAGTCGGTGTACCTCAGTCCAACAGGTGCTGGGTCGGTTCCCGGCCCCTCACCTGTTGGGCTGAGTGTCAAGTGACGAATCCTTGACGTGTACTACCCTGTCTCCCTGCAGCCGAAGCCGCTAGGAGACCTTCCCCATCAGACGCCATTTTCTAAATTTAATGTATCGTTGAATTTTACACATCTAACCCTTTTTATGGCATTTTGAGCTGCGAAGTAGATTAAGTATGCCGGGCTATTTTTATCGTAACCTACGAAAGTACCTTTTTCGCTTTTAGTATTTAGTTTACTGGTGTTTTCTATAAATGGAAAACAATCAGAACCAAATAGATGCATTCTGTTCATTTTAGGTTTTACGCCGCAAAACGCTTCATACGCCGTTTTTCCTAGCCTCTTATTGAACAATCTATTTCTGATATATGCTGCTGCCATTAAAGCGTATGTCCATAAACTATGCGCTAATTTCGATTCGATAAGTAGGCATCTTGTCATCTCTAAAAGAGTTCGCCATGCCCTTTCAGAGGTGCCATTTTGGAAGAGGGAATACGGCGCCGATTTCTCGTGTTTAATACGGTGGTTAATTAATAGAAGTTCAAAGTCTTTACTAGTAACTTTCAGTCCCATTGTCTGAGCGAATACATTTTACTGAACCGTACGGGGCAACATCAGCTAAATATTTCTTAGTGGCGAGGATAGTGTCGGATTTTTTTTTTTTAGAAAATAAACCATAATTAAACGGGAAAAATCATCAATAAAGTTCAAAACGTACCTTAGATTATTTCTCCCCATCGGGCTGATCGGACCTGCCAAGTCACAATGCAAAAGTGTGAGAATTTTCGTAGCTTTTTTGTCTGGCGTTCGGCTTATATTTTTCGTCATTTTCCCCTGTGCACACACATCACAATTTGGGAGATCGTCTGAAGGTATTATTTTCATGCCTTCGACTACATTTGCTAATTTTTTAATATCAGTTGTATTGCAGTGTCCTTGAATTTTATGCTAGGTTTCCAAGTCGTGACAGGCAGTTTTTGAGGGACCATACTTTTAAATAATATAGTCGGCCATTTTCTTTAATGTCAAATACAGTTCCATTGGGGTATATCAATTTTGATTTATTTTGGCCAAATTGTATAATCACGCCTTGTTTAATTGCAGCCTGTACGGAAAGTATGTATTACTTAAATGTAGGTATGAACAGAGCATTTTTTAGAATACAGTTACAGATTTCGCCTTTATTATTTTTTAGTGATATTTTAGCATCGCCTCTTTTCCAGACTATATCATTTATTTGACTAGCGTCGGCAAGTTCGACAAAATGACTTTGAGGATTAAAGTTTGAATCAAATCCTTGGTGATAACGTGCACTGTAGCACCACAGTATGCAAGGAGATTTTTATCGTTTGTGGTATTGTCAAAGTTACATGTGAATAGAAATGTATGTTCTTCCTCAAAGTTCTCAACGTTTTTTACGGAGTCCATTTTTGAGCGTTTATATCGACATTGGAAACATTTGTGGTCCACAATTATAGCAGATAATTTTCTTTTCCTTGAGAAAATTATTTTTGGAGACGTTGCAGTGAGGTGCGTAATTTGGTGGTGTTTGCTTTCGAGAAGCATTTTTGAACTTCATAATAGTGCTGGGGTTATTATTATCCACGAACATACGATTAGTCTCTTCGTAACTGCGCAATGCCACTTTAAATTCGCTGAAATTTATGGGTTTGTCTTTCTGAGTTATAACAGTTGTAAATGGTTTAAAATCGGCTGGAAGTCCCTTGAGGGTCATTGATATCAGCAAGCTATCGCTTATTATTTCACCTGAGAGTTTTAAAGCATTGGCGGCTGTTTCTGCCCTCATAACGTAGTCGGTAATCGTTTCGTCCTCGTTACGTTTCAGAGACGTTAATTCTGTATATAGGGATATTATTTTCGGTTTCCCTTTTGATAAATAATGTTCTCTTAATATGTTCAATACTCTCCTTCTATCATCCGCTGCGTCTCTTATAATCAGAGACAGACTTCTATCGTCTAAACATTGAATCAGTTCTGCAAAAACAGTCTTTTTCTGCAAAAAAAAAAATGCGTTCTTTTCGAGAAATTCGGAGTCGTTTGGATTCTCTGTTGGAAATTGTATGATTTTGTGTAGTTTTCGAATCCTTAGATATCCCAGAAATTTTACCTGCCATACCTGAGATATTGTGTTGAACAAAGATGGCGGCGTAGTTTAGATCAGTAACCAAGATGGCGGCCAAGGATCAAATGCGGTCAGTGCCGTAGTTAACGGCGAACTGATTGAATCCAACATTCGACAATTTTTATAATAATTTTTAAACGTTTTCATTGGTTGTTTAGCACAGCCGTTGGTTATAAAAATGATTGGCGATTCCATTTAACACAGAGTCTGCCGCCATTTGTAATTTTCAAATATAGCGGTAAACGCTGTGTTTTTCGAGCCGAATAAACATTTTACATTAAAACAAAACTAAAAAATTATCCAGTTTGGTAATAAAGTAATATATCTTGCCTTTGATAATATTTGTTATACATTTGTTTTTTTGACAACTTTTTCGAATCTATATGTACAGTAGTGTACAAACCCAATAAAAACACAAGATATTATCCAATTAGGTAGACAAGTAACTTATCTTACCTTTGAAAATATTTACTTGTTATATATTTGTTTTGTTGGCAACTTTTTCAAATCTTTGTGCAGGTACAAACCCGAAGGGGGTATTTTTCTGTCTATTTTAAAATAGTTTTTTCCAAGTTAAATTAAAATTTCACGATATCTTTTGGGGGGAGTATTTTTTTTTTACATTAGATCCACCTCCACAATTTTCTTTAAAATGGCTACTTGTTTAGGTTTTCTACTATACTGAATAAGAAAGTCTCATTTAAAATTTTCAGAGGCAAGTAGTGTTCGAGATATAAAGACCTGTACTATGCACTATAATTCACTGGCGGTTATGAATAAACACTCCCAAACTCCCCATAATAAGAACGGCTTTCGGAATAAACACCCCTAAATTCCCCAGGTTAAAAACGGATTTGGAATAAATACCACAATCTACCCATGTTAAGAACGGCTTTCGGAATAAACACCCCCACCCTACCCATGTTAAAAATTGTGGAGGTGGATCTAATGTGAAAATTTATCTTTTCTTTTGTTTTTTTAATAAATTGTTAGCTGAAAGCACAGAATAGTGACAAAACACTATCCCCTCCCCATGGTAAGAATAGCTGAAAAAATAACGGTTTTCTTGGTAGAAACTTTTCTGTATTTCACCTAACAATTTCTTTAATAAAGAAAAAGCATTCATATTTTCTTATATAAAACATCTTCTGTAAAAACAAAAAGAAGAAAGTGTACTTCCAATTTTGTTAAAAAAGATTTTCTTTAAAAAAAAACTAACCTAATAATTTACGGTAAAAAAAGCAAAAACAAAACATTAATCGACAAACGTATACGAATTCGACCTTATTGCCAAATAGGCTCCGGCTACAATGTTGAACGTGCCGTTCCCGTTGTTGTTTTTTTTTTGGGGGGGGGTCAAGTTAAATTCAACTTTCACAATAACTTTTTATTTTTTTATAATTTCACGATAACTTTTTTAATAATAAATTGTTAGTTGAAAGCACAGAATAGTTACAAAACACCCTCCTCTCTCTATGGTAAGAATGGCTGAAAAAAGGTACTCATGCACTTATTGATTCGTGCTGAAATAATAGCGTTATTATTTAAAAAGCCATTCTTAACATGGGGAGTGGAGGGTGTTTTGTAACTATTCTGAACTTTAACCTTACAATTGAATAAAAACAACATATCATAAAACTTCAATTAAACTTGGAAATACGATTTAAAAAATAGCGCGGATCAGCATTAGCACACAAAAAAATAAAATAAAATAAACATATTATTTGAGCACGTTACCAAACCGTAAGTTTTCTTCGAAAAAGAAAATTATACTTTCACCTAATAATTTATAGTTTTAATAATAAAAAGTCTCTATTTTCTTATATCAAAACAACTGTTTTAAAAAAAACAACAAAAAAAATCAAAAACAACAAAAAAAACAAAAACAAAAAAAAACAAATAAAAATTTTAAAAAACCTGTACTGCCAATTTTGTTAACAAATGATTTTTACAACTTTGACATTTATACTTCAACTCAAAACGCACTTTCTGGCGAGCATTTTTTATTTTTTGCCTGATATAACAAAGAAAAAAATTTAAATGAAAAACTTTGGAAGATAAATAAATAAATTTATATTTTTAAAATAGGGGATTTTTTTTTTTACTTATCGAGTAAACAGAAAATGAAATCTTGTAATTCGTCTCATCAAATCGTGGTGTATGAAATGAAATGAATTGAAACGGAAGTTCAGTTCTACCAGAAAACAGTCCCGCAGAATAGGCCTACGAAAAATATTTTTATTTTATTTAATTATTATTTTATTTATTATTATGTTGCGATGTTAATTTATTTTAATAACATAAAAACATCCCTCGACTCTAAAGATAGACTGCCTGAAAATTTCAAATAAATCGGTAATGTAGAAATATGGTTTTATTGATAACGAACGAACCAAGAATTACATTTATATATATATATATATATATATATATATATATATATATATATATATATATATATATATATAGCGTGTCAGGAGACGATGAAAAAATCCAATAAAATGTTCGATCGTGGATGTGAGAGCTGAATATACGTGTGTGTGTGTGTGTGTGTGTGTGTGTGTGTTGGTGTTTTAGAAGTTAAGTTCAAATATGATATCATCATCAAAAGACAAAAACCCTCGCTTTTATTATATGAATATAAAATAAAAATATTGTAAATTCGAATCATACACGTAAATACTGCAGCTGAAATTAGTTCAATGGTTAAGATTTTAAATCCAACGGAGTTCATATATTACAACTCAGCAGAATATAAAATTTATAGCATAATTAATATTTTAAATCATATTCCCAAAAATTCAACCCTAGCAAATATCGTAAATATTTTGAAAATCTGCACAGAAATTCTTGATCAATTCGCAAAATTAAAAATTAGAATTTGGAAATAATCACAACACATAAAATAAAAGCAAAAAATTACAGAAGCTCATTATTTTTCTCTCTTTTTACTCTTTTATCCTTATATGTTAGGCGAAAGCAATTGAATTCCAAAATCATATGCATATATTTTTTTTAAAGAAGGGAGAAATATCCACTATTTTTATACCGCAAGGCGTCAAAGCTAAAAAGGACGTTCTTGAAGTTGTACTGGTCTCATGGTGTAATTCTCTATACGGTGATGCATTTTGGATTCGCTAATACAATCGTGTTACAAGCATCATTGCTCGTGTAACACAGCAGTGATGTAGACACAACTCTCCGTTCTGAATGAGCAAAGTAGAATGGCCTCCCTCATCACCTGATCTTAAGGCTCTTGATTTTTTTTTTTTTTTTGTGGTCAATCCTAGAGAATGACGCCTAGCCAAATTTGATACAATTGGCGTAATGGTTTGAGTTTCGCTAATTGGACAATGTTTTCTTAAACGTATACTCGTACATTTATGCATAATTCATATAATTCAATAAAGTACTAAATTTATGACATAATTAATATTTTGTAATAATTGTTCCGAAAAAATCCAAACCATTAATAATTATCTCATAATATTTCATATGTTTCAAAAATTTCGATTTATCATTTTCACAACAAAGCGTAGAAAACTGACAGTTATATGAATCACATGATCAGCACATAAATTATTTATCGATTTTATACAAAAACAATCACGTTGCCACTGACAGACAGGCTTGGCTTTAGAAGGAAGGCTACAACTTTATACCCTTTTCTCATTGTCCCCCCTTCTCCCCTGACCTGAACCCGCTGAACTGCTTCATTTGGTCATATGCTGAGAACATCACCAACATGACCTCTCACAACACCAAAGCCAGCCTGATTACGCCATCTACCGAGTATTCACCGAGTTCACTTCGGCGCTTGTGGAAAAGGCATGCTCCCAGTTCCGAACCCGTACCAAGGCGGTGATTAAGGCTGAACGCGTCTACACTAAATAGATGTCAATTCTACTACATAACCAAGTTACCTGAATTGATTTGCCCAATATTTTTTTTATAAAACTGTAGTGTTGTTTCATTTATAGTAACACTTTTATCGTTCCACGATTTATTTCTTTTTGAGTATCCTGTCGAACAATAAATACTTGTAAATTATAATTTACAGTATTTCTACAGAGTGGAACGATAAAATTGTCGCCCTAACAACACTTTATTTTAAACGTTTTTATTGTAAAATAAATTCAGATAACTTGATTATGTTGTAGAGTTGACATTTATTCAATGTAACTGCCTTCAGCCTCAATCACTGCTTCGATACGGATCCGTAACTGAGAGCATGTTCTTTAACAAGCGACGACCGGAGCTCGGCGAATACTCGGCGGATGACGGCGATCAGGCTGACTTTAATGACGTGCGGTGGCATGTTGGTGATGTTCTCAACGTATAACAACACGAAGTAGTCCAGCGGGTTCATGTGAGTGAAGGAGGAGGAGGAGAAGGAGGAGGAGGAGGGGGAGAGCCAGTAAAAGATGGGTACAAAATCGTAGTAATCCTTCTGAAGCCAAAACTGTTGGACGTCGAATCCTGCTGCCACACCTAAGGTCTGCCAGCGGCCACCTGATTGCATCAGGGGATCACCGCACTCTTCAGCACGTCCAGGTACACGTTGGTCTTGACTTTCAAGTCGACTTCGAATATGTGAGGTGGCATGGTGTGACGCTAACTTGAAACCACACCAACGATCATAACTGTGGCTGGAAACTTTGTTTTCATCACCCTTGGCGCATCCTTGTTATTCGTAGCAATCCAGCAATGCATTTTGAGGGTGCTGGCAATGATCGTGTTGTCATAACTTAGATCAATAGAGAGTATTTGTACAGCGGCGCATCCCCGATTTCGCTCGTCACTTTCGGAACTAAATAGAAGGATCCTATTGCTCTTGAGATGTGTACATAACTGACCAACTAGTAGATGGTCTGCAACAAGAAAGAAGAAAACCGGTTTTAATCAAACATAAATGGAATTATGTCTTCTTTCCTAGGCCAACAATTTTATTGTTTCACCCTATCTATATATATATATATATATATATATATATATATATATATATATATATATATATTAGTGATGGGTCGATTCCAATATTTTTCCCGATTCAGATTCTGTACAAATCCAAAATATTTAACGATAGATTTGTTATTTTTTCCCAGTTACCGTAAAACTACATGGTAATAGTGCATATATTTTGCTAAATGTAAAAATATACTTGTGGAGGATGTGTCTCTCGATTTTAGATTTACTGCTGATTTAAAATCAATAAACATTTACTATTTTATTGTTATTACCAGAAATAAAACCTTGTGCTTTATATAAAATCAAGTAAAAAAAAACAATTAAAAGAATCGTTTTGGAATCGGAAAATAGACACAATTTCTTTCGATTCCGATACCGATTTTGATACCCTTAAAATGTTCCGATTTTTCCGATTCCCGATTCCGATTAATTGTCTCAGCATTAATATATATATATATATATATATATATATATATATATATATATATATATATATATATATATATATATATATATATAACTCCTATAATTTGAACATCCGCTTCGTTCAAATTAGAGGATGCTGTTCAAGTTTCGTGATAAAAAAATGTGCTGCAGTTAACTTTAATTTTCTAAGAATTAAGAAATAGTAAATGAAATTCATTGCTATATGATACTTCAAGTATATATTAAGTTGAGTTTACGATATATTGCAAGTAAGAATTTTTAAATATTATTATTAGAGACAAAAACATTGAAAGTAAATTAAATCTACTCTTACTTGTTAAGTATTTATTACCTAAGTTACCATCTATAGAAATCATACATTTATGTAAAATACTGTTTTATTTTTTTAATTTATTCATTGAATGAGTCGTATTGTAGTTTCTATTTTCATCGATTAAGCTCTCGGGCGCTGCCATTGTATTCCGTAAGCGATCACGAAAATCTACAATTTCTTGGTTCTGTAGCTTCTTTATGATTATATCTCTTCGTACTGACATTGCTTGCAAAACATAGTTGTCACTAAAGTAAGGACTTTTTTCTAGAAATTTTATAACCGTCTCCATGGATTTTTGCATCATCCCATGATATTGCTTCATCAGAGTGTTCTTGGTTATTTACATTAGGGTCAAGAGAATGGGAGCTGTCGCTATTTTCATCAGCATTACTTCCTTCAGTAGTTTCCTCATCTTGTTGCACCCACATTTCAACATCATTTGCATTAAGTGATTTAAGAACAGCGTGGTTGGTTGGTAACCGTTTGGTTTAAAAAAAAGATTTTTTTCTAGACCCATTGTGATTGTGTTGTTTTACATTATTTTAAATATAGCAATCTGAAAGAAAATTACAGTTAGTGTAAATTAATTATCAATAGCTAATCTACATTAATTACATAGTACCAATATTAACATTTCTGCACAATATCTGACTAAACCATGTAAACAGTTTTACTGCAACTCCGCATCAAATATTCTGATACAATTTCAATGACGAGACAGTTCAAGTTTAGAGAAAGTCCAGGTTTAGAAGAAGCCCAAATGAGAGGAAGTCCAAATAAGAGGAAGTCTCACTTTAGAGAAAGTTCAAATTAAAAGAGTTTTACTGTATATATATATATATATATATATATATATATATATATATATATATATATATATATAATGACAGTTTAGTAGAAAATCATATATAAGTGTTAATCGTTGGTTCTACATGAGCTAATATAAATTAAATTATTTGAATTATTTACACTACGGTGCCCGTTGTAAATATTCGGTCTGTCTTCGTAGAAACATTCGCTTGTCACCCTTATTTTTAATCCACATTATATGGTATTTAGATGAAATAATTTATACCAAATGGTCACTCTAGTAAAGTGAGAACATATCACATTTAATTCATATTGATAAAGTGATCAATAAATATCTGAACTTAGTGTATATTTTTGTTTTGATAAACGGTGGAGGGTTGTAAAGGGGAGCACCAAACAAGACGACGAATTCATGGGCGGACGGGAGTAGAAGGATAGAAATTGTCTTCGCTGGCAAAGCGTCCAATCGTCTCGCAGCGTGAATATTGATACGTTCATTGATATGCATTGTTATAGGATGTTGTTGTATGTATTTTGGATGAATCATATCGGAAAGCGCTTAATTCTTTTCCTTAGATCTCGAGTTACAGCGATACACGATCTGGGAGATGATAAGCCAGCCAGGATTAGAACCACCGATCGATCATTGAACGCCTGTTGTAAATTATCATACAATATGTAGGTTAATGTGATACACTAAAGCCACAACATGTTTAACCAGATCGGACCACACCAGTTTTGTTGAGTTTGAACTACCTTACAAAATTAAAATATTTTCCGATCTTTATTTTTTTACTTGAAGGTCACCATTTGTCAAGAGGCCACTCTAGGATGAGGGTTAATAAGTGTTAAGTAGTTAGTAAGACACTTCCATGGTGATCAGTGATGATGAAACTTTGGTAGGACTTAGTTATTTAAGAGGACAGGCCAACAAGAATTTATTTATATTAGACTTCAATACTACAATGTCATAGTCAGCCGGCAGTATCACGGTATCTTGTTTCGCAGACAGACAGTTATAGGAAAGAAACTCTGCCCATGGAATTTTCGTTTCGCATTAGGTACAGTATAAGGGAAATTATTGTCTTTTTTGTTTTGTTTTGTTTTGCTAAACGAATATTTGTTACAAACGTTTTACAGATTAACCAATAGCGTGAGCATAAACAGAGAAGCCACGCCTAGAAATTACATTAGAAACAGCTATTACATTTTTGTACAAAAATCGGCTCCAAAGACGAAATGGTAGAAATTCTAAATAAGATGACATGATTTCAAGTGCGTCCGCAAGCAAAATTATTTTTTCGCGCGCAAAAAAAAAAAAAAAAATCGTCCTGCGAGTAAATCCTGGTTTCTGCTTCTTCTTCTTCTTCTTCTTCTTCTTCTTCTTCTTCTTCTTCTTCTTCTTCTTCTTCTTCTTCTTCTTCTTGTCATTGTCGTTCTTTTTCATCATCATCATCATCATCATCATCATCATCATCATCATCATCATCATCAACAGCAGCAACAGCTTTTTACTAACGACTCAGACTCATGTAGTCTCGGGGATAATAGTTAATGAGAAGCATAGATCGACAGTTGAATGATGAAAAATATTATGAGAGGATTAAAATGTCTTAGTCCCACGAATTTTCACTGAGCTCCCAAAGCACTCGGCTCGACTGCATTCTTATATCCCGCTAGGACGGAGGGAAAGAAATATCTCCTGTAGATTTACTGACAAAAAGCAATCATATTGACGCACTACCTATTGAATCTGCTTGCAATTATTCAGTTGAGAAGTTAATGTGATAACAGTTAGACTCCCCAAGTTTTACTTGTTAATTTATTGAAATTTCAACCATAAATAAATAAATAATTCTAGCTATCTTTATTTTATTCCTTAGTCCTCACATTCCATTAGCGATGTTTCTGACAAAGGGGAAAAAATGACTGATTTTCGAATCTATCAATATAACACTCATTGTTGTCTAATTTTTGCCTTCAAGTGTTATTTTTGCTCTTTACATCAAGTAGTTTCATACCTTGTCTGGAGTGATTTCCATAAAAATTCATAAATACAATTAAGGTGCAGGTATTTTACTAATATTGCCCCCAAGCTGAATTACTCATCACCATTAATTCAGATTTTCTAAATAAACACACCATGAGTAGTAGATTATAGAATGGGATTATGTTGTCGTGACAGATTGCTTCACCACTTGTTCTGTATTAAAAGAAATGCGTGGGCGGGCAAAGCTTCATCGTTCGATTCCGTTGACGTCATCAACAGGTCTCAATCTACCTTTCATCAAACTGTATTTAACTCTGACCTTTTCTTTCAAGAAATTATTATATCGGAAAGAAAACAACAACGAATTACGGACTATATTATTAACTTATTGTATTATTTAAATATGTGATATTTCAGGTCAGAGCATTTTAAAAGCTTTTGTTCACGTCAAGCAATGCATATCGTCACTGAAGCATAAGGTCTACTGTTATAGGAACTAGAATTATAGGTGGCAAACTCTGTAGAAAGTTGGATAGAAAGACGCTTCTTAATATTACATTTAATTCTCCGCAGAATAGTATTCTTGTTGAGCATCAGTCATTCATTTTGTATGAATCAGATAAATGTTATTGGTATTCGTTTCCCTGATATCTTTTTAGTTAGAATTTCTTTATAGAAAGACGTGGAGTACTTACGGCAAAGACTACGTGAAGGTTGCCAACGAGAAAAGAAACTATTTCAGTAGGAAAATCTTCCTGAATCTGGAGGCTTTTATGCGGAGAATTAAAGTAAGACTCAGATTTACTTGGCTAAAGAAGTGACAGGATTAATTGGTTTCTTTCTTGAAATTCCTGCGAATGAAAACGTGAATATAATATATTTACTTACATACAACTATTTATCTATCTATTGTTCACTATTCAATAAAGTACCAAAACAAAAAAAATACATAGTAAGCACACACACACACACACACACACACACACACACACACACACACACACACATATATATATATATATATATATATATATATATATATATATATATATATAAGCTCTCGGGCGTTGCCATTGTATTCCGTAAGCGAATATAATAGTCTTATTTATAGTATTTTGAATTTGACTGGATTTATATAATTGAAAATTCGGTAATCGTTCATATACCAATAAGTTTTAAATCAAAAGGAGATGATTTAAACTGTAAGCTACAAAATTATCATATTTCATAATTGAGCATTCATATATTGTTTTAACAAAAACCAGAACAGCATGGAATGGATTGATAGCGACAAATAGTGTATTTTATCGTTAGTTACAATTGTTTCAATACAAATTCAAACATTATATATATATATATATATATATATATATATATATATATATATATATATATATATATATATATATATACATTATAATTAAATAGCCAAGTACGTCCAAGGATGGAGTACTGCTGCAACATCTGGGCTGGAGCTACTAAAAACAGTCTATCCTGCGGCGTTGAAAGAGTACAAAATAGATTTTGTGGCTTAGTGGGGGGGTACCTTTTTTCTTCCCTGCAAC
Source organism: Euprymna scolopes (assembly GCF_053919585.1). NCBI lineage: Eukaryota > Metazoa > Mollusca > Cephalopoda > Sepiida > Sepiolidae > Euprymna > Euprymna scolopes. The sequence goes on along the minus strand of NC_136521.1, from coordinate 19,939,506 downwards.
CTTTCTCCCACGTCCACGTCTTCACGTCCAACATAAACAAATTCCTGATGAACCGTCCCCTTAAGTAAGACACTTTATCAAATCTCCAATACTAGCGATTACTACAATACTATCCCATTGATTACTGTACACGCAATAACCCTTATCCCCGAGTGGCTTCCGGGCCTCGAAAAGTGGTGACCTCCATTATATATATATAAACTTATATACAAGTGTAAAATCAGCTAAAGATAGGAAAATTCAATACATAAGTTTGTAAACACGTTCTATGATCAATCTCAGTTTGATCTTCTGGACGGCATCAAAGAGATTAAAAGTTTTACCAATCTTATCACATTTAGTCAAGACTACTTAACTCTATAATAAAGACACGTGTGTATTTCTTTTATCTCTACAAATATCCATCCCATCATGCAGTAGTTAGTAAGTAATAGACTGCCAGACGAAAGCAGTTAAAGTGTTTAGGGGAAGGGAGAAAGCAAGTTGCTAGTCAGATTAAACTCCAACGTCTGAAATATATTGGAAAATAACTCCTTCAATTTATTTCGATAATGAGGCGTTTTATTCACCCAAAGAAAAATCAATTGTTGATCTTTCCAATAATTTTTTCCACAGAAAAATACTTGATACTTGACTGAATGTCACAAGAAACGGATTTTGTAACTATATATTTTTTTATTTAAATTAGGACTGATCAATGTCATATGAAATTGCAAACAAGAATCTAAAAAACGAGTCAAAAAATGGAGGAAGATTTCAAGAATTTACAACTAAAAAGAAATGCGTTAGAAAGTTACACACAAACCGGTAACATATAAGTTGCGACATACGGGATATTAACGGAAGCAGCATATCTTTTATTTGTCTCCCAACCAAACTTCTTTAAGTGGGAGCGATAAAAAATAGCAAATCAGACAACCTACAGCTTGTGAAGTGCAATCAGAAAGTTCTCAACTTCAAATAGAAAGTTAATGGTCAATGTTTTTTTCAGAAAAGATAATACTAACTTTTATACGAAATGCGGAAATTATATAAAATGCGGAATTTATATGAAATGCGGAAATTATATAAAATGCGGAATTTATATGAAATGCAGAAATTATATAAAATGCGGAAATTATATAAAATGCGGAATTTATATGAAATGCGGAATTTATATAAAATGCGGAATTTATATAAAATGCGGAAATTATATAAAATGCGGAAATTATATGAAATACGGAAATTATATAAAATGCGGAATTTATATAAAATTCGGAAATTATATAAAATGCGGAATTTATATAAAATTCGGAAATTATATGAAATGCGGAAATTATATGAAATGCGGAAATTATATAAAATTCGGAAATTATATAAAATGCGGAATTCATATAAAATGCGGAAATTATATGAAATGCGGAAATTATATAAAATGCGGAAATTATATGAAACGCGGAAATTATATAAAATACGGAAATTATATAAAATGCGGAATTTATATGAAATGCGGAAATTATATGAAATGCGGAATTTATATAAAATGCGGAATTTATATAAAATGCGGAAATTATATGAAATGCGGAATTTATATAAAATGCGGAATTTCTATAAAATGCGAAATTTATATAAAATGCGGAATTTATATGAAATACGGAATTTATATAAAATGCTGAATTTATATAAAATGGGGAATTCATATGAAATGCGGAATTTATATAAAATGCAGAATTTACATAAAATGAGGAATTTATATAAAATGCGGCATTTATATAAAATGCGGAATTTATATAAAATGCGGAATTCATATGAAATGCGGAATTTATATAAAATGCAGAATTTACATAAAATGAGGAATTTATATAAAATGCGGAATTTATATAAGATACGGAATTTATATAAAATGCGGAATTTATATGAAATGCGGAATTTATATAAAATGCGGAATTTATATAAAATGCAGAAATTATATGAAATGCAGAAATTATATGAAATGCAGAAATTATATGAAATACGGAATTTATATAAAATGCGGAATTTATATAAAATACGGAATGTATATGAAATGCGGAATTTATATGAAATGCGGAAATTATATGAAATGCGGAATTTATATGAAATGCAGAATTTATATGAAATGCGGAAATTATATAAAATGCGGAAATTATATAAAATGCGGATTTTATATGAAAAGCGGAGTTTATATAAAAAGCGGATTTTATATAAAATGTGGAGTTTATATCAAATGCAGAATTTATATAAAATGCGGAATTTATATAAAATGCGGAAATTATATAAAATGCGGAATTTATATAATATGCGGAATTTATATAAAATGCGGAATTTATATAATATGCGGAATTTATATAACATGCGGAATTTATATGAAATGCAGAATTTATATAACATGCGGAATTTATATAACATGTGGAATGTATATAAAATACGGAATGTATATAAAATGCGGAATTTATATAACATGCGGTATTTATATAACATGCGGAATGTATATAACATGCGAAATTTATATAAAATGCTGAATTTATATAAAATGCTGAATTTATATAAAATCCTGAATTTACATAAAATGCTGAATTTATATAAAATGCGGAATGTATATAAAATGCTGAATTTATATAAAATGCTGAATTTATATAAAATCCTGAATTTATATAAAATCCTGAATTTATATAAAATGCGGAATTTATATAAAATGCGGAATTTATATAAAATGCTGAATTTATATAAAATGCTGAATTTATATAAAATGCTGAATTTATATAAAATGCGGAATTTATATAAAATGCGAAATTTATATAACATGCGAAATTTATATAACATGCGGAATTTATATAAAATGCTGAATTTATATAAAATGCGGAATTTATATAAAATGCGGAATTTATATAAAATGCGGAATTTATATAAAATGCTGAATTTATATAAAATGCGGAATTTATATAAAATGCGGAATTTATATAAAATACTGAATTTATATAAAATGCGGAATTTATATAAAATGCGGAATTTATATAAAATGCGGAATTTATATAAAATGCGGAATTTATATAAAATGCGGAATTTATATAAAATGCTGAATTTATATGAAATGCGGAATTTATATAAAATGCGGAAATTATATGAAATGCTGAATTTATATAAAATGCTGAATTTATATAAAATGCTGAATTTATATAAAATGCGGAATTTATATAAAATGCGGAATTTATATAAAATGCGGAATTTATATAAAATGCGGAATTTATATAAAATGCTGAATTTATATAAAATGCGGAATTTATATAAAATGCGGAATTTATATAAAATGCGGAAATTATATGAAATGCGGAATTTATATAAAATGCGGAAATTATATGAAATGCGGAATTTATATAAAATGCTGAATTTATATGAAATGCGGAAATTATATAAAATGCGGAATTTATATAAAATGCGGAATTTATATAAAATGCTGAATTTATATGAAATGCGGAAATTATATGAAATGCGGAATTTATATAAAATGCGGAATTTATATAAAATGCGATTGTTTCATCAGAATACTAGAAGATAATAAAACAGTTTTGCTTTACTTTAATGTCGGAAATTAAAATAAGCTCATGATATTTTGGATTAAAATCCAGTAGAAGATTTTTATTCTACGAAATATCTATTATTAAATACGCGCTAGGAACATTAGGAAGAAATTTAAATTCAAGGGATCTCAATTGATGTCTGATAACTGCAGATCAAATGTAGTCGATAAAATGTTCATTTAAAATGAGATGCAACGCCTACATTATTACCCCTTAATGAAGCAAATCAACTGAAATGTGTGGAATCCTTATTTTCTCTCATATATTTTTGTTAATTTGTTTTAGTGTTCGTATCTGAATGTTCACGAAAGACTTTTTAATTCCTTGATATAAACCCAAAATTGATGAAGTAAATATAGCCGACATTAGAATTCCTTACATCTACGTTTATAAATTAATAATATTTGGTAAATTAGTTTATGATTGATTCCTATACATACAGATATGGGAAAATCTAAGCATATTCAACTTTGCTAATGAGTCAAGGCAGAAACATCTCGAGGATAAAGGTTAATAAGGTGGGATTATTGCTTTAAAGATAAAGAATATCATGGGAGTATTAAAATGTAAGGAACTTATTAAATTACAGTCTATGATAAGTATTTGTGAATACTGGATTTTAAAATGTAGATGTAATCTGTAGGGAAGCAGTAACGCAACAACGTGTTCTACAGCAGAGATTATAAAGCTCTGTTTATGGAAATAGAGATGTTGAAAGTTATTTACCGGTGTGGTAAGAAAACGAGTTCGTACTATGAATGTCTCACAAAGGATAATTAGAGATTTGAGCTCAGTCGAGCAACTTTCATTTAAATTTAAATTATGCCATATGCATTTTTATTTATTTATTTATTTTTTTGCTTAGTATATATCGTATAAGTCTTGACCATTCTCATGAACAATTGATTGTGACATTTTCCAGTTGGCGTACGCTAGTTCCAAAGGAAGAGGTAATGCATGGGTAGACAACAGATACTACGTTATCATACCTACAGAAGGAGAAGATACTGTTTGAGAAGATGGTATCGTGATCATTGAACAGAAACCTATTCCTATCCAGAAAAAAGAGGAGGTAACACCTGGGAGGATTCTGTCGTGACATATATTTCACTACTCGCCCACAGACGAAATAGTTTCTGAGGAGTCGCCTCATTAAAACAGAACAGCTACTCCACTACTCTCCACTCTCGACTAACTGAGCATTGAAAGATAGTACATAGTACAATTTGGGTGTATAGTATGATTAATATGAAGTAATATTATAGTTTTGTTTTCAAACAGACAGAAACCAAATGTTCATTCGCAATTAAAATACAATAGTACAATTAATAGAAGTAATAATATATAACAGTTGGAGCTTCAAACAGACAGGTACAAAATCTCCATTAATGATAGAAATACGATAGTATAATTTCATAGAAGTAACAGGATAGTTTTAACTTCAGACAAGCATATACCAAATCTCTATTAATAATCGTTTCATATGTAGATAGATGTAAAACTGTGACTCTGTAACATCAGCATCTTCTCGTCTTAGTAACAGAGAGCCAAATGCTGGGAACGGATTTATTTTGGTCCAAGTCTGTTTGATGATTAATATAAAAATAATATGCCTATATCGAGTCCTTTCAACGACCGTTGCATCCAACGAAAAGTCAAATATATGTTCAGGATAATTTGTACACATTAGGGGAGATCGATTATCAACTTTGTGTGAATATCAAATGTGGCCGTTTAGCGGATGTTCGCCATTGGTGACTACGGACACTAAAAATGTGCATTGTAATTTGGGTACATATTTAGAAATTAGTTTTAAAAGCTATTTAATAGGAACCATTGGAAAATAATCGGTTTAAAAATATTTCTAATGATGTAAAGTTGCATACGGCTATATAGTTATATATTTCTATATACTAGATCCGATCATTATAAATGTGAGAATAGGGTTGTTGGACTTAGGGTTTGCTAATATGGGCTGTATTTAGTTTTTTTAATAAATGGAGGTAAAAATAAGGTGTAAGTCATTTATGAAAATTCAGATAAAACCTCCTAATTTTGTAAACATTTTATTAATGGTTATATATGTTCTATAACTGCGACGAAATACATCCCTTAGTATCACCTCGACGGAAATATCCCCGACAAACCCGACAAGCAGAAAAATCCCACCTCTACACAGTAGAAATCCCTAGATGTAAGAATTCCTTCTACTCTTATAGTTTCTGCACTATGACTGCGAGACCTTGAAATTCCCTTCCGGGTTCCTGTTTCCCCGACTGTATTGACATGCAGAAGTTCAAGTGTAAACAGACATCTCGCTCCTCATCTCATAATATCCCTCCAACTTATGTCGCTGGCAGTAGTCCCCTACTTCAAAGTGGTACTGTGTCTTGTTTGGGGTGAAAACACACACACTCTCTCTCTCTCTCTCTCTCTCTCTCTCTCTCTCTCTCTCTCTCTCTCTCTTCATCTCTATCACGCGCCATTTGTTTTCTCTTTCTTCCTCTCATTATTTAAAATCAAATACAATTAACTCCAATGACAAAAAATAGTAGAATTCAACACACCGGGGAAAATAAGAATAAAATTCTATAAAATGTGTCGGCAGACATGCACAGTAAACTAACCATGAAAGAATTCTACGGCAAGATAGTCAATTGTGCATTACACTTAGATTGACAGCTTATTACTAATTTTCTTTAAAAGAACACACACTATACAGAAACACACACACACACATATATATAAATTTATATATATATATATATATATATATATATGTGTGTGTGTGTGTGTGTGTGTGTGTGCGTGCATATATATATACGTTTTATTTTTTATTACCGTATCTTTGTTAAGTTACATTATTGTTTCAGCTACCTGGCCGTTTTTTTTTGCCGTCTGTAGCTTCCTCAGACTTTTACAGAAATGTCCGTTATGATGGGATGAAAGAGTGAATGATGTCAGGGGGGGGGTACGAGAAGAGCAGGAAAAAAGAGGAAGGGAACAAGGGGGAAATGTGGGAGGGGGTGCTTGGTATGTCAGTAATGTTTTAGTTTTGGAGTTTAAGGACCTTATGTGGTTGTGGGGGAGGGTCTGAGAAGTTCATTTTTTGGTGTGGCTGAGGGCATAGGGATGTTTCTTGATTATTTGTTCTAGGTTGTCAGTGCAACTGTAGCTGAGTTTAATTGTGTTTTTGTTGAAGATGTAGTACGTGGTTGGGCGGGAAGTGGTTGTTTATTAGTTGGAAGAATTTAGTGCCAAGCTTTGTTTTTACCATTGTATTAAAGGGGGGGTTGAACAAAATTATTTTCCTAGTTCTATTTCTCTTGTTTGAGGTATTGGGTGGATTAGGTTTAATTTAATTGAAGATGGTGTTTGGGTGACCACTTTCCTTAAGTGCATTTTCGTAGAAGAGTTTGTGTTTGTTAAAAATTTCGGGTTTGGAGGAGTTGGTGCTAAGTCTTTTCGATAGATGTGGGGATGTGTTTAATTATATGTTTTAGGTTGTTTGATAGTGGGTGTATATAGAGTGGGTAAGTATTGTCTTTGGAGTAGGGTTCGTATGTGTTGCTTGAGAGGTTGAGAGTTACATCGAGAAAGTTGACGGTTTTTATGTTGGATTTAATGTCTAGTTTTATGCCTATTCTGTTCATTTCTTTAGTTAAGGTTTTATGCGGGTATGGGTGTCGATGTGTGTATGTATCTGTGTATGAGCGCATCCATGCTTACGCACACGTACTCAATTACGAACCTTAAGGAAAATTTAACGTCAGCGGGAGCGGCGCGGGTGCCTATGCATATATATATATATATATATATATATATATATATATATATATATATATATAGAATGCACACAAAATTTTATTGAACAACTTAAAACGAATTTCCTAATAAATAAAGATAATCCATCCAACTTACTACAAAATGCTAGTTTTATTTTGATGTTTTAAATCCCCCTCCCCCATTTTTGGTGCTGATAAGGAGATGAATATACAAATGCAATTATTCTCAATTGAAAAATAAAATGAATATCGTTTCCGAAACCATCGCACACTCAAGTTTATTTTGTTTGTTTATTCCTGTTGAAACTGATTCATAATTTATAATTATTAATCTTTACAATCAATACACACACACACACACACACACACACACACATATATATATATATATATATATATATATATATATATATATATATATAGCTGGACGCCTGGCTTAAACATAATATTTCGATTCATGCAATTTGCGTGCATATTATTGTAGAATTAATCATCTATTGATTATTATATATTACATGAAATAATTTGCCCTGTGGATTAATTAAAAAAAAATAATAATGGTAATGTAATTCATCGAATTATGTCTGTGTTTGTTTACAATATCACTTCAGCTGATATTTGGGCTTGACGATTAATGCCCTGGAAAAGTCACTTCTGATTAATGTTTAGTTTGAAAATATGCAAGCAAAGAAGTAATTTGAGACGATTCTAAATGGCACGTTTCCTTTTATCGTAAATTGAACTAATTTACAAGAAAAAATAAATAAAATTGTGAGGTACAGCCGGGCTTGAACAGGGAATCATTCGATCTGTAATCGAATGCTTTACTACTAAGTTATATCTCTAGATTATTATAAATATGTTTTTTTAGAAGAAATGATTTGCTGAAAGTTTATTATCTTTCTTGGCCGGTGTAACGTAAAATATTCTCTGTAAAAATTTATATGTTTATCTATAAGAGAGAAAGCTACTTCTAAGATCGGATTTTTTCGATTTTCGATACTTATCGGATGATTTTCTTTACAAAACATATCTAAGAACACTGCCAGACATATAAATTACCTTTGTGTGAAATTTGCAAAAGATAGGCTCATACGTTTTGGAACCTATAAGGAAAGAACTCACACACACAAAGTGATTTTTATATAATAGTAGAGCTAGAGATAGAGTGATAAGTAGGAAACCAAGAATAGCTTTAAAGCTCGTAAAAGTACAATGGCGGATGATATTAAAATTACGAATTAATTAAAACTTCTACCCGTCTCATGACTGACGGAACGGGTGCAAGCTACCCTCTGTGGATTGAATTGAAATTTCGTACAGATTCTTCGTTCATCAGAAAAATTCCCGAGTTCGAAAGGATACACATGAAAAAGATCGACGGTTACATCGGTCGAAATATTCTGAGAATAACATCGAAGCTGTGAATAGTAAATCTAATAATGCTAATGCAACTAATTATTAATAAACCGATTTAGTAATTCTTTTGATAAAAAACAATTACAATCGATGATTGATGATGGCTGCACATGGAAAATGATTGGTTATTAAAAAAAAACTACCCATAAAAACTGATAAGTATTTTTGATAAACAAAATATTTGTTAGTCGTTGAATATCAAAAAACTACAGGGCGTCCCAATAAAATGTATACACTCTTTAAATGACCATAAAACCAACATTTATTAAAAGAAAGAAAAGTTTCATACATCAAAATACTGTGAAGCAAAATAGCTAATTATCGAAAGTGTTCAAATTATTGGCCATTGTGGTCAATGAAGAGCTGACAACGTTCACTGACTGAATCGAAAACGTTCCTAATCAGTTCAATTGGTATGTTGACTCATCTTCTTTCAATGGTTGCTTTCAACTCATTCATTGTAGCTGTTTTTGTGGTGTGAATCCTGTGTTAATATGCCCCTACCCATCCCCCAAAAAAGAAAAATTCATTGGGGGAGGGGGGTTAAAATCCGGTAAGCGTTGACAGTGCTCGATACTTTCTCTTCGTCCTAACTATCTGTTTCGCAGGTGACTATCAAGATATGTTCTTACGTCATGATGATAGTGGGGAAGTGCTCCATACTGCTGGAAATGCCATTCTTTATTCCTAAACATCTCTTGGGAACGTGGTATAGCGTATTCATGTAGCAAGATGAGATAATTTAATTTTATGGGGCACCCTGTATTTTATTTTGCATTTGTCGTTACTGCAATAAAAAAGCATCGAGTTCATCTCATATCAATTAAGGTTTTGTCTGTTTGTCGTCACAATGTTTCCTTCGGCACAGTTTTGTTGCACGTAACAAATACATTGTCGAATTTTTATTCATTTCGAAATACCTTAACTATTTTTGGAAATGAAAACACTGAATCTGTTGCAATATGTTTGATATAATAAGAGAGTATGATCACGGGAAGTTGTAAAGATTCTACTTATAGACACTAGCGATAAGAACTGACTAATCAAATGGAACCAGGTAATGCTAGCAACCAATCAGGAACCAGAATTACTCCATAAATTTTTTAACCTTTTAACATTTCTGCACATTTTTTTTCGTGTTAACACGAAAAAGATCTTTTGTCTTTTGCCTGCAAGATTTTAAAATTCGAGACTTATACAGAATCCCAACCCTAACCCTAAATCTCTTCATCTCCAGAACGTGTGCAGAATAGCTACCCATGAATCGTAAAATTTTATCAATGGCAATCAAATATATATCTTTATCTTAATACTAGAATTTAAACCCGTGGGACACATAATTCTCGTACAAATTTGGAAAAATCGAAAATTGAAATTTTATTAAACAAAATTATTCATGTCATTACATTAATTTAGAAAAATTGATTTAATTTAGACAAATTGATTTAATTTTAAAAATTTGATTGAATTTAGATAAATTGATTTAATTTGAATATCCCCCAATGAAATCATTCCTAAGTTTGACTAATAACGATATTTTGTACAAGTTTCAGGACGATTGGTCAAGCGATGTTCGTGGTAGGCTGTGAAACAAATATAGTAACACTCAGTTGAAAATATAACTTCAACTGGAAATCGATATCTCATTTAAAGTTGTTTCTGAATAGGGCACCAACTGCATATTTCCAAGTGACTTGAGTTATAAACTTTGCAGCTGATGATTATTGCAAAATATATGGCGAAATTTGTAACACGTTTATAAGTGGTCTGCTTTTCTGGATACTAAAACCAAATACGTCTCACAAGAGAGCTGATATTTACTACCCTCCCCTCAAAATGATATTTACTGTCGTTTTCGATTATTTTTAGTTTTGTATCGGATTTATTGGATAATCCTCCAAATACGAAATGCATTAAGAAAATGGATTGAGAAGCCATCGATTTAGAAATCGACTTTTTCACGTATTTTTATCCGCTTGTCTCTGTTTGTCTATATGTGCCTTTTCATTTTGTATGTATTATTTTTGTAAATTTTACCATTTGGGGCTGAAACTACCCAAAATCGCACCCGATCTCAAAAAGCTCATAAAATATGTTAGATCCAAACATTAGAGAGAAAAGAATCGCTCTGTATCAAATTTTGAGTAAATAATACATTTTTAAAGAATCAATGTGTGTGTGAGCGTCAACAGTATTTATGCGTTTAGTAAAATTTTAAACTATGGAATTTATCAATTTATGAATTACATATGTAATCTATACAATAGGGTACTTAAAGTAGTCTCACTATTTTTAAAAATTGTACCATTAAATGGAGCGCAATTGAAACTGTACTATACCATTTTACATTTTTTTAAAAATCTAAATATAATGATATATTTTATCGCTTATACCTGTCATTGGACGGGTATTATATATATATATATATATATATATATATATATATGTGTGTGTGTGTGTGTGTATATATGTATATATATATATATATATATATGTATATATGTATATATATATATATATATATATAATTTTATTCAATTTAGGTAAACAAAATTTCCATAAGTCAATACAATTAATCTACTGTTTCAGTAAAAAAAGAATTCGTTAGGCTAAAAAATACATTCGGTCTTAATTGTAGCCACGCCTTTAAATTAAATTGACTAAAATAATAGCCTTCTCTTCTTTACTGGGCACTATCAACAACTTTATTAAGAGTCAATTGTTTTTACTTTTGGATATTTTTAACCATGAATCAATATATATATATATATATATATATATATATATATATATATATATATATATATATATATATAAATTCTAGCTTAAGATGTTCAAGAGTAGGGACTAATAATTGCCACGAGATTGTTAGATACGACTCGATAACAAGAGCAAAATATTTTTTATTATTTTTTCGATGGTAAACAGTTACATTTGGTCGCTACAAGAAGCCATCTGTTTCAACCAATGAGACTTCGTCAGACGACCCTGAATAGTTCATAGTCGCCTGACGAAATCACATTGCCTGTAACTAATGGTTCCTTGTTTCGACTAAATGTAGCTATATATATATTAATATATAATATAATATTTTATATTATATTATATATATTGTATTATATATGTGATATAATAAAATATAATTTATATAATATAATAATATATTATTATACATTATAATATGTTTTTATATTATATATAACATAATAATATATAAAATATATATATAGTAATCGTCTCATTCTGTACTGATGTTTTCTGAAAGGATGAAAGACTAGTTTCTGTCGGTATTAAAAAATTATTACTGTAATAATTATGTCAGCCCTTTTAGAAACTCGGTCCTTATTGTTAAGCATTTTAAAATTGAAATAGAAACTCGGTCACTTAAGCTCGCATGCATAGATCATGATGTTATAATCTAATATAGATCACTATTACCTGATGTTACGACATTTAAAAAATAAATGGTAACATTTCAACGATATTTCTCGCTGTTGAGATTGACTGTGAAGTGTGTTCCTTGCTAGCGGAGTCAGAGATTGCTTCCTGGGCAGGTTCGAATAGTGTTACCTCGCACTGAGGATTCCCAAAAAGATTAAAACCTAGTGTCTGAAGGTATTAAAAAAATTATTATTGCAACATATATATATTGTTATTATGAGTTCAATCCGACATTATAAAGTGTTAGAAAATTTATATCGGGTCATCAAATATACTTAGGTTGTTTCCTCGCATGTACAACTGACCTTTTTATGTTCTGGGTCAACATTACCCGGAGCGATCGAGTCGTGCTGCTCTGAATACAAGCTTACTGACTCAGCCAACAGCAATCTCAGATGGCGTCATGCAGACTAAATAATTGTGATGTACAATCTTCTTTCGGACACAAGATCAGTAACAGAAAATTTTTGCTAAGAACAACACACTGACAAATAATGGAAGAATTACAAAACGTTGTAGATGGGTTGTCTGCACTCTTCACATATTCTTTGCATGCCAACGCTACTAATCTGCAATCATTCACGTCTAATGAATAGCTATGACCAACTTTATGCAGGTCAGACACTCTTCTAACGATTTATAGTGCCAGACTTTATACAGCTTAGACAAGCTTGAGACGTGACTTTCGTGTGCTCTGTGCAAAGTCTCAATTCAATCAACAGTGAATTGTGTTGAAATGACCAATTTAGCCTAACTGCAAAAAAACAACTTTTTTTTTTTTAAATTATTATATATTTCCATGATTGTATTCGCAAATCTTATAAGAATTCGGACATCCGTCATTGTTTAGCAATTGTGCGCGTTGGTGGTTTTCATGGGTCATTATTCTTGCTTCTCTCAGCTCTTCAGTGCTATCACTTTCGAATCTTTCCACGCTTATTCAGTTTCTTCACTACTTTCCTGTGTGCACGCATCAACCAAACTGCGTGATCAATTCCACACTTCTTCATATCCTCTTTCAACAATCCTTGTATCGCTTCTCTGTCTTCCAGCTCTTCTAGTTTCCTTGAAGAATCTTTGATGATAAAGATTTAACTTAGCGTATCAAGCCATTCTCATTCTCCCACACCTGTATTAGTCGGAGTCAATTTCTGATTTCAAAACCAAGTAGACTTCTAATCTTTATTTCTAATACTAAATATCAGATTAATTTTAACTTCAATTTGATTCACTATGAAATCTCGAATTATTGTTTTTATCATAATTCCTTCACTTAAAAATGTAGATATTAGCGGAATTACTTCATCAAATAATAGCAGTTTTTGTCAAAATTCATTAGAATCATTTCCTTAAATGGAAAAATCTCTCTTGCATAACATTGATTAACATTTAAAGCTATTTTCTGGCATTTAGAATAACTCAGTTGTTAACTCAGACACTCACTGCCTTATGAAGTTAGCTCCTTCCATCTGAAAACTGCGAATGCTAACAAAATCACTTTGAAGAATTACTCAGTTTCTCTAACTTGATTCGAAAGCTCTTTTCTCCCACTTTAAAATTATGAAATTTTACGGAATCAGTTCATAAAATAGAACCCTTTTCTATCATAAATGCAACATAATCTGACTTTTAAAAGTCATTGTCTTATTTCTTAAAATTAGAGCGGATATAAACGAAATGACTTCGTAAATTGTTTCTGTCGCGAACATTACCTTATAAAGAAATTCTCGTCTATATTTAGTTTGCGAATTTAAACTGATTCACTTTAAAAGATACAAACCCTTTACCATCACGACAACAACACTGATTACCTATGGAAACCACTTTCGTGTATCTTGGAACTAGAAGTGCAAACGGAGCTACGTTTATTTCATAAAAGAGGTCGCTTGTACCAGCAAAACGCAAGAAAAGACGAACAAGGCTTCATCGATCCAATGACCATTACACAGAGGTCATCAAGTATAGCAACAAGCGAGAAGAGTTAGTAAACGATAACTCACAACTTTTCTCTCTTTCTCTATCTTTCCTGCCCTTTTCTATCACACACACACACACACACACACACAAACTATCCTATAGATACACATACACAATTTCTCTCCACTTTCTTTCTCTCGCACATGTCTCCCTCAAACAGGCATATGTATACGCACATTTGCTCCCTCTTTCGCTCTCTCTTTCTCTCTCTCTCTCTCTCTCTCTCTCTCTCTCTCTCTCTCTCTCTCTCTCTCTCGTATACGCACTTACTTCATTTGTCTTCCTCACGCAGATACACGGACACGCTCTTTAACAGACACAAACATACACACACTCTTTCTTTTTTTCTCTCTCTCTCTCTCTCTTACTATTAGGAATTAAAATACACACACTCACTCTCACTCGCTCTCCCGCCAATCTCTCTCTCTCTCTCTCTCTCTCTCTCTCTCTCTCTCTCTCTCTCTCTCTATCTATCTCTTTCTCTCTCTCTCTCTCGTTCTCGTTCTCTGCTTCTTTTTCTCATTATCGTTTCACAGTTGGACACTGTCCAGTCTTTATTCAGCGGTCGAGGAGTTATTTTTGAAAACAGCAAACAAATTATGTTAATCATAGCAATTGATTTCATCGAATTATGACCATTCACTGATAGGAGACATAGAATCCAGGCGGAGACAGAAAAAAAATGGCCTCCATGAAATTGAGCAACAAAACAAACAAATAGAAAAACTAGAACAGTTATTAGTGATCGTGCGCATTCGATTTACACGTTTAGCGATGACTATATTATTTGCCACATCAGCTCGACCGATCGGTAGAAATCCAGCATTTTCATACGATAATCCACAAAATGCAAAATACAAATCGTGCTATTTTGGGGTAGGATTTTAAATTCATAGGTGAAAGTACAATATGGTTGCAAAACGCTCCACCCATGTTAAGAATGGGTTTCTACAAGGCGGAACGATAAAGTTGCCACCCTAAGGAAAACGTCACTACAGCTTTGTTTTAAAACTTTTATTGAAAAAATCAATTCAGGTAACTTGATTATTTAGTAAAGTTGACATCTATTCACAATCAATCAGCCTCAATCACGCTCCCGATACAGGTCCGGAACTGGGAGCATGCCTTTCCACAAGTCCCTGTGGGAGCTCGGCGAATACTCGGCGGATGGCAGTGATCAGGCTAGTTTTAGTGCTGTGGGAAGTCATGTTGGTGATGTTCTTGGTGTATGACTAAACGAAATAGTCCAAGATGTGAGGTGGCATGATGTGACCCTTACTTGAAACCACACCAAAGACCATAACCGTAGCTGGGAACTTTCCTGTTATCTGTGGCAATGCAGCATTTTGAGGGTATTGCAATAGTTCTGTTGTCAACGGCGCATTCAGTCTCGCTCGTTAAACATTGTGTCACTTTAAGACATGATAGAAGGCTCCTATCGCTCTTGGGATTTGCACGCAACTGGCCAACTAGTAGATGGTCGGGGCAAATAAGAAAACCGGTGTTCATAAAAACGGAAATGGAATCCGCTTGTCTTTTCTAGGAGGACAATTTTATCGTTCCACCCTGTAATTAATAAGGTTATTATTTCAGTACAGTCGGTATTCTGCATAAGTACACTAAAAATTATGAATGGTACATCTTGACTAGGTTTTTACCATATACGTCTGTGACAATCAGCCCGACAGTCTTATTGAGAAGCTATGCTCCTGTTCAGTCTAAGGGGGTCCAGCTTCTCAGAATTCAACTTCTATCTTTGAGCGAATTACCTGAGGCACTCTTACCAGTGGGAAATTCAAGCATATTTTGTAGACCAGAATGTGCTGATTTTAGTGTGTTGGCTTTCAAAATCTCAATTATCGCAAATTACGTTGATTACATAAAAAAATTAAAGTAAAAACTGAACGATCTGTTTAATATTATATCGGAGTATATTTTGGAGTGACGGTCAGGGTATAAGTAATCCATGAATAATCATGAAGTAAGTATGATATGTTGACGAAGTAGAAAAAAGAAAAACTAGACAGATTTCTTCAAATATTGAATTACTATCTATCTAAAAAAACTGTCTATTTCTTCTTCTACTTCACATTCTTACCGTCACTCTTTCTCTATAAGATACAAATAGAAAGAAGGGAAAATGACGTGAAAAGACCATCCAAAATTTCTAGCCTCTCCTTTTCAGTCATAGCTTTTTATTAACTGCTGTTACTATTAAGGTTTTTATGTAAAACTAGCAGGACCCGTTAACCGGCGTTGTCTGGTGTTAATATGCCCCCAACTTCTCGCGTAGAAAATTAAAGTACTTCATTTTGTTGTTGTTGTTGTTGTTGTTGGTGGTGGTGGTGGTGGTGGTGGTACCTAACTAGGAACCTCCTTACGTTTAGAACGGCTTTCAAGATGGGCATCACCAACCCTCCTATATTAAGAACTGTTTTCAGAATAAACACCCCCTTGTTTGAATGGGGAAGTAGTTTGTATTTTTATGTATTTTTGACAGAAATATATTTCACAGCAAATTAGATTTGTGACGTATTTGCGTTTACAAATAATTAAAAGTACCTAAATTATACTCAGATAGCTACAATTGTATTTTGACTTGTAACCTACGTGAGTTTATAAACAGAAGTAAAACATTAAATATTAGTTAATAGCCTTGCGAGCCCACAAAAAAAGTGTAAAAATTAAACAACCCTCTTATGGAAAAGTGCCAATAGTATCAAGTACCATATCGAGCAAACGAAAAAAGTCCTAAAAATAAAAACTAAATTAAAAAATACTAGCAGTTCCAAGGCGCGAACGCGGAACGCTAAGTGACAAAAGGGGTCGAATTAAAAGTAAACACTTCTACCGAATTTGTCACCTTTATAGACCTTTATAAAGCGTGAATGAATTAGTTAACTAAATAAAAGTTTTACACGGCTGATCTCTCTCTCTCTCTCTCTCTCTCTCTCTCTCTCTCTCTCTCCAACCAAGTGAGTGAAATTAGAAACTGTGTATTGTTTCGGGTGTCCGTTGATGTTGCATAAATATAATAGCATTAGCAATGATTTAATTTAATATCGGAAAAGTCCAGAAATGCAAAGTTAATGTAACTAATTAATAGATAGTAAATGTAGGGCGAAAGGTTCGTATAGAAACGAATGGATATGGAACAAAAAAACGGCGGTGTATTTATAAGTGTAGAACGGTTCGTTGAATGGTGGAAGAAGCTAATAGCAGAATTTAAGAATGTCTACTGAGCAGCCAATCGGATTTCGGGAAGGGAGAAATTATTATCTATAATTGGGAACATGTGAAAGTTATGGGAAGTGTATGTGTCGAATAATCAGTTAAGAGCGGTTATAACCCAGTAGAGTAGGAATATGTAGGAATTGTGCCGGTGCCAAGTGGGAATGGAGAGAGGAAAATAGGAACTATTTCCTCTGAAGATGGAGAAATAGGAACTACTTCCTCTGAAGATGGTGAGACTGTGATCGTGTCGTTCCTCGGAACAAACATAAGATTCTAATATAACACCCAAATGCGTATATAGTGGCGTGCTAAAGTTGCATAAGGTAGTTCCTAATTGTGTAGACATAATAAATGTGTATGTGACATATATTGTTGTAAATCTACGGTATTTTCATCCAAAAGGGAAAACTGCGCCACGTTTATTATATATAAGGGATAACGTCCATGTTTTTATCTTCTGGTGTGGATAATTTATATTTTGAAAGAAATACAATTTTCTTGTTAAGAATATTAACCAGAATCCCGCTAAAAAGAAAGCTGGGGAATATTTATTTTGAATTAAAGAATGTTTTTCTTAGCAACACAGATGTGATAAACAAACTCGTTTATATTTCTGATTTAGTAAAAGATTGAAATGCTATTTGACCTTCATAGTCTACATAAAACAAGTTTTCTTTAGGTGCATCTTGTCGAACTTGGGAATTTTATGATGAATTCTACACTTACCTACAAAGGCCGTTTCCAAACAAAATCTATCCCAACTCGAGCAGCAAAGAATGTGAGGAGACCTGATTCTGGCATGTAGCATTACCAACTGAAAATCTACCTTCGAAGCAGTTTTTCATCCATTTGCATAGTTCCGTTTCCTCCAATTTCCTTAGATAATTTCGACCATATCTAGGTTTAAAGTTGCATTGGACAAACATTCAGACCATATATAGATACAATATTGCCTTTTACGTGACTTTCTGCACTTAACTATTTTTTGCCAATAAAATTGATTGTTTGATTAATTGAACTAAGGTATCTATTAATTTCCCTTTATTTAATTTACGGGAGTAGTTTGCTCTCGTTTTGTCAGCCATGACGGGGTAGAAGTCTTAAGTAATTATTAATTATATTCTAACTATTAGATATATTATAGATTGAACATTAAACTTGCATTGTTACGATTAATTGATTGTTATTTATCACTTTATCTGTTCGCTTCGGGCTCATGTGGACATTTATATAATGAATTTTGGAACCTTTTCTTGTCTTTATTATTATTATTATTATTATTATTATTATTATTATTATTATTATTATTATTAGTGATATTAATAGTTCTTGGATTTCCAATTGCTCATATTCGGCAGATTTGCTTATTCACGAACCCGTTCAGGTGAATATGGGCTTCCTCGCTCATTATCAGCTTATGGATGAACTCATTTTGTTCTCTGGCTAATTGCCGAATGTGAACAGCATAAGCTAAGAGACTGCAAATCTGTGGGTTTCAATACCTGTAGCATTTGAATTTTATATGGAAACAGGTGCAATTTTCTCAGAATTCTTCAAAGTGACCTTCTGTGTGTGTGTGTGTGTGTGTGTGTGTGTGTGTGTGTGTGTGTGTGTGTGTGTGTGTGTGTGTGTGTGTGTGTGCGCGCGCGCATACCACAGGAGACTTGATGAAATGAAAGAAACTTATGGTGATAATGCCCCATCATATGACCTTGTAAAACGCTGGCATCGTGAATTCAAACATGGCCGGAAGTCTGTGGAACCAGCTCCCAGACCTGGTCGCCCCCCTTCTGCCATTGATGAGGCATCTGTCCGTCAAGTTGAGCCTGTCATTTTGGAACATCAGCGCATTACTATTCGCCAAATAGCCCAAGATGTCAAGATTAGTACAGGGTCTGTGGAGACCATATAAGGTGTCTGCCAGATGGATTCCCAGGTTGCTCACACCATTCCAGAAGCGAGAACGCGTCGAGTGCTTGGAAATGTGCCAAGAAGATGAGTCAAAGTTTTTCAAAAGACTGATTACACAAAATGAAACCTGGATCTATCACTATGATCCAGAGACCAAAGTCCATTCAATGCAGTGGAAGCATTTGGACTCACCACCTTCAAAGAACGCAAGGGTGCAGCTCTCCGCTGGCAGGGTCATGCTCACAGTCTTCTGATACCAGGACGGAGTAGTGATGATAGATTTCCTGGCAAAGGGTACCACAATTACAGGAGCCTATTATGCTTCACTTTTGAGGAAATTAAGGGAAGCTATCAAAATCAAGAGGCGGGGCAAGATCAGCAAGGTGCCCTCCTCCTGCAGGACAACGCTCCGGTCCACAACTCGCATGTCGCCAGATCAGAAGCACGGGCGTGTAGTTATGAAATCATTTCCCATCCTGACCTTGCACCCTCTGACTTTCACCTCTTCCCAGCCATGAAGTTGTTTTTGAAAGGAAAGCGTTTCTCAGATTATGCAACATTGATTTCTGAAGTCACGTCGTGGTTGGCGGACCAACTTGGGGTGTTCTACAAAAATAGGCTCCAGAGCTGCATCAAACGATGGGAGAAATGCATAACTCTGGGTGGTTCCTATGTAGAGAAAGAAACTGTGCCAAGTTTCGTTGCTCTACTGCTATGGGAAGTGGGTCAGGGGCATTACTTATTGCACGTCCCTCGTATCTTTCTTATCATATCTTTCTTGAAATTAATTTATTAAATCCATTGCTTATCATAAAATCGATTCTCTCTATCGCTCTAAACGACTTTTCACACCTGAAGTTATTCTCTATCTCAACAAATCTACTAGAAGACCATCTATTGAGCACTACTGTCATATTTAATTTTATTGGATCCCACCCTTCCTTCTTCAGTGCCACCGCTTTTCTCACAGACGTGGTGTTGCTAGTTTCAGTCTTTTCTGTAAATACTATTATGACATGTGTTCTTCAGAATTGCCTGATCTATTTTCAGCTCGTTTGATTCGTTTAATTTCTTGTTTTAATATCTCATTATTCCAGTAACTTCTTTCGAATTACTGCAAAGTTTTGGAACTCTATTGCTGCTTATTTATTTCCTTCTACGTACAGCCCGGTCTTATTCTTGTTAGCTCTTACATCAAATAGCTTCATGCCTTGTCTCAAACTAATTAAAAATATAAAGAAGAACAAGGTATAATTCCATGGTATTGTAGGAAAAAGTAAAATTGCGTCATTTTCTTTTGCAGCATTTACAAAACAACAGTCATAAAGTAAAACAAAACGACAAATTAACAGAATGTTTGAGTGTTTATTTGTGCTAATATATATATATATATATATATATATATATATATAGCACAAATAAACACTCAAACATTCTGTTAATATATATATGCGTATATATATATGTATATATATATGTATATGTATATATATATGTGCATGTATATATATGCATATATGTTTATATACGTATATATATGTATATATATATGTGTGTGTACATATATTTATATATATATGTATATATATGTATATATATATATGTGTATATATATGTATATGTATATATATGTGTATATATATGTATATATACGTATATATATATGTGTATATATATATGTATATGTAAATATATGTATATATATAAGTATATATATGTGTATATATATATGTGTGTGTGTGTACATATATGTATATATGGGGGGATTATGACCTATTTGGGCAAATTAGATTTGGTCTTTATCTGTTAAAAATAGCTGCTATGGTGTTAGAATTTAAAAAATACTGGAAATTGGCAGGCGTAAGTCGACTTTAAGTGTTTTTGTACGTATACGTACGTATATATTTGTATGTTAAAGTCGGTTAAATTATAACTATTTGTTTCCTTCTGACGATAGTGCAAACTGTAACGACTAAAGCTGGAGTTCGATATGTTTGGCTTTCGGTTCTATCTGATGGCAAGCAAGCTATTTTTTTAAAACTTTTTATATCACTACTATATATTGAGTGCAATATAACAATTGACAGAGAATTGACTGTATATAATAATTATGAAATCCGCATTAATTAAAATATTATATTTATGCATATTTTACGACCAAGCAATGTCGGTTGGCCGACATTATATATATATATATATATATATATATATATATATATAGAGAGAGAGAGAGAGAGAGAGAGAGGGGACAGGCTGAAAGACAGACAGACAGCGCGGTCTTTTTTTACTAAATACAACGCTCGTAATTCAATTTCGCAGCATGGTTCTGATAGAAAAATGAGTTACCCATCGATTTGATGTATAATCGAATTGTTCATGATGCTGTTATTTGAATGTTAGCTTTGTATCAACCGTTTCTTACCTCTTCTCTTTGTCCTGATGAAGAGTTTATATTTAAAGTTTATATTTAAAGTTTATATTTAAAGTTTATATTGAAAGTTTATATTTAAAGTTTATATTTAAAGTTTATATTTAAAGTTTATATTTAAAGTTTATATTTAAAGTTTATATTGAAAGTTTATATTGAAAGTTTATATTTAAAGTTTATATTGAAAGTTTATATTTAAAGTTTATATTGAAAGTTTATATTTAAAGTTTATATTTAAAGTTTATATTTAAAGTTTATATTTAAAGTTTATATTTAAAGTTTATATTTAAAGTTTATATTGAAAGTTTATATTTAAAGTTTATATTTAAAGTTTATATTGTCTCTGAAACAAATGTAAGTTGTTATTGTTTTGAATTCTTGAAACATATGTAAATTGCCTTGTATTTATTTTGTTTACTACATATTATCTTCATATAAATATCTTATATATATATATATAAATATATATATACGTATATATAAATATATATATACGTATATATATACGTATGTATAAATATATATATACGTATGTATAAATATATATATACGTATGTATAAATATATATATATACGTATGTATAAATAAGAGTTAAACAAAAGAAAAACAAATAAAACACAGAAATAAATCCTCAAAAACGAGAGCTTTACCAGTTTCGTCTGGATCAACAAATGTCTTTAAAAAAGTGAAGATTTAAACTTATTGAAACAAAGGCAAAAATAGGAAAAAAAAGAAGACGCACAACGAGAAGTATTGGACATATCCATAATCATTAAAAAAAAAATATATATGCAGAGCATTAGATAAAGACGTTAAAATGGGAAAGATGGAAATCATAGAAAACAATGGAACATGTATGAAATGCAGTAAGAAATTATACTTTTATATTAGTTTTTGTGCTCATGTAGTGACGGGGTATATTGCATTGTTCAAGGATGGTTTAATTATATGTTTGCTTAAGGCATAGAAGCTTAGTCTTAGGTCTGCATTAACGGTGAAAAGTATTAGAGCACTTTCGATACATTTGTGGAAGAGAGAATTCATTTTGAAAAATTTTCAGTTTATAACGACAAAATTGTGCGTGAAAAGTATTTCTGTGTATAACGAGTACATTAGTGGGATGATTTTGTTCGAGGTCACGTTTACGTTTGTAAATGAGGGATGTTGTATTTTTGTCCGTTCCGCCAATATAATATATCGGGCATGAAACATAGAAGATCCCGCATTTACGACATAAAAAGGACCTCAAACAACATAATCTCACTAAAGCACTCGAATATACAGAAAAATTTTCACCACAATTTTAATTTTACAAACTGCATTCTCCCAAAACTCAAAAGCTCACGTTGCGAATACAAAGAAATCTCTTGAGTGACATTCGGCACTCCATATCCTCGTAAGAATTTAGCAACTTCTCAATTCAAGCTTGGTAATCTGGTACGTGTATATTACTAAGGAAGTCACTAGAGACTGACTTGAATGTTTTCCATGCTCTCGGTTCATTTCAGTTAGGAAGCTCCTCAAAGTCAATATCCTTCAACACTTCTCAGATCTGAGGTCTGACAATCATGCCCTCTTTGAGCTTAGCAGCACTAAGACATGGGAACACAGTAGACAAGTGTTGGAAGGTAGCAACATTTTTGTCCAACGCCTTCATGAATTTCTTCATCAAATCAACCTTGCTGTGAAGAGGAGGAAGAAGCACCTTATTCATGTCCACCAAGGGATTTTCCTTGAGGCCGGGTTCGCCAGGAACAAAAGTGCTTCTAGACCTCCTGTCTTTCTGTTTGTAATGCTAGGATACAATTCGACGACCCAGAGACCTAGAAAACAACAGTACTTTGTGAAGCCCGCTTGCATACCCATAAGAAGGTACCCATTGGTACTTCCTGCACTTAATAACTTCTAAAATAAGCTCCATATTGCCATAGGACTCCTTCAAATGGACAGAGTGTGCAATAGGAATGCTGATATAGTCCTGTTGTGCAGAAGAACACTGTTGGTTTTGATCATTTATTCTTGTGTTTAATTTTGTTTTGGTTTGTTTTTGTCGTTTTTCACACATTCTGTCTCCACGGCATTTCATTTCATGATATATCGTGTATTTCATCGTAATATATATTTTGATGGGAAATTATATCGAAGACCCATATTTTTATGATATACAAAGTCTCGTAATTACTTAAGAGGTGTAATCTGTGTATTATTCAAATTAAAAAAAAACTCAACTCCGCATTTTTGTGTATAAAATTTTATGATGTATAATTTTAATCGCATGTTTTTATTAATCAAATATTAACTTGAAGCAAAGGAAAACACAGGTGATAAACATAGCACATTACATAAGCCAATACGACAATAAATCTGACTGGATTCGAACCAACTTCGATATGCATTTTAGGGACTTTCTTGTCCAACATTAAAATGGATCTTTGAAATAAAAATTGAGTTTAATCAAATATTCTACGGAAACAAACAGAACGTCATAAGATAAAAAAGTACAATGGGGATGAAAATGTCCAAGGAAATGGAAATGTCCGAGGATATGGAAATGTCTGAAGAGATGGAAGTGTCTGCGGCGATGGAAATGTCCAAGGAAATAAAAATGTCCAAACAGATGGTAATGTCCGAGGTGACAGGATTCTGATGCTGTAAGTAAAACAAGGAGACAAATATTCTTAAAATGTGTCCATTTGATTTGTGCGTTTATCGATGCAAATCACATTCCAAACGTTGGTGTGACGGACATAAGAAAAAAAACTTTTTTTCAAATATAAGCGTGACAGATGGAAGTAAATTCTATATCTAACTCTAGAGATTTTTATCCTGGAAAAAAGTTCCATTTTTTTAACGAGAAAGATGCTGAAAGTTTATTTGGGAGCGACAGCTTTTGAAGAAAATGAACACAAACTGTGTCAATGAATTGGGTATTTTTATTTAGGAAAACAGTAAAATAGTAGTTTATAAAATGTATATAAAAATTATAAAGAAAACTGTAAAACGCGAAAATGGCAAATAAGGACTTGCATCTGAAAAATGTTTTATGTAGAAGTGTTGTGGGTACTTATCCAATTTAAGAGCAATTTCCGGCAACGTCGTGTCTGCATCTTCGATAAATGACGTGAGCAGGTGTCAATGTTGAAGCGATTAGCCAATTAGCTGTCAAAAGACAACAGGTTTAAATGAATCTTTTGAACAACAAACTACTTAAAATAGAAACATGGGGAAGGGGTTGCAATGTTTTGAATTAATCGTCTGCCACCTTCCCTTCGGCACCTTCCAACTGTTTCCGCGAATTTGCCAGGTATTGGATCGTAAATTGAATTAGTACCGTGTTTTAACTATTTTAACCGACTAAAGACCCATAAAAAAAACAGTTCATAAAAAAACAATCATTTGAGATGCCTAGCGCCGCTCAGCGACTTTTAATTTCGGTTGAGATAGACATTGAAAATATGGTGACAGACATCAAGATAGACAGACATGGTACCCCTTATAATAAAGACTATCGGTGGGGGCGGACACCCGGCTTTTCCAAGTCGTAAAATACGTTTAAATATGATATTTTAATTCGGGTGACATCAACTAGAATCAAAACCGAAAGTTAGATTGTAGCATTCAAAGCTGGTGACGTTACCAATGTGACACGCATATAAACTGATCAAAAATTAATTATAAAGAAACTGAGATGAATATACAATATGGATACCGATTTATTAAATTTTGACCCCTTTTTGACCTCTTTAAAACTATTTTAACCGACTAAAGACCCATAAAAGGACGGTACATAAAAAATCCACCCATTTGAGCCCCTTGCGCCGCTCTGCGATTTTTAGTTTCGGAAGGGATAAAGATTCAAAATATGGAAACAGACAAACAAACAGACAGACAAACAGACGGACATAGTTCTTGTTATATATTAGACTGGCTTAGTTTGCTCAGTCGTGAAATACGTTTAAATATGATATTTTAATTTGTCTAGATTTCATATATACTATTACAGAGTCGCGATTTCAAGAGTAAAAAAAAAAGAAAAGCATAACTGTAGCATTCAAAGCTTGTGACGTTACAACTGTACCAACCTGACACGCATATGAACCGATTAAAAATAAAAATTAAAAATTAACTAAGATGAATGTACACAATGTATAACGACTTTTTCAATATTTACAATTTTGAACCCTTTAAAATCTATTTTAACCGGCTAAAGACCGACAAAAGTACGGTCCGTAAAAAATCCAATCATTTAAATCCTCTTGCTCAGTTCTGCGACTTTTACGACCAATACGATTAAATATGATATCTTAATTCGTCCAGATTTCATATATATGATTATAGAGTGGCGATTAAAAAAAAAAACATTTAGGCGCCATCAGCCAGAATCGAAAGCAAAACTAGCATTTAAAGATGGTGACGTACTTTACCAACGGGACACGTATATGTATTGATTAAAATTTAAAAATTAAAAATAAACTAAGATGAATGTATAACATGTATAACAAGTATAACGATATTTTGAATTTTGGCCCATTTTTGACCAAATATTTGAGGCCCCCTAGTGCCGCTCTGCGATTTTTAGTTTCGGAGTAGATAGAGTTGGAAAATATGGACACAGACAGGCAGACAGAGACAGACAGACATATTGCTATTTATATATAAGATATTAGTATTAATTAATTATTAATAACACGTATTTGGGGGGAGGGGGTATCCTGTTGTGCTTTTATTCTTTCTATATAGCATACATTCTGGTACTAAACACACAACTATCTCACTCATAAGTGTTGAATCTATCGAATCCCACCGCCTTCTCTCTCTCTCTCTCTCTCTCTCTCTCTCTCTCTCTCTCTCTCTCTCTCTCTTCACTATAAATAAATATATATATATATGTGTGTGTGTGTGTGTGTGTGTGTGTGTGTGTGTGTGTGTGTGTGTGTGTGTCAATTTAGGAGAAAAAGAGCGATCTTTTCAACCCATTCGCTATGTCAGCTTAGTGTTTTTTGTAGCCGTCACGTCACTATCGGGACATATAGCTGTTATTTAAATATTAAAAAAATGAACTACCACAGCATTGACCATTTTATTATAAATGCCAATAAAAACTTATGTTTTACAGATCGACAACGATTCTGTTTTGATATCTTAAATATGATTGACCGAATGCGGATCTAAAATAAAATGCGTCATTCATTCTGCACGGTTAGTGATTAAAATACTATTTTAAAACAGAGTGTGACAGACCAACATAAATGTTATAGTAAACCGTATATGACAGACGAAAATGCCATAGGTTTTTTGTAGAAGAGCTGAGCCACTAATGGAATAATGTGTTTTGCAAAAAAAAAAAAAAAAAAAAAAAAAAAACAGCGTCAACAATGCACAGTGCGCGCACACGCTCTTGGCATAATTTTGTGACTCTTGGTTAGGTTTAGCGTAAGAGTTAGTGTTATGGTTACAATAAACTTATGCTTAGGGTTAGACTGTATAAAATACAGAATAAACGCCACTATAAAATTTATCGTGGAATAGTATTTGTGTGACTATGTAGAGGCAGGAATATAAAGGAAGCGATTTTTTAAACAAATTCTTAATAACATGAATAAATTCCATCCTCTTTAGTTCTGTTTGTACTATTCACATTTAGTCTTTTTTTTATTGTTAGCGTGTATTTTTTTAATCTAGAGTCTTCTACGAAAGACCCTGAAATGTTTCTAAAGTTAAATATTAGGGTTTATTTTAGAGTTAAAGTGTACAAAATGCAGAACAAACACCAATGTGGAACGCATCACGGAAAGGAAAGTTATATGTGTTCGTTTATATGGAAACAAAAAATAAAGGAAACGATCTCTTTTATACACATACTCGATAGCATGGATTCCACCGTCTTGAGTTTTATTACTATCAGCGTTTTGTCTGTTTTGAAAGAAGAGTTGCTCAGCATACCTTGAAACTGGGGATCTTTTACAAAAGGTCAAATTCAATTTGAAATGAAACATTATGGACTAACGAATATGATGTTGCAATTTTAAGAATTACAGACAGGAGAAAATGTTTTTGTTTTTTTAACTTTAGCTAATAAAACGATGAAAATTATATTTTAATTTTATATTGAGCAGAATAAAAAAAAACAGTTTTTTGGTTTTAAATTTAAGTATAAACATGATGAATCAATGGACAAAGCCTCGTATAGACATACAAAGACGCGTGCAAAACTGAATCGAGAATGAGAAAACTAATCGTTATCGATTGGAAATCTATCGGCTCAAAATAGCAGACAAACGCTTTTATAGCATTTCATGATTCTTCGATCGGAAGATCACATATTCTCCTCAGTTATCCATTTTCAATAAAATTAACGTCGTAAAATATTGAAAGAGTAATTCAAAACGAGTCGAAGAACATTTTGAGTGGGTGGTTTGGCTTATCCGTTTTACGGCTATATCTTCTTTTTTTAAGAAATTGATTAAATACTACTTGTCTCTAAACGGTGTTGCCAGGAAGTCTTTTCTTTCATCAATAATTCATGTGAATGGAATAAGATTTCTTCGCCTGAAGAAAAACATAAATAAATATAAAAGAGAATCCATGCATAAAAAATAATTAAAAAGAAGATTATTTATTTTTCTGCGTCTCGAATGGGAATTGAACTTGGATCGCGTTTTCGCGCCAAATTATAAAATATGTGAACTGGGTATTTACAGTAAAAAAAATGTGACATTATACTCTGAAAGTATGATTGAAGAGTCAGTGCCTCAAAAAAACGAAGCACTCTTACCAGCCAAATATGCCTTATATATCCTGTCGACATTCCTTGATAAAGGTGCCTCAGGCGATTAAAAATAATCTTACCTCTTCTCAAACAGAGACTGCAAAGTACTACAACTGCATAGGACCAGCATCATTTCGCAATCACCAGGGGAAAAACATTACAAGAATGGTCTAGACGCTGTTCATTTATGGATGAGGGCAAAAATGTCACTGTAGATGAACTGTAGTGTGCAAGTATATGACACGCCAAACAAACATTATAATCATCGCAACGTATACCAGCACGACCTCCATCACTATCTTCACCCCACCACCACCACCATCATCATCATCGGCATCGAAAATTTTATTAAAATTGGTCAATCTTAGCAAGCTTTGGGATCCATACTTATCTTCAAATCAAAATTATTTCACCATTAAGAGAATTTCTTGAAATCCTGTGTTTTTAGACGAGGTTAGGGTTAGGGTTAGGTGTTAATGAAAATGTTGGCTACTGACATGTACCTTTTGTTTAACAGGATCCTATAAAAGGACCAGAAACTATATTCAGCAGCAAGGCTTTGCTAAGAAAATACCAGTTTTCTTGAAAGTATGTCACTAACCTTTAGTCGTTGCTGTGCTTCGGTCCCCGTTGGGAAAGGTGTAACACCCACAAGCCTCCCTCCTCTGTGTAATTGATGTGGGTGATGGGTTGTCATTCCACTATCTGTACCTGCTATGGTGTACTATGGCGGCAAAAGATGCAAATCTCAACGGTTTGTCAGCGGACGAGCCAGCACCACTGTAGCACATGGTTGACAAGCAATATTGTGGAATCTGATCTAGATCTACTCTAGACATCGGATGCGATTGGATACACGTACGCAGATTGTCTTGGTTTGTCCTTACCTCTGCATTTGTGTTTCCAACGGAGAAGCTTCTGGTAGTACTGAGTAAACTGCCTCCTTCAAAAATTAGGAAAGGAGTTGGAAAGACTAGTGTCGATGGAGTGAATGCGTACAAGCAAGTTTGATAAACTAAAAGCTGCAGCGTGATCTCTGCATACGGCCGTTGTTATCGTCGTGCTCATGCTGAGAAACAACAATTTTGCACCGCATTTGTTCCGATGACTAGGTAGCTCTATTCAGATATGCACTTACGGGGAAGGCACTATAAAAGGTTGACTAAACAAATGCTCGTGTACTCGTGTACACGCTCCTAGTAGGAAAACAAAGAAATCAACCACTAATCTTATGCGGTGTGTTGTACTGATTATTTTATGGTCTGTGGCCAATGTAACATTAAACAGAAACTTCCTCATATGAAGAAAAAAGGTTCAAAACGCCCCCAAAAATTAAACGTGAAAAAACTGAGAAACCAAAGTGAGGACGCCAGCCTATAAACGCCATCAGTGAAAATCTATTTGGCTTCGATTTCTGGAATTCCAAAAATTTTAACCCCGACTTGTAAAATTCCAAAATATCCGATTTCGACAACTTTTTTAAATTCTCCAATATTAAGACAGCTCATCCATCAGAGTTTTGAAAACATCCAACCGCTAACCTTCTAACAAATTATATTCCAACCTTGATCTTGACACTTTCCCAAGCCCAAGATTTCAAGTCCGACTGATTCCGTAATCTAGGTGACAAAGAGTTTTTTTAGGATAACACAAGACACAGATTTTCAAAAATCTACCAAGAAAGTTTTACTTTATCTTAACTGAGATTGAAGCATTTATATCGTAAACTTAAACTATAAAAACACCCTTTGATACTTCTTTCTATATAAATATTTTTTTCACGTAAATTATCAGTCACTTAAAATAAGTTGCTTTTTCTCTGTTTTATTTACTTTTTCATACGAATATAGAAATTGTTACTGGTCTTCATTGACTCACGGCAAAAGTAATGAATGATTTTATTGGCGACTGCGGTTGTGCTTTGTAGGTCCGTTTGGAGAATATCCAGTTGTTTTCGATCTATATTTATAACTCAAAGTAAGATCTCAGTTTTATTTGTCTGTACTGTGAGGTTGTTGTTGCAGCCAACTAGTGCCGCATCATTTTTGACATATTTATTCAAGAATGTTTCAAGCGATAAATTATGTATACTAGAAGATTACTCGTCCCATGACGGGTAAAATTCACCAAACAGAACAGTTTTGCAGCAATTTTATGTCCTCTTCCGAAGATTAAAATCAAGATATAATGATACGAAAACGTATGGAATGCTGTCATATCGTGGGTTTCGATGAGCAAAATAATAAATCCGAACTCCGAGGCGGAATAATTAATCGAACAACAAATGACGTATATATTATTTTTTAATTGGAATTCATTATTGAGATGAGTATTATTTATATTAATTCATTATTGAGATGAGTATTATTTATATTAATTTATATTGAAATCGCTATCTTCATACAATGCTCATCTGGAACCGTAGAGATTCAAAGGGCGATGAAGGTTGGATTTTTTGATCTTATAAATCCACGTTTATTTATTATCTGATCTTCTCTTGTTTATTTATTATCTGATCTTGATAGAGACGTTGAATCTCTACGGTCTGAAGATAGCAGTTTCAATCCTACCCAAAGCCGGCCAGAGGTGTATTTGGCCAAAACGTGATGAGATGACAACAACTACGGATGGCAGTGATTGCTGAGAATGCAGTTAGGAGATTCGAAGTTCCTATCCGTCACGGTTACCTTCCGCGAAGGCCAGAGGAATAGTTGGCCGAAACGCCGTGAAACAACAGATAATAAAAGATGAGAATAAAAGTCCGCAATAAATAAATTGACAAATGAGGTTTATTGTAGGAATAGTACAACACAAGAGTATAGTCTAATGACACGCAAACACACGGAAATAAAGTTTTTTTATAGTAGAATTATTTGTATGTGTAAATTTTGAAGAGAAAATAGATAATTTTAGAAAATGTTAATATGTACAAAGATATTAAGTATTTAGTATATTTAACGAATGTTTGAATATAATTTCTACCAGAATTTACAACTATAGAATTAAATAGAAACAGAATAAATACTCATCAACAATGACGAAACGTCATAAATGCACATATAATATTGGGCTTAAAACAGTAAAGAACACAGAAAATGTTATATTAATTAGAATGGGTAAGCAAAGTAAGATAATCTAAGAAAATGATTAAAGAATAGATTTACTCAACTGAAATTCCATTTAAGTAGAAAACAATTTGGTTAAGATTTTGAGTTCACAAGAATTACCTCCCTTTGACTGCCATTAAATAGATAAAAAAATTGATTTTTACTTCTTTTAATAAAAATTTAAAAATTTACCACACACAACGCAAATAAAAATAATATAAAATTATAATTCAAATACATATACATATAACGAATCATACTATAATTCATGAAGATGCTAACAAAAATGTGTGGAATTAATTTAAATTCAAATACAAACTAAACTTCCGAAGAATGTAAACAAAAAAACTAAAAAACGACTTGATGTTTCGTATTTAAGGCAAATCGTTGACTATGCATACTCAAACTGGAACATAAACTATAATAATAATAATAATAATAATAATAATAATAATAATAATAATAATAATAATAAAGTATAATTTCGATATATAATAATTTGATTGTAGAAATTCCCCTCTGGACCAAAGTACACTAGGTTTGCTCCAACAGATGTCACATACAAATTTATTATGTCAAGACTATTAGCCACTATATTAAGTAACTTTTGAACGCCATCTTACATACATTATATAGTAAAATTCTACATTACATCCTAGGAGCGGCATCATTACAGTCGCAACCATCTATAGTGGAACTATTTTCCTTCTAAATAAAAACTACTCTTACCGCTCCCAGTCAGCCCCGGCGGCTATTTTGCATTTTCTACAGATATGGGGTTGCACCCTTATTATCTGCCTCATATACTTATATACGTAACATAATCTTTCTATTTCCAGATTTAGAAAATAGTGATTTGTCTCTACACTCATTCTGCCAAATCTCATTGGCTGAAAACTGACTATTCGTTCATTCCAGATTGTAAATCTTACAACAAAAACGATCGCTTCGTAGATTTACAAAGATAGCTTCCCTCTACATAAGAGGCAATGTTTATAAATAAAATATCCCAATTACAAACATATTACCACATCGAAACATGACACTTTTACATTAAATATATTGTACATGTTGACGTTTCTTATACAGCTAGGCTAACGTGGTACATCTTTTGAGTTTACATAAACCGTACATACTGTTTTCCGACATACGTCACATGCTGATAACCATTATTTCGTCGTTCTTTTCTAAAAACTACATAAACTTTTCTTTATTTTTTTTTAAATTACGGCGATCTAAAATTCTTTCTTTATACCCTGAATAACAATTTTAAAACGGCCAATTACGCGATTGTTACAAGATCATGCTTTTGTGTGATTTGGAAGCCTTTAAACTGGCTAAAATGTTTGATTTGTTCTTCCTTTTCTAACAGCTAAATAATATATTATATATTATATTATAATAATTCTAATAGATAAACTTGACTAAAATTCTTTAATTATACTCTACGTGAAAAAAATTACGTCTCTGTGTTTTATTTCATATTCTAAAATTACACATATTGATTAATAAAAATAAAATATTGGTTTAATTTTACAGTAGGTATTGTCCTCGAGAAGAAATAATGCAAGATGTAGTTTTACAATGATTAAATGTTTTTCTTTTTAAAATTTCAATTTAAAAACATTGAACAATAAAGAAAATATATTGGTTTAATTTTACAGTAGATAAACTTCTGGTAACATTAAGCGATTTACTGATGTAAGTCACTCATGCTTCGTATATTATGCTATGAGGGCGTTATTGCGAGGCTCGTGCCGTCGTAAGTTCGCCGTAGACCAGTCGATTAAAAGGTTTCCTTCTTTTTAACCGCCTTTTCCTCTTACCATTACACGTTCGAGCCTGCCTACCGCGGCGTTTTTTGCGTTCGCACGGGTACTCGCTGCTATTAACATTTGTTAAGAGGTTGCTTATTTTTTTATATGGCTCGCACGAGTAATAACTATTATTACATGTTTTCTGTTTTTATTTTTAAACGCAAATAGGTCACAAACCAAAAGAATTTGTTTTTGCCATATTTCCTTAATTGTATTT
Organism: Euprymna scolopes; assembly: GCF_053919585.1. Taxonomy (NCBI): domain Eukaryota; kingdom Metazoa; phylum Mollusca; class Cephalopoda; order Sepiida; family Sepiolidae; genus Euprymna; species Euprymna scolopes. The sequence goes on along the minus strand of NC_136521.1, from coordinate 19,905,825 downwards.
TCTTTAGAATGTATATATATATACACACACACACATATATATATATATATATATATATATATATATATATATATATATATATAGTGAAATATACTTGTGCGTACTTTAACCGCTTATAACTAATATTAAATATTTTGTTTATTTTTTGCACGAAAATTGGCCACAAAACATAATTGTTTTTGCCTATTTTCACCCAATTTCTTTTAGGTATATATATTTGAAAATTGTCTGCAAACAATATGTCTTTCATAATTATAAAAAAAAATCTGTTTCTGTTGTCCAACATTAAAACTAAAAAAAAAAACGTTTAGAGTGTTCTATTCATATTGTTCATAATATAAACAAATCCTGTAAATATTGTTAAAAATAAATATTACTTGTTCATTATTTAAAGAAAACGTTCTGTTTACATTGTTTATTTTTTCTGTTTATTTAAAACTGTCACTTTCTGAAATACCGTTTACATGCTAACGTACAAGTGACTACAGAAATATAGTTTCTTGTGAGTGATAGAGGGTTCGAGAGTATTTTGTTACCTAAAATACAGTCTCGCCAACAAAAATACCATACCCGGACCATACCCTGCCTGCCATATTAGTAGGCACGAGCTAAACAACCCTGAAAATTTCGTTCTCCCCGAATATTACTTGCGCGTGGGAATCCTGACAGCGATTATAAAAGTTACATTTAGGGCAAATTTTGGGACAACCCCATCCTCACTCAGAAAATGGGGTGTTTATTTCGAAAGCTGTTCGAAAAATGGAAAAGTTGGGGTGTCCATTCTCAAAGGCGTTTTTAATATGAGAAGGTTGGGGTGTCTATTCCGAAAGCTGATCTTAACATATGGAAGTGTGGGTTGGGTTAGAATAACAACAACCGTACTTTATTTTTTTATGCGGGGAGGTCCATGCTACTACCGGGCAACGCCAGTTAACGAGCTCTGCTAGTAATTAATATAACTTAAAAATCGGACTTGAAGAATGATAAATAAAAAAAGTAAACAAGTAAAATGAAAATAGAGCACAAATAAAACGAAACTAATTAATGTAAGTTTAAAATAAATTTAGTATGACCATAATCTTTCAAACGAAAAGGAACAGCAGAGCGTGTCGGTTACATGAACCATGTGAGTTGTCCAAAATGCTGTGTTTATAAGTTTTTAAGGTAAACATCTGATGAGAACGTGATTAAATATGCAGCAATAACATAATTTTGAAGAATTGTTAGTCGCAATCCAAACAATATTGTGATGAATACTTTTTGAAAAGTAATGTGACCAACTGAGAAAATTTGATATTTGAAACTTTTTTATATTACTATATATATATATATATATATATATATATATATATATATATATAATGTAATATAAAATAATATAAAAATGTGGATGACTATATATATCTATGGTTATATATATATGTGTGTGTATATGACTATATATATATGACTATATATATGTGTATGTGACTATATATGTGTGTGTATGTATATAACTATATATATGTGTGCATGACTATATATATATAACTATATACATATGTATGTGACTATATATATGTGTGTGTGTATGTATATAACTATATATGTGTGCATGACTATATATATATGACTATATATATGACTATCTATATATATATATATGACTATATATATATGACTATCTATATATATATATATGACTATCTCTCTCTATATATATATGACTATCTATCTATCTATATATATATGAATATCTATCTATCTATCTATATATATATATATATGTATATATATATATATAGAGAGAGGGGGGGATTGACACACATATATATAGAGGTCGGTAGTTGATTGTAAAAGAGTATTTTGCAGACATCGCGCGTAGAGCTGCTTTCTTTCGTTTTCCTCCCTATATGATCAATTATTTGACCCCAAATTCGATTTTGTTCATGCCGAATTCACATTTAAATCATAATTCTCTATTCTCTTGAATGCTCTTCCAATGTGAATTTTGTGTTCTTCCACATTTCCAAATTTTATCAGAATGTCATCTAAGTTTGTCATTGCAAAATCCAGATTAGCTAGCATCATGTACATAATTTGTTGAAATAAATCCAGGCCTATTTCCACAACGAAAGGCAACTGATTTGAGAGAAAATAATCCTATATAAGTGTTTATATAACAATTACTTATCAAATGAATTGCAGTATCCTTCTTTGTGGATTCGTTGCAATCTTTGTACTTGAGCAATATTTTTCTTTTCTATACTTAAATTGTCTCGTTTTATAGTAAGTGACCTTTAACATTCTGTTGTAACAATTTATAACGTTATTTCCGTACACTGAAATTATTTTCGAACATATTTTTTTTTAATATTTTGCTGCAGTTTATCCCTGAACAAAAAATTAGACGCTTAAGCATAGTTTCCTTAATTTCTTTTATTTTAAATAATTCACAATAAAATTTACTTTTCTGGCGTATGTAATAAAGTCCTTGTTTTTTTCTTTGACATTTAAACATTTATTACGTGTGTAGAAACAAACTGCTCACTAAATATTTTTGACAACATTTCAATTGTTTCTTCAAACGAAATGTCCTATGTTTTTTTTCCGGCAGTATAAAATTCGTGTACTTCGTGCTTTCCTGGATGTCTAATTTATGTAATAACATTTTTTTTTCTTCGTTAGACCACAACCGACATATTTTCCAAAAAAATGCTTTCGTGTCATTTGAAGTAGGCTGAAAAAGTTACACCGTCCATCGGTTTGTAATAGAATTCCGAGAGAGAATTAAAAATCCCTTCGTTTGATAAATAAATCCTGTGCCTTTTGTGTTCTGTGCTTGCTTTATTAATACATTTTGCAAAGTTTTTTGTTTTGATTGTTGTTGTTGTTTTTTTTTTTAGTCTAAATGTTGCTCTTGTTGTTGTTGCGATTTAATTTGTTGCTCTTGGTTTTGTAAATGCAAAAATTCGATTCATTTTTTAATTAATTTATTCTGTTCTTTGTACTGGTTTCGTTTTTTTTTGTAACACAAATTCCATCAATGGTAGAACACACAGTTTTCACAAATCCCATCAATGTTCTGTGATAATTTCTAAGATTAGGCAGACATAAACAGTAAACTATCAAATAATATCGACGACTAACACACACATGCACACACACATACACATATACACACACATATATATGTATACACACGCATTTATATGCATATATATATATATATATATATACATATATATATATATATATATATATATATATATATATATATATATATATATATGAACTTGGTATATTTAGGCAGCATTTTTTCGTTCAAGCAAATATTATTAAATGCAACGGAGACACTTTGCTTTATGATTCTTTTTCTTAATTTTTCTATTTTCCGTATAATCTTTTTTGTATTAAAGTGTCGTGAGCGCTTTCGATTCGTCCACGAATCATCATCAAGTGTTGAAGTAAATGTCTGAAGGAGGGAAAATGAGAATTAAAAGTGAAAACTAAAATATATAGTAAACGGCGATAAGTTAAAATATATAGTAAACGGCGATAAGTTAAAATATATAGTAAACGGCGATAAGTTAAAATATAGAGAGTCGATGACAAGTCGATTAAAACATAGGTCGAGTATTAAAATCAGCAAGTTTGTGGACACCGTTAACAAAGTCCGTCCAATGCGAAATAGGCAAGACATTTTAGAACGTTACTACTTTTCTCGAATGCGATATCATATATTTTATATATATTTAAAGTGGGGTTAAAGGTGCTAATATATGACGCTTCAAGAATTTTTAATTTTTTTAAATATTATTTTCACCTGATGATGATTCGTGGACGAATCGAAAGCGCTCGTGACAGTAACAGCTATGGAACTTTTATTAATATTTTTGATTTTGATACAAAAAAGAGTATATGGAAAATCTGAAATATTATATCTAGTCATAACATTTCATGTGGGCGTATGAAATAATAATAATAATAATAATAATAATAATAATAATAATAAAGATATATTATATATATATATTATGTTATGCATATATATTATACTCTTAAAATAAAACGTTCCAGATTTGTATTCAACTATAAATATTAATGACACACAGTTATTAAGATAGCTCGATAGTTCAATAATGGAGTTATAAATAGTGTTATAATAAATCGTTTCATGGGAAAGAAACACTTCTTTTTATGGTCATCTTAAAAGTTAATTTTTATTTTTTATTTTATAAGCGTACAATCGTTTCGGCCGTTTACTGATACTTTTGTATCTAATTCTCTGGATATATGTTTTTGTATGATTATTATCAGTGTGGCATTCATCACACACACACACACACACACACACACACATATATATATATATATATATATATTGAGAGAGAGAAAGAAAGAAGGGAGGAAGAGGATTGAGAAGTGATGATTGTTTGCATAATCACCGTGCAATCGGCAACGATTGTACGATTTATTGCAATTAATATTGCAGCCGTCATATGGCAGGTATGGCCATTGACGTCATTGCTTCTGATGAGGAGATGAAATCGATGCCACAGGTAAGCGACCATTTTGAAACTGCAGCAAAATTATGAAGTAAAATAAGATTCAAGCCAACAAGAGCAACAATTATAACAATTATAACTACTTAATAAGAAAGTGTAAATATACCAATCATGAAGGCCGACACCTACGCAACACACACACACACACTCAGACGTATCTATATACAGCGTGACCCCCCCCAAAAAAAGCTAAATGGAGGCTATCTAGAACATATGCTGTAGAACGGAGAAAAAAGGCTAAAGACCCTTGTGTTTTTGATGTGATGTTTTGAATATAATAAACTAGTTATGACCAAAGTTTCATTTCATCCGGACAAAACACTAAGAAACGTGGCCTAATTAGAGTTGGGGGCCGTTTTTTGGGTCACCATGTGTGTGTGTGTGTGTGTGTGTGTGTGTGTGTGTGTGTGTGCGTGCGTGCGTGCGTGCGTGCGTGCGTGCGTGCGTGCGTGCGTGTGTGTGTGTGTGTCGTTTATCATATCGTCAGCTAAAAGTAAAAACTACTCGTAAACTATTCAATACATTGGCACTAAGGGTTGGCAAAATAAATAAACAAATGGAACGCAGCCATACAACAACACTTAAAAAGACTCGACTGTCTTAATATCGTAGTAAATAATAAATATACACCACGATACCGACATGAAAAGCTTAAAAATAAAAACACAAATATCCCACAAATAAATGTGATTTACAAAACTGGTCACATTTTAAACTGTCAAGCATAAGCACTAACAACTTATTAGCTGTTTAGCAATCATAGTTTTAAATTGTGCATGCATTTAGCACGTGCACATGGCAACATCTCAATATTACATTACATCAATTTTAAAGTCATAAGTCAAAAAAACAATCAACAGTAACGATGTAAAGATGCTAAACTTACGGATGGTATGATGAATCAAATCAATGGAACAAATGGTATGAGGAATCAAATCAATGGAACAATGGTATGAGGAATCAAATCAATGGAACAAATGGTATGAGGAATCAAATCAATTGAACAAATGGTATGAGGAATCAAATCAATGGAACAAATGGTATGAGGAATCAAATCAATTGAACAAATGGTATGATGAATCAAATCAATGGAACAAATGGTATGAGGAATCAAATCAATTGAACAAATGGTATGAGGAATCAAATCAATGGAACAAATGGTATGAGGAATCAAATCAATGGAACAAATGGTATGAGGAATCAAATCAATGGAACAAATGGTATGAGGAATCAAATCAGTGGAACAAATGGTATGAGGAATGAAATCAATGGAACAAATGGTATGATGAATAAAATCAATGGAACAAATGGTATGAGGAATCAAATCAATGGAACAAATTGGTATGAGGAATCAAATCAATTGAACAAATGGTATGAGGAATCAAAATGGAACAAATGGTATGAGGAATCAAAATGGAACAAATAGTATGAGGAATCAAATCAATGGAACAAATGGTATGAGGAATCAAAATGGAACAAATGGTATGAGGAATCAAAATGGAACAAATGGTATGAGGAATCAAAATGGAACAAATGGTATGAGGAATCAAATCAATTGAACAAATGGTATGAGGAATCAAAATGGAACAAATGGTATGAGGAATCAAAATGGAACAAATAGTATGAGGAATCAAATCAATGGAACAAATTGTATGATGAATCAAATCAACGGAACAAATGGTATGAGGAATCAAATCAATGGAACAAATGGTATGATGAATCAAATCAACGGAACAAATGGTATGAGGAATCAAACCAATGGAACGAATGGTATGATGAATCAAATAAATGGAACAAATGGTATGGGGAATCAAATCAATGGAACAAATGGTATGAGGAATGAAATCAATGGAACAAATGGTATGATGAATCAAATCAATGGAACAAATGGTATGAAGAATCAAATCAATTGAACAAATGGTATGATGAATCAAATCAATGGAACAAATGGTATGATGAATCAAATCAATGGAACAAATGGTATGAGGAATCAAATCAATGGAACAAATGGTATGAGGAATCAAAATGGAACAAATGGTATGAGGAATCAAAATGGAACAAATGGTATGAGGAATCAAAATGGAACAAATGGTATGATGAATCAAATCAATTGAACAAATGGTATGAGGAATCAAATCAATGGAACAAATGGTATGAGGAATCAAAATGGAACAAATGGTATGAGGAATAAAAATGGAACAAATGGTATGAGGAATCAAAATGGAACAAATAGTATGAGGAATCAAATCAATGGAACAAATTGTATGATGAATCAAATCAATGGAACAAATGCTATGAGGAATCAAATCAATGGAACAAATGGTATGAGGAATCAAATCAATGGAACAAATGGTATGAGGAATCAAATCAATGAAACAAATGGTATGATGAATCAAATCAATGGAACAAATGGTATGAGGAATCAAATCAATTGAACAAATGGTATGAGGAATCATATCAATGGAACAAATGGTATGATGAATCAAATCAATGGAACAAATGGTATGATGAATCAGATCAATGGAACAAATGGTATGAGGAATCAAATCAATGGAACAAATGGTATAAAGAATCAAATCAATGGAACAAATGGTACGAGGAATCAAATCAATGGAACAAAAAGCTCATGAAACTTACATGATTTTGACCGAAATCCTAAATGTAATACTCGGAAAATTTGAACACAAGGGACTCATTTATATGTAATATATAATAATAATATATAAGTAATATATATGTTGTATAATAATATATAAGTAATATATATGTTGTCATTCTGTGGACGCTCGGAGTAAATGAAGACGCTCTGATATTATGTTGGCTTTTTTGTTACAACGGCAAAAGTATTTATCTGAGCTAACAAAGACGCCTGGCGTAGCCCGGCGTAGCCCGGTCTTAAAGTACGCTTAAATTTGATATTTTAATCTTTGCAGATTCGATTTTTATAAATTATAAAGTTGCGATTTCCAAAATTAAAAATATATCTATGCTTGGGTGTATCAGCTTGAATCTAAACCGAAACTAAAACTTATGAAAAATATATATGCGGATAGTTATATAACTCTAGTTCATTAAGCTATAATCGAAACCAAAACAAAAAGTTATGAAGAATTATTGATAAAATTATTTATATAGAAAAACAGATTACTGAAGTGTCCTCAATTATAATTGAAACCAAAACCAAAGCTTATGAAGAACTCTTGGTAAATTTATTTATTATAAGAAATAGAAGTCGATAACAGTTAAACGACAGTCACTCGGATGTTAGCGTGACACACAAAATAAATAACACACACGCTATCCCATTAATATATAGATGATTATTTTCTTATTATTATCATTATTATTATTATTATTATCATCATCATTATTATTATCATCATCATCATTATTATCATCATCTTTATTATCATCATCTTTATTATCATCATCATTATTATTATTATTATCATTATTATTATCATTATTATTATCATCATTATTATTATCATTATTATTATCATTATTATTATCATTATTATTCTTCTTATTGTTGTTGTTGTAAAAATTTAATTTTAATAATCTAACTTTTCTGTGCTTTTCTCGAAGGGTTCTGTTTCATCGATTTTTCATCAATCGATTTCACTGTGGCTGAAAGCAGACAACAGTTCATTGATATTTTCTTTTCAATACAAATTAACATCTAATTAAATCTGATAAAATCTAGAAGCGAAAAAAGTTTTCAAATTCCAAGCGTCAAACAAATTTTATTTATATCTTGTTTTCAACTTCGACGAGGAAGTTCTCTTTTATGTTAGCTACGAAGAAAAACTGCGAAAGATAAATTGGAAGGAAACAAAACAATTCCATCTTCAGATAGAATGCGGCAGAAAACTCTTCTGCATTTTAGTGCGTGTAGAATGTTGTTGTTGTTATTTCTCTTATTATTTTTGTTGCATTTATTTGTTATTGTTTACCTTGTTAAATCTCTGCTCCACAAGGATCTGTAGAACTAAAGGCAAAATGCATTCGAACATTTTATATTATAGTTTATTTGGCCATCTTCGTCAAACATCTAATATTAAACAAGATGTTAGGTAGTTCGATTATGTACTCATTTTAATTGTGTATATTGTATTGTTAGTATCATTCCTAAGGCTGGATTATTTGGCTTATACAGACTACAGTGCTTACTTTTAGTGTTATTCACACAACGTTTCGGCCGATGTAATCTCCACTCTTCTTCAGGTGTATCTTGTCGAACTCGGGAATCTTTCTGTCAAACTCGAGAATATGCACAGACTTTCGAACGGAACTATTTATTTAATTCACAGAGGTGACATACTCTTGTCCTGTCAGCCATGACCGAGTCTTAAGTGATTCGCAATTATATTCTTTTTTATCGCCCGTACTAAGGATTCAACTTTCAACTTCTGGAAGCATGTCACTTACAACTGAATTGAACTTGGTATTTTATCCGTTATACCACGGGTCCACATCTATAAATTCGGAAACATACTACGGAGGCTGTCATTAAATTTTAAACCAGGTTGTAGAATTAAAGACAATCTATCTCTGACCAGGTTTTTATTTATCCTTCTTTCTCTCAAACATGTAGAATAAAAAACTCCTATTCTAACATTCATATTATACTTTATTAAGCATCATCCTTAAACAATAACCGAGGTGTTAGTAATTGAAATTAAGTCCATGTGTCTGGGTTTGAGAAATCAGAATAGGCAATAATATTCAAAGTACGTACGTAAGAAGTAAGAATTAGTTTGTAAGGCTGATAGCACTCATATAATCTGCATATAAGTGTGTGTTTGTCAGAATTATATTGAGAGTAGGTCCACGTGCAGAGTATATATATGTATATATATATATATATATATATATATATATATATATATATATATCTTCCTTCAGTCTTGACAAACTATGGATACCCACTGTAAGGGTGCCTGCACGTGAAATTATTGTGGCAAGACTTGCGCCTAGAATTGCCCATAAAGTCTGGCTACATAATCTAAAGGGTGTCCACAAAGTGTGGCTACATAATCTAAAGGGTGCCCACAAAGTCTGGATACATAATCTAAAGGGTGTCCACAAAGTGTGGCTACATTAAGTAGCCAAACTTTGTGGACACCCTGTGTTTGTATATATATATAATATATATATTATATACACACGTGTGTGTGTGTGTGTGTGTAAAACAGGTAATAGTATATATGTGTGTGTATGTGTGTGTGCGTGTGTGTTTGTGTAAAACGGGTAATGATAAAAACGTATTCAAAATGTATTATTACTCTTAACATCTAAGATTGGCACTATAGACACTTTATAACAAGCAGTCACACTATGAATAAAGCGATTTTCCGGACTCTGCTGTTGAATACTATATGCGTCAGCTTATTTAATATGTCCTGCTGATTCGACATTATATAGAGTTTCAATTCTCTTTTTTCGCATGATGTTTGTCCTAAGGGTTGAATTTTTAAATTATTAATTCGGATTCAAGCAAATTGCTCATGACACACAGAAGGCTAATTCGCCTGTATTGAGATGCTGAAGACCAATCTCCAGTATTTTAAAATCTGGGCAAACTAATAAATTTTTCAAATGTGTTGGGAAGCATCGATGGAACCATTCTGCAAGAAAGGGTGCTACTTCCGGTTGCAGCTTTTTTAGTACTATAACTTGAATATTGTTAGAAAAAGTTGCTTTGTTGGCGTCGAGATTCTTGGTGAGTGTCACAACATTATTAAATGGTATATGAATGTCGCTGAAATTAAGTGGAAATTCTGGAGAAAGATGACTTTGATTGCATAGAGTTGAGTTTAATGCATGGTTCCTGGCAAACACTTTGACGGTCGAGATGGATGACTCGCATCTGTTCAAAACATTTAAGATATTAACATTATCATTGTCGGGGGACAGTAGAGGGCAGATATACATGCTGTCTTGTGAGTAAGTGCTTCTCTAAAGCATGCTTAAGGATGATTGTGGACTTCTTTGAGATAGTATTGCCGCAAAGAAGCTATCCCTGATGCTGGCACATATTCCATGCCAGTAGCGATGTTGAGAGTCGGATTTGGATGTGAAGTTAAAATCGCATTTGATGGAGAAATCTGCTAAGGAAGCATTTGAGTTAATGCCAGTTTCACACTAGAACAACGGGTCATGTTTGTTTGTTTTTTTTGTTAATTGTATTCCAACGTCTGCAAAGTAGGAATGTGGACCTCTGATGTAATAGAGAAAGAGACGTAATAGAGTTAATAATGTTGGCAGTTGTGGTCCTTGTTTTTCTCGCATTTTATTTGTTTAAATGCTTCATAGTTAAGTTAACTTAAGTTAAGTGTTTAAATGCTTCATAGTTAAGTTAACTTAAGTGTTTAAATGCTTCATAGTTACGTTTAGAAGTTTGTAGAGGAAGTCAGAGTTGTTTAGAGTTGATGGAAAACGTGAAAGAATATAGGAACGGATGAGAAAGCGAGGAAGGAAAACTTTTGTAGACCAATGAAAAAATCCGTAGCAGTTCCCACGGATATAGCATCGAGAGGACCCAGAAACTACCAGAGGGATCAGACTCTAGTCTATCAATGCAGCAGCTCAAGAATTTTGCATCTGCTGATAGGACAGCCTCCTTAGTAGTTACTCCCATGTTCGCGTCCTTTACTACCAAACAGATAATGCCAGTTCAGGAAGACGTTTACCCCCAACATCTTTATTAGTGACATGGCAAATGGAGAATGAAAAAAGTTTTTAGTCTTCTCTACCCACTGCTGGCACTAAACAGCCGATCGAGTACGGTTTTCTTCTTCTTTCTCAGAAACATCGCTAATTCGTTTGAGATGATGAATGACGGACAAAACGGAAAGCGAAAGTTAACAATGCATCCGCAATGCCTTACATAAATAAGGAAAAGAAATAAAAAATCAAAACAAAATAAAGGTGATGAGAAAAGAAGATTAAAGAATGAAAATGAAAAAAAGAGACAAGAAAAAATAAAGTGGAAAGAAAAAATAAAGACAAAATAAAGGAAAATGGTTTGAATGAAGTTAGTGATTCATAATTTTGTCAATATTGAGTCGGTTTGCTGATACCGTAGTCCGTTATGTGTAATTATTGTTTTCGAATGCATAACAAGGCGTCCATATTGGAAATGAGCTTTGAATCTAAACGCCCCAAGTTAATTGCTTTATTGCCTTAAGAGTTGAAGAAAAAAGAAATCCAACTTGAAAAGGGTGTTTCAATATATAGTAAAAGCTCAAGCAGCTAAAAAAAACGTCGCAAGCAAAAATAGCATAGAATTCAATTATCTATCGATTTGTATGCGTTTAACTTACTGAAACTGTTTGAATTTTATTTTTAATAAAATTTGTTTGTGTTCATGTGACTTATCGTAACACTGAAACGAAAATGGTTGACTACGTAATGACTAAGCTTCGATTGAAACTATGCTGAAATCTAGTAAAACAAACTACTAACCCCATCACTAATCCTAAATCTGATAGCAGCCTCTCCAAACAAAGTCTTAGTAAAACCACATTTAATCGCCCAAGTTTAGCAAGGTAAAACTATTATTTCGATCGCTACGTTGTTTTCTTGTGTCAAAACACACGATCATAGCACTACAATTCTGAAAAAAATATAGTTTCCACAGTTTAAAATATACTGGTCAGTAATGAATTTAATTGTATTTACTATGAATATTTGTTGTCCTTATTTTTTTCCATACGATGTCTCGACTGTTAACTATTCTGCACCTTTTACCCAATACGTTCTCAGCGTCAAATATCCTCGCAGAAATAACTCCCCATTCTTGGCAACCTTTAACTTTCCTGATTTCTGTTCGCTTTCTAAAAGTGTGAATGCATAGTTTGGCTAATTTATCTGTTTTGGTTGTTTTGGTTAACGCCATGTCAACCATTTTAGGTTGACATGGCGTTAACACACACACACACACACACACACAAACACACACACACACATATATATATATATATATATATATATATATATATATATATATAACTACTTCATTTACTCACATAAATTTAATATACGAAAGTATAGATTTATGCGTAAACTTTAAGTATTTACTTCAAAAGTGCTCAATACGTAGGTAGAGCTAGTTAGTAATTTATAAAATATATATGGCGATTAAGCTACACTGAATCTTCTGCGTTTCATCCACGATAGGATTCGTCAGGCTTCGTAAGCCTGACGAATCCTATAGTGGATGAAACGCAGAATATTCAGTGTAGCTTAATCGCCATATATATATATATATATATATATATATATATATATATATATATATATATATATATATATATATATATATATATATATATATATATATATATATATATATATATATATATATATTATTTTTAAATTCAAAACATATCGCTAAAACCAAAGCAAAACAAAATCTAAGTAAATCGCGATATATCCAGACAGTTGGCGAGATAGTCCAGGGGTAAGGGTTTAGGCTCATTACCGTTGGGTCCCGATTTCGAATCTCGCTAGATACAGCCACTCTGATGAGTCGTAGACGACGAAACACGTGTCAGTGGATAATTACATTTTAAAATAATATATATACCGCTCCCCATGTGGTGGTACCAAATTGGTTAAAAAGGGAAAATTATTCCCAACTCGCATTTAGGTAAAAATGCACTTTCGTAAATAATTGAATTAATTCAAAACATATCGCTAAAACCAAAACAAAACAAAACAACGTCTATATATATATATATATATATATATATATATATATATATATATATATATATGAGTTGGTGTTCCTGTTTGTTTGTTCACAATTGGATTAATATGTACAAATCATGTCTTACTTTACTCTCTCATTTATTTGTATATATAAACAATATATATGACAAATTCAATTTTTTTTTGGAGGGGGATTACATTAGAAACATAAAACGACAAATAAAAAACAAATCGAAAAGCCCCCCCCCCTAAAAAAGCAAATCTAAAATTTCCTTCATTTACAAAAATAGCCAGTAAAAAAGTGCCCTTACAAAAAATGATAGTAAATGTGTAGTTTAGCAGCGTAAATTATTTGACAGACAAAAAAGATGTAAAAACTATTTTTATATAAAACAAATTATTAGACCCAAAGGCTGAAATAAAACAAAACAAAAAATTAATTTTTATGTTTTTTTTATCATTTTTTTTTATTAGACTAAATGTGTGCGCCTTACCCGTTTAAAATTTGGCCTTTTTTAGGTTTGGCAGATTAGCTTTTTTAAGGCCAAATTTGCCTTTTTACGCTCTTTCATTACAAAAAAAATATGGCTGCCAAAAACATAGTTCATGAAAGAGTCTAAAAAGGCCAATCTACCAAACCTTAGAAAGACCAAATTTTAAAAGAAAAATATCGGCCTCAAATAATAAATATAAATGATAAAAAAATAAGAAAAATGATTTTTTTCTGGTTTCATTTCAGCCTTTGGGTCGAACAATGTGTTTTATATAAAATAGTTTTTATATTTTCTGTCTGGAAAATAATTTACGCCGCTAAACTGCACATTTACCAAAATAAAAAATAAATGCATGCATTAATGTTTATAAACGTTATTTTTTAGGTTCACAAAATCGTGAGTGATGTCTTCTGCCGAAATATCTGGTGGAGAGGGTATCAGATACTTCTTTTTGAGGGCGATTACATTTACATATTTTTATCCGTTCTTTTATTTTTGAAATTGTTGTGGGGGTATCCACGTTATGCATGATGAAAATGATTAGTATAGCAGGTGTGTTTCAAACGGAACTTCATGTCAACCCAGGCAATGCCGGGTACCCATGCTAATATAGATATAAAACTGGATCAAACAGAAACAAAACAATTTGTGATAAAGCTATGAGAAAAGCGACAAAAATATTGAATGACTAATCAAATTTTAAAAAACTTCAGGAAATTGAATATGGAAATCGTAATGCTTAATGAAACGCTGAAACAACTCTAAGAAAAATAGAAAACTGGAAGACACTGACGATGGAATAAATGTGTAATGTATATTTGTTTTACAAATGTAAGATGCTACATAAAACGCTTACACAGAAACCAAAATGTATCCAATACAACAGACGTAACAGAATTGACAACTAAAAGAACTACAAAAAAATACAAAAATATGCAAAGAAACTATCCCAAGCAACTATGCTAATATAAAAACATGCAAATAAACTATCCCAAGCAACTGTGCTAATATAAAAAATATGCAAAGAAACGACTCCAAGCAACTGTGCTAATATAAAAAAATATGCAAATAAACTATCCCAAGCAACTATGCTAATATAAAAAATATGCAAAGAAACGATCCCAAGCAACTGTGCTAATATAAAAAATATGCAAAGAAACGATCCCAAGCAACTGTGCTAATATAAAAAAATATGCAAATAAACTATCCCAAGCAACTGTGCTAATATAAAAAATATGCAAAGAAACGATCCCAAGCAACTGTGCTAATATAAAAAAAATATGCAAATAAACTATCCCAAGCAACTGTGCTAATACAAAAAATATGCAAATAAACTATCCCAAGCAACTATGCTAATGATCTGTGTACGAAAATGAGAACAGCACAACTATGACAACATATTTACCGCACTCTTACGAATAGTGGACTACTTCGCGAGGAAATGATGAAATTAATGGAAAAGATCAAATCGAAAGATTTTTATTAAAAGATACTGAAGTAGCCACAAAGCAGGAAAAAAGGATATAGCCATGGAATGGATTAACTTCAAGAAATTCTACGACCGAATCTCTCAAGCATAAATAAGATGATACCAAATATTTGACAGCTTTATTAATCTTATAAGGAAAGCGATGGGAACATCGATACTGAAAATGACAGCTGGAGTACAGCACCTAACAAATAAAAATGAAGAAATGCATATTCCAACTTTCAATCACCATTAATTTCTACCATGATGACAGTCAGCTACCTATTAAGAGAAATTAATGCCGGATACAAGTTTACACAGAACAAAAAATAAACCACCTGAAACTATATACAAAAAAGGTTAAAAATGGAAATACACATGAACTATATACAAAAAGGTTAAAAATGGAAATACACATAAACTATATACAAAAAGGTTAAAAATGGAAATACACATAAACTATATACAAAAAGGTTAAAAATGGAAATACACATAAACTATATACAAAAAGGTTAAAAATGGAAATACACATAAACTATATACAAAAAGGTTAAGAATGGAAATACACATAAATTATATACAAAAAGGTTAAAAATGGAAATACACATAAATTATATACAAAAAGGTTAAAAAATGGAAATAAACATAAATTATATACAAAAAGGTTAAAAATGGAAATACACATAAACTATATACAAAAAGGTTAAAAAATGGAAATAAACATAAATTATATACAAAAAGGTTAAAAATGGAAATACACATAAATTATATACAAAAAGGTTAAAAAATGGAAATAAACATAAATTATATACAAAAAGGTTAAAAATGGAAATACACATAAACTATATACAAAAAGGTTAAAAAATGGAGATACACATAAACTATATACAAAAAGGTTAAAAATGGAAATACACATAAATTATATACAAAGAGGTTAAAAAATGGAAATACGCATAAACTATATATAAAAAGGTTAAAAATGGAAATACACATAAATTATATACAAAAAGGTAAAAAATGGAAATACACATAAACTATATACAAAAATGGTTAAAAATGGAAATACACATAAATTATATACAAAAAGGTTACACAATGGAAATACACATAAACTATATACAAAAAGGTTAAAAAATGGAAGTACACATAAACTATATACAAAAATGTTAAAAAATGGAAATACACATAAATTATATACAAAAAGGTTAAAAAAATAGAAATACACATAAATTATATACAAAAAGGTTAAAAATGGAAATACACATAAATTATATATAAAAAGGTTAAAAAATGGAAATACACATAAACTATATACAAAAAGGTTAAAAAATTGAAATACACATAAATTATATACAAAAAGGTTAAAAAATGGAAATACACATAAATTATATACAAAAAGGTTAAAAAATGGAAATACACATAAACTATATACAAAAAGGTTAAAAAATGGAAATACACATAAATTATATACAAAAAGGTAAAAAATGGAAATACACATAAACTATATACAAAAAGGTTAAAAATGGAAATACACATAAACTATATACAAAAAGGTAAAAAATGGAAATACACATAAACTATATACAAAAAGGTTAAAAATGGAAATACACATAAATTATATACAAAAAGGTTAAAAATGGAAATACACATAAACTATATACAAAAAGGTTAAAAATGGAAATACACATAAATTATATACAAAAAGGTTAAAAATGGAAATACACATAAACTATATACAAAAAGGTAAAAAATGGAAATACACATAAATTATATACAAAAAGGTTAAAAATGGAAATACACATAAACTATATACAAAAAGGTTAAAAAATGGAAATACACATCAATTATATACAAAAAGGTAAAAAATGGAAATACACATAAAGTATATACAAAAAGGTTAAAAATGGAAATACACATAAACTATATACAAAAAGGTTAAAAAATGTCAAATACACATAAACTATATACAAAAAGGTTAAACATGGAAATACACATAAACTATATACAAAAAGGTTAAAAACGGAAATACACATAAACTATATACAAAAAGGTAAAAAATGGAAATACACATAAACTATATACAAAAAGGTTAAAAATGGAAATACACATAAATTACATACAAAAAGGTAAAAAATGGAAATACACATAAACTATATACAAAAAGGTTAAAAATGGAAATACACATAAATTATATACAAAAAGGTTAAAAATGGAAATACACATAAATTATATACAAAAAGGTAAAAAATGGAAATACACATAAATTATATACAAAAAGGTTAAAAATGTCAAATACACATAAATTGTATACAAAAAGGTTAAAAAATGGAAATACACATAAACTATATACAAAAAGGTTAAAAATGGAAATACACATAAACTATATACAAAAAGGTTAAAAATGGAAATACACATAAATTATATACAAAAAGGTTAAAAATTGAAATACACATAAATTATATACAAAAAGGTTAAAAATGGAAATACACATAAACTATATACAAAAAGGTTAAAAATGGAAATACACATAAATTGTATACAAAAAGGTTAAAAAATGCAAATACACATAAATTATATACAAAAAGGTTAAAAATGGAAATACACATAAATTATATACAAAAAGGTTAAAAAATGGAAATACACATAAATTATATACAAAAAGGTAAAAAATGGAAATACACATAAATTATATACAAAAAGGTTAAAAAATGGAAATACACATAAACTATATACAAAAAGGTTAAAAATGTCAAATACACATAAATTATATACAAAAAGGTTAAAAAATGGAAATACACATAAATTATATACAAAAAGGTTAAAAATGGAAATACACATAAATTATATACAAAAAGGTTAAAAATGGAAATACACATAAATTATATACAAAAAGGTAAACAATGGAAATACACATAAACTATATACAAAAAGGTTAAAAAATGGAAATACACATTAATTCAATACAAAAAGGTTAAAAAATGGAAATACACATAAACTATATACAAAAAGGTAAAAAATGGAAATACACATAAACTATATACAAAAAGGTAAAAAATGGAAATACACATTAACTATATACAAAAAGGTTAAAAATGGAAATACACATAAACTATATACAAAAAGGTTAAAAATGGAAATACACATAAACTATATACAAAAAGGTTAAAAATGGAAATACACATAAATTATATACAAAAAGGTAAAAAATGGAAATACACATAAACTATATACAAAAAGGTTAAAAATGGAAATACACATAAATTATATACAAAAAGGTTAAAAATGGAAATACACATGAATTATATACAAAAAGGTTCAAAATGGCAATACACATAAACTATATACAAAAAGGTTAAAAATGGAAATACACATAAATTGTATACAAAAAGGTTAAAAAATGCAAATACACATAAATTATATACAAAAAGGTTAAAAATGGAAATACACATAAATTATATACAAAAAGGTTAAAAAATGGAAATACACATAAATTATATACAAAAAGGTAAAAAATGGAAATACACATAAATTATATACAAAAAGGTAAAAAATGGAAATACACATAAACTATATACAAAAAGGTTAAAAATGTCAAATACACATAAATTATATACAAAAAGGTTAAAAAATGGAAATACACATAAATTATATACAAAAAGGTTAAAAATGGAAATACACATACATTATATACAAAAAGGTTAAAAATGGAAATACACATAAATTATATACAAAAAGGTAAAAAATGGAAATACACATAAACTATATACAAAAAGGTTAAAAAATGGAAATACACATTAATTCAATACAAAAAGGTTAAAAAATGGAAATACACATAAACTATATACAAAAAGGTAAAAAATGGAAATACACATAAATTATATACAAAAAGGTTAAAAATGGAAATACACATAAACTATATACAAAAAGGTTAAAAAAAGGAAATACACACAAATTATATACAAAAAGGAAAAAAATGGAAATACACATAAACTATATATAAAAAGGTTAAAAAATGGAAATACACATAAATTATATACAAAAAGGTTAAAAATGGAAATACACATAAACTATATACAAAAAGGTTAAAAAATTGAAATACACATAAATTATATACAAAAAGGTTAAAAATGGAAATACACATAAACTATATACAAAAAGGTTAAAAAAAGGAAATACACACAAATTATATACAAAAAGGTTAAAAAATGGAAATACGCATAAACTATATATAAAAAGGTTAAAAATGGAAATACACATAAATTATATACAAAAAGGTAAAAAATGGAAATACACATAAACTATATACAAAAAGGTTAAAAATGGAAATACACATAAATTATATACAAAAAGGTTACACAATGGAAATACACATAAACTATATACAAAAAGGTTAAAAAATGGAAGTACACATAAACTATATACAAAAATGTTAAAAAATGGAAATACACATAAATTATATACAAAAAGGTTAAAAAATGGAAATACACATAAATTATATACAAAAAGGTTAAAAATGGAAATACACATAAATTATATACAAAAAGGTTAAAAAATTGAAATACACATAAACTATATACAAAAAGGTTAAAAAATGGAAATACACATAAATTATATACAAAAAGGTTAAAAAATGGAAATACACATAAACTATATACAAAAAGGTTAAAAAATGGAAATACACATAAATTATATACAAAAAGGTAAAAAATGGAAATACACATAAACTATATACAAAAAGGTTAAAAATTGAAATACACATAAACTATATACAAAAAGGTAAAAAATTGAAATACACATAAACTATATACAAAAATGTTAAAAATGGAAATACACATAAATTATATACAAAAAGGTTAAAAATGGAAATACACATAAACTATATACAAAAAGGTTAAAAATGGAAATACACATAAATTATATACAAAAAGGTAAAAAATGGAAATACACATAAACTATATACAAAAAGGTAAAAAATGGAAATACACATAAATTACATACAAAAAGGTTAAAAATGGAAATACACATAAAGTATATACAAAAAGGTTAAAAATGGAAATACACATAAACTATATACAAAAAGGTTAAAAAATGTCAAATACACATAAACTATATACAAAAAGGTTAAACATGGAAATACACATAAACTATATACAAAAAGGTAAAAAATGGAAATACACATAAACTATATACAAAAAGGTAAAAAATGGAAATACACATAAACTATATACAAAAAGGTTAAAAAATGGAAATACACATAAATTATATACAAAAAGGTAAAAAATGGAAATACACATAAACTATATACAAAAAGGTTAAAAAATGGAAATACACATAAATTATATACAAAAAGGTTAAAAATGGAAATACACATAAATTATATACAAAAAGGTAAAAAATGGAAATACACATAAACTATATACAAAAAGGTTAAAAATGTCAAATACACATAAATTATATACAAAAAGGTTAAAAAATGGAAATACACATAAATTATATACAAAAAGGTTAAAAATGGAAATACAAATAAATTATATACAAAAAGGTAAAAAATGGAAATACACATAAACTATATACAAAAAGGTTAAAAATGTCAAATACACATAAATTATATACAAAAAGGTTAAAAAATGGAAATACACATAAATTATATACAAAAAGGTTAAAAATGGAAATACACATAAATTATATACAAAAAGGTTAAAAATGGAAATACACATAAATTATATACAAAAAGGTAAAAAATGGATATACACATAAACTATATTCAAAAAGGTTAAAAAATGGAAATACACATTAATTCAATACAAAAAGGTTAAAAAATGGAAATACACATAAACTATATACAAAAAGGTAAAAAATTGAAATACACATAAATTATATACAAAAAGGTTAAAAAATGGAAATACACATAAATTATATACAAAAAGGTTAAAAAATGGAAATACACATAAATTATATACAAAAAGGTAAAAAATGGAAATACACATAAATTATATACAAAAAGGTAAAAAATGGAAATACACATAAACTATATACAAAAAGGTTAAAAATGTCAAATACACATAAATTATATACAAAAAGGTTAAAAAATGGAAATACACATAAATTATATACAAAAAGGTTAAAAATGGAAATACACATAAATTATATACAAAAAGGTTAAAAATGGAAATACACATAAATTATATACAAAAAGGTAAAAAATGGAAATACACATAAACTATATACAAAAAGGTTAAAAAATGGAAATACACATTAATTCAATACAAAAAGGTTAAAAAATGGAAATACACATAAACTATATACAAAAAGGTAAAAAATGGAAATACACATAAATTATATACAAAAAGGTTAAAAATGGAAATACACATAAACTATATACAAAAAGGTTAAAAAAAGGAAATACACACAAATTATATACAAAAAGGTTAAAAAATGGAAATACACATAAACTATATACAAAAAGGTTAAAAAATTGAAATACACATAAATTATATACAAAAAGGAAAAAAATGGAAATACACATAAACTATATATAAAAAGGTTAAAAAATGGAAATACACATAAATTATATACAAAAAGGTTAAAAATGGAAATACACATAAACTATATACAAAAAGGTTAAAAAATTGAAATACACATAAATTATATACAAAAAGGAAAAAAATGGAAATACACATAAACTATATACAAAAAGGTAAAAAATGGAAATACACATAAACTATATACAAAAAGGTTAAAAAATGGAAATACACATTAATTCAATTCAAAAAGGTTAAAAAATGGAAATACACATAAACTATATACAAAAAGGTAAAAAATAGAAATACACATAAATTATATACAAAAAGGTTAAAAAATGGAAATACACATAAACTATATACAAAAAGGTTAAAAAATGGAAATACACATAAACTATATACAAAAAGGTTAAAAAATGGAAATACACATAAATTATATACAAAAAGGTAAAAAATGGAAATACACATAAACTATATACAAAAAGGTTAAAAAATGGAAATACACATAAATTATATACAAAAAGATTAAAAATGGAAATACACATAAGGTATATACAAAAAGGTTAAAAATGGAAATACACACAAATTATATACAAAAAGGTTAAAAAATGGAAATACATATAAATTATATACAAAAAGGTTAAAAAATGGAAATACACATAAATTATATACAAAAAGGTTAAAAATGGAAATACATATAAATTATATACAAAAAGGTTAAAAAATGGAAATACACATAAATTATATACAAAAAGGTAAAAAAAATGGAAATACACATAAACTATATACAAAAAGGTTAAAAAATGGAAATACACATAAATTATATACAAAAAGGTTAAAAAATGGAAATACACATAAATTATATACAAAAAGGTTAAAAAATGGAAATACACATAAATTATATAAAAAAGGGTTAAAAATGGAAATACACATAAACTATATACAAAAAGGTTAAAAAATGGAAATACACATTAATTCAATACAAAAAGGTTAAAAAATTGAAATACACATAAACTATATACAAAAAGGTTAAAAAATTGAAATACACATAAATTATATACAAAAAGCTAAAAATGGAAACACACATAAACTATATATAAAAAGGTTAAAAATGGAAATACACATAAACTATATACAAAAAGGTTAAAAATGGAAATACACATTAACTATATACAAAAAGGTTAAAAAATCGAAATACACAGAAACTATATACAAAAAGGTTAAAAAATGGAAATACACATAAACTATATACAAAAAGGTAAAACATGGAAATACACATAAACTAGATATAAAAAGGTTGAAAATTGAAATACACATAAACTATATATAAAAAGGTTAAAAATGGAAATACACATAAATTATATACAAAAAGGTTAAAAAATGGAAATATACAAAAATTATATACAAAAAGGTAAAAAATGGAAATACACATAAACTATATACAAAAAGGTTAAAAAATGGAAATACACATAAATTATATACAAAAAGGTAAAAAATGGAAATACACATAAACTATATACAAAAAGGTTAAAAAATGGAAATACACATGAACTATATACAAAAAGGTTAAAAATGGAAATACACATAAACTATATACAAAAAGGATAAAAATTGAAATATGCATAAACTATATACAAAAAGGTTAATAAATGGAAATACACATAAACTATATACAAAAAGGTTAAAAATTGAAATACACATAAACTATATACAAAAAGGTTAAAAAATTGAAATACACATAAACTATATACAAAAAGGTTAAAATGGAAATACACATAAACATATACTCCAACCAGGGCATTCAGTTTGATATCGCAATGGAAACATGTGCAGAGATAGAAATAAAAAGATGTGGAAACAACAAAGAGCAAGAGACGCGTTTAGCGAAATTGAAAACTTCAAATAATTAACATTTTTGGGAGCAGATAACATTTAATCTACAGAAATAAAAAACAAAAATGAAAAACTTACCTGAAAAACTAAAACAGAAAAAATAATATAGTAGACATTTATTAAAAGCAAGAAACACCTGAGCAGTATCACTAATAAGATATTCTGGACCATTCATAAGCTGATATTGTCATTTTGTAATCACGATGTCAAACTAGGAAATTAAAAATCATATACTACTATATACACTACACACGATAACACCGGCCGATTCTACGTGAAAGAGGGCAAAGAGGGAAAAGGTAAGTAGAATGCATGAAAGTTGTAGCAAAATACATAAACCAAAACACGGAAAGGTTGATCGCCGCAGTAAAAGGCGCCGTCATAATGAACGATTCAAGAAACAGTAAAACTAGAAACAAAAAGACAAAAAAGAAAAGTGACAAAAGGAACAGCTGTACGGATGATTGATGAGAATGACAAAAGACCCACGAAAACATTTTAACAGCGAGACGGAATCGCTATTGACAGCTCTACAGATCAATGCGATCAGGACTAACTACATTAAAATTAGAATAGTTCAAGCACAGAAAAACAGTAAATATAGATTCTGTCGACAAAGAGAATAAATGATAAATCACATAAGTGAATGCATAAAACGACTAAAAATACAAGAACAGACATGACAACATAAGAAGAACAATCCACTGGATCTATGACTGCAATTTAAACATGTAGACAAGTGATAAAGACATAAACCGGAAGCAGTACTGAGAAGTACAAAAAGTAGAAAATTAACGTACAAACGGATAGACTCATCTAAGTAAAGAAACCGGATGCCATTAAAGTAGACAAGAAGAGAAAAGATTGTCAAATTGTGGATTTTGTCGTCTTAGCAGAGAATAAGTTGCAGATGAAACAGAAAAACAAAGATACACGGAATTTACCAGTAAAAACTGAACGAAATCTGAGACACGATGAAAGTAAATATAATTATCGTATCAGCACTAAAAACAGCACCGAAAATAACATGATCAAAAGAGTAGAAGAAATTGGAATAAAAGGAACGACAGAATATACAATGAACAGCAATGATGCGAGAAACCAACTCACATAAACTAATTAGAACTAAATGGAAATCGCAGCAAATTTTTAATAAGAAGCATTGAAGAAACACCACGTGAAATCGGGGATGTTTTATCTGCATAAATTGGCGTGGTATGCACTGGAAAAGATTTTATTTGAAGTAGACTATTTCATTTAATATTGTTTTGTGCGTAGCAGACAAATACGACAAAAAGTTATTCGGAAAGAATTTAAATTGTGCCAGATTTCATTATTCTATTTCCCGCAAAAAAACGCTAATATTTGACAAGTATTAATAGTAGAAACAAGAATATTAGTCCGCCTTACATTGTAAGAATTGTATGAAGTATTGCTGAAAATATACAAAGAAATGTTGATGAAATGTTTTAATGGATCGTACGTTACTGCTAGCAAATATTACAACTGATTCACACATCAATTTTGAAAAAATCGGAAGTTTAAATTCCACCAAAATTTTCTTCTTGACTTAATTTGCAAAGGTCAAATATCAAGGTCAAATATCAAGGTCAAGATCATAACAGATGCGGGATTCGTTTGTTACAAGATGGGCCAACTAGTGAATTACAAGTTATCACGAAAGTATCCTTTCACCATTTCCGTGACTTTGAACCAGATCAAAATAACCAAAATTGAAATCAGTTCTAAGTTAGAGTATTACCGATATTTTGACAAAGTTTAGTGGCGATTGTTCAGCTACGTTCAATTTAGATTCTTCAAAATAAACAAACAACTTAATGACAAACAAATATGCTTGATGAATAGTAAAATCATTTTGTTCAGAAATTTTTTACAACCGGCAGGCAAAAAAAGTATAGAATGAGAAAAATATGTTTCAACTTACAAATATTTCCTGTTAAACTTGTCTAATCTAATTATACAGCGAACACGTAATTGCCGAAATTTGGATCATTACATGATTTAGAAAGTATCTCTGAAAGGATATTTTTCTAGGCTAACTATCAATAATATCGATTATTTTTCTATAATAAAATGCTATAAATGTAGTGCCCATTCACACTGAGAGGTCTAAGTGGTCAACCATATCCACTCCACGAACAATAGACTCGCACGTGCTTATCAAATTACTTATGGAAGCTAATAATCGAAAACACGACGCCACTTGTAATATCGAATATTAAAAAAGGTAATCTTTGCAGTTCCTTGTCTCACTCAATAAGAGCAAACGACTATGGCATTCCATAACAAATATAATCTTCTAAATAGCCAATATGGACGATCTAATAGCTGTAAAGATAGATCGAATGTTCATTTTAATATGTGTATGTGTGTTTGTGTTTGTTTGTGTGTAAGTGCGTGTGCTTATGAAAGAACGTTATATTGTTAAAAACCCATATCGTCTCGAAAACGATCGTACAGGAAACTGTTGTTTATGTTGACTTTTGGCATGTAAGTAAATTAATGTGTCCTAAATTATCCTTATTCTGTCTCTAATATATATATATATATATATATATATATATATATATATATATATATATATAAACTGTGTAAATCGCTCTGTTGCAGATTAGTAAAATATCAATATCTTACTAATACGCGTTACAGAAAGAATAAAATTTATCATCAAAATGACTCCTTCAAGGTTAGTTATTTCCCAAAAAGTTTATTCAAAGTTATGCGATATTCACGAAGTTATGACATTTTGGAAGTTATGAGCGGAAACCATTGGGGATAAGTTGGGTGGACCGTTCTTAGTGTCATGGCGTGTAAAGTTTACCAGAAATACGTACACGGCCTTTATGAATAATCATTTGCCGCTATGGCTAGATGACCTACCATTGTCACGTCGCTTGTAGATAGTTTTTATGCATGACAATGAACACTTCCATTCTGCTAGGGCGACTAAAATTTTCCTTCAATCTATGAGCTTCGTTAGAGAAAACTTCATGACCTGGCCCCCATGTTCTCCAGGCCTTAACCTTATTGAACATCTCTAGTCAATATTGAAAAGATGGGTTTATGAGCGAAGAGAGCAATTGATTTTAAAGGATGCCCTGTGGAGTAAAATGGTTGATGTCACCAGAGCCATAACTCTTTTTCAGATCAAACTATTGACTTCTTCATTGGACAAAAGATTGTTTAATGTTATTTTTTTTAAAAATGGTGTATATGTCGATAAATAATTCATTTATTTGAGACTTAGTACTTATGGTATGCTTTTGTTTATTATTCTTTGAAGAAGATATAATAAAAATTAAGATATAATAAAAATTAAGTTTTCATGATTAGACATTGTATTTTTGCCCTAACATTTACAATGAGACGATGAACAGTGGAAATTCATGGATAAAGAATAAAATGTTATAATTAGTGAATATCGCATAAATTTGAATAAAATTTTGGGAAATAAATAACCTTAATGCAGTCCTATGATGATACAATTTTACGTAGATGTAATGAAATATTGATATTTTACTAAGCTGCAATAAAGCGATTGACACAGTATATATACATTAATCATTACAGTCTTTCGTGCGGAATAGTCAGACTAGGTTATGCGGGTGGAATTTCTATGCAGACGATTGAAAGAAGATTGTGGTTGTTATTGAGAAACAGAGAAAAAACTACAAGCTATTTCGGCGAATTACTGTTTTGCGTAACAAAATACATTTACTGAAAGAATGTTCTCTGCATATGCCAAACTGGGGAGGATACGGTGAACCAGTGAAACAATTGTTCTTCATACAATCTTTGTACAATAATTGAATCTTTATACAATCTATGTACAATAATTGAATCTTTATACAATCTATGTATTAGCGGAATTAAAAAGATTCGAAAGAACAGGGCGAGAGCGAGCCGTGAGACTCAATTTTGCTAATCGTTTTCCGAAAAATAAAAATAAAGCGCTGACGGAATGTGAACAAGCTGCTGACTAATTTCAGCTTCTGAAGTGGCAGCAGTTGCAAAATGAAAACCGAAAAGAGGATTTAAACTGGTTAATGAAAGACTAATAAGCAAACTTTTAGCGACGAATGACATAATAGTGAGAACCCACATCACTACTGGTTGTAATGCCTCGTGAATTCAATCGGGACCTTCAATTACTACTATAAGAGCAAAAACTTGTGACGCAGTGATTAGTTTACTTGGAAAAATTCAATTTCGAAGTGATATTTTCCTGAAGGTTGAAGGTCATTTTCTCAGTGTGAGCGACTGCAGAATATAATTGCTAATTACTTATGACCAGTCGTGGCTGAGGGAACGAAAGCATGCTATACTCGTGAAGTAAATAAAAGTTTCCGTCCGAAATTCCGTTCAAATCTTCGGATTAGACATAAACATTTCGTTCGACAATATGCACTTGAAGAAAGGTCGGCAGATGCATCGACTGAAACAGTGCGAAAATAATACTCAAAATGAGAAGAGTATTCTTCTTTAAATCTTATACCACTCAGAAAATGATGCTCGATTCATGCAAAAATGGTCCAAGAGCAGTCTAAAGTATTCCATGCGTTTCTGTGGCATTTATCCAAGTTTAAAATAGAAATTTATTGCATATCGTCCCTCTAAAGTGTTTTAATATCTAGGTTGCATTTTTGAAATTCATCAGCTGTGACAATTAAGCTGTATTAGGGTGTATTCCAATTCCTTCTGTAGCTGTTAATTTGAATTTAAAATCATAAAATTGACCAGTCATCTTATGTGTAGCAATAATATACTGAGTTTTGAAATCTTCAAGTTTGAGAAAGCTATTAAAAGTTTGAAAATCCTGCATCCAGAAAATAATTTTTTTTCTTAAATACAGATGCAGAGTTAGTATATATATATATATATATATATATATATATATATATATATATATATATATATATATATATATATATATATATATATATATATATATATACTAACTCTATATAGGTAAAAATGGGCGGGAAAAAAGGGGGACCTAGTTTTGAAAGTCGATTTATCATAATTTTTTGTAGGTTTCCGACTACTTTTTAAGGCCCAAAATTTCAGCCAATCGAAACGCTGTTTCAAAATGAAGTCATATTAAAAGGAGGTAGGGGTGTCAGATTTTTTCCCTTCCCCAGACGTGCATCCATACATTCCTATTCTGAACGTTCGTATCAATTTTTATCATTTTTTAATTTAATTATTTTTTTATGTTCCTGTTTTTAAATCATTTTTTTTTTTAAATTATTGTTCGAGATTATATAAAAATTACTTTACACCGAAAGTTTCACATTCTTGCGAGAAAGGGAATTATTAAAATCTTGCATAAAAAAAATCATGCGAAATCTGTAATTAAAAATATAGAAATACTTTTGCTATTATAGTTTTTGTGTGGGAAAATATTACATAAACAATGCTTAATTCAATGGTAATGTCGGTAGTTCGAGAAATTCATTTTTGTTTTCGAGTTATATCGAATTTATTAATACGAACTTTAGGGACATTTTTTGTAATGTTGCTGTAAAAATTAGTTTATTTTTTTATTGTTACAAATTACGATGCAAAAATAAATTCTTGCGTTTTTATTTACTATTGAAAATTATAACTTTAGTAAAGGTATTTTAGTTTAAACAAAATAATACATTTCCACTAAGATTTAAATAAAAATAATTAGTTCATTATATTTCGCGATCATTATTTGATAAATACTGAAAATTTCATTAAAATTGGTTAATTTCTTGATTTTTGGTGAATTTTTAGTAAAGGCAGGGGGTCAAAATGTTTATACATTTTGAGAATCGGCATTCATTTTGCCCGTACCTAACTCTCTCTCTCTCTATATATATATATATATGTATGTGTTGGGGAGTGTATACAGTCCTGGTCAAAATCATAAGACCAATTAAGAAAATAAGCGTTTACGCATATTATCGAATTTTTAATCAAGCAAATGGTTGAAACCATTGCCAAAAGGGAAAATATGATGGAAAAAAATTAAATCTGCTTCATTCGAAACTTTAACTCTGATCTAATAATTACTTTTTAAAAAACAAACATTTTCACCAATGGTTTCAACCATTTCTTTGATTAAAAATTCGATAATATGCGTCAACGCTTACTTTCTTAAGTGGTCTTATAATTTTGACCAGGACTGTATATAGATATATATGATATGATTTGTAAAAATATTTTGTACTGCGCATCTGTTTCGGTCGAACGTATAAGTATCCAGACATTTTCTGGTCTCAATTTTTGTTTATGGCTACATGAAGCACAAACCAAATATGCTAAACACACAAACACACACACAATATATATATATATATATATATATATATATATATATATATATATATTATAGAGGTTTATTTTTGAAATATTGTTAATTTCAATGTATTGGCGATTTTTATGAAAACAAAAAATCATAAAATTGCCATCCCATTAACGAAACGGCTGTAATGAAGAAATCCAAGACAAAATAAACAAACGTTACAAAAAAGAAAAAATGTAAGTCTTTGAATTTCAACAAAGTTTTGTACTACATATATATATATATATATATATATATATATATATATATATATAGTGCCACGCAAAAGTATTGGATATATTACATTTTTCTTCATAACTTTAATTAGGGTTCAAGATTTTACCTAAAATTTGGTCAGTATATTCCTATTACTATTCTAAATTATATTTGGAGTAGTAATTACAAAATCAAAGTTTAGGAAGTTTATATTTAAGGAAAAATATGAATTAAGAAACGCAAAAGTATTGGATACACTTTTAAAATAATTATTTTTCTGAAATAAATTTAGATGACTTTTGCTTAGCGTGTTGCAATAATGCAAACGAGTTATCACTGACAAATCAGAGAGCTTTATATTAAAATAATTTTATGAAATTCTTTCAGTTTGGGCTCACTCTTTCAAAGTCAACCAGTTTATTTATAAAAATTCCTAAAACTTAAAAGTTGTCAATAGACATTCGTCAAAAAATTATTGATAAGCACAAAGAATGAAAAGGGTATCGAATAATATCAAGGGAACTTAATCTACCACTTAGTACAGTTGGAAACGTTATTAGAAAGTTTAAAACCCCTAGTGAAGCTGTTGCAAATCTTCCAAGATGTGGTCGGCCGAGGAAATTAAACAAAAAAAAATCAAGGTAGGTAAGCAGAAAGGTACAAAAAAAAACTTTTTTTACTCGTGGTGAAATTCAAACCGACCTCAGAGAAGCTGGGATTAATGTGAGCAATGATACAATAAGTAGAGTTCTAAATCGTGCAGGTTTTATATCAAAGTCCCCAAGAAAACTTCCATTATTGAAGCTTAAACATGTCAGATCACGTTTGAATTATGTTAAAACATATGGAGAACAACACCAAGAATTTTGGAACAAGGTAATCTGGTCAGACGAAATCTTTGGGAGAAACTCACCAACACATGTATGGCGTAAAAATGGCACCGCCTATAACAAAAAGAATACTATTCCTACGGGAAAGTTTGGCGGTAGTTCGATAATAGTATGGGGTTTTTTTTTCATCCAAATGTACTGGTGAACTAGAAATCATCAATGATAGAATGAATGAACGTATTTACAGGGATATTTTGGAGAAAAAAAACTCCAGAAATCTGCTGATTTGTTGGGACATAATAGCAATTTTGTGTTTCAGCAGGACAATGATCCCAAGCATACTGCCAAACTAACCAAAGAATGGCTTAGAAATAATGGAATTGACGTTCTTATTTGACCCAGTCAGTCTCCAGACCTCAACCCAATTAAAAATTTGTGGAAAATATTGAAAATCAATGTTCACAAGAGGAATCCACAAAATATTCAGCAACTAGAACAGTTCTACAAAGAGGAATGGCGCAAAATACCTGCATATGTTTGCAAAAAACATGTGTGCAACTATAGAAACCGATTGTAACCTGTTGAACGCAATAAAGGTTATGCAACCAAATATTAAATCAATGTATCCAATACTTTTGCGTTAGTTGATTTATATTTTTCCTTTAATATAAACTTTCTAAACTTTAATTTTGTAATTACTACTCTTAATATTAGTTAGAATAGTAATAGGAATATACTTACCAAAGTTTAGGTAAAATCTTGTACCCTAATTAAAGTTATAAAGAAAAATGTAATGTATCCAATACTTTTGCGTGGCACTAATATATATATATATATATATATATATATATATATATATATATATATATATATATATATATATATATATATATATTCTTAAGTTGATGCAAAAACAATATCGTTTTCTCACATAGGTTACTTTTATATATGATTTCTGAATTAATTCATTGATATATATATATAGTCATGTTTATATCATTTTAATGCGCGGTTTTCGTTCTCTCGATTCGTGTTATTCGTTACCGTTCTAAATCTCTTCATTTTTTTGTTCAGACTTTTAGACAGAATGAACAAAATTCAAATACGCACGATTTTCTTGGTCCAGTTCAAACTAGTTCGTAATATCAATGATGCATTTGACCCAGGAACTACTTACGTGTGGCACAACGGTGGTTCAAGAAATTTGGTGACGGGAACCTCAAAGATGAAGACGGTTGCGAGTGATGGCGTACATTTGAAAGCCTTAATTGAAGCCGATCCTCGCAAAACCACACGAGAAGTTGCTGCTGAATTCGAGGTTGACCACTCAACAATTGTTTGCTATTTAAAGCAAATAGGGAAATTAAAAAGTTGGATAAATGGGTGCCGCATGAATTGAACAATAATAAAAAATCATCGTTTTGAGGTGTCTTCTACACTTGTTGTGCGCAACAAAAACGACCCATGTCTCGAGCGGATTGTGACGTGTGATGAGATATGACAACTGGCGACATTCGGCACAGTGTTTGGATGCCGGAGAAGCTCCACAACACTTTCCGAAGCTGAAATTGTACCAAAGGAAGGTTACGTTGACTGTTTGATGGTCGGCGGCCGGTCTCATCAATCACAGCTTCTTGAATCCGGGCGAAATGTTTACGGCCGAGAAATAATGCCGACAAATTGACAAAATGCACCAGAAGCTCCAACATATGTGTCCGAGATTGGTCAATATGTTGCTCAACTTACCCTGCAGATGATGAACGAATTGGGATACATGATTCTGCCTTATCCGCCATATTCACTGGATCTCTCGCCCACCGATTATCACTTTTTCAAGCATCTCGACAACTTCATTTGCGAAAAATGCTTCAAAAGCCGAGATGATGCCGAATCAGCCTTCAATGACTTCATTGCTTTCAGAACTCTGGATTTCTATGCTAATGCTATAAATTTGTTTCTCATTGGCAAAGATGTGTTGATTCTAGTGGTTCTTATTTCGATTAATAAAGTATATTATGAAAGGAGTTATGATTTTTTGAAGTTGAACTTCAAAAGACGACATTATTTTTGCACTAATATATATATATATATATATATATATATAGGGAGAGAGAGAGAGAGAGAGAAAGACAGACAGACGGACAGACAGAGACAGACAGACAGAGAAAGAGACTGGGAGAGAGAAAAATGATGAAAAAACACTTCGAGACGTTCCATCTACTCAACAGCCACCCCTCTGCTGTATTTTCTGATCGCATATTACATTTTATCTTTTTATCCTCAATCATTGAATTGAGTTGTTTCGTTTTTAGGCGGGAGGAAATTTACCCGTATTTAAAACTGACCTTTTCTTTAACTATGCACTCGTAGACAATTCAATAGGAACAACAATTGAGCAACACACATATACCGAGAGTGAGAACAAGATAGGGAGAAAGAGAGTGAGCGGAAAAAGAATAAGTAATAAAAACGGATGTGGAGAGATGGCAAAAGAGAAAACAAGAGAAAGTTTGAGAGATATATTAGCATAAAGATAGAGAGAGAAAGAAATAAGGAAAAACAGAGAGGAGAAGGGAAGGGGAAAACAAATAAAGATGGATAAAGTTGGGGGAGATATGAGCAGAGAAAGACAGATGTCCCAGCCTGTTTTTATTTTTATTGATTTTGCTTTTCAAAATATTCTGCAGTCAATATGGATCACAGTTCTACAAAGTTTCAAGAATCGTTGCAATCATTCATTGATTTCATGTTTCCTTTTACAGATAAGTTAAACTTAATCCAAGTAATAGAATAAATATCGATTGTTGCTTTATTCTTATTTTTCAGCTTATCAAAAATAATAAAGTATAGACTATTATCAAAATCGAAGTGTTATTCTGTTTTTTTTTTACGCAGTAACAGCCGTCCTCAAATTTATTATAATGAGTATTGCTTGCCCACCCACCCAAAATAGGATGACCTCTTAAAATGACACTCCAAGAATCGTGATTATATAATTCAACCATATTTTTGCAATTCAATAATTTTCAATAGTGAAATGTTGCAGTCTATGCTAACCTTTTAAAAACTTTTCATTTAATTTATCAATTTTGTTTTGTGTGTTCCTCAAGTAATGTATATAGTCTTTTATTAAATATATGTTTTTCTAGTAGTTTATATGTTTCTCTAATAATTTATATGTTAATCTAGTAATTCATGTTCCTCTAGTATTTAATATGTTCCTCTATTGATTAATCTATATCCCTCATAATTTATAACCTCATCCTCCTACGTAGACCCCTACTACCATGTCTCCTTCTCCAACATCAGGTGTCTACGTTCTAACCTTCCAGAGGTTGAAACCCAATTACAGGAGACGAAATCTGACACATTCTTTCTAAGCGAAACTGGAATAGGGCCGACCACCTCCCTAGATGAGTTCATAATTAAAGGATACTTAACATCTAAATCTGACCTCCAAGATCGCCACGGGCATGGAATATGTGCCTACATTAAAGATGGCTCCCCATGTGGCAGGGATATCTCCAGAGAAGAGCCTAATCTACCTTATATGTGCTTCCGGATTGCACTTGCTTACACCACCGCATTTATATTTGCCCTCTATCACCCCCACAACAGCGGGTTACTGTCTTTAAGAGTATATCAGAGAAAATTGACCACGTCCTGTCTGCTCATCCCTCGGCTAACATTCACATTTGCGGTGGCTTCAATGTCCATAATGTGGAATGGCTGACCCACTCAAATAAGACTGATAATGAGGGGAGGTTCTGTTATGATTTTGCCATTGCCTATGGCCTCACTCAGATTGTCCGCGAGCCCACCCGTGTGCCCGATACTACCGGCAGTACGCAAGCCTTCTAGACCTTTTTCTATCCACTTCCCCTGAGCTATGCTCATGTTCCGTTCTATCTCCTCTGGGATCCTCCAACCACTGCGTCGTATTAGTTAAGATAAAAATGAAATATAATAAGTCTACAGACGTACCTCTCCACCGTACTGCATACCGATACTCTATGGCGGACTGGGATAGCTTCCGTACATTCATATCTGATCTACCTCTCCATTCCATGTTTAAAAAGGATGTGTCCTTTATAGTATCAGACCTGACTGAATGGTTACTTGTAGGCATAGACCAATTCATACCATCCAAAAGATTCAAACAAAAACCTAACAGCCAGCCATGGTTCTCCCCTGAATGTGCTGCTGCCATCGCACACAGAAATCACATTTTCGTACCTACTAACGTAATAGATGCACTGAAACTAAAGCTGCTTTCAGGACCGCCAGCAACCACTGTAAAATAGTAATAAAAAATGCAAGAGAACTATATACTCAATCCGTAAAATGCAAAGTAGCTGAGCAGCGGCTTGGTTCCCACCAGTTTTGGCAAATAGCAAATAGGATCCTGAACAGAAACGTACGTTCTATCTCAACCATTATCAATGGACCAGAGGTCATCTCGACAGCATCAGACGAGGCCAAACTATTTGCCAAAAACTTTGCGGCAAATTCTACCCTGTGCGACGAAGGCCATCAACTCCCCATATTCCCTCCTATAACAGACAACACGCTATGCAACATACAAATATCTGTGCGTTAGGTCGCCAAGCTAATCAAGAACCTTGACTCCAGTAAAGCAACTGGTCCTGACGGTATTCCAATTATAGTATTAAAAAAATTACAACCAGAACTTGCCCCCATACTTACCCAACTGTTTAAGCGTTGCCTTAAGGAGAAGTGCTTCCCAACACCCTGGAAAACCTCATCAGTATACCCTGTATTTAAGAATTCAGGTGATAAGTCATACCCCTCTCAGTACGGACCAATAAGTCTCCTGTGTGTTATAAGTAAGTTGCTGGAATCAACAATAAATAGAGAAGTAGTCAACCACCTCAGCAGAAATAACCTTCTTAGTGACACGCAATATGGTTTCCGTTCTGCTAGATCTACAGCAGATTTGCTAACGGTTATATCTCATAGGATTAGCGAATCTCTCGACAAAGGCTTCATTTCTAGGGCAATTGCTCCCGACATATCAAATGCCTTCGATAAGGTTAGGCATAAAGGCATACTTCACAAGATTTCCAGCTACGGTATAACTGGAAATGTTTTCTCGATCATTAAATCATTTCTCTCTGATAGGCTCATAAGAGTAGTGGTTGATGGGCAGAAATCAGAGACCCACAGCATTAATGCTGGAGTCCCTCGGGGGTCCATACTTGGCCCAACTCTGTTCCTGATCTACATCAATGATCTCCCAAAATACATACTAAAACCCTTCGTTGACATCTATGCTGATTACACGACCATCTATGGCAACACATCAAAAGCCGTAAATGATGACGTTCTCTCTGATTCTCTCTCCTCTGATCTTGAGCGTGTGGTTCAGTGGGGAAAGAGGTGGCTGGTTACCCTTAATGCATCTAAGACCAAGCTCCTATCTCTGCATAATAAACGCTCTGATACCCATCTGGCATCAATTGAAATGGATGGCTCTCGTCTAGAGGAGGCCCCATGTTTTGATAAGCTTCTGGGTTTGACCTTTACTCCTGATCTTAAATGGAACACATACATAAAGTCTGTGGCCAAGGTTCCTGGGAAAATGGTGGGATCCTTCTACCGCTCCAGAAGATATCTCACTAATGATGCAATTCTCTATCTATATAAGAGCCAAGTACGTCCAAAGATGGAGTACTGCTACCATATCTGGGCGAGGGCTGCTAAAAACAGCCTATCCTGCCTTGACAGAGTACAAAATAGACTTCGTGGCTTGGTGGGGGATGCCCTTTTCTCTACCCTGCAACCTCTTTCCCACAGAAGAGATGAAGTGAGCCAATCTTTGTTCTATCGTTATTTCCATGGCAAGTGCTCGTCTGAGCTCCATTCTCTGGTCCCTCCTCACCAATCTTTTTCAAAAAACACCCGACTAGCTGAAACCACCGTCAATAATTTTCCCCACTCCTTATCTCTGCCTAAATCAAAACGTAGATTCCATGAACAAAGCTTCTTTCTTAGAAATGCACGCCTGTGGAACTCTGTTCCGCTTGCCTGCTTCCCTCCCGACTTCAACCTGGATGTCTTCAAGTCCAACACAAACAAATTCCTGATGAACGGCCCCCTAAGTAATGATACCTTATCAATTCTCCAATACTATTGCTACACTATCCCATTGATTACTGTACACACAATAACCCTTATCCCCGAGTGGCCATTGGGCCTTGATAAGTGGTGAACTCCATTTAAAAAAATGTTCCTCTAGTAATGTATATGTTTCTCTAGTCTCTATATAAATAAAATGAACTCATCTCTATATAAACAAAATGAATTAATTTTTTCTCTATATAAATAAAATGAACTCATTTTTCTCGTGTGAGTTTGACCTTAATATGATTAAAAATCAAGATATTACATGCAAATGTAATGTGCAGAAACTGCAGCACAGGATCTGAGGTATGCTATAGGCCTATTATCCTTACACTTCCTTGATAACCGTACATTCCTATACTTTTTCCGATGAGAGTTCACTGCTAAAATCGGTTAGAATCAATGGAAGTTGTAAAATCTTTTCTCTCTAATACATTCCTGTTACTCCTGCTCCCACTTAACACATCTGAAAATGCGTCCACAAGGAAAAGTATTAATAAACACCGGTTTGAAATCGTAAAGGGTTATTTAGGCCATTTTTTATTTTTATTTTTTCTCTTTCTTTCGCTTTTCTCCCATAAAAAAATAAATATAAAAATATAAAATATTACGCTTCGATTAACGTTATCTTTTTTTCTTTTCTGCTTTTTTTATTTACCGCAGAACGCACACTGCTGGACTACTCGAATTTTACTTCCGGTTTTGACAACTCTAACCGAGGAATCTGACTATGAGCTTTATTTATTACTGCTTCCAACTAAAAAGTTATTATTAAATAAACAAACACTTCCTGAGTTACAATTTATTATTACAACGTAACAATATCATGAAATTACTTGCGTTTCACTTAAAAAACAAAAACAAAAACAAACAACAACAAGAATAATGAACGCGCTCAACGCCCGATTAAGATTAGATTGGTATGTTTTGCATTTTTTTTTAGCGCAAGACGCACACTGCGAGACTACTCGGTTTTTACTTCCGGTTTTGACGACTCCAACCAAGGAATCTAACTATGAGCTTCACTTATTAGTGCTTTCAACTACACATTTTTATAAACCAAACATTCCATTTTTAACAAATTACTATTACAACGCTACGATATCGTGAAATTACTTGCGTTACACTTGAAAATCAAAAAAAATAAACATAAACTGCGCGACTACTCGGTTTTTACTTCCGGTTTGGACTACTCTAACCTAGGAATCTAAGGATGAGGAATTTATTATTTACATTTATTATTTACATATTTATATCGGGAAATTACTTGCATTCCAATTGAAAAACAAAAACAAGATAAAGAACCCGATAAAGGTCCGATTAAGATCCGAAAATATGATTGTTTTTTCTTTACTAAAGAAATCTGCACGTGTTTAAATTAACATTTATGAATGCTTCTTCTTCATTAACGAAATTACATTTGCTATATATTTAGTTCAAACATGCAAATGCTGTTGCTTACGTTATGTTCGGGAAAGTCAGTTCAAACTAAAACACTCTCACACTGTTTTAAAATTATTTACCTAAAGTTAATACATTCGCCAGAGTCCGCGACGATTTGTCTTCTCAAAATACATCCATAAACACTGAGTCCATTGTTGTACTAAGACTATAAGAACCATGCATTATCTCTTTTTATTAGTGTAGAGTTGAATTTAATAATCAAAGAGGAAAGCGCCCCCGTGTGTGTGTGCCGTGTGGTCATACAACTTACCTTCGGATGGGATCTGAGAGAAAGAGAAATTAAAGATGGTAGCCATGGATTTATAAGGTGTAGTCTCGTGGAATCTCACGAGATCTCATCTTCCACTGCAAATGTATGCAAATGGAATGGGGTCAGAGAGGCAGTGGGGAGATACGTGCTGGAAGTTGAGAGAGAAAGTTATCAGTGATGAATTCTAGCTGGACTTTTGCGTATTGTATTTGGTTTATTTTGTTTTGCTGTTTATCAGCCCATTTAACGTCAAGCTATTTCGGCATAATGGGGGACAAATTCGACCCTAAATTAATACCGAAATTCGACGGCTCGACCCCGGTACTTGACTGGATGGAGAAGGTGTAACTGCATTGCCTGTTGTCTAGTGTGAAGAACATTGAACATGTGGTTTCTCTACGTCTGTCCGGCGGGGCTTTCGCAGTATATCAACAGCTTAGTCCTGAGGAAAAACAGGACTATGAAAGGATCAAGGCGCGTTATACAAGGCGTTCGCTATTGACCCCGCCACTGCTTGGGAGCAATTTGAGGCAAGAACCCTGCATCCCGGTGAAACTGTCGACGTTTATTTGGCCGAGCTGACGAAATTCTGTTGTTTAGTGAGTTGCCTGAGCGGGCTTTGGTATGCAAATTTTTGACAGGGCTCCCAACCGGAGCAAAGCAACTCCTGCGGGCTAACTCAAGCATAGCTTCATTCTCCCTTAACGACCTGGTGGACCGGGCCAGGACCGTGATGAAGAATACTTGAGATGGGAGAACCAGTAGTCGCTGCTGCACAGCGCGCATTAAATGAGGATAGACCGTTCCAGAGGCCCGTTCTGCGCGGTGAAGTCATGTGTTATAGGTGCAATGACCAGGGCCACATTGCGAAGAACTGCCGGTGGCAACTCGCAGCTATTCGCTGCTACCGTAATAAGACTGGTCATATGGCCAGGGATTGTTAGGGAAACGGGATCGGGGACAAGGTGCCAGCGTCGACCTCTTCCACAAACAGAAATTAGACGAGGCGCTTCCGACCATTCAGGTCTATGTCAATGAGACATTGTGCTCAGCACTCTTCGACAGTGTGATCTCGCACCGTAGTGAGTGCGGGCCTCTGTCGCACTTG
The DNA here is from genome assembly GCF_053919585.1 of Euprymna scolopes. Taxonomy (NCBI): domain Eukaryota; kingdom Metazoa; phylum Mollusca; class Cephalopoda; order Sepiida; family Sepiolidae; genus Euprymna; species Euprymna scolopes. The sequence continues at coordinate 19,865,838 of NC_136521.1, read as the reverse complement.
GAAGAAGAATTAACCACCCTCAGTGGAGCAACGCGGACATGTTGCGGGGTGGGCACTGTGAACATTCGCACTAAAACTGGAAATTAAGCTAACATCGAAGCGCTGGTAGTACTTGAGAAACCGCTCAGCTTTGACCTGCTCTTAGGCTATGACGCCATCAGAGCCCTAGATGGTGCTCACATAACACAGACGGGGGAGATACAGTTTCAGGAGAAGGTGTGTGCTTCTTTGAAGATTGATCAGCCAGACTTTATTGTCGAGTTTGACCAGCAGCAGAAAGCTTCGACAGCCGCATGGAAGTTGTCGGAAAACCAGGAACCAGCCAAATTGCGAAATGAGGTAACAGCATACCTGCAGGTCCGAATCAGTGAAACAATGTGGCCATTTCAGACGGTAGTGTTTGCTGGCAGGAGGTACTGCCTTAACAGACTAGGCTTTGGGCTGAACGTGGCACCCCAAATAATGAAGACCATTATTAACACTGTGTTGTCACAGGAAGAGACAATAAAAGATGGGACATCGGAGTACCTTGATGACATATATGTGAACGAAGACGTTGTGTCATCGTCACGTGTGAGGGCCAAATTGGCTGAGTTTGGTTTGACGTGCAAGGATCCAGAACGCTTGGTGAATGGCGTTCGTGTCTTGGGCCTGGACGTTCGACAGGAGCGATGGATTTGAAATGCAGGCGCGGAACTGCAGTTCCTGAAGTGCTCGATGTCTTCACAAGGCGAGCAATATTCTCCCTGTGTGGTAAACTTGTGGGGCACCTACCGTGTGTGGATGGACTCGCGTGGCAACAGGCATCATAAAAAGGAGGACAAGCGCAGCCACCAAAGGCTGGGATGATGAAACAGCCGACGAGCTGTTGGTTTGCATAGTGAAGGAGACACTCGCAAGGGTAAAGCAGGATGACCCCGCCAAAGGAGACTGGTGCGTGCAGGGATACAAACTGAATGTGTGGGTGGATGCGAGCTTTCTGGCAATTGGTATGCTGTTGGAGAAGAATGGTGCTGTGATTGAGGACGCTTGCTGATTGCGACCGGCGAGTGGCGCTGCTCATAGAGCAGAGCTCGATGCGGTGATAAAAGGTATCAACCTGGCACTCCAGTGGAAAGGCAGGAAATTACGCATACACACAGATTCACTATGCGTATACCACTGGATATCAGACACACTGACGGGCACTAAGGTAGCCAGCGAGATGTTGATCAGAGGAGGTTGTAGACCGTAAAAAAGCTGGTAACAGAGTACAACCTGTCTGTGGATGCGGTACTAGTCACTTCAAATTACAACCTTGCTGACAGGCTCACTCGAGTGCCACAGAGATGGTATGACACCATGAAGAAGAAAGTCGAGCTGGTACCATTATGTGCCGCCTCTATTGAGGTGGTGGATGAAATCAGGAAGATACACCACCTCAGTGGACACCCCGGGGTGAGATGGACATGTTATTTTGTGCAGTTGTCCAATCCGTCCGTGTCCAAAAGTGCAGTGAAAGCTGTAGTCAGGGAATGCCAAACATGCCAGTCAATCGACTCCGCCCCGGCTAGATGGCGGAAAGGTCAGCTGGGAGTAAGCGCGACTTGGAGCCGATTGGGTATGGACATAACCCATTATGGCAGCCAGCACTTCCTCACCCTGATCGATTGTGGACCGACAAGGTTTGCAATCTGGCGCCCGTTAATAAGACAGGATTCCTCCAGTGTAATCCGTGAATTTGAGTCCATATTTTATTAAAGGGGACCGCCTGAAGACAATGACACGACCTTATGCAGTGGGGAGTTCAGACGTTTCGTAGACGAGTGGAGGATCTAGCTCATACACAGATGTGCATGTGTACCAAGTAGTAACGGCATAGCAGAGCGGTGCCGTCGAAGCGTGAAGAGGATCGCAGCAAGAAAACAATGCATGATCACAGAGGCGGTCTATAGATATAATGCAACTCCAAAGGATGGCATGATAGCACCAGCAGCTTCCAAAGAGGGTGAATCACTGGAATTATCAGTGAACAAGCCGTGCTAGTCAATGCTACTCTACGCCATGTGAAGGATATCCGGCTTGCCCTGAATACGAACCAGTTGGCGAGTAGCAGTGATGGTGAATCGTCCAACGATGACCTGTGGATCCGTCCTATTCCCCGCGATGGTACAATTGTGAACCCCAACGCTGACGCCGATGGTTCCAGCACCCCTTCTGAGAGATCTGATGAAGATGAAGTCCAGCCTGATGGTATGACTGTACTCCCTAACGCTGACGCTGATGGTTCCGACACATCTTCTGAGAGCTCCAATGAAGATGAAGTAGTCTAGCCAATCCCCCTTCGTAGGAGTTCCCGCAACAAACGACCGCGTCCACCATGCCAAATGTGTGGTCTGGAGACCAGGGGGAGCGTAGAGTTGAATGTAAAAATCAAAGAGGAAAGCGCCCCCCCATGTGTGTGTGTGTCGTGCGGTCATACAACTTACCTTCGGATGGGATCTGAGAGAAAGAGAAATTAAAGATGGCAGCCATGGATTTATAAGGTGTAGTCTCGTGGAATCACACAAGATCTCATCTTCCATTGCACATGTATTCAAATGGAATGGGGTCAGTTTTCTGATAAAATGTCTGTTGGCAGAGGCAGTGGGGAGAGACGTGCTGGAAGTTAAGAGAGAAAGTTGCCATTGATGAATTCTAGCTGGACTTTTGCGTATTGTATTTGGTTTATTTTGTTTTGCTGTTTACCAGCCCATTTAACGTCAATTAAACTTTTCCGTTACACCAAATAACGCGTGGCAGGGTACAGCTAGTAAAGTATATTTTTCTGTAGTAATTTATGTTCCACCCTTAACTGATATGTTTCTCTAGTAATTCTTATGTTTCTTTAGTAGTTTAAAAGTTTCTCTATTAATGTATATTTCTCTAAGAATGTATATGTTCTAGTAATTTATATGTTCCTCTAGTAATTTATGTTTATCTAGTCATTTTTATGTGCTTCTATTAGTTCATATGTTTTTCTAGTAATTCATGTTCTTCTAGTAATGTTTATGTTCCTCTAGTAATTTATATGTTCTTTTAGAAGTTTATGTCATTATTGTAACTTATGTTACTCTAATAATTTACGATCCGCCTTCAATAAGTTTCCAGACTTTTTTGTACAGACATTTAAAATTGTAGCAGACTCTCAAAAATTAATCATGTTATAGCGATATGTCTTAACAGATTACTGGCCAATTTTCATGATTTCAGGTTCAAATGAACAGCTACAGTAAGAATTGAAATGCATCTACTAAAGCCTGGTTCTCACAGCTGGTGAATTTCAAAAATGAAATATGAACATGAGGGCAGGTATAAAGTACGATATGCAACTAAATTCTGTTTTAAACTTGAAAAAATGCTACAGAAACGTATAAAATGCTTCTTTTGGATTGTTTTTTTTTTTATGAGTCGAGCATCAGTTGTTGCGTGACACAAGAGATTCAAAGAAGGCAGGGAGTCTATAAAGGAATTATGAGAAGTGCGGGAGGAGTAATGAAGTAATAACACAAGAGTTGATTGCCCAAATAAGGAATTTCATGGATAAGGACCGCCGTGTGTCTATAAAAACAATAAGTGCACAGTTTGATGTCAGTGGTGGAAATGTACACGTAATTATTCGCGGGAAACTGAAGATGCTGAAGATGTGCATGAATGCACCATTCAACAACTCCATCGTTGTAACAGACTATTTGACCAAGATGAGTATCAAAGTTCATCACCCCCTCCCTCTTCAGTCCAGAGCTTGCTCAAAGCTCAAGAAACCCCATAGAATCTGTCGTTATGAGACGACGGTCATTGACATGCTTACACGAGACGATATCTAGAGGACCTTCCAGAAGGTTTTGAAACGGTACAACCAGTGCATTACATTCGGATGGATATGACTCTGAAAAGGACTAGAGTTTAATGTGTGTACTATCAATAAAAGTGCCCATAAGAAAACGTTTGGAAACTTATTAGAGGTACAACAGATATGTTACTCTAATAATTCATAGGTTACCCTAATAATTAATATGTTAATTAAGTAATTCATGTGTTTTTCTAGTAATTAATATGTACCTCTGGTAACTAATATTTTCCTCTTGTACTTTATATGTTCCTCTCGTATTTTATGTTTCTCTAGTACTTCATATGACATTCTAGTAATTTATTATCTCTAGTAATTCATGTGGTCGTCTAATAATTTATATGTTTTTCTAGTAATCCATATATTCCTCTAGTAATTGATATGTAATTCTTGTAATTCATGGATTTTTCGGTGTCATTTATGTGTCATTTTACTAATTCATGTACTTTCTAGTTATTCATATGTTCCTCTAGTAATTTATGACATTCTAATAATCCAGGTCTTTCTAGTAATGCAGAAAATTCAAATCACTTTCCTTCCTCGTACTCCTATACCTTCGCCTACAACTCATTTCTCCTCCATTTTTTATTTCCTCCTTCTTATTATTTGACTCGTTATTTTTTATTCTTTCTTCTCAATGACTTTCACCTCCTTCTACTCATTCTTATTCTCTTACTTATTCTCTTATTCCAATCTTATTCTTACTCCAATCTTATTCTCTTATTCCAATCACTTTTTAATTTTCATTTCCTTCTATTTTTTCTAACTCTTTTTCTTTCTTTTTGCCTTTTTATATTCTCTTTCTCAAAATAACACTCTTCCTTCTTCCTTTTTTGCTTTTTCTTTATTTGATTCTTTTCCTTATTCACTTCCTGACTTTCTTCTTTCAATCGTTTTATCCTTATGTTCCTTTTTATAACTCTACGTATTTTCAACACTTCTTCATAGTCATTCTTCTTTGGCTTCTAACCCTCCCACCCTTTCCTAACTCTCTTTCTCTCTCTCTCTCTCCCTCTCTCTCTCTCTCTCTCCCTCTCTCTCTCTCCCTCTCTCTCTCTCTTTCTCTCTCTCTCTCTCCCTCTCTCTCTCTCTCCCTCTCTCTCTTTACGTATTTATACATCTTTATCTCTTCCCATTTTTCTCCAGTAATACAACACTACAACACCAACGTCTCCCCTCCACACACAGTTACCATACACTTCTCCGGCCATTTACCCCCAGCGGGATGCCATCATTGCCGTAGAGAAAATAAGCGAACGAAACACGTGCAAACCATTAGAACGCTTCCTTTTGCCTAACCCCCATCCTTTACCACTCCAGTAGTGATAGACGAATCAAACGGTAACTTTTCCTCTTTTCCTCTGACCAAACGCCTCCTCACCCCACTTTCCAAATTACAAGCATATATATATATATATATATATATATATATATATATATATATATATATATATATATATATATATATATATAATCATGATAAAAACTGATGAATAAAGTAAGGCACCGATCTAAAATTAGAACATTCCTCAGATTCTGGAAATTCGACAAATTTAATTGGAAACTCCGAAAACCTGCAATAGTCAGAATAAACAGATAATTCGACAAATTCCGAAACGTAAGAAACATCGATATTTTCCTACCGGTGGATATCAATGTTTCTTACATAATTTTTAGATGATGGTTAACAATCACTATTATTTGCATTATTCGGACTACTGTTCTCATCTTAAATCTTATTCTTACAACGTTTCCTCCGATGTTATCCTCAGTTTTTTTATGTGTATCTTGTTGAATTCGGGGATTTGTATGGAATTATGAATGGGATCCTTTTTTAATCAACAGAGGTAGCACGTTAGGCATGACTCGGTGAAAGCTGTCACGGTATTCTAACGATTGTACTTGATTCTTTACAAATACCTGACTGTACCTAACTTTGTACTTGATTCTTTACAATTTCCGTTCACAAAGCACTTCCATTATGTTACTTTTTCACATTCCTAAAATCACTGAAAAACTTTGTGCACTCTTCTGTCTTTGGTACTCCATTTACGTAATTTGACCGTCTATTAGCCGTTCGTAGAACTTTTTTTCTGGTCAGACCAAAAAACTTATTCTCCCTGAACTGTTTACTTCTATTTTCATATCTCTTTACGTTTGCAATTTTTGTAGCATTCTGTTTGATTCCCTCTATGAGAATTGTAATTTCTTTTCTTTTCACTCTATACTTTTCATTCAGTTGTTTTTTTTTAGTCGTCTTCCTCACACAAAATTCTTCTATCAACCCTTTTTCAATCAAGTTAAAAATATTTTCTTGATATCTTCTTTTTTCTTCTTCTTCTTTTTCACCTCAATTCATTTCTATTCTGGCGTTCACCTCTTTTCAATTCGAACTTTTCCGCAACCCAAACGCTGCATGTTTGGATCCAATGATTTGTTTTTGTGATAGTTCTGCATTTCACATACATTTTTGATTCGGTTACTTCAGAGTTTTTTCCTTAAAAGTTTATCACTTCATTTTCCTTCTACCATAATCTCTTCCAGTATTTCAACGACCTTTCTCATTTCCTCTAACACCTTATTATAAGTTTCACCATTATTAACAAATACCTCGTCCTTTGTTTTGTTTACATTTTCTGCCGGTTCAGCCATTTAATTGTCTGTATTTTCCTCATTAATCTGCACATTTGCTCCGTTTTCTGTGTCATCCCTATTACTTTTGTATTCACCGGTTTTTTTATAGCCTCCCATCCCGGCTCTGATAACCATCCATGTTTGCTTATTGCGCTTGCCTGATCACACGCATGCTGTTCTGTTGCTTCAAACCTTCTTCGTTCTATCCATTATCAAAACATACGTTTTCTCTACCCCTTCATAGGCTTTCCATTTTCAGCAGTGTTACTATGTTAATCTCTTTACGCCACTTCATTCAAGCAGTTGCGTTTCAAGATACGCCTGTCAGGCGTAGGCATTTCACTTTGAGTTCCTTAATTTCTCGAATTTACTCGATTCATTATTTAATTCTCCATTCTCACATTCTTGGCAATTCGAATGTTTGATCTATCCGTTCCCGCTCTACTCGGTAACTTATGTACAACCTCGCCTGGGTATGTCCAGAAGAGGTGGGGACGCAGCTAAGAGTGGTTTAATATGGTCCATTGGGGTTCAACCTTCGAGGACATTAGTCCATATTCCGAATTTTCTTCCGACTTACAGGCAGTCTTACACGAGCAGGCATTATTAGTCGCGTCGTTTCTCGCATGTCGCACAACAGCCTGAATTCTATGACAATTAGTACCTAAGTGTTTCAATTCCAGGGCGTTTTTAATCACACCCTTATGTTTAGTCCACACAACTCAGAATTGCTTCATTGACGTTAACTGAATAAACACATATAAGTCACAGGATGTATCCCTGAAACAATTCTTCTTCCTTTGATGCATCCGTTTCCATCTTACCTGAGACGTATCATATTCCTTCATCAGAATTTGTAATCATAGTATCAACACTCCTCGACTTTCCGTAACCTACATTTGAATCAGTTAATATCGAGAATCCCTCCTGATTTAATTGGACCAAGTTCTCTGCCCTTTTCTAGACCTTTTAGTTATAGTTGAGTTATTCTTATTTGAATATGCCCGTCTCTACAGACATTTCAACAATTCTTCACACTGAACATTTTCAACGATATTAGTTTTCTGAATTTCCCCATCTCTACCTTGCGGGAAACGTTATCTATTTCGTTATATTGAATTTCTTCAACGATACTTCTTCTTTGAATTGTATCCCAATTGGAAGCCGCAATGCGCGAGTTATAGCCCCAACAGTCTCCTGACAACGCTTTGTGTATTATAGTAATCACTGTCCTCTTTATGTTTTTGAAAATTCTTATAACCTTCCTAGATAATTACGTTGTACGACCCACTGGTGTCGTAATAACCGCAAGTCATACTCCAAGGGTCTTAATACTCGGGCATATTTATCCGCATCCTTAAGTACTAATTAAAAGATTCCTAGCCTCATCAAACTCGTCGATTCCTTCTTTATATTGGTTTATCAATATCCCACAGGTTCTAAATAACTCACCAGGTCACTGACGGCGTGAATGTGTGATTATCATTTCACTAGTTTTCCAAGGAACGTTACTATTTTTCACTCTCAGGGTTCCTGTCATCTATCGGATCGCCATTAGATGCGCTAGCATGATCGGGTCTATCTCCGTCATGATATGGAGAATTTCTTCCTTTATCTTTATGCATTACTCTTTCATTTCAAGGCGTAACAGTCACCTAAATTCCCTACATTGTCTTACGAATCACAATCTAATTCTTAAAATTCACCTCAAAATGCAACACTCATCGACAATCTTTGTTATATTATCTGTTTTTTATAGGGGGTACGTATTATTTACGTGACGGCCTGTACATATTATTAAATGTTCCTTGTAGTTGACAACACGCATATTTTAAATGTTCATTTAGAGAGGAGGCAGAGTGACAGTAGGTAAATGTTGAAGGCAATTATACAGAGAGAGTTCATATTCACAAGACATACTTTGATGAGAGGATGAAGTGGTATATATTGATACATACTGGAATGATTAAACACATTACCTTTTCTCGTTAGAATGATGAACACAGAAAGACGGCAGTTATAAAAAAAAACATGATGATAGTTTATTCTTCGACCGGTCGGAAATGATTCTGCACTTCAGGAATTTAAAGTAGTTACATGGTTGCTTCTAAGCCTCCCGCTTCCAAGAGGGTCCCCTGACTCTAACTGTGAATCGGTCCGATCCTCTCTGCTTCTCTGATCTTAATCTGATTCTCTTCTCCTCTAACTAACTTCGAACCCTTTCATATATTGAGAAATCATTTCTGCCATGACGTCACAGGTATGTCTGGTCAACGTGACCACAACTCACGTGTTTCAAACATGCGCGATTTGCACGTTCTGAAACCATCTCTGACGAAGGAAATTTCCCATTCTCTTTGTTGTTTTACAAAGGAATTTAACATACTTGTTAATTCTCTAACCGATATTTTTATTATGCATTCTTTCTAAGAATGTGAATAGATTTTCCAGCCAAATTTTATTTATAAAATGTTTTTAAAAAATTAACAATTTAACTTGACATTCCATTTAAAACCTATTGTTCTTTAAAACTTATCTACAGGGTTCGATTCTCGTTTTATCTGATATCATTTTCATTTAACTAATTCTCTTTATTTTACTTACATGAAAAGGTGACAGCCCTTTTCATGTAACACCTTTCACCTAACGGCGAGCAGAATGAATGTGGTACTTTGGTGCCAGCAAGGATTTCCAACACTATTTAATTCTGTTAGGGCGTTAGCTTCACCCAAGACACACAGTATCCCACGTCATGTTAGCCTCTGCTCATATGTTTCACCGCCGTTAGATTTCTCTTGTCCATACAACAGGTAGTCCACCAACACCTACCTACTGGCGATATACCAAATACCAGAATGATCAACAGCAGAGACATCTAGAGCCTGATACACCTCCAACCACCACCGACTGTATGATCAAACGGGGCCTTGTCCGAACACACTTATCTCGGCTAATGCAAGTGGACGCCAAAACTTCAGACTTTCAACCACAAACCATCTTTCTGATCGCATGCCTTGTTGTTAGCAGATAACCAAACAAGAAATTTAAACTTTGGAAACCGGTTACTTCCAGTTTGTAAGTAATTCTTACTTAAAATCATCAAAAATTCGAGAACCAGAGCTTAATTACGGCAGAATACGCTATAACTCACCTTATAAGAAGTCGGACAACGCCGAATAATTTGCTTACCAAGCGCCGCCTTGCTCAATTGACAAGGTCAAAGAGATTTTGACCCGCGCGTGCCAATGGGTGATTCCCCCTTTTTGTTCTTTCGGTTTAAACGAAGAGCATTATGCTTTTGTTTTTCGTTGTTTGTCCCCCCTCCCTTTTCGTTTTCTATTTTTAAAGCAGACACATTTCAGTTCATCTTTTATATTTATAAATAGATAATCATAACAATACCCGTCGGTTTACTTTCGTCCTCCTCACATATAGCATATAATCACTTTGCCCGTCGTACCGGCGATTTCTTTTCGCTATGTATCCGTTTAATTATTTTTGAATTTTTCAATTAAATTAGAAGTATCAATTTGTGAGGTTATTTTCCGAATTCTGTTTAAAATAACCTCAGCGCGCAATTTTTTCTCAAAAGTATCAATTAAGATTTTTTCAATTTCCTTTCAAGATTATTTTCAATTTAATTCACAGAAATTTCAGTTCATCACTTTAGAGTTTTCAAATACAAAATCCCAAAAATCTCTTTCAGTTTTAGAATTGTCTTGTTTCTCTATCATTAAAATTCAACATTAAATCACACGCCCATCCAAGATGGCGGTTTCATTTATTTTTTTTTTCAGAACACTCAGTTAATTCATATATTTCTCTTTCTATCTTTAATTAGCTGCTCTTTCAACATTATTTCTAGTTGAATTCCCAATCAGCGCAGCACCGTTCATCCGCAATTTTCTTTCTATTGGCCCAACTTTCTGCGGTTGTCCCTTTTAGTCCCTCCTTCAGGGGTAGTTCGCAGTTGTGAAAAGTCCGACCATCAACCTTCGATTGCTCGGTCAATTCCGTCGAGAACTATTCTCCTTCCCCAGTCTCGGCTCTGGGCCGACCATGGTCTTTTAGAGGGTCATCTCTGAGGTTGAAGGTTCATGTGCATACGTAAAGATTCAAATATCGAATTAAGGCTTAATCTTGTATTTAACATCACAGCGTAATTAAATTATAACAGTCGATAATGAGATCGTGCTTTTTTTTTCAAAGACAAAAATTACTTTTTTTCAACTCTTAAGGAATAAAAGACATTACCAAACTTTTAAGGAATAAAAGACATTACCAAACTTTTAAGGAATAAAAGACATTACCAAACTTCTGACTTCTAGTTTTTTTATTTTTTATTTTGGTGTTTGTTCTTCATAAAGAGACAAGGAGGGTTTTACTTACGAATTCATCTAACGTTTTCGTATTTACAGATTCCATTTGTTTAAGTCGTCGTGTAACAGGTTTTTCATAGTCGCTTCCAGTTATCTTGTGTAAAAGCGGATTTTTTCGTTGCGAAAGTTTTTTTGAGTTCACGTGTAATTCGAATTCCTCGCCAGCAGTGTTGTGGGAAACAGTGGCATAGTTTAAAATTCGGTTTCCCTCATGAGTTTTCGAAATCTTCGTCGTCATTTGTTGTGGTGTTAGTGGTTGAATAAATGACGAGAAAGGCACAGTAACAATAAAATAAATATGCATTAAGAAAATACATAAAAGAGGTAATTAAACAATATCTCTGTCCGATTTTCTGGTAACCCGCTTGTCATTCCCGGAAGTGACGTCATATACGGAAGTTACGTTCATTATTCCCGGTAATAAGGGTGCGTCACCAAGTCTAAAACGTAAAAGAAATTGAAATTCAGAGAATATTGTTTCATCTTAAAATTTATGCATACTTTGGAATTCAAATCAAGTAATGGATTCTTATCCAAATTGGAATAGAGATTCGAGGCATTAGTAGAATTCAATTTTTATTTTATCATCGTAATGCGGCTTTAGATTGGTAAAAACACTTCTGTTTGGAGGCATAGTTTTATCAATACTCGTCATGAGACGAGTATTTTTTCTAGTTCAGACGTTTGTTTAAGGATGTGAAGGGGAAAAAGTGGAATATAAGGATAGCGAAAGAGAGAGAGGGAGTGTATGTGTGTGTGAGAAAAAGAAGTAGAGATGGGTAAGAAGGTGACGCAGATTTGCCATCTCTCAGGTCATGCCGAGATTTTCACGATATTTGCTACAATTTAAAAATTTATGTGTTTTATTAATTTTACCAGAACATGTCATTTAGGTTGGCTTCGTAATTATTTGAATTTTTTCATCGTTTGAAAGTTGAAAGTTAATGGATAAAACACACGGCTTCGTTCAGAAAACGAATCAGACGACTATTAGAAAGTAGACAACTGGGTGTGTGTTCTTCTTTAATATAGCGCAGAAACAGCACTTCCATCGAACATGGTACCCTTTAAATTCGCAGCTGTTGTTATTCAAATATTACTGATATTTATATTATAACGCGTTCATGACTTCATGAATGTAATTACATTTAATGCTGATTTACTTGGTCATACATTTGCATTTGTTTGCACACACATTTAATAGATATTAGCTAATTAAACCCACTAGTATATAACTAGTTTAGTTGAATTCTCAACACACTAACAGGAAATAAAAGGTCAAGTAAAGTCAAGTTGACAAACACTGTGCGAATTAATAGAATAACAAAGAGAGTGGACAAGAAAAGATGTCAGTTCGTTAGAAGCACATAACACGTGAACATGAACATTGAGAAGTGCTAGAAAATATGATTAGTCAATGGTGTTGAATGAAGATCAAATTGAATAAACATGCTCTGTCTTCTGTAAGTGTTATGTAGTCTTAGTTCGTTTGAAAATGTAAATAAGAAACATTTCAAACTAAAAGCCCTCAAATCTCGAAGAATGTGTGCAAGAACAAATAATAATTTTATCAGTAAAGTTTGTCAACTTGTTTTTTTTTTCATGTATGGTTCACATTTAGTTAAAAAGTAATCTGGTTTTGCATATATATATATATATATATATATATATATATATATATATATATATATATATATGTAACGTTGCGCACTTGTTGTGACTTCAGACGCAAAGTAGACACAAGTTATTTCTATGGCAGGTGCTCGTCTGAACTCCAATCTCTGGTCCACCCTCGCCAATCTTTTACAAAAAACACCCGTCTAGCTGAATCCACTGTCAAAACCTTTCCCCATTCTTTATCTATGCCTAAATCAAAACGTAGATTCCATGAACAAAGCTTCTTTCTTAGAACTGCACGCCTGTGGAACTCTGTTCCGTCTGCCTGCTTCCCTCCTGACTACAACTTGGATGTCTTCAAGTCCAACGTAAACAAATTCCTGATGAACCGCCCCCATAAGTAGACACTCTAAAATATCCACACTAACGTACTGTACTTACAATAACCCTTATCCCTGAGTGGCGTCCGGGTCTTGATAAGTGGTGACCACCTTGTAAAAAAAAAAAGACATGGAAATAACTCCGACTCGCTTTTTTGGTTTGTACAACGACATTTATATTTACGTTGTTACAGCCGTGACGTAACCCATATGATGTAGAACGTTCTCTATGTCTCTCTTGATATTTCGAACGTTATCTCGTCTCTCTCGAGATCTTTGTCTTTCTTTTTTATGATCTTGTTCCCCTATTACCGGTAACGTCACTGCTCATGCGCCCGTGCTATGTTACATAAAGTGTAATCTACAATAATGCTTAGGAAAAATGAACTTAAATTAATCATCCTCTTTTTGACCAGGTAGCGTAGAAAAGAACAGATAACTTTTTTTTTATTTATTTCTGACATAGCCGACATATTTTATTTCAAGCTTGGCTGCTTAATAAACAAATGTGGGTATCAACAGCGAACATAAAAAACTTATGTTTTCATATTTTAACTTCATTCTTGACATGGAATCAAAATCTGTTTCAATAAGAGCATCCGGAGCTTTATTTTAGATGTACATTATTAGAAAAGTGTTTGAAGAGCCACGCATATACAGTTTTGTTTTATTTTAGTTGCGAAGTGGATAAGCAATAAATAATAACTTAAATAAAGTGTACATGAAAGTCGATATTTCGAATAAAAATTTATTGAAAAATTGGATCATTTAGTTATAACTATAAGCAGCATATATTAATATGTGTTTCTAATAGTATAAGGAATGAATATAAAAACGTGTGTCAACTTTTACGTTTATTTAACAATATAAATCTTCTCTCCATATAAAGCTCAATATCTGTGGATGTGTGTGTGGTGTTTCTGTGTATATGTGTGATGCTTGTGTCCATGTGTGTGTGATGTTTGTGTCCATGTGTGTGTGTTTGCGTTCCTCCCAGAAACAAAACGTCAAAATATATACATAAAGTTTATAAATATATTCTTATGTAAAAAAATATACGGCAGAAGACAATGGAAGTGTTCCCAAATCTGTGAATGCATCCTTAAGTGAGCTAAAAGAACATAACTCTCTAATAATTTCAAATTTATTGCCATTATTATGTCATTTAAACGGAAGTAGTTACAGATATTTAAGTGTCTTCTTTAACCTAAGAGAGCTAGGAGGACCAAACCTCCTTTATATTTTCAAATATATTTTATTTCGACGAAATTTATATAATATGTATAGTAGTACACTAATTTGGGGGATATGTTTAACATATTTGATTCTTCCGGCAATATTAGAAGGGCGAAGCAAGAGGAAGAGGATGAATAAAAACAAAGAGGTATAGTGTTATGATTATACTGAAAAAAGCATAGTGACACTTATTCAAAACTGAGCAACGTCTGGTTTTCATGCTGGTGAAAATTTTTATATAGCAGGTGATTGTATATATACATATATACTAGCATGGGTGCCTGGCGTTGCCCGGGTGTTTAGAGGTGTATGCTGAGCAAAAAAACAAAACAAAAAAAACGGTCAAATGTTTTAGATTTGACCCCTATTATGACCCCTTAACATTTATTGTTTTGGCCTCAAATCAAGTTACTAAGTTAGATCCATGTCCAAGGAACCTATATCTAAAATTTCAAGTGTGTAGACCCAAAATTATCGGAGGAGTTTGATAGAGTTCTCAAATGTCAAATCGTTGAACTTGACTCCTTATCAGCCAAATTTCCGACCGAAAATCGATTACTACGATTTTCCCAAATCTCTATACCCTGTATATCAAATTTCGAGTCTGTAGACTTAAAATTGACAGAGTTATTGCGTAGGAAAATGTACTCAGACACAGAGACAGACACACATGCACACGGACATACAGACACGTCCACGTTTATAGATATACTAGCATGGGGTTCCGGCGTTGCCTGGGTGTTTGGAGATGTATGCAGAGCAAAAAAAAAGGGTCAATGTTTTTAAATTTGATCACTATTATGACCCCTTAAAATTGATTGTTTTGGGCTCAAATGGAGTTATTAAGTTAGATCCATGTCCAAGGTACCTCTATCTATCAAGTGTGTAGACCCAAAATTATCGGAGGAGTTTGGTAGAGTTCTCAAAGGTCAAATCGTTGAACTTTGAACCCTTAACAACCAAATTTCTGGCCGAAAACCGATCACGTATATTTTTCCAAATCTCAGTACCCTATATATCAAATTTCGCGTCTGTAGACTGAAAATTAACAGAGTTATTGCGAAGGAAAATGTACACAGACACACAGACAGACACACAGACACGTTCACTTTTATAGATATACTAGCATTTCAGCCCGGCGTTGCCCGGGTGTTTGGATGTGTATGTTGAGCAAAAAAAAAAAAGTGGCTCGAACCCGTACCGCAAAGGAGGAAAAGAACGGGGTAAAAACCTAACGTTTATGCTGTTACGACCACCGTCAAACAGGAAACCACATTTTTTTTTAAATTAAGGCTAGACAATCTAAAGGACAGGATAACTTTCAAAAATTTTGCCCGGGTATTTGGAGGTGCATGTTGAGCAAAAAAAAAAAAAAAGCGGTCAATTTTTTTAAAATTTGACCCCTATTATGACCCCTTAAAATTTATTGTTTTGGGCTCAAATCAAGTTATTAAGTTAGATCCGTGTCCAACGAACCTATATCTAAAATTTCAAATGTGTACACCCAGAATTCTCGGGGGAGTTTGGTAGAGTTTTCAAAGGTCAAATCGTTGAAATTGATTCTGGCCAAAAACCAATCACATCTCAGTATATCAAATTTCGAGTCTGTAGACTAAAAATTAACATTTCCATACACAATAACTCTGTCAATTTGCAGTCTGCAAGCTCGAAATTTAATATACAGGGTATGGAGATATGGGAAAATCTTTGTAATCCGTTTTCGGCCAGAAATGTTGCTGTTAGGGGTCAAAGATCAACGATTTGACCTTTGAGAACTCTACCAAAAACCTCCGGCAATTTTGGGTCCACACACTTGAAATTTTAGATATAGGTTCCTTGGACATGTATCTAACTTATTAATTTGATTTGAGCCCAAAACAATAAATGTTAAGGGGTTGTAATAGGGATAAAAGTTTTTTAAAAAATTGACCGCTGCGGTCTCTACCAAATTACTCACACAATTTCCAGTCTAAACATTTGAAATTTTACATAAAGGGTATTCAGAGATAGGGCAAGCTTTATAATCGCTCTGGGTCGAAATTTTTAGCTACCAATATATAAATGTATGTATGTATGTTTGCATGTCTACCTAAAACTTTCGACAGAGGCGACGGATTTTCACAAAATCAGTATCGTTTTGAAGCTCGAATTGTCGAGTTTGGTACGCTGAGTCTCTTTCTACATGTTCACTAATGTTTCCTTTTTCTGCTTTCAACAGGGTCGTTCACATGTCTGTTAGCTACGCGTTTCTCGCCGACTCATAGTTTGATTTCTGCTAACTAACTATTACGTAGGCCAACGAGACCAAATCACGTGTCGTACATGTAAACTAAAACCTTGTTTACTTAACTAACTAAATTTTAATCTATTTTTAAATTCATAAATCGACTTTGTTCATTTTATTTTTGCCTAAATTTCTGATTAAATATTCCAAGCCGGAAATACACATTTTCTTAAACCTAATTGTTTTATGTTTTTTAATAATAATAATAACTGACCATGTTCAAACACTGTTAATGTCTCTATAACCTAGAGGGCGTACAATGATAAAATATTAACATTTGACGATAAATGTGTATAGAGGAATCATTCAATTTTTTAATAAAAGAATAATTTGTTTCTTAGAAAAAGAATATCGTTTGGAAATATTTTTTGATCGGAATGACAGTTTTTGTTTGGATAAAATTCACTGAAGAAACCTGTTAAAACATATCTGGATTTCATCTTAGACAGTAAAACTGTATAATTCAATATAATCGGATATAGAAAAAACACAAAATAAAAAACTGTTTAAAACAAAAAATACGCGAATTATTATCTAGTCATTTAGCTGGTGCTCTAGTATAGGTACTTTTGAGCTTTAAACAGATTTTGTATGTTATCATAACAAATAAAAGTATATGAGGAGCTTTCCAAAAGTAATGCCTCCTATTTTTTATTCCGTCCGAATGAATCAGAGGGCAAATTGTATTGTTATGATGACCTGAAAGCTTTATTTCTCTGTTGCAGATATTGACGGTGTGGTACACTGAATGTCTGGCAAAATCGTATTGGACATGATGGTGACTACGTAAACAAATAAATTATAGAACACAAAAGCTCTTCGTAGCTCTTCAATTTTGAGGTAAAAAAATTAGGAGCTCTTACTTTTAGTACGGTCCTCGTATGATAAAGCGCTCTGGATGCCCATGCAAGCCACGTTCATCGCTGACAAAACTGCACTAAGAATGGTGATGATTATGGAACTCTGTTCCGTCTGCCTGCTTCCCACCGGACTACAACTTGGATGTCTTCAAGTCCAACGTTAACAAATTCCTAATGAACCGCCCCGTTAAGTAAACACTTCATCAAATCTCCACACTAACGTAATGTACTTGCAATAACCCTTATCCCTGAGTGGCTTCCGGGCCTTGATAAGTAGTGATCACTGTGTAAAAAAAAAATGAATAAAAAATAAAATAAAATTCTGGAGAACAAAAGTTCGCTCGTTGTAATGGAACAACTCTCGTCTTCGTAGATCTTCGACTTTTTAGTTAAATATACAGGAGGCTTTACTTTTGGACTATGCTCGCATATATAGATTCAAGAATTAAATCTTTCAAAAAGAAGAAACACGGGTCAGCTGACGAGGTAATTGGTTATTTGTAACTGACTGGCCGAAATATTGTCATGATTGTGTAGTGATTATGTTAAATGTTTACCTGAATATAAATAGAATTATTATTATATAAATCTCGTTACATTAATTGGTTCTCATCTTTAACCTGCAATTATATATATATATGTGTGTGTGTGTGTGTGTGTGTGTGTGTGTGTGTGTGTGTGTGTGTGTGTGTGTGCGTGTGTGTGTGTGTGTAAAGTTAGTTATGCATGTATGTTTAAGAATTTTGGTTAAAGGAATTAAGCATAATATTTTTTTCAATTTTTTTATGTGTGGCGTGCAAGAGGTAATGCCCCTGACCCACTTCCCATTGCAGTAGAGCAACGAAACTTGGCACAGTCTTTCTCTACATAGGAACTACCCAGAGTTATGCATTTCTCCCATCGTTTGATGCAGCCCTGGAGACCGTTTTTGTAGAACACCCCGGGTTGGTCCTCCAACCACGACATGACTTCAGAAATCAAGGCTGCATCATCTGGGAAAACGCTTTCCTTTCAAAAACAACTTCATGGCTGGGAAGAGGTGAAAGTCAGAGGGTGAAAGGTCAGGAGAGTAGGCAGGATGGGGAAGGGGTTTCATAACCACACGCCCGTGCTTCTGATCTGACGACATGCGAGTTGTGGACCGGAGCGTTGTCCTGCAGGAGGAGGGTACATTGCTGATCTTGCCTCGCCTCTTGATTTTGATAGCTTCCCTTAATTTCCTCAAAAGTGAAGCATAATAGGCTTCTGTAATTGTGGTACCCTTTGCCAGGAAATCTGTCATCACTACTCCGTCCTGGTCCCAGAAGACTGTGAGAATGACCTTGCCAGCGGAGGGCTTCACCCTTGCCTTTTTTGGAGGTGGTGAGTCCAAGTGCTTCCACTGCATTGATTGGACTTTGGTCTCTGGATCATAGTGATGGGCCAAGGTTTCATCCTGTGTAATCCGTCTTTTGAACAACTTTGATTCATCTTCTTGGCACATCTCCAAATTCTTCCTCGAGCACTCGACGCGTTCTTTCTGCTGGAATGGTGTGAGCAACCTGGGAATCAATCTGGAAGACACCTTATGCATATACAAATGGTCATGAATGATAGTTATCACAGACCCTGTACTAATCTTGACATCTTGGTCAATTTGGCGAATAGTAATGCGCCGATCTTCCAAAATGGCAGCCTCAACTTGACGGACAGATGCCTCATCAATAGCAGAAGGGGGGGCGACCAGGTCTGGGGGCTGTTTCCATAGACTTCCGGCCATTTTTGAATTCACGATGCCAGCGTTTTACAAGGTCATATGATGGGGCATTATCACCATAGTTTCTTTCATTTCATCAAAAGTCTCCTGTGGTGTGCGCTCTTTCAAATACAAAAACTGGATCACTGTTCGACATTCAACAGGCTCCATTTCACACCTAACTCAGTTCAAACATATATAAAACAGAAACCACAATTAGTTCAGAGCTGTAATTTGCCACACGTAGAGATATAAATCATTGCGCATGCAAAATTTCAGCTTGATCAGACAACTGGAAGTGGATCAGGGGCATTACTTATTGTCCGCCCTTCGTATTTCTATGCATAACATTCACTCTTGAACTAAATAATCGATAATTATGAATTTGGAAACACAATTGTTAGGAGTAATGATTCTTAATGTGAACTATATTTACTTTTCTTTTGTAACAGGAGTTAGTGTGATGTGTGAACTATGCACGGACGAATGAAAAGCGGATTATGTTTTGAAATAACATGTTAACTTGAAGCATATAACTGGAAACTTACTTTTATGTAAAAAAATGCAGTTTGATCCACAGGGAAATTGAATAAATTGACAATAAAAATAAAATAATGGTACAACCTTCTTATTCACCTGAGTTTGTTCCGTGTGACTTTTTCTCAATTGTATCATAAATAGGCCTCGTTTTGAAGGTTCTTATTAAGAGTATTACACGAAAAGTTGAATAGAATTCCAAAAGAATGTTTCTTTTTTGTGTGTGCATTTTTAGCTTAGTTTACTCACAGAAATTAACCGATCCCTTCCTGGGGCTAACAGTTAATCTCTTCATGGCATGCATAGAAAGCAGAGTTCTCATTAAGGTTATTCTCCATTTCTTACCCCTTGGATTGTAATACAGTTAAGTTTATTTTCCTTTCCTCAATTGAGCATGAGCTTATGTTAGATTTTTTTTTTATTTTGGTCTTTTCTTGGTCTTGTCGGGTTTCAAGAGAAAAATTCATCGTGTTGGCATAAAGCTACTATATGGTTATGCATCATTTCTCGAGTCAGTGTGTTGCCATGCTGAAGAGATCTATCTTATGTATGCTTTGAATACCATTTTGAATATTTTGTCAGGGTTTATTTGTAAGGGAAAACATCTTTAAGGTTGTTCTGATAAATCCCTGTCCAGACAGAAAAACAGACAATAGTGTTAAGAAAGCATTCAAACTGATAGGAGTTTAAACCGTTATACACCTGTGACGTCGTATCCGTCGTCGTAAACCGAGTTTATTCTTCGTCTGTGCACATAAAAATCACTCGGACGACGATGTTGATTTATAAAAAAGGAGAAACAGTCGTCAAAAACATCCGTAGACCTATCTTTTCTGTTTTTCTCTCGTGGAAGTGAAAAAAGGGACAGAAATGAAGACGAATAGATCGTTTCGCTCTACTCAGCCACATTGTGAGTGCTGCTAACCATCATTACGAACAGCTTGGAAATCGCGTGATATTGCGGCTTCCGGCCGGCGTTACCCGATATACTTAAGAGTGTCACTCAAACATCTTTATTCAAACGGGGCCCTCGTTCATTACCAATTGTTTGGAATTAGAATATTTTTTTATGACGAAATTTCCAAAATTTATATATATATATATATACATATATATACATATATACATATATATATGTATATATATATATATATATATATATATATATATATAGTTTGGCTCATAAGGTTAAAGGTTCGAGAAGTTACCGTTCCAGTAAATCCTTATTCGACAACGAGTAATTCAGCCAGAATCAACACTGCATTTACATTGGAAGGACGTCACATGCACCCAAACACCACCATATTTTTTGCTCCTACTCATGCCTTTCTCCTCTTTAAAGTTTGGCTTATTTTCGATAATAAAAGAATAGAAAGCAATAGATTACACTTAGAAAAGGTTGGGAAGGTCTCATTAACTTAATTTTTTTCTTTTATTTTGTTGTCTTTGTGGGCGCTTTTCTCACGTCTCATTATTTTTTAAAAATTGTAAATATTTTTTTTAAATAGAGGTTGTTTTCGATCATTGTTTTCGATCATTGAGGATATTTTCAGTTGATAAGTGTGGTATTGTGGTACCTGTTTAAATGAAAAGAATTGATAAATGGCGAAATGAATAAAAGAGACGCTGCTTAAAAGAACGGGTTAACATGTGTCTCAATAAGACTAAGCTGGACAAGGGCTAAGTATCGAAAACTCTCTACACTTTTGATGGCTGTAAAATATTGCTTTTTTGCTAACAAAGTGCAGTATTTGTGCCAATTTGGTGCCATTTCAACTGGTACTCTTCAACTTTAGAGGAATATTTTTTGAAGATTCTGATCGCGTACTAAACTGAGCTATCCTTATTTATTTTCCTCCCATTAGGGGAAAGTTACAACAAAGTCGGTTAATGTGATCAAAATCTTACACCTCCCCCCAACTAATTTCTGGATTAGAAACAAAACTGAAAATTGCGGTTTTAGTCAAAATTGCCAGCTCTCTTTGACTTCCAATTCCTGTTTCACAGACGGTACAACTGTGACAAGAAAGATATGGTTCCTTCTGATTATTGATTATCTTCCGCTTAGATAACGTGAAAACCCTTCTCTCCCCGTGTGAAGACCCCATCTAATTATCTAACTAAATGGACAGCAGAAACCGGAAGTCAAAAAGAGCAGATAATCGTGGCTATAAGTAAAATTGCTTCAATCTAATATTTCTGCCTTTGGCTTCAAACTGGTTTGAAAATGTAGTATCTGTTCTGTCCTCATTCGGCAAAGGAAATGTCCTTCAACATGTTTATACAATTCAGAGTGCCTCTCTTTAGGGTGTTAGATTTTCCGTACATTAAAATCGGCCCTATGTCTAACTCTACCTCGTTTGATGGAAAATATGGACAGATTCTTCACTTTTTATTTAAGCCTGCAGGCCAAGTTTCACATCCTACCAGTGCGAAGTCGGTAAGTACTGAACGGAAGTGATACAGACGTCTCTGATAGTCTATGTGTTTGTATTTGAGTTAATCCAACCTAAGTGTTGAAACGAATATGTTTCTTTTCACGTTTCCAAGTCGGAACTTTTGATCTGAAGTGATGGGGGCGGCTGTCTGGCGGGTGGCATTGAACAATCTGAATCTCTTAGAGCAAGGTCGACCGGCACATTCCCCTCAAAGTGTAACCCACTTGTGTTTTAAGGAGAATTTGTCTGTCGACCTTGCTACAAATTAGCGCAACGTACGCGTGCCATATGAATGATTAGAAGAGATAGGGAAGTTGAGATAGATAGATAAATAGATAGATAGATAGATAGATAGATAGATAGATAGATACAGAACGAAATATAAAAGGATAGAGAAAGAGGAAGAGAGAGATCGATACAAAGTGAAGAGCTGGGGCAATATTTAAACAAAGGAATCAAGCATAAAAAAGAAAGGATGTGAGGAAGTGGTCCATTCAATATATTTGTTTGTCCATACGAACCAACTATAACATATAAAATTATCTTACCAGATTTTCTAATCTCATAAGCAAATAGCATTTTAGTTGATAAATCAGGATTTACTCCTGACAATCCAGTTTCAATTTGTAATTTTGGTACTGTATTATTAACAATATAATAACGTACTTTTGTTAAATAGTAAGAACAACTGTCCACCTTTGGAAATCTGTTCTGCTGAACTGTTTTCTAGCTTAGTATAAGATTGTCGTCTTCAAGTCCAGGAGCCCCTTAAATAATCAAATTTTCGGGCTCTCATAAATGGTGACTCTTTTGTAAAAGAATACGTCAATAACACCGTCAATAAAAGTTATTTTCTTCAGATCGATTATTTCTTCATTTTTCGTGCTATTGCGAAACAGTAATTGCCAGTGTCGCCAGTTATGGTGCAACGGCCGACACGAAATGATATTGGATTTCACGTTTATAATTGTAATCGGTCGGCGATAATAAGGCGATAAAAAGAATAATATTCAACTGATTGCTAACTTCAAGATTTTGAGCATGCTGTTAGGAGGGAGGCATGCAACACTTCGTTAATATAGATATTTAATTTTATTTATTAACTTTAATTTTGTTTCGCATTTTTTGTCATAATTGAATTACCAAAGATTTCCAAATAATGAAATTTAAATTTTACAATATTTTTTATTATTTTTTTATTTCTACTATTATTATGAAGATGATATATGAAGATTATTATGCTATTATATATCATATTATATTATTATAATATACAGCAAATTCCTTTCAGTTTCTAATCATTTATGATACATATTGAAATCAGTTGTGTTTTGATGTGCGTTGCCTGTTGATACAAACATTAATGTGTTACAAATTTTAATAATAAATATGTACAACGTTCTTCTTCAACAAATTCAGGTGAAATTTTCCAAAATGTTTTGCAAGGAATGAACAAATTCTCAGATTTTCCAAAGTTTTTCATTGTTATTTTGTTATATTTTGTGATCGAGAACAGAGGACAGGTTGAAATATACAAAAAAATAAATGATTACATATAAAAAAACAACATCGTTTTGATGCTTCTTAATTCTTGAATTGGAAACAATGTTTAATTTCAGAAGAGTTTCCGATGGGTAGCTATTCTATAAAAGTCCTAGATTTAAAGAATTTCCAGTGGGTAGATGTTCTGTACAGATCCTGGACTTTGTAATTTTGCAAGCAAAGAGCAAAAGATTTTTGTGTTGATACGAAAAAATATGTGCTAGAATGCTGAAAGATTAACTTTCTATCGAGCAATTCCGGTTTCTGGTTGGTTGCTAGAAGAACGTGGCTTAATTTGATTCGTCAGTCCCTATCAGCAGCGTTTATAAATAGAACCTCCAAACTTTCAGGGATCATACTCTCCACTACATATCAAATATATTGCAAGAGTTATTTCTCATAATCTTGAAATCACTATTCTAGAAGCATTCGTGGAATAACTTAACATTTTATTTAATCATTTTAATCATTTAATTAGGCACTATTAATAAGTACGTTTAATCTATTTCTTTTTTATATTTGTATATTTTAACATGTAATTATATATATATATATATATATATATATATATATATATATATATATATATATATATATATATAAAAGACGGGGAGATATTAGATATGAGAAATATTTGGAATCAAATCTCCCCTTGCTGTTATTTCAGATTATTTAAAACCACAGCAGCAAGTTTCCCCTCCATCAAGGCCAGATTTTTGGAAAAATATCAGATATTTTGTAATTCACATGCAAAACTAGGAAAACAAAAGACAATGATTGAAATATTGGTAAAGGTGCAGTATCTTTCCACCCATAAAAAAAATCCTTGAAAATTATCACTATTACAGGTTTCCAGCGATCTGAAAACAAAAATAACAGTTACAATCTCAGGAAACGAGTAGTACCAAAGACATGAAGAAATTATTGTTTCAAAAAGTGGGGGATCACTTTCCTATATTAATTAAACGTAAAATGAAAACCCACTTTACAGCCACCCTTTTGAGGGGAAGACGTCCGTTATATTTGTAGAGGTGGTATTTATCTTGTAAATGTGGCCCGGTAGACCAACACAAACCTACCTTTAAAAAAATAGTTTTCTATAGGTTTTCGGGTGTATTAAAACGAATATCGAATTTAAATTTTTCTCAAATAAGTATTTTGCCGGGTATTAAGCAATATAATTCTTAATGTTAGAAGTGGTGGCCTTTGTTGTACGCAAAATCGCGCATATTTTTGCTTTATACCCGGAAAAATACTTATTTTCGGAGAATTTAAATGCTATATTCGTTTTGAACACACCAGAAAACCGGTAGAAAACAAGTTTTTTAAGGTAGGTTTTATGTTGGTCTACCAGGCCACATTAAAGCCCACCTCTAAAAAAAATAAGAGACCCCCCTACAAATAGTGTTCATAAAGCGAGTTCGCATTTTACGTTGAATTAAAGAGATACTCTACTTTTTGAAACAATAATGTGCAAATGTCATATAGCCTTTTAAAACAATAGGGCAAATGTCATGTGGCCCTATACATAATTCAGGTCATTAGTTTTGCAACGAGCTACATTTGTAAAATTCTGATCAATAGTCGCCGAGATTTCGAACTTATAAAATTTCCAAAAAGGTGGTATATATATATATATATATATATATATATATATATATATATATATATATATATATATATATATATACACTCGTAACCAAATTGAATATTGAAATGTTCATATCATTGGTTCTATGGGACGAAACTATATGAAAATTTGCAGGCTTTCTGAAGATTGTAATACTATTCTATGGTAAAAATTTTATGATAATTGGTAAAAACCAATAAAATAGGCCCAAATTTGCCTACTTTTGTATATACAGCTTTAGATTTTCTGCTTTAGAGTGAATTTTGCTTAGGGTTTTTCTTTACTTGGCTGTGTACCCTGTGGTCTTGCCAGATCACACACACACACACACACACACACATATATATATATATATATATATATATATATATATATATACTAGTAGGCCACCTGGTATCTCCCGATTGTAATATATGCTTAAATGTGATATTTATATTAATGAAGATTTCATATTATTATAGAGATAATTCTCTATTGATTAATATATTTTACTCAATATATAATAGTGGCCGTCTAGCGTGACTTTATTGTGAAATACAATTAAATATGATATTTTAATACATGCAAATTTCATATATATTATTATAGAGGCACTTTTCTATGAATTATTATATTGTACCTAATATACAGTAGTGATTTCTAAAGGTTTTAAAAAATATGACTCAGATGTCCTCGGATAGAACCAAAACCAAACAATGTAATCATTCGTTGACATCTATGCTGATGACACGACCATCTATGGCAACACATCAAAGGCCGTAAATGACAAAGTACTCTCTGATTCTCTCTCTCCTCTGATCTCGAGCGTGTGTAACAGTGGGGGAAAGGGTGGCTGGTTACTTTTAATGCATCTAAAACCAAGCTCCTATCTTTACATCATCAACGCTCTTATCCCCATCTGGCGTCAATTGAAATTGATGGCTCTCGATTAGGGGAAGCTCCATGTTTTGATAAGCTTCTGTGCTTAACCTTTACTCCTGGCCTGAAATGGAACACGTACATTAAGTCTATTGCCAAGGTCGCTGGAAAAATGGTAGGATCCTTCTACCGCTCCAGAAGATATCTTACTGATGATGCAATTCTCTATCTATATAAAAGCCAAGTACGTCCAAGGATGAAGTACTGTCACCACATCTGGACAGGAGCTGCTAAAACAGCCTATCTTGCCTTGACAGACTACAAAATAGGCTTAGTGGCTTAGTGGCTTAGTGGCTTAGCGGGGGATGCTCTCTTCTCTTCCCTGCAACCTCTCTTCCACAGGAGAGACGTTGCGATCCTATCTTTGTTTCATCGTTACTTCCATGTCAAGTGCTCCAATTTCTGGTCCACCCTCGCCAATCTTTCACGAGGAGAACCCGTCTAGCTAAAACCACTGTAAAAAAATTCCCCCACTCTTTATCTGTGCCAAAACCAAAACGCAGATTCCATGAACACAGCTTCTTTCTTAGAAGTGAACGCCTGTAGAACTCTGTTCCGCCTGCCTGTTTCCCACCTGACTACAACTTGGATGTCTTCACGTCCAACATAAACAAATTCCTGATGAACCGCCCCCTTAAGTAAGACACTTTATCAAATCTCAACACTAACGTACTGTACACGCAATAACCCTTATCCCCCAGTCGCTCCGGGGCCTTGATAAGTGGTGACGACCTTGCAAAAAAAATGTAGCGCTCCAACCTTATTCGTTTCCGTCTGATATAAGTCGACGTACACATAAGAACTAAAAAAAAATTACGTCGTTAAAGATATAAATGTGTATTTATGCATGCGTCGAAATAGCATGTTTTTCAACATGTCTGCCAAGTTTCATTTTTGTTTTTAATTTTGAAACCTTAGCAGCTAAAAACTAAATCAAATTTGTTCCACGGGTTCAGATACGATATATATCAAGTTTCAAGTGTCTGAATAAAAATTGATGGAGTAGTTTGATAAATACCGCTATTGACACAAACAGGTAAGGTCATGTTATATATATATATATATATATATATATATATATATATATATATATATATATAATTTTTTTTTAAGCCAAAGACAATGCGGGGAAAGACCGGAATTATGAAAGTAAAGAAAGAAAAACAAACAAATGTAGACAGGTGTGCTTGAGTAGAGGAGTGTCTAGCCTTTATTCGTCTATCTTTCCTCGTCTCAATGTATAATTATTTATAACCAAGTTGCTGGTATGTCCGGTGTACGTAAAGTCCGTGGGTGGTATGGTACTTTGATTAATTTCGAGAGAAAGGGACCTCTCTTTTTCAAAAGACAAAAGTGGATTCAAGATGGCGGAAAAGAACCCGACTGGACTGCAGAAACAGGGCAGGGTCAGTTGGGGGTAATTTTATTCTACTTATTTTTTTTTTATTATATCTATTGTAAGCTTTGGTTATATATATATATATATATATATATATATATATATATATATATATATATATATATATATATATATTATTTTTCCTTTATTTTATAAAATATTGTATAATTTATTATTATTATTATTATTATTATTATTATTATTTCTGTTATTGGTATTGTTATCGTTATTATTATAGACGAATAAAGGGTAGACACTCCTCTACTCAAGCACACCTGTCTACATTTGTTTGTTTTTCTTTCTTTACTTTCATAATTCTGGTCTTTCCCTGCATTTTCTTTAGCTTTAAAAAAAAAATTCTATATATTTCTTTACCAACAATCCTTCAAGCAAACTATTAGCTACTCTAATATATATATATATATATATATATATATATATATATATATATATATATATATATATATATATATATATATATAAAGCTGTGTGTGTGTCTGGTCACGAAAAGGCTCCTTGACTATTTTAAAAAACTGATTATATATAATGATAGAAGATGTATCGAGACACAGGGATGGGTATGTTGGATCTGGCAGAACGGTGGTTCATTAAAATTGTGGGGTCTGCGTTCGCGCCTGGTCCAAAAAGTATGGAAATAAAACAATTAAAAATTACTAAAAAACGTTTACAAGTGTTTTTTATATAGATGTACGTAAGAATACTTTGATAAGTATGTTTTAACTGTAATAGGGAGAGTATAATAAAATTGTGGGGTCTGCGTTCGCGCCTGGTCTCCATAGAATGGAAATAGGCACACACTTTAATATAGAATGGAAATAGGTCACAAAGTTTAACAAAGTTTTTTAATATATGCCAACAGAATATTGTGATAAGTGTTTCAGTGTGAACAGGTATGGTATAATAAATTATGGGGTTTATCTATTTTATTTTTACTTGCATGATATTTTGCTTTGGTTTTGATACCCTCAAATTCGAAGCTATCTCTTTACAACCCTTCCTTTTCATAACCTATCATACTTTCATAAATCAGAGTCCATTTTGTGTAGGCTGTTTTTGAACCCAGTCAACGACGGGTACTTTTGCTAGTATATATATATATATATATATATATATATATATATATATATAATTATTTAGTATAATAATTATTAAACACCTACAGACACTAGTGTTTTCCATTCGGCTACTATTAACCGCGAGAAATGTTGTTGAATTTTCAACATTTATTTCATTAAATGTTTTAGCGTCAGTCCGACTGACTATAAACAAAATGAAGAAAAACTATATATATATATATATATATATATATATATATACAGTGGAGATGGTAATTAATAAAAACTGGAGAAAGTGCTCAATACTGTTGTAGAGCAAATATGTGTTTTATTACCGTATCTTTCTGTTAAGTTACATTATTGTTTCGGCTACACGGCCGTTTTTTTTTTTGCCGTCTGTAGCGTCCTAAGACTTTTACAGAAATGTTCTTTCACGAGGAGCACCCGTCTGGCTGAAACCACTGTAAAGAAATTCCCCCATTTCTGTAAAAGTCTGAGGACGCTACAGACGGCTAAAAAAACGGCCGTGTAGCCGAAACAATAATGTAATTTAACAGAAACATACGGTAATAAAAAATAAAACGTATATATATGCATATATATATATATATATATATGCATATATATATATATATGCATATATATATATGCACATATACACTTGTGCCCGATATTATTCATACCCCTCGGATCTTTGAGATTTCTATAAGAATATTGCTCAAACCAGAAGGTAGACAATATTAAAGGGATTTCAAACAATAAATCAAGCATAAGCATTTAATTTAAACTCAACAAATAAATAAATTATGCAAGTTTGAAACATTATACAAAGAAAAACAATAATGGCACTAGTTCAAAATTATTCATACCTCTCTTACTAATAGTCAATAGCATGCCCTTTATTCTTAATAACTGCCTGTAACCGTTTGGGATATTTATCAACAAGGTTTTTACAAGCATCAACACTGATTTTTGACCATTCTTCAATGCAGTAGTTCTCCAAATCCCTCAAATTTCTAGGTTTCCGCTTTTTAACCTCAGTTTTCAATATGTGCCAGAGGTTTTCGATAGGGTTCAGGTCGGGACTCTGGCTAGGCCATTCCAAAACATTAATTTGATTATCCTCAAACCATTTCTTGACTATTTTGGCAGTATGTTTTGGATCATTATCCTGTTGAAGGACCCAGTTTGGTCCTAAATGGAGCTTCTCCGCATCCTGTCTAATGTTTTTCTGGAGT
Organism: Euprymna scolopes; assembly: GCF_053919585.1. NCBI lineage: Eukaryota > Metazoa > Mollusca > Cephalopoda > Sepiida > Sepiolidae > Euprymna > Euprymna scolopes. The sequence continues at coordinate 19,836,067 of NC_136521.1, read as the reverse complement.
ATCTCCAAATATTGCTCCTTCTTCATGGTTCCATCTATCTTGACCAAACTACCTGGACCACTAGCCGAAAAGGAGCCCCAAAACATTAGGCTACCACCACCATGTTTCACCGTGGGTATGGTGTTCTTTGGGTTGTAAGCTTCTCCTTTCTTCCTTCAAACGTAAGAAGCATCCATATGGCCAAACAATTCAATTTTTGTTTCGTCAGTCCACAAAATACTTGAGAAAACGGACTCTGGAGAATTCACATGGGTCCTAGCAAACTTTAGACGTGCTGCAAGGTGTTTTCCGGTGTGCAATGGAGTCCTTCTTGGTCTTCTTCCTTTCAGACCATTTTCATGCAGAGTCCTTTGCAATGTTTGCCTTGATATTTTTATGCCAGAAGACTCCAGATTTTCTAAAATGTCCTTATTAGTGGTGGTTGGATTTGCATTAACACTTCTTACAATATTCCTGGTGGCTCTAGCAGACAGTTTCCTTTTCCTTCCTCTACCAATCAAGTTGTTTGTTGTGTGGTGGCTCTGGAATTTTTTGATGATGCTCTGTACTGTTGCTGTAGGGACCTCAAATTTCTTGGAAATTGACTTGTAACCTAAACCATCCTTATGTGAATTCACAATTTTAGTCCTAAGATCATTACTAAGCTCTTTTTTCTTCCTCATTCTAATAATTTTTATTCTTTTATTGGTTTTCAGTTGATATCATTTTAATTTCTGAAAAATGCAAAAAACGAAATGAAATTAATCAAAGGTTGTATAAAAGCATTCAAAATAAGAATCAAACAGAAAACAAACAGTCAGAAACTCGATTAATACTGAAAAAATAAGGGGGTATGATTATTTTTGAACATTGCAGATTTTATAAATAGCTGTATATTTCTTTTATTACAAGTATCCCGAGATTTTAAAATGACGAAAATGATCAGAAGAGGTTTATTAAGAATATGTATCAATATGGACGTAAACAATAAATTCTTACAAAAGTTACACCTAATAAACTCAATTTTCAAGGGGGGTATGAATAATATCGGGCACAAGTGTATATATGTATATAATGAAGAAAGACTATATATCTCTCTATATATGATAAAGAAAGACTATATATATATATATATATATATAAATATATATATATATATAGTCGTTCTTCATTTTATTTATATTCCTTTTCGTTTATAGTTCATTTTCTTTGTCAACAAGCAACAAGGGTATATGTATTATGGTTAAATAGGGGGTGCATTGTTGCTGCGTGGTAATTTATTTTTACGGTTTGTGGGGTGTCTATTTTCTATGGAGTGGGTAATTTGGATTTTGATTAGTGCCACAAATGACGGCTATAAATTCGCTTATAATACATATACCCCTGAATCTCAATACTATGTTAAAGACAATATATAATCTTATATATCATACTATATATAACAAGCTTCTCCTTATATATTTAGAATTCAATAAAGCTTCCCCAAATATTCTATAATTCCTCTTAATCTCTTTCGTCCCAAATGAACCTTATGCTAGACGCCGCATCTTCCCCATGCTACCTAGCACCTTCTCTACTCTTCTGATGAGAAGCATTAGGCTTCGAAATGCCCTGGCATAAAGAGTCCCTTCTATGCCCCCAATTTTTCCTGTATTTCATTATTAAATAAATGATCCATTCTATATCTACCAATATATAGTTTTGTGTCTTCATTTCATACTCTTGTTGTCATATTATATATATTTTAAAAGTAAAAAAATATATATATATATTTAAGTGTCATTAGTAGAATCGAAAATGAAACATTCAAGGTTTGTTACTTTGCTACTGTACAAACGTGACACGCACATAAAAAGTTAAAAAATAAAATAAACTTAGATGACTGTACAAAACGTTTAACGATTTTTTTCAATTTTGCCCCATTTTTGACCCCTTAAAAACAATTTTAACTAGCGCCTTTCTGCAACTTTTAGTTTCGGTGGAGATAAAGTTTTAAAATATGGAGACAGACAGGCAGACTGACAGGCATATAATCGTTTACATATAACTAACAGCGTTTCCAACAACAAAAACTGTAAAAATCCTTTGGGGAAACCACACCTAACACCGGTGTTTTTGAGTCGAGCCTCAGTGACTAGCGTTAAGGTCGCCACCATCCACCACCGTCTCCGCTGGGCAAGCTACGTCCTCAGGATAGATCCATACAGGCTCTCCAGAAAAATGATATATGGCAAGCTTACCAACGGAACTAAATAACGAAGAGACACGAAAATGAACACCAACTGAAACACACCCTAGTCCTTTAACTAGGACTCATCTATGTGGGAACAAACTGCCAGGGAACACGAACAGAACACGAACAGAACACGAACAGAACACGAACAGAGGACTGGAGCAGAGATAGGAGGAGAGCAACGCATCAATGCATCGCAAACGTTGAGGAGGAGAAGAGGCACGACGGAGAAGAAAGAGTGGAGTAAACAACTTCATCTCCCAACGCTTCCCTCTGAACACTGTCAGCAATTTTTCTATCATAGACTTTCCACCTTCGAAACTATCCTAGTCATAGACATGAATAATTATTGCCTTCCATAGTTGTTGTCATCTCACTACGTTTTGGCCTACTAAGCTTCTGGCTGGCTTTGGTTAGACAACAACAACTATGGAAGGCAGTAATTACTGAGGATGCAGCTAAAAGACTCAGCGTTCCTATCCCGTCGCGGTTTATCACCTGACGAAGGCCTGAGGAATAGTTGGCCGAAACGTGTGAAACAACAACTAAAAAGATGAGGATAATAGTCCGTAAACAAATAAATAAATAAATAAACAAACAAATAAATAAATAAATAAATAAATTGCTCATCTCAAAAGGATTCCAATAATAAAGATAATCGTCATATTTAACAAATGTGTCGTTAAAGAAAAGTTCAAAATAACATTAACAAAATGAATTAAAGTAATTAAAATAAGTTAGCGCAATAGTTATCAGTTCTCATGCCGTTTTCTATAACGCATAAACCAACAAATTTTGGCCTTTATATATAGAAGTATATTCGTTCCGTTGGACTTACGATCATACTTAGCAATATTGAAGGCTGGGCAGAATTTATAACCTGATAGAAACGCATTTATGGTTTCTAAATATTTTAGATTAACATTGATAATTTAGTTTATTTGGATTATTCAGACTACTGTTCTCATTTTAAGTGTCATTTTTACAATGTTTTTGGTCGCTGTAACCCCCGACCTTCTTTAGATGTATCTTGTTGAACACAGCAATGTTTCTGTCCAACTTGAGAATCAGCACGGAATTTCGAATGCAACATCACATTTAACCTACTAATATATATATATATATATATATATATATATATATATATATATATATCATATTTAATCCACGGGGGTAGGATGCTCTCGTTTTGACAGCCACAACAGGATAGATGTCCTACGTAATTCACAATTGTAAAGTAATTCTCAGTATCACTTGCAATAAGAAACTTTCAACCTCCAGAACAGGGTAACTTTATTTGTCGAGTATTTTAACTGTTACGTCACGTGATGCATCTGAAAATCGTTAAGGATTCAAATAACACTCAAGATGAGGACAGTGATCCAAATAATCCAACTAATACGAGGTAAACTAATTTGTGTTCAGCTTAAAATGTAAAAGGTTACGGACAGCATAATACAATTTCCAGTTGGTGATCGAAAGAAGACCGGAGTATTTTGGCTGCATTCCACTGCCTTTGGATGCGTCTGCACTGGTCTGTAACGATTACCAATGAGGCGCGTACCGACACTCTTTTCCCGCCGTTTGTAAGCGCCCAATTCATTAAAATCAGTTGGTAACTTCGTGCCAAAACAATTTTAACTTCTTCCTGTCGCCTCCCTGATTATCTTTAATTGCATCCTGCAAAAGACGATGTCTTCAGATTTATAGACATAGGTAAGTAGCCAGTTTCGGGGTCGCTCCATCAACCGGCTGCTTGCTCAACGATAGCAATTGGCCGCTGGCCATCATTTCCCAATGCCACTTTAAGAATGAACATATGCAGTTGATTATTTTTATACTGTTGAATCAC